>NC_080595.1:114072939-114672939 GCF_027887145.1 Ammospiza caudacuta | reverse complement strand
TCCATGGGCTCTCTCCAACCCAAAGTGATGTCTAGCTGGAAACTCACTTGAAAAACCCCTTTGATCTCAATCCCCTGTTACCTTTTCATCACCTCCACAAATACAGACACTTCCAGGGATATTGAAGTACTCTGGTGGGTGCTCACACTTTACCCAATTTCCCCTCTTCCCCTCTCACCTGCAGCACCCTGGACCAACAGGAGGATGAGGGGGAAGAGCAGGAACAGGATCTTCATGGCTGCTGCCTCTCCCAGGTCTTCACAGAGCTGCAGAGGGGACACCAAGGCAATGGGGACATGCAGGACCCCAGGTGGGGCAGGAGACTGTGGCTCGGCAGAGTGCAGAGGGGCTGCCTCCATCCACATCTGATCATATTTCCTTTACCTTTGTTTTTAAAAATAATTCTCAGGTGTGTGCCTGCCTTCAAAACTTGGGAGTACTGCACTGTCTCAGTCTCTGGGAAATCTCTGGGAAATAACCTACACTGATTCAATTACCTTCCTCGCAGATCTTCTAAAAGCTTTTCCCAGAGCACAGACTGCAGATCTGAGACCCACTCTTGCTGACAAAATCGAAATAAATGGCCAGTGAAATTAGAGAAATGCAGAGATTAAATTGTTATTGAAAGTTATGGCAATACAGGGCTGTTCCGCCTTTGGGTTTATGTGTTAAACACATGCCTCAAATACCCTGACCAATCCCCTCTGCTTCCCTGGGATCCAGAATATTCTCCCAGCTCAGCTTGGCAGTGCCCATCCCCAATTCCAGAGCAATCTCAGGATTCCCAGCGAGGACATTGCCCAGCCCCACACTTGCTGCCCCTGCTCTGGGCAGAGCTGACTCAGGGAGCAGCCAGAGGGCAGGGAAATGTCAGAAATGGGAACAGAAATCAACCTTTGCAGCTACTGAAAGCCTGAAATTACGGGAAATCTCCATACTGATTTGGGAAAAGTGCTTTCCCTGTTTTGCTAAGGAAGTTCCCATGCTCCCAACGATGATCTCATCCCCCTCTTGCAGCAAAGGTTCCAACCAAATTACTCCTGCACTTAGGAAACCCAAATTTCTCTTTCCACATGTTCTGGACTCATGGACTTCTATTAAGTCTTTTATTCTCTTCCCCAGGCATCTTTGATGGCCAAGTTTTACACCTGGATAATTCCAGCAGTTTGTGCTTCAGGAGATGCTGCTCTGCTGGGGTTTGAGCTGAGAGACTGAATGGGCAGAATTCCAGGGAAAAACCCCACACTCACCTGCCTGGAGAAGGTCTGGGTGTTGAGGCAGCAGCAAAGGCAAGAGGAATGGCTGTGTGCAGATGGCCTTGGGGCCAGGCAATGCTGCAGTGGCCCAAGCACGCTGGGTTTATAGCAGTGCTGGTGGGTGGGACAGGCCCCAGGTGCTGCTGGCACAAGTGGCCTGGGCCAAGGGGGGAGGGCCCCATGGCTGTGGGGGTGCTGGGGCTGGCCCTGCTCCCTCCCTGCTGCAGGGCCAGAGGCTGAGGGGCCTCCTGGGGCTGTTGCAATCAATGGCACCGTTGTCCCCATGCAACACCTCTTGTGATACCCGTGGCACAGCGGCACCGGGCTGGGCAGGAGAGGGATGGGATGGACAAGAGAGGTGGGTTGGTGTTGGGAAGAGGAGAAATGAGGAAATGCTTTCCCTCCTGGTGCTCTCTGGTTTTATCTGTTCTATATTCAGAGTGGGATGTGGAAGATCTGACTGAATATTGCAATCGTGCTCAGTTTAGTACAGTGAGGGGAAAGGTTTGCCAATCATTTCACACCAACAGCTCTTTTGGGGAGTTTGGTAATAAGATAGAGAAAATAAAATTTCCTGCACTCCCTCTTGCCCTTTATTTCTCCCCGTGTGCCCTTGGTAAGCCCTGAGCTCGTTTTCCACACCTCCATCAGTCTGGCTCCAGATGTTCTGGGCCAAGGAGCCCCTGGGCTGGGGGAGCAGCACTTGAGTGCAGAGGGAAAGGGAGCTTGAGGGAACAGCCCCAGAGTCAGTGCCAGGACAGATGAGCACAGCTGAAGGAAAAGCCAAGGTAGGCAGGGATGGTCTGAACATCCCTCACCAAATTCTCCAGGTCTAACAAGCAATGGCAGTGCAGACAGTTTTGGGGTCAGTCTCTTCTCCCAAGTAACAACTGGCAGAATGAGTGGAAATGGTCTCAAATAGCACCAGGGAAGGATTGGATTGGGTATTAAGAAAAATTTCTTTGAAGAATTTGTAATGGCTTTATGGGACATGCTGTTCAGAGCAGTGGTGATGTCACCATTCCTGCAGGGAATTTAAAGGGTGTGTGGATGTGGAACTTGTGCTCATGGTTCAGTGTTGGGATAGAGTTCCCAGGGGAATGGTTGGGCTCAATATTCTAAGAAAACTTTTCCAACATCAAAAATGTTATGGGTCTGATTCTTGAGAGGGAAAGTCTCCAGTGTACCAGGCAGGGTCCCCAGCTGCTCCCCAGCCACCCATGCAGCAGCAGCAGGACACACAGACATGGCCCAGCTCTGCAATGCCAAAGTGCTCATCTTTATTCAAGGAGGGAAAAGCAGCCCCTGCCCCAAAGACACCGGGGCTGGCACCACAGGGCTCCAGCCCAGCAGCAGCCAGCAGGAGCAGCTGCCACTGCTGCTGTCAGCCCAGCTGGGCACGGCACAGACACCCAGGGCAAGGGACATCAGCACATTGGGACATCAGCAGATGGGTCCAGCAGCCAGAAGCGAGGGTCATGTCCTGCTTGGGAATTTCAGGGTCTCAGCCCCTGGGACTATAAGAAGACAACAAACAAACACATCAGCTGGTGTAACATTTCCCTGCCACTGTCTCCCCTGCCCTGCAATGCCCAGGGTGAGGTGCAGCAGAGTCAGGCTCAGGGGAGGTGAGGTGCAGTCCTTAGTGCAGCCAGGTTGGGCCTGGGCTATCTCAGTGCTGGCAGCCCTGGCTCCAGGGCTGTGCAGATGCAGCCAGACCTGGATCATGTCCTCAGTGCTGCCCAAGGACAGGGAACGTTTTGTTCTTTTTTGGCTTTGGTCAGGCCTCTGCAGAGTCTGAATGTGGCCCTGGGCACTGTGGCAGAGTGTGAAGGCCTTGGCTGAACTGGGGCTGCTGCAGCCCCAGTCAGGGGAGATCAAACATTCAAGAACTATTCTCTCCCTTCCTCAGCATTTCTCTCAAAGCTTAATTGCAGGAAATATTTATTATGTGTTGCCAAGAAAGGTACAGGAAACAGATCTTTCTGGGGGAAAAAAAGAGAAAGTACTTTCATCAGCCAAGGAATAGCCCTTACCTTCTGCAGCACACATATTCTCCAGCACATCTTCCAACAAAACGCGTACCAAAGGGACAAGAACGCCTGGAGCAGAATCCCCCTTGTCGCCGGCACACAAGTGCATTGCCTGTTCCCATGGGAAAAGACACACACAAAGCAATTAAAGGAATAACCTGAGAGGTCAGACTGTTGTTATAGACAGGCTGATGCTCCCAGGTGCTGGTGAACTTCAGACCAAGAGAAGGGCTCAGATCCAATCCCTCCCCAGCCACATCTCCAAATGCAATTTGTCTCACCCAGAAGTCCCTGTGCCCCTAAACTGGAGGCACAGCAGAGCAGAGAGTACAAAGGACCAGTGTCAGGTTAAGAGAGAGCCAAGCTGTCTGCCAGCTGTGTTCCCACCTCTGCCTGGACCAGCAGAGCTGGCAGGCAGAGATTTGTCACATTCCAACTGCTTGACCCACAGACCAAGCCAGGATTCTGTTTCCATGGCTCCCTCCTGCCCAAATCAGTGTCCATTTATAAACTCACTCAGGAAACACCTTTGACATCAGTCACCTCTTCCCTTTTTATCATTCCCACAAACACAGTCACTTCCATGGACACGGAATTCCCACTGCTGGGTGCTCACTCTATCCCCCTTTTCCCCTCTTTCCTTCTCACCTGCAGCACCATGGACAAACAGGAGGATCAGAGCGAGGAGCAGGAACACGATCTTCATGGCTGCTGCTCCTCTTCGGTCTTCACAGAGCTGCAAAGGAAGACCAAGGTAATGGGGAAAGGGAGGACCCTGAGTGGGGAGAATTCAGGAAAGAGACCCACACTCACTTGCCTGGAGAAGGTCTGGGTGTTGAGGCAGCAGCAAAGGCAAGAGGAATGGCTGTGTGCAGATGGCCTTGGGGCCAGGCAATGCTGCAGTGGCCCAAGCACGCTGGGTTTATAGCAGTGCTGGTGGGTGGGACAGGCCCCAGGTGCTGCTGGCACGAGTGGCCTGGGCCAACCCCAGGAGTGCCCCATGGCTGTGGGAGTGCTGGGGCTGGCCCTGCTCCCTCCCTGCTGCAGGGCCAGAGGCTGAGGGGCCTCCTGGGGCTGTTGCAATCAATGGCACCATTGTCCCCATGCAACACCTCTTGTGACACCCACGACACAGCGGCACCGGGCTGGGCAGGAGAGGGATGGGATGGACAAGAGAGGTGGGTTGGTGTTGGGAAGAGGAGAAATGAGGAAATGCTTTCCCTCCTTGTGGTCTCCCAGTTTTTCTGTTCTATATTCAGAGTGGGATGTGGAAGATCTGACTGAATATTGCAATCGTGCTCAGTTTAGTACAGTGAGGGGAAAGGTTTGCCAATCATTTCACACCAACAGCTCTTTTGGGGAGTTTGGTAATAAGATAGAGAAAATAAAATTTCCTGCACTCCCTCTTGCCCTTTACTTCCTCCCGTTTACCCTTGGTGAGCCCTGAGCTTGTTTTCCACACCTCCATCAGTCTGGCTCCAGATGTTCTGGGCCAAGGAGCCCCTGGGCTGGGGGAGCAGCACTTGAGTGCAGAGGGAAAGGGAGCTTGAGGGAACAGCCCCAGAGTCAGTGCCAGGACAGGTGAGCACAGCTGAAGGAAAAGCCAAGGCAGGCAGGGATGCTCTGAACATCCCTCACCAAGTCCCCCACAATAGGAAAGCAATGGCATTACAAATATTTTTGTATTCTGTCTCTTCCCCCAGGATACAAGGAGCAGAGGAAATGGTCCAAAAAAGCACCAGGGAAGGATTAGACTGGGCATTAGAAATAATTTATTTGCAGAAACAGTCATGGTTGTTTGGGATTTGCTGCCCTGAGCAGTGGTGAAGTCACCATTCCTGCAGGGAACTAAAAAGCTGTGTGGATGTGACACTTGTGCTCATGGTTTAGTCTTGGGGTTGGCAGTCCTGGGGGAATGGTTGGACTCAATATTCTAAGAGGTCTATTCCAACTTCAGAAATGTTATGGGACTGCTTCTTGAGAGGGAAAGTCTCCAGTGAACCAGGCAGGGTCCCCAGCTGCTCCCAACCAAGCCCTGCAGCAGCAGCAGGACACACAGACACGGCCCAGCCCTGCAATGCCAAAGTGCTTGTCTTTATTCAAGGCGGGAAAAGCAGCCCCTGCCCCAAAGACACCAGGGCTGGCACCACAGGGCTCCAGCCCAGCAGCAGCCAGCAGGAGCAGCTGCCACTGCTGCTGTCAGCCCAGCTGGGCACGGCACAGCCACTGAGGCCAGGGGACATCGGCACATGGGGACAACAGCACACGGGGACATCAGCATATGGGTCCAGCAGCCAAAAGCGAGGGCCATGTCCTGCTTGGGAATTTCAAGGTCTCAGCCCCAGACACTGCAAGAAGAGAGGAAACAAGCACATCACCTGGTGTAACTTTCCCTGCCACCCTCTCCCCAGCCCTGCAATGCCCAGGGTGAGGTGCAGCAGAGTCAGGCTCAGGGCAGGTGAGGTTCAGTCCTTAGTGCAGCCAGGTTGGGCCTGGGCTATCTCAGTGCTGGCAGCCCTGGCTCCAGGGCTGTGCAGATGCAGCCACACCTGGATCATGTCCTCAGTTCTCCCCAAGGACAGGGAATATTTCAGTCCTTGATGGCTTTGATGAGTGGGGAGGCCCTGGCTGACTGGGGGCTGCTGCAGCTCCTCTTAGGGTATCTCCAAGCACGTTCCCATCCTTCCCCTCAGCTCTGCCTTCAGTCTTCAAGTGCCCTGAGCCTTTAGCGACTCAGGGCCCTTAAACACCTTCTGCCATGACACCAACATTTGTAATTCCAAAACTTACTTTTTGCAGCAATAGAAGAACCTGGAACATTTTCCTTTGATGACCCAGGGGTATTTGCAGCCCAAAAATCCACAGTAGCCATTTTCTTTCTGACACTCTTTCTTGTTTGTTGGCGCCAAGGAGGATCCTGCTCAGTGTAACAGGTCAAAGTGAGTTTGGCATGAAAGTCGAAATATGTCTGGCTCCAGAGTAGCTGCTGCTGACTCTGAGTTCCAGTCTTATATGGGAACTGAACAACAAAATCAACGTTTTAAACTCTCCAGTCACAGTTCATTTTTTTCCACAGCAACAGGTGCATGTGGGGAAAGACAGAGGGAAAGATCAGCAGGATCTACAGGACTTGCTGTGCTGGATCCTCAGCTGCCCAGACCTTCGTCACAGAAAGTCCCTCCCAAATGTTATAAATACCTGAGAATTCTGGTCACATACCAGGACCAGGAAAACTCCTCAGGTGGGGGTTCCCACCTCAGCCATGTCCCCTCTGTCCCTCTCACCTGCAGTACTGTGCACCAGCAGGAGGAACAAGGGGAAGAGCAGGTAGAGGATCCTCATGGCTGATGCCTGGCCTTGGTCTTCTTGTGGCTGCAGAGGGAACACACCAAGAACCAAAGCAGGGTCAAGGATTGAGGGTAATCTTTGTGCCTGGAGAGGCCAAGCTAAATGAGGTCTTATCCAATGTTGCCCATTGCCCAAGCCAGCCCAAGGCTTGCTGCCCAAACACCCTGCACAATCCCCTTTGCTTTCGAAAAGTGCGAAAAGTCTTCCCAGTTCTGCTGGCAAATATCCATCCCCAACTCCAGAGCATTCCCAGGATTCCCAGCCAGCCCAGTCCCCATCCCTGTGCAGCACTGACCCAGGAAAGAGCAAGAGGGCAGGGAAGGGTCTTGGTGGGCTGGAAGTGAGTCCCCAGTGACCTACCTGAGAAAGGTGTTGGTTCAGAGCACACCAAGGTCTGTCTGTAACAAACCAAGCTGGAATGTCTTGTGTGAAGAGTCCAGCTCAGGGAGTGTCCCTGTGCCCCAAGACCGCCGGTTTTTCCCCATTTCCAGTGGGTGGGGCTGGCACAAGTGGCCTGGGCCAAGGCGGGGGGGCCCCATGGCTGTGGGGGTGCTGGGGCTGGCCCTGCTCCCTCCCTGCTGCAGGGCCAGAGGCTGAGGGGCCTCCTGGGGCTGTTGCAATCAATGGCACCGTTGTCCCCATGCAACACCTCTTGTGACACCCACGACACAGCGGCACCGGGCTGGGCAGGAGAGGGATGGGATGGACAAAAGAGGTGGGTTGGTGTTGGGAAGAGGAGAAATGAGGAAATGCTTTCCCTCCTTGTGGTCTCTGGTTTTATCTGTTCTATACCCATAGTGGGATGTGGAAGATCTGACTGAATATTGCAATCGTGCTCAGCTTTGTACTGTGAGGGGAAAGGTTTGCCAATCATTTCACACCAACAGCTCTTTTGGGGAGTTTGGTAATAAGATAGAGAAAATAAAATTTCCTGCACTCCCTCTTGCCCTTTTTTTCCCCCTGTGTGCCTTTGGTGAGCCCTGGGCTCGTTTCCCACACCTCCATCAGTCTGGCTCCAGATGTTCTGGGCCAAGGAGCCCCTGGGCTGGGGGAGCAGCACTTGAGTGCAGAGGGAAAGGGAGCTTGAGGGAACAGCCCCAGAGTCAGTGCCAGGACAGATGAGCACAGCTGAAGGAAAAGCCAAGGCAGGCAGGGATGCTCTGAACATCCCTCACCAAATCCTCCAGGTCTAACAAGCAATGGCAGTGCAGACAGTTTTGGGGTCAGTTTCTTCTCCCACGTAACAATTGGCAGGGTGAGAGGAAATGGTCTCAAATAGCAGGAGGGAAGGATTAGAGTTGGCATTAGAAAAAATTTCTTTGCAGAATGGGTGATGGTTGTTTAGGACATGCTGCAGAGGGCAGTGGTGGTGTCACCATTCCTGCAGGGAATTTAAAAGCTGTGTGGATGTGACACTTGTGCTCATGGTTTAGTCTTGGGGTTGGCAGTGCTGGGGGAATGGTTGGACTCAATATTCTTAAAGGACTTTTCCAACATCAGAAATGTTATGGGTCTGATTCTTGAGAGGGAAAGTCTCCAGTGTACCAGGCAGGGTCCCCAGCTGCTCCCAACCAAGCCCAGCAGCAGCAGCAGGACACACAGACACGGCCCAGCTCTGCAATGCCAAAGTGCTCGTCTTTATTCAAGGCGGGAAAAGCAGCCCCTGCCCCAAAGACACCGGGGCTGGCACCACAGGGCTCCAGCCCAGCAGCAGCCAGCAGGAGCAGCTGCCACTGCTGCTGTCAGCCCAGCTGGGCACAGCACAGACACCCAGGGCAGGGAACATCAGCACATGGGGACATCAGCACATGGGGACATCAGCCAGAAGCGAGGGTCATGTCCTGCTTGGGAATTTCACGGTTTCATATCCAGTCACTGTAAGAAGAAAACAGACAAGGACATCACCTGGTGTACCTTTCCCTGCCACTGTCTCCCCTGCCCTGCAATGCCCAGGGTGAGGTGCAGCAGAGTCAGGCTCAGGGGAGGTGAGGTGCAATCCTTAGTGCAGCCAGGTCGGGCCTGGGCTATCTCAGTGCTGGCAGCCCTGACTCCAGGGCTGTACAAATGCAGCAAGTTTGGGATCATGTCCTCAGTGCTGCCCAGGGACAGGGAATGTTTCCCTCTTTGGTGGCTTTGTTGAGTGGGTAGGCCTTGGCAATTGTTTGTCTCCTTCAGCCCCACTCAGGGCAGCTCCAAACCCCCAAAGAAAAGACTTTTCCCTTCCTTCTTGAGCATCTCTTTCAAAGCATAAATGCAGGAGAATATTTATCACGAGTTGTCAAGAAAGAAATATTAAACAGATTCTTCTGCGGGAAAAAGGTAAAACCTGTCCTTAGCCAGGAAATCCAGGTCTTACCTTTTGCAGCACACGGACATGTCTGAACATCTTCCAATAGTTCTTAGAGGGGGGCGACATCTTACAGAAGAACAAAATCCTCCTCTCTGATTGCATTGAATTCTACTCCCTGTTTCCATGGGGAAAGACACACAGAGAATAATTACAGCAATAATCTGGCAGAGCGGGTTGTGCTTGCACTCCTGCCTGTGCCATGATTCATGGGGCCTCTGATGAATAGTCCTTGTCCAGCCATTGCAGGGATCAACCCTTGGGGAAATGAGGATTTGGGACACTCAGTGGATGAACCACTTGATAAGAAGTGTCACCTTTGTGCCCCAAGAAACCCCCCTATCCAAACACCCCATGGGGTCCTCTGCCATCCCTCTGCAGGGCAAGAGACTTCTAAAGAGGAACAGCTGGGTGCAGGCGTGGAGTCTCAAAACCAAACCCCTTCTCAACCCACAGAACAAGCCAGGTTTTTTCCCATGGAGTCTCTCCACCCCACATCAGTGTCCAGTTGGGAACTCACTCAAAAACCAGCTTTGACCTTGATACCCCATTACCTTCTCATCACTCCCACAAACTCAGTCACTTCCAGGGACACTGAATTCCCACTGGTACAGGCTCATACTTTCTCCCATTTCCCCTCTTCCCATCTCACCTGCAGCACCCCGGGCCAACAGGAGGAGCAGGGAGAAGAGCAGGAACAGGATCTTCATGGCTGCTGCCTCTCCTGTGTCTTCAGAGAGCTGCAGAGGGGACACCAAGGCAATGGGGACATGCAGGACCCTGGGTGCAGAAACCTGGGCTCTGTGATTCACCAAACTGTGGCTGCTTCCAGTCACAGCAGATGACATTTCCTCTACCTTTGTCTTTAAAACAATACTTAGGTCTGTGCCACCCTTCAACACCTGGGGTATTACACTATGTCTTGGTCTATAGGAAATCAATGACCTAAGAGGATTCATTCCCATGACCTCCCTCAGAGCTCTTCCAAAAACCTTTTCCTAGAGCACTGACTTGAGATCAACAGTTGCCAATTCAAACCAAATAAATTATCAGTGAAACTGAGGAGAGGGAGATAAAATTGCTTTTGGAATTGCTGAAAACCTGAAATTGTGGGAAATCTCTCTACTGCTGTGAGAATAGAATCTCCTTCCATTCCAAGGTAAAGTCCCCATTCCCCCAGCAATGATTTTGTCTCCCTCCTCCACCATCAAGGCACCATTCCAGTCTCTCCCGTACTTAGGAAACTTCAGGTCCACTTCCCACAAGTTCTGGCCTCCTATACTCACCTGAAGGCTTTTATTCTCTGTCCAGCGCCGCAGTTTAACGAAGTCTGGTTTTCAGTTGGGGTGCGGTCCACAGGCCACAGGGGTGGTTCCCTGTGGGGACCAAGCAGAGCCAATCAGCTGGCTAGTTTTGAAGATTGACACCCAGTTCAACCACTTAAAAGAGTCGAACACGCCTCCATGAAGACACATATAAAAATGAACAAAGGGCGGGGCAAGTCTTTTGGCTTCTGGCCTTTGAATGGGAAACCGGCCAGGCTGGGCAGGCCTTGTGTGGGGCTGGCCCTGTGTGGCCAGGCCAGCTTGGCCTGCAGCAGGACTTGGCATGGCTGAGGTTTCTGCCCTCTGAGGGGTGGTGAGCAGGCTGAGGTTTCTGCCCTGTGAGGGGTGGTGAGCAGCTGCTGAGCCCCTCATCATGGAGCCCACCAGGCCCTGTCCTGATGGGGCAGCTCGGGCCCCTTCCCAGTAGGGCTGGGCCTCTTTCCTGGCAGTGAAAAACACAAATCACTTGTTTTTAAAATTTTAAAATTTTAATAGTAATAAAATGGTTATGAAAATAGTAATATAATTAGAGTAATAATAATTTGGACAATTTGGATTAGGACAATATGAGACAATAAAAACAAAGAATTACGGATGTCCGGGTACCTTTTTCTGGGCCAAAATAAGCCTGAAAAAGAACACCCACTCACAGAGGATTGACCCTTAAAAACAACAGCCTGTTGCATATTCATACACCTCATATATGATGCATAAATTCCATTCAAACACAGGATTCTGTCTGGTCAGTGTCAGCTTCTTCCTCTTAATCCTGATGGCATCTTTGTGGATAAGCGAGGCGGGAAGAAATTAGTTTCTTCTGATAATGGGGCAATAAATTCTCTTTCTCTGAAAGATTTAGGTGTTCTGTGGCTCCTATCTCAGTGCAAGTCCTTTCTTTAAAAATATCTTACATAGCATAGTTTCTATTTTAACATTTTGTTATAACCTAAAACTATATTTAACACATTACTTAAGAAAATTAATACAGCATAACTTTCTAACACAACACATGTAATATTCATTTTAATATTTGTGGAAAGCCAACTTTGAATACACATTTTTCACACCGGCAGAGACCCCAGGTCCTTTTTTTCCAGCAGCACTGCTAGGCCATGCTGGCTGGGGGCTATTGTGGCATTCACATTCTCTGGAAAAATCCCTTCACCTAGGATTTTTCTCCTGGGAAGCTGAGAAGCCTCAGAGAAAAGGGAAACAATTCTTATCTCATTTGCTTCTCCTGTGTTGTGCTCACATGTGGAATGTGTTTGGAGATTGTTTACTCAGAGGTGATTGTTCTATTGGATTCTGATGGGTTGTTTTCACTCATTGGCCAATCAGTGCCAAGCTGTGTCGGGACTCTGGAGAGAGTCACGAGTTTTCATTATTACCTTTTTAGCATTCTGTAAGTATCCTTTCTATACTCTTTAGTATAGTATAGTTTAGTATTCTTTAATATAATATAGTATCATAAAATAATAAATTAGCCTTCTGAGAACATGGATTCAGGTTCATCATTCCTTCCTTTGTTGGAGATCGGGGCAAATACAATAGGCTATATGGGCACTGGGAGCAACCATGCAGCCAGGACCAGCACCAGCTGCCATTGGCACTGGGGATGGCCTTGAGGAGGCCAGGAGCAGCCAGAGCCACGTGGCGCCACTGCTATCCTGGACTAGGAGCAGCCACATGGACAGGACTGCACGGCTGAAATCAGCACAACCAGGACAACAGTGCACAACTGTGGCTGCCTCAGCATGGCTCCCAATGAACTCTGTTTAGCTGCTTTTAGCCAGCCATGCTGCAGGCAGAAGGACTCTCAGAGTCTCTGTGGTCGAGATGACCCTGAGGTGTTAGAAAGTCTCTTTTTTATCCTGCCTCAAGATCGATGAAGGAGTCAGGATTCTTCAGCTGTGGTTTTCAAGGTTGTTTATTTTCTGTTATCTAACACTCTTTTTCAGACCTGCTGAGGCTTGTCTAGCAAGTTGGTCCATGGCACACTGACCACCTTCAGGGTGATGTTATCTTTTATACTAAAAACTACATGTACTTTATTTACAATAATTTTCCAATACCTATCACCTATGTTAGACAGTTGGTTCCTACTCTAAACCAATGCGGAAGTGCCACCATCACCCAGAAGATGGAGGCTAAAAAGAAGGACAAGGCATTCCCAAATCTCTCCATCTTGGCCTCTCATCCCCCATTCCGAAAACCCCAAAATTTTACTTTTTCACCCTATGACAAACTATCATTCTATTTCAACTCTTGTGGCTTGTAAATCTTCACACAAAGTTGATAATTTTCTCCATGGGTTAAAATCAAAGGCACAGGTGTCTTTGGCCCTATGCCAAGGTCTCTGAGCCCTCAGCCAGGGGCTCAAGCCCTCCAGGGCAGCCAGAGGGATGTCCTGGGTTCTGACAAAGGACAAAACCAGCAGCAGCAGTTTTTCTTGTTTTTGACATTTCACATGAAGAAAAGCTGAGTAGAGCTGGTGGCCAGCGTGGCTCACACAGTGTTGGCAGAGACGTCATGACCGACATTGAGAGGCACTGTGAGCGATTTCCCTGATGCAGAGCCTGCATGGGATCAACATTTCAGTGCTGCAGAACTCTGTAAAAACCTGTTTAAATTGAAAAAGCTTGAGAAAAAATGAGCCTACAAACGCTGGTTCTCTGCTCAATCAGGAAAAGGAAAAGGTGAAGACACGTAGAGAAAACAACATGAGACACTGAGGTCAATGAGGAAGGCATCAAATTCTAGATGGCAGGGGATTGAGGAGATACCTTAGTTTTTGGGCTGAAATTCTGTTGTGGGGCTGTAACTCATGGATTGCATTGGGGGGATGTATCATTCTAACAACAGCCGTGAGCAGAAGCACCAGTGTGAAATAAGCAGATGTTGCAGTAGCTGTGATCCAATGAGAATCTTGAACAGAGAGAGATGAGAGAGATGAGAAGTTTTGCCCTAGGAATAAAAGAAGAAAACCTCTGTTATCCCAGAGATGGATGAAGAGAACTTTTGCTTTTATGCTAGAACAGCTCATCCTTAAAATATCACCCCAATAAGCTGACTTGGCCCATGAAGTCTGCTGTGGGAGAGCTGCAAGGCATTGGGAGGGACTTTCACACTCCAAACAGATTTTCCTTTTCTGGGTGGCTGATTCATGGTGACATTAAAGCCACCAAGAGGACTGTTTCTTGTGGAAAGCTCTCCATGGCATGGCAAGAGAGACTCCTCTCCCTAAGAGAACTGAAGAAACACTATTTTAGAGGTGGTGAACTGACTGAAAGTCACAGGTTTTGTCTCAATCCAATGTCAGTGAGAAAGAAAAGAAGGTGTCAGGGGAGGAGAAGTGTTCTGCAGGTTTTTTCTGATTTCTTATTATTATTTCATTGATAATTTTTTCTTTATTCCCTTTAAAGTTTTAGCAGCAGAAAATGAGTAAGTAATTCTAGTGGGTGCATGGGCATTTGGCCAGCATTAGACACACTGCACCCAGCCATCTCTGATGGCCAAATATTCCACCTGGATGCTTCCAACACTTTGTCTTTTCAGAGACTCTGTGGTGCTGGGCTTTGAGCTGAGACCCTAAATGGGCAGGATTCCAGAAAGAGGCCGTACATTCACCTTCCTGACAAAGATCTTGGTGTTGAGGCAGCAGCAAATGCAGAGGAATGGCTGTGTGCAGATGGCCTTGGGGCCAGGCAATGCTGCAGTGGCCCAAGCACGCTGGGTTTATAGCCGTGCTGGTGGGTGGGACAGGCCCCAGGTGCTGCTGGCACAAGTGGCCTGGGCCAAGGGGGGAAGGCCCCATGGCTGTGGGGGTGCTGGGGCTGGCCCTGCTCCCTCCCTGCTGCAGGGCCAGAGGCTGAGGGGCCTCCTGGGGCTGTTGCAATCAATGGCACCGTTGTCCCCATGCAACACCTCTTGTGACACCCGCGGCACAGCGGCACCGGGCTGGGATGGGGTGGAACAGATCTGCACTGCAGAGCTTGTGGTGACAGCTGCAGGGTCAGTGCCAGCAGAGGTGAGCACAGGAGGAGGAAGGGCCATGGCAGGCAGGGGTGATCTGAACATCCTTCACCAAAATGTCCACTTCTGGAAAGCAATGGCAGCAGAAGCCTTTTGGGGATTACTATCTTCTCTAAAGTCATAACCAAGACCCCCAGGGGAAATGGCTCAATTAGCACTAGGGAAGGTTTAGACTGGATATTAGGAACAATTTCTCGGAAGAAAGGGAGGTCAAACATTGGATCAGGCTGCTCAGGACACTGAAGGAGTAACCATCGCTGATAGAATTTCACAGCCTATTAGATGTGGCCCTTGGGGACATGTGTTAGTGCTGCGGGAACAGTGGGACCCAATGATCTCAAAGGGCTTTCCAAACCTTAGTAATAAAAAAACCCATTATAATACATTACATTTCATCAAAAACATTATAATACAAACTTTAGTTGTAAAGTCTCTGAGTCTATGACTCTTGGACTCTTGAGAGAGAAAGTCTTCACTGCAACAGGCAGGGACACAAGTTGCTCCTTGGGCATGTGGACATGGACACACACAGATATTAAGCCAATCAAATCCTAATGCCTGAGGTTTGCTTTGCAGACATGGACAAGTCACTGCTTTTGATGGAGCAGTGTTGTCACCCTAGACTGCCTGAGATTAGCAGAGAAAAGACAACACACTTATTACTTGTGTGTAAAATTCTGGACATTTTCTGGCCATGCTCATTTTGGAGCCATTTCACAGGTCACCCTAACCCATGAGCTACAGGAGCTACATGACCTTGTCCTCCTCCTCCTGCCTGGTGGCATGGGGTGTGGAGCAGCACAGCCACAGCAGGGAGGGCTGTGTCACAGGAACAGGGCAAGGATGAGTAGCAGGGACAGCTCCTGTGTGTCACCATAGCCATGGCCACTCAAGGGACACAGCCCCCAGCACGGCTCTGCACATGGAGCTGAGGCTGCCAGGGACAAGGGACAGCCATAATCAGCAGGATCAGGATAAGGATCCTGCTCCCTAGAGGGAGCATCTGCAGGGCAGCCCCAGCACAGGCAGCCCAGCCAGGCTGGCCCAGCAGGCAGTGCCAGGCTCAGCGTCCCCAAAGCACGGCCAGGCAGGAGCATCCCCAGGGACACAGGCGCTGCTCAGCCCCAGCTCCATGCCCAGGGCCTTCTGCTGCCACCAAGGCAGTGGCAGCCCCAGGGCCAGCAGGCACAGCAGCCCTGCAGCAGCAGCAGGACACACAGACACGGCCCAGCCCTGCAATGCCAAAGTGCTCGTCTTTATTCAAGGCGGGAAAAGCAGCCCCTGCCCCAAAGACACCGGGGCTGGCACCACAGGGCTCCAGCCCAGCAGCAGCCAGCAGGAGCAGCTGCCACTGCTGCTGTCAGCCCAGCTGGGCACGGCACAGCCACCGAGGCCAGGAGACATCAGCACATGGGGACATCAGCAGATGGGTGCAGCAGCCAGAAGCGAGGGCCGTGTCCTGCTTGGCAATTTCAGGGTCTCATCCCCAGACATTGCAAGAAGAGAGGAAACAAGCACATCACCTGGTGTAACTTTCCCTGCTACTCTGTCCCCAGCCCTGCAATGCCCAGGGTGAGGTGCAGCAGAGTCAGGCTCAGGGCAGGTGAGGTTCAGTCCTTAGCACAGCCAGGTTGGGCCTGGGCTATCTCAGTGCTGGCAGCCCTGGCTCCAGGGCTGTGCAGATGCAGCCAGACCTGGATCATGTCCTCAGTGCTGCCCAAGGACAGGGAATATTTCAGTCCTTGGTGGCTTTGATGAGTGGGGAGGCCCTGGCTGATCTGGGCCTGCTGCAGCTCTACTCTCAGGACAGCTCCAAACCCCCAAAGAAAAGACTTTTCCCTCCCTTATGGGCATCTCTCCCACAAGGAACAGATAAAGAGATTATGTAGCAGACATTCACAGGAAATACATTTGCTACATATTTCATTGTGGACAAAAGCGGGAACTCTGTGCTCAGGCAAGATTCCAGACCTTATCTCTTGCAGCACACACTATACAGTGTGCATCTTCCAATGGGTCTTGCAGGGAAGTTGCATCTCCCATAAGTGCAGAATCCCCCTCTTTGCCTGCATCCAGCTGCATTTTGGGTTTCCATGGGGAAAGAAACATACAGAACAGTTAAAGGGGTCATCTGTAAGAGCAGTGTTTGGTTGCAAAAAGCTGGTGGTGTTTGTGCATTTCTGGCCAGTGGATGATTCAGCTCCAACCTCCCCACAGCAAAGACCACACACAAGGCAAAAGTACATTCAGAGACACCCAAAGAGAAACAGCTGGGTTCGGTGTGGAATTCTGAAACCAATCCCCTTCCTAACCCACCAAAGAAACGAATATTCTATTTCCATGGGCTCTTTCCACCCCAAGTCTGTGTCCTATAGAACTATCACTGGAGAAACACCTTTCTCCTCAATCGTCCCTTACCTTTGCATCACTCCCACTAAAGTGGTCACTTCCCAGGACATGGAAACCCCAGTAATGGAGGGTAATCACACCTCTCCCCGTCTCCCCACTTTGCCTCTCACCTGAAGCCCCCCCTCTCACCAACAGGAGGATCAGGGGGAAGAGCAGGAACAGGATCTTCATGGCTGCTGCTCCTCCTGGGTCTTCACAGAGCTGCAGAGGGGACACCAAGGCAATGGGGACAGGCAGGACCCCAGGTGGGGCAGGAGCCTGAGCTCTGTGGTTCACCAAACTGCAAAGGTGCTGCCTCCAGGTACAGTGGATGATGTTTCTTCTACTTTCCTCTTAAAAACAATTCTTAGGTTTGGGCCACCCTGACAACCTCAGGAGCATTTAATGTTGTTTCAGTCTCTGGGAAATCCATTACCTGATCTGATCCTTTTCCAGGAGACCCCACAGCCACATACCTGATAAAGGTCTGGGTGTTCAGGCAGCCACAAACCCAACAAGAATCGCTGTGTCCAGCAGCCCTCAGGTTCAAGGAGCACTCTTTTGGCCAAAACACTCTGATTTTATATTGTTGCAAGCCCTGAGGACATTCCCTGATTTTTGCCGACACATTTTCTCTTGGCCAATCAAAAAGCCACCCATCCATGTGGGGATGCTGGGGGCTTCTCCTTTTCCCTCTCCGATGCAACAGCAGAGGCTGAGGGGCCTCCTGGAGCTGTTGCAATCAATGGCACCGTTGTCCCCATGCAACACCTCTTGTGACACCTGTGGCACAGTGGCACCGGGCTGTGGTGGCATGGCATGAACTGCCTGAGATGGACAAAAAACAGGCTGGTGGGTGCAGGCAGAAGTAGGAACCAGTCCCAACCAGTCTCTCCTGTGAGAGTAGTGAAGCCCTGGAACAGGTTGCCCAGAGGTTGCTGCCCCATCCCTGGAAGTGTCCAAGGCCAGGTTGGACAGGGCTTGGAGCAACCCAGGATAGTGGAAGGTGTCCCTGATCATAATGGGGGTTGGAACTGGATGACCTTAAAAGCCCCTTCTTCCTCAAACCATTCTGAGATTCTCTGATAAAATATCTGTCTCTTCCTGTCCTGTCAGTTTGCTTAGGGAGCTGGTGCTATGTGACACATAGAAACATTAAAAAAAATTTAGTTTCCTTCTTTTTTAGCATCACAAGAACAGCTTCATCCTTGCCAAGGTGACTTGCATTCCACTTGCCAGGAAGTGATAAGCCTAAGGATGCCTTTCTGATGTCTATTCAAATAGTCAAGCAGTGCAAAGAGGAAATCTGCTCAGGGGAGACCACACTTTACCTCATTCTGTCTGAATCCACTCACTGCTTCTGAAACTGCCCTACTTGGTACAAAATTTACAAATGTGGTTCAACTAGCAGCAAAATGCTATATAAAACTATGGCAAAATGCTGTATAAAAATGGGCAATCTATGGGAGATTGGTGAAGGAAGGTGCACAGGGCCCTATCAGGCCTTAGAGGTGTGGACTTGATTAGGAGAGGTTTTGGATTTACAGGAATTCTGTGGTATTTCAGAAAGATAAAGATCAAGGTGGCTCCTGGAGGAAAGATCATGAGAGAGAAAGAAGCAATGTATCCATGGCTTCTTCCTGGCCACGCCCTACATCCATCTTATTACCTGTCCTGCATTCCCAGTGAACTTTATTTGTAACTTTTTTTGTACAAACAGTCTGTGCTGTGTCTCCAGGGTGCTGGTCCATTGATCAGAGAACCAAAGCTCCTGGAGCTGGATCCTGGAGAGGGGAATGGAAATTGAGGTTGGATACATCAGGGACACAGGGGCTGGTGTCATCTCTCAGAGAGATGCACGGAATCATGGAATGGTTTGGGTCAGAAGGAACTTCAGAATTCATCTCATTGAATGGGATGCCATGGGCAGGGACACCTTCCACTATCCCAGGATGCTCCAAGTCCATCCAACCTGGCCTTGATGCATGATGGGGACATTCCTTGAGCATCAATCTGTAGAAGTAGGACTGGGAGTCCATTGCTGGGTCCTTGGAATATCTTTGCTCCTGAAGGTTTGGAACCAGACTCAGGATCAGCCCAGAGCCAGCACAGCCAGGGATTGCTGCTTATGGTGTGGAAACAGCTTCTGTAATTCCCACTGCAGGGAGGCCATGGCTGGGGCCAGCCCTGCCATGGGAAGCTGCTCTGACCTGGGAATCTTGTGCTCGACCCCATCAGAGCTTCAGCTTGGCCTTGCTGATCCAGACCCAGACTTGAACCCACAGCTGGCACCCTGATCTGACCTTCCCTGTCCCCACAGCAATGCCCAATACCCCAGGAGAGGCTGCTCCCACCCCTGGCTACCCTGCTCCATGGAGGGGAGCACTGGGTGTCCCCAGCATCCCCATGGTCACTGTCCCATGGCAGTGCAGGGGCCACCCCCATGGCCCCCATGAGCTGAGCATCCTGGATCTGCACACCAGCCATCCACAATGACCCACCAGAGCTCCTAACCGAGCCCCCAGGCCTTGAAACCCTCCCAGCACTGACCTCCACCCCAATTCCAAGCTCTTGAGAAGCCCCATGGCACAGCCATCCCTATTTCCTCTGGAACAGAATGACTTTTCCTATCCCCCAGACACCCCTGGACCCCACAACACCCCTTGTGCCACAGAGCTGGGTATGGACCCAAGGACACCAGGCCAGTGTGTGTCCCATGGAACAGCCCCACGAGGACTCCTGACCCAGCCTGGGAGCCAGTGTTCAACCAGCAGGACCCCACTGAAATTAGGGTGGTCACAGCCACCCCTCCACCCTGTGTGAGAGGTGCTGGGGCCCTCTTTCTGGGCAACAAGGCTGGCACTGGGTTCCCTGTGAGTGTCACCCGTGTCCCCTTTCCCACCACAGATGGAGATGCTGGTGTGGCTGAGGCCACCAAGGAGAGAGGGAGGATTGTGTGTCCATATCTGTCAGGAATTCACCCCATCCCCTCTGCCCTTCCCTACACACAGAGGAAAGAGATGCACACCCAGGATACACATCTTGGCGGTGGCAATGACCACCACCTTGTATTGGGGATACTGGGGGATGAGATTCCCATGGGATCCAGGTCTGGCTGTGCTTGGTGCCTCTGGGCAGCATCATCCCAACGGGCTGGTGTCCTGCTCGGGGATCCAGGAGCCCATCAGGGATACCAGCGCCTGTGGGATGGAAAGGTCTGGCAGTGCCTGTCTCACCAGGGCAGCAGCGAGGCTCAGCAGTGCCCTGTACCCTCAGGCTGCAGAATCCCTGGTTTTCCCCCAACAGCCGAACCCCAAACCCCAACAGCAGCAGCAGCCCTGAACTCACATCCGACAGCAGAATTCCCGGTCGGAGCAGAGGCCGATGCGGCCGATCCCCGCCGGGCAGGAGCGGTAGGAGCAGAATCCCCCGCGGCGCTCGCACGCCCAGACTGATGGTCCAACCGGGGGCAGCCCTGCAGGGCACGGAGAGGAGATGTCACAGGCATCTTTTATGAAAAATCCTTTCCTTAGGATTTTTCCTCCTGAGAAGCTGAGAGGACTTAGGAAAAAATGTAAACAATGATTATCTGCTGCTGTGGAATGCAACAGGTGGATCTGGGATTGGTCTCATGTGGTTGTTTCTAATTAATGGCCAATCACAGTGAGGCCAATCACACACAAGCCTTTTGTTATCATTATTTCTTTTTCTATTCTTGGCCAGCCTTCTGATGAAATCCTTTCTTCTATTCTTTTAGTATAGTTTTAATATAATATATATCATAAAATAATATATCAAGCCTTCTGAAACATGGAGTCAGATCTGCATCTCTTCCCTCATCCTAAGACCCCTGTGAACACTGACACAAGGAGACTTTCAGCCGAGATGCTGAGCACTGCCCCTGGTCCCTGCGTGGCCAGAGTTAGCCCAGCCCTGCTTGTCCCCTGCCACAGCTGCTGAGCAGGTGCCTGCAGCAGAAATCCAGGTGAGTCCAAGTTTGTGGCACTTGGATGGGAGACAGTCACCACACCCTAGGCAGGCTCTGGGAGAGGTCTCCATCGTGCCTGCTGCCTTCTTCCTGGAGCAAGAGAGAACTCCAAGGGTACTACTCCTCCTCCTCCTCTCCAGCAGAGCTGCTGTGCCCAGTACTGCTGACTCATAAATGCAAGGGTCAGGAGACATGGAGAGGGGTCAAATCCCAGATTTGGAAGGATGAGAGCTTTAATACAATGCCCCAGCTCTGGTCCCAACAGCACAACCTGCACCTGGAGTCTTTCCTTAAAGATGTGGGGTCAGAGGGTCTCCAGCAGGGATGGCACAGCCACCAGGAGAACTGACACCTGACTCATCAGCTCTGGTGACAAATCCTCCCTGAAAAGCACCGACAGAGGACAAACCCTCCACATTTCTTACCTGTCACTCCCTGGAGCACCAGGAGGAGCAGAGCACAGAGGACGGGCAGGATCTGCATGCCTGGGAGTCACCTGCAGAGTCGCAGCTCTGTGGGGAAGAGAAAGGAGGCAGAGGTGAGTGGGAGGGTCCCTTCCTGAAGGTCGTGCAGGGGACAGAACCGAGCAGAGGGGATGTGACCCGTCACTGGTGGGAGGATGCACTCAGCAGCCTGGGATTCGGAGCTTCCTGGCACCAGCAGCAGCAGCAGTTTGGTCCCTCCACGCGTCACAATATCCCTTGGGATGGCTGAGTCCTCCAAATGTCCAGCCCCAAAGCTCTTTTTCTGTTCCTTGCCCTGACAGAGAAAAACAAGCAGAGCTTTCCTCATCTGACACCTGAGAAGACTCCCAGGCCTCCAGCCCAGGATCTTGTGTCATCCTGCCTTGCATAAGCACTTCTCAGTGGTTTGCTGGACAGCTCTGGGGACACACACAGAGAGCATCCCTGTTTGCTGGGCCTTGGCAAACACTCAGCTTTCACCACACAAAGGAGCTCTGTCCTCCTCCCCCTGCGGGAAGCGAGCTCTCTATGCTTCACTTGAAAATAACTGGGAAGACGCCACTTGGGATGACATCCACAGCCCTAGGAAGGACAAGCTTTAATTGTGGCTTTGTTTGGTGGAGTTTGCTGTGTGTAACCCTTTGCTGTTTGATGGAGCATCTTCATAAACGTGTTCAGCCTTGCTGCAGTTTCATCAAGTGCTACTGTTGGGGTCTCTAGCTGGTCAGAGTGACCCTGAGAAAAGTTAAAAAGCTTTTTTCCCAGCAGGGCGCTTGAAGAAAGAGTCAGGGCTCTTCATTTTTCTTGGTCTCAAGGTTGTTTATTGTATCTTATCTATAAATTTCTTTCTCCTGTCCAGCTGAGGTCTGCTCAGCAAGACAGTCAGAGGCACTCTGCCTGCCTTGGTGTTATCTTTTTATACTAAAAACTATGTATACAATGTTTACAATTACTTCCCAATACCTATCACCTAAGTTAGACAGTGAGCTTCTACTCCAAACCAATCTGTTAGTGCCAATATCACAGCAGAAGATGGAGGCCAAGAAGAAGAAGGAGCAAGGCTGGACATGCCCAGATTCCTCCATCTTGCCCCCCTGAACCCCCATATCAAAAACCCTAAAATCTACTTTTTCACCTTGTGATAAATTCATGGTCATTCTACTTAATTTGTCGTGGCTTGCTGATCTTCATATAAGGTTGGTAATTTGCTCCACAGGTCATAATCAAAACCACAGGGGCATTTTGGGCTCTGTGCCAGGGTCTCTGAGCCCCCTGGCAGGGGTCTTGGCTGCTCAGGACAGCCAGAGGGATGTCCTGGGTCCTGACATGTTATGTGTGTGGGGATGGATGTTAAAAACACACTTGTGAGCGCTCACATGAATCATGGAATCACTCAATGATTTGGTTTGGAAGGGACCAGGAGGCTCCAGCCAGCTGCCATGGGCAGGCACACCTTCCAGTAGGTGCTCCAAGCCCTTTCCAACCTGTCTTTGAACACTTCCAGGGATGGGGCTGTCACCACATTTCTCTTCACAGAGAAAAGCAAAGCACAATGTCCCAAAAATATTCTGAGATTCATATTGTCTGATCCTCAGAGAAAAAGAAAATCCTTATCTCATTTGCTGCACCTGAGTTGTTCACAAGGGAAATACATTTTAGAAAATTGTTTATCTAAAAAAAATTGGTAATTAAATTCTAGTGTGAGTGTTTTAATTCACTAACCAATTAAATCCAAGTATGTGGGTGTCGGGACTGTCAGCTGATAGTCATGAGATACTGTGCAGTTGAGTGCAGTTAAATACTTAACAAATTCAATTTAAATATAATGTAATATAGTATAAAATAAAATCAAATAAATAATATGAAATAAATTATAATACAAATAATATAATATAATATAATATAATATAATATAATATAATATAATAATTAATTAACCTTCTAATAAAATAGAGTTCTCCTCATCATTCCTTCCTTCATTGGAAATATCTTATTTCTGATATGGGGCAGCCACAGATCCTCTGGACAATACATGAATATGCCTTTGATCCAAACAACTCATCATATTTCATTGTTCTGTCACTCCCCAGTGAGGGACATTGTACAAACTATTTGCAAATCTGTACCCAGGTGGATCACTACTACTCTGCCCTGGTAGTCAGAGCACTCAGGGCAGCTTCTTAGTTCCTTCACCACTGAAGGAAATCCTGATCCTACAGCTGCAGCCAGAAAAAGGGAAAAGGCCATGCCCCAATTCTTTTTTTAATATCTGCTGAGCTGTCTTGGCATCAAAACTCCAGGAGAGAAGGGAGTGGGAGCAGCTATGTCCAGTAGTCAGGTTCCTTACGGGCTTCATTAAGGGGGCAATTAGCTGCATCTCTATGCTATTGCTCTTTAGCACAGGCATCAGCTTAATCCCTGGAAGTGTCCAAGGCCAGCCTGGACAGGGCTTGGAGCAATCTAGGATAGTGGAAAGTGTCCCTGGTCATGGTGGGTGGGTTGGTTCTATATTATTTTAAGGCCCCTTCCAACCCAAACCATTTTATGATTCTTGGATTCTATGAGTTTGAATGTGTAGAGTGCTGGGGAGATGGGACTGGGATAAGAAGCAGGGAGGAGATGTGAAGCATGGATCCTAGAGGGTTTCAGCCTGTTTCACCCTAAACTGGCTCTTGAAGCCATTGCCCAGCCATAAAGGCAAGGACAGATCTTTGTGGTGGTGAGTTAAAGCATGATGAGCCTGGATTCTGCATGATGGTGGCTACAGGCAGATGAATCTAAAATTACAGGGGCTGAACTCTCCCTGCAAAGTCCTCAGTCCTTGAGCATAAATCTTGTGCCATTCCAGTTTGTGAAACATTCTCCTAGCATGGATTGTGCAAAAATTTCTTAGGACATCAACTGTAAATTGCTGGTTTGGCTCCACTTGGCAACTTCCTGACGTTTCCATCCAGGGAGATCCCTTGGAGGAGGCTGTTGGCCCAGCTTCCTGCCCTGCACAAGGCTGTGGTTTCAACAGTGCCAGAGGCATTTGCAGAAATACCTGCTTTGAACAGGCCCACAGAGTGAGGGAGCTGGGCCTGTTCAGTCTGGAGAAAACTGAGAGGGAATCTCAACAATCCATATAAACATCCCCAAGGGGTTTCAGACGATGGTGACTGACTCTCTTCAGTGGTGCCCAGCCACAGGATGAGGAGCAATGGCCATAAACTGAAACACAAGAAATTCCACCACTACTTAAAAAAAAAAAAAAAAACAAAACTTCTTTATGTTGAGGGCAGCAGAGCACTGAACAGCTGCCCAGGGAGGGTGTGGAGTTTCCTCTTTGGAGACATTCCAAACACACCTGGATGTGTTCCTGTGACACATGCTCCAGGTGACCCTGCCTTGGCAGGGGAGTTGGACTGGATGATCTCCAGAGGGCCTTCCAACCCTAAAAATTCTGTGATTCTGTGAGGGTGTGCAAATGTTTTGGGGCAGTTCAGGGCTTCCAGTCAGTCCTTTGCACTTGGATTGGTTGCCTCCCTTAAAAACTCAGCCGCTACTGCTCTTCCCTTCACAGAAACACAGAATGGTTTGGATGGGAAGGGATCTTAAAAATAATCTAATTCCAACTCCCTGCCATGGGCAGGGACACCTTCCACTGTCCCAGGTTGTTCTAAGCCCCATCCAACCTGGCCTTGGACACTTCCAGGGATGGGGCAGCCACAGCTTCTCTGGACACCAAGGATTCCTTGCCAGGACAAGGATGCTCCTGACTGTGCAGAGACAGGAGTTCTCTGAGCAGCCTGCACCTTCTAGGTTTTCTGTTGTGGTCCAGGACAGTTCAGGCTGAATCTCTTGGAAGAGAAGTGATCAGAGGCACAGTGGGGTTGGCCTCTCAAATGTTTCTATAATTGCCTCAAGCAATGTCACAGGTCGAACTGTGATCTCCTGATTTGCAACTGCAGCCAATATAAATTTTGCAGATTCACTCCAAATTTATGGCAGACAGAAATGGCAAGGGTAAAATCAGACCTCAGATTACCAATTTGTCCTGGTCAGTGTGACTTTAGTTCCCATAACAAAACAATATGCTGTTCCCAGGTCTGAAAGCTCTGGATCAGAAGGTGGGAACCCAAAGTTTTCAGAGCAGAGGTGCTGTGAAGTGTCACACTGGAGAAGACTTTTGTGCTCCCAGTGGAACTGGTGACTGATCTCAGTCATGACAGAGAATTCCCCAGCAGGCATGTGTGGAGAACTTGCCAGCACTCACTCAATCAGCAGTCCAAGAGGGGTAAATATTTTGGTGAACTACACATTCCTGGCAGGTTTAAATTAATGTCAGAACACTTGTTTAAAATTTGTTTGTGTACTACACATTCCTTGCAGGTTTAGATTCATTTCAGAATTCTTGTTTAAAATTCTTAATGGAAATAAGACATGGGGAATGAATTACTTTTGGAAATGAATGACAACACCACACAGGGCAGCCATGCAACCTCCCCACCTCTTGCTTTTATTGAAAGGAGAATGATAAATCCTTGGTGGCTGCTGCAACAATTCCTTGAATCCAACGATGGCAAAAGCGATCACTCCTGGGGATTTTCCACAGTTAGCCACACTACAACCTACAGAAAGGAAAGGATCTTCAGAATTATGATTATCAGGAAAATCCTGCTGCTTGGGATTCAAATGATGATTTGGGAAGTCATCTTTGCCCCAGACAAATCCTAAACTTACCACCTACAGCAGCTGTACCCAGAATGACAGGAGCCCAGGTAATCATTGCCACGAGGGCATTTCCCCCTGTGGCAGAAGGTCCCACGATAGCCACACTCCATGTAAGGTCTCCAGGGTCTTGCCAAGCTTCTACCTTAAAAAAGAACAAATAAACAAAGATGGGAGACATTTTATTTCCTGCAGGGATTTGCATTTTGCTTAATCCGTGTGAGCTGACAAGGACGTGACAGTTCACTCCTCAGAGGAGGAGTCTGTGGGCACAACGACCAAGCAAACACTTTAATTCCTTCTTCCCTGCCAAAATAGGATTCCCACATTCAAACTGCCTTTTGGGAATGGCCAGCAGCCTGTGCTATTCCCAGAACAGGTTTTATCCATGAAGGTGCTAATAGTCAGGGATCAAAACAACCCCAGGGAGCAGACCAGCAATTAGGCAGGAGGTTGCCTGGCCCTGTTTGGTCAATTAATAAAAATGCAAGCCTGGCAGCTGAAGTGTTCTGGATGCACCTGACTGAGTGCACATGAACAAATTAATTCCAGTTTCCAGCTCATCCGTGGAACATTGCAAAGTATTCAGAGAGAGGGGAGCTTGTTCCAGCCAACAGGAAATGGATATTAAATATGGACAGTGCATCCAGCACATCCCTGCTGGGCTGGATACCCAGCATGTGAGTAGAGTGATACATACACACACAGAAAATCCCAGGGAGTAATAAAGGAGTGGTTTAAAGGGTGAATAAAACACTCCTGGTCTCAAACTAGTGGTCTGTGAGGAATTGTGAGCAGTCTGAGCTCTCAGGAACACTTTTCTTCCCAGATACAGATAAATTTCTGGCTTTAATATACCCAGAAGGTCCTACTGAAAACAGGCCAAACATCCCCTGTGTGTTAAATAAGGACATAAAAAAGACCAAAGGAACACTTTGCCTCTGGGGACTGGCACAGAAAGAGGCCCAGGTAAGAATAACACCAGATAACCAGATAAAATCATAGAATCACAGACTCATTTAGGTTGGAAAAGACCATTAAGATCATCAAGTCCAATTGTTAACTCAGCACTGCCAGCCCACCACTAATCCATGTCCTCAGGTACTACATCCAGATGACTTTTAAATCCCTGCAGGGATATATCTATGACACTTTTCCTACATTTCTGGTCTGCTGCAGTTCTTCACAGCCTTTTCCCATCCTAACTTCCCTAGAGGACACTTTCCATCCTGTTCCCACAGAGATCAAAACTCCACCAGCCCCTGCTTGTGCACAGAGCACCCTGCAAATGTGGCTATGCCATTTTCAGGGCTGATATTAAAATACAATCTCTTATTCTGGACAATAGAGTTGGTTTGGGGTTCCAGACAGTTCCTTTTTCTGGATGATAGAGTTGGTTTGGGATTCCAGACTCCTTTGCACCCCCCAACAGACATCATGATTTTGTGCCTCTCCACCTTTAGTCCCAGCTCCTAAAGAAAAGGATATTTGAAGAACATGGGGCCAGATTCCTTTTTCTTTTTTTCTTTGTGGTTTGAGAATACTTGATCATGATTTAATTTGTTTGTTGGGTGACTCAGAGGCAAAGGGATTTAAATACCATTTAAGCCTGCAGGGTTTAATGGGGAAAATACTGGTGCTGAATGGTAATTTTGGAGTTGTCCCTTTCAAGGTGATGCTTGGAGTGTTTGCCTGCTAATTTCATTTCTCATCTGTAATCTCCAATGAGTTCTGATGATTTATGTGAGGATTCTTTGCAGGAGGCAGCTTGGTCACATCCCAAAGGGGACAGGAGAGCTTTGCGAGACACCAATACCTTCTCCTTAGTCCCTCACCTTACCTGCAGCTCCCTGAAATGCCACCAAGAGGAGAACAAGGAGCAAAGGAAGGATTTTCATGGCAGAGGGTGGGCTGGGATCCTGGATCACTGCAGAGAAAGGAGAACAGGACATTGGTTAGAGCCTTGTCTCTCCATAGTCCCAGAAGTGACACAGAGGAATGTTCTTCAAGACCTGAAAGTTACCTAAATGAAGTTATTACACATTTTTGTCATGATTGTGTCTATTGTCCTAAGATTTTCCTGGAGCACACATAGGATCATGGCATATGATGCAAAAAATTCAATCTTCCATGCAAAAAATTCAATTTTATGTCCCCTTTTAATTAATGCATCTAGTGACCAGAAATTTATCCTGGATTTCTCGATAACTGTGATGCATTGCAATAAATTTGATTTGCCTTATGGAAGATAAATTCAGAATTTAATTAATCAATTAATTAATTAATGTTAATTCAGAAAATAAGACAATTTTTGCTAGATTTATACAAAACAACCCTATGGGTTTTCTCAAGCTTTTCTACTAAAAAAAAAGAGCAGAAAAAGCAGTTTTCTTTCCGATTAACTCAAAATCCAGCTTCTCCTTATTCTTGCTTAGAGGCTGTTGTTTATTCTTCCCCTAAAGAATTACATTATTTCCAGGATAAATTTTTGAGTATTTGCATTTCCTGCAGCCAACAAAACCTCCTTTCCCTTATCAACATTTGACACCTCTAGAACTGGCTCATGACAGACTGGAGCCACTGCACAGTTAAGGCTGTAAAACAAAACACAGATAAACATGAAAGACATGAAGTCTCCACCCCATTTAAGAAGGACGAAACCTTTTGAGAGAAGCTGAATAATGAGAATATTTTGGTTGTTACCAGGTAAGAGGAGCTCTAGGCTGGAATCAGGACCAGTGTCAGCCACCTGGATGAAGATGAAGGAGCTGGGTGGGTTTGTGCTGTTCTGGAGGGTGCTGAGGGATGTTTGACCTCCACAGCCTTCTGGTGGCCAATGAGGCTTTGGGAGCTCTGGGGGCACCCAATGAATCCTCTTTGCTGTTGTCCTAAGAGGAACCAAGGTCCGGCTTTCAAACCATTGCGGCATGGCCTCAGGAAATGTGTTGAGATGAGAAAAACCACCCTGGGCCTCCTCCCTTTGAGCAACCCTTTGGCCACAGCAGCTCACTCAAGGTCTCTGTTTCCATCTGTTTTCAGAGGTTTTATATTTCCTTACAAACATGAACAATTTATCATCATAGAAGTAAAATAATCGTCAGCTGGAATGTTAAAATAAAACCCCACCGAACCTATGTTAAATGGGAAATAAGTTCTTCTTTGGAAATTCAGGAAGAGGATTAATGGGCTGTCATTAATTCTACATCATCACTGCTGTTGAGAGGGAAAATCTGGACAATTAAGACCATGGAAAAGATCTGGACTAAGGAATGGTAGGGAGAAAATGAGAGAGGAAAAGAGAAATCAAAGAGTTAAGAATAAAAAAGGAAAAAATTGTTTGGGGTTTTTTCACATTTTTGCACCAAAACATTTTCATTACCAGGTTACCTGCATGGCACATAAGATATTTTATGCCACATCTATTTATGGAAATTATCACAGCCCATGCCCAGCAATTTTAGTTTTATTGTCTTTATTCTCTTGCCATGGGCAGAAGAGTTCTCTGAGCACATCATCCTCCTTTCTCACCAAAGGTTTCTCCAATGGCTTCCTGCTTTTTACAGACATTTCTACAAGTTCAGGTGCCTGTTGCAAAGGGATCTTCACTTCTCTTTTATCCCTCTTTCCTCCTTGAACCGGCCCCATTCCGTGGGAGGTGCCGTTCTCTGGAGCTGAGCTCATCCCTGGGCTCGTCCGTCGTGCCCTGCAGGGATTTTTCTTAGATCTCTTTGTTTTCTTTCCCAATCAAAGCAACTATTTCACGGAGGCTTCCAGCACAGCCTTGTCAGCAGCTTTCAGCCTGCCCTCGGGCTTCTTGTTTCTCTGGGCTGCTCCTTTGGGTGCTTTTCTTTCCTCATTTTTGCTTTTTTTTGAGGTCAAATACATGTCGAACGTGCTTGGTCCCACAACGTGGTTACACATAATTGTGCTGTGGTCACTTTTACACAGCAGCTCCCACAAACAGCTTTGGAATTGGAATTTGCACTTAATCCAGGAAGGCAAATGTTCTTGTGGATGCCAGGACCAGCTGCTCTAAGAATCACCATTGTACAGCAATAAAAATGTACATTTTACAGAGGAAAAATCTAATGTCTGCATTGCCTGGCATCATCCACAATCACCTGTCAGACCTGCTCTGCTGCATCACCTCAGGCAAGGGAAGGACCTGCAAAAAGTGTGCCCAGGTCCCCAAATCCTTTAGGGCAGGGCTGTTGCTGGAACCCTTCCCTGAGTTGTTGTGAGGTGTTGGCAGACAGATGTGCAGCCAAACATCTGGGCTGAAAAATGGCTCAGCACATGAGGAACAGCTGGGTCTGTGTGATGTCACCTGTGGGCAGCTCACCTGGAGAACCACGCCCAGGTCTTGGGGTCCCCAACACAAAAAAGACTTTCAGCTGCTGGGGAGAGTCCAGAGGAGGCCATTGAGATGCTCCAAGGGCTAAAGCCATTCCTAAGGACAGCTTCCACCAGATCACATTCCTCCAAGCCCTGTCCAGCCTGGCCTTGGACACTTCCAGGGATCCAGGGGCAGCCACAGCTTCTCTGGGCACCCTCACAGCCAAGAATTCCTTCCCAAATTCCCATCTATTCCTGCCCTCTGCCAGTGGGAAGCCATTCCCTGTGTCCTGTCCCTCCATGCTGTCCTGGTTTGAAAAGGAATTGAGTTTTTGGGATGCTGTGGTCAAACCAAAATACTCACTTCCTTTTCAAACCAGGACACTTGCCTTGTCCCAAATCCTTCTCCAGCTCTCCCTTTAGGCCCTGGAAGAGGCTCCGAGGTCTCCCTGAATCTTTCTCTTCTCCAGGATGTTGCTTTTTTGGAGACACGAGGAATTTTTTAGCAAAAGAGGCTCCTGGGTGCTGCAATCCAGCAGAGAAAAGTGCAGCCAAACTGGTGGCTGGGAGGCAGCCAGAGCAACTGGGAGCTGGCAGAGGAGCTGGGGAGGGTGTCTAGCTCTGGGAATATCTTCTGGAAAGCCTTCTGGCTTCCTCCCTCTCTGCCTGGCAAAGCTCTGGGGTGATGATGGCACAGGATTTATTCCTGGCTTGGAACACAGGAGGAGAGACTGAGGAGAGACAGCTGAGACTCCTCAGGGTGGGAATGATGGTGACGGAGGGCAGGAGGGATGAGATGATGAGGTTCACATCTTCTGTGGGTGACAAGAAAGGTCACATAATGCCTGCATGGACCCTGGCAGATTGCTCACTGCTGAATTTGCAAAATTGGTTCTTCCCCATCCCACTCTCAGGTCTGGAAGAGTCTTTGGTGCCCATTAGAGGCTGAGTTGTGCTTTGTATGCTGAAAATTGGGTTTTCTAGGAATGGGCCACATGGTGTTTGCAGTTGTGGAGGACAGAGACAGCCAAGGCTAAGCTTCACTTGGCTCCAGAGCCCTCATTACACCCCTGACTTTATTAAAATGCTTCGCTGGAGATGGGCCCAGCAGCCCAACATCATTAATTAATGAAACACAAATAGGGGCAGGGCAGTGAGACAGGAGGAAAAGTGGGTTATCCTTTACACCCAAAGGGCTCCTAGACCCAATCAGATGGATTTGAGGATGCAAAGATGCCAAATTCCTGGTAAAAAGCAGTGCTGGAGACCCACAGAGAGCCTGGGGATGCTCCCATGAGTAGGGAAACCAGGCAAGGACATTTCTGAGCAGTTTGGTGGCTACTGTTATACAGCAGACCCTGGGCTTTATTGCCAGAGTTGCAAAAGAAAAACCAAACAAAAACAACCTTAATAAAATTTAAAAGAGCAACAGTAAATATATTAAAGTCTTGGAAAACAGGTACATCCAACAGCTCAGCTGATGTACAAAGTTTTGGGAGCTTCCTGCAGAATACTGCAAAAACCACCAAAACCAGAGGTGATATTTTGCCTTAATTAAACCCCTTTTTGTGGCTTTTCCTGTAGTGACCTGCTGGGAATTTATTTTCTATAAAGATATCAGGGCTGGAGGCTGCCGGGCTGGAAATTGGGATAAAAAGCAAATGCACACCAGAGGGCTCCTGCAAGCTCGGATGCTCGGGATCCCATTTCACAGCGGTTTCATCTCTGTGGCGAGGCGGGAAAACAGCGGGATTAGTTCATGGCTCTGTGCACGCCATGTCCCAGCTGCCACCTAGTGTCATCCCCGCCACACGGGGACATCGCGGGCACGGGGGACATCGGGGTGGGCGTGACCGGTGCACAACAATTGGGGACACATCGGGGTGGGCTTGTGCCAGCGAACAACAGCACAGGGAGCAATGGGATGGGCTTGAGAGGTGCTGAAGAACTCAGGGGACATCGGGATGGGCTTGTGACAGTGCACAAGAGCCCGGGGGACATCAGGATGGGCTTGTGCCACCGCACGGGGGACATCGGTGAGGGTTTGTGACACCGCACAACAATTTAGGGGGTACGGGATGGGCTTGTGGCAGAGCACAGCAGCTCCAGGGGTCTCGGATGCTCGGTCTCTGTGTCCCCAAGCCCCCGGGGGTGGCGCAAGCACCGTGATGTCACACTGCCCGGGGAGGGGACACTGGGGGAGGTGCCCGGTGAGGGAGGGCGGAGCGGGACTGGCCCCGGCGGCTCCTTCCTCCTCCTCCTCCTCCTCCTCCTCCTCCCTTTCCTCCCACCACCTCCTCCTCCTCCTCCTCCCTTTCCTCCTCCTCCTCCTCCCCGTCCTGCTCCCAGGATGCGCGGGGCCGTGCCCAGCCTCAGCCTGACGCTGCTGGCGGCGGAGAGCGGCGCCCGTGAGTGAGCGCGCAGGATGCGCGGGGGATGCGCGGGGGCGTGCGGGGCTGCGCTCGGGCGGAGGGGAGGGAGAAGGCGGGTGGGATGCTGGAAAGGCGGGTGGGATGCCGGAAAGGCGGGTGGGATGCTGGCAGTGACGCCTTTGAGGCCATCCCGGGGATCCCGAATCCCCTCCGTGTACCGGGGAGAGGGGGGGGTTCATCCCTGCGCCCCGCGCTTGGGGAGATGCGCGGTTCTGCTCCCGGCATCCCCGCGGGCCCAAAATCCTCTTGGATTTTTTTTTTTTTTCATATTTGAAAAATGGACATTTTAATTTATTTATTTATTTGTTTATGTTGGAGCCCGAGCTTTTTATCAGAGCTTTCCTGGGGGCCGGGCCCCTCGGTGGCTGTGGCTGCGCCTCAGCTGACAACGCCACCGGGAGCCGGCAGCTGGAGATAAGCTCAGGAGAAGGGCTGGGAGATGGAGTTCTGGCGGGAATGGCTTTAAACTGACAGAGAGCAGGTTTACGTTGGATATTAGGAGGAAATTCTTCCCTGTGAGGGTGGGGAGGCCCTGGCACAGCGTGCTCAGAGATGCTGTGGCTGCCCCTGGATCCCTGGAAGTGTCCAAGGCCAGGCTGGATGGGACTTGGAGCAACCTGGGATAGTGGAAGGTGTCCCTGCCCATGGCAGGGATGGAATGAGAGAAGCTTTAAGTCCCTTCCCACCCAAACCAATCTGGGATTCTCTGGTTATGAATGTCACCACTCAGTTGCTGGGGGGGGGTGTGGCTGTGTCATCCCTCATCACCGCCTCTCTGCCCTTCTCCAGGGCTCTGTGCCATCATCCACTACCTTGTCCGGGGCCAGCTGGGCTGGTTCGGGCTCACCATGGCCTGCCTGGTGCCCGGCTATGCCGCTCAGCTCCTCAGCATCCTCTGGTTCCGGGCAGACGGACACGCACCCGGCTGCTGCCTCCTGGCGCTCCACCTCCTGCAGCTGGGCCTCTGGAAGCGGTGAGAGACACTCCCCGCCATCCACCCACCCCCCACCCGGCTGCAGCCCCAGATTTCCTCCAAGCAGCGTGGGCATCCCGTCACGGTGGCTCTTGCAGGTACTGGGATGTTCTGCGGGCGGCGGCCAAGGCGGGCGGCGGTGCCGGGGAGCTGCTGGCTCAGCTCGGGGATGTTTGTGTGCTGCGGCTCCTGGAGGCCCTGCTGCAGACCCTGCCTCACCTCCTGCTCCAAGCCTATGTGGTGGTGGCCGTGGACCCAGCAGGCTTCATCCCTGGTGAGTTCCCCGGAGGATGGTTCAGGAGTGAGGGATGTGTGTGCCCTCCCTGGAGGGATGTGCTGCAGAGGGACTGGGAAGCCTCAATGAATAGCAGCAGGGAAATGCCTGGCTGAAAGATGTGCTGTGGCTGAATGCAAAGGTGGCTGCTTTGCCCCAAAGGTGAATTTTCAGATGTGCAAAGAGGGAGGTTGCAGTGTGGAGTCACAGCATGTGCAAGGTCACACTTGCTCATTGTCCATCTCTGGTCCGATGGCAGTGACTGGGCTGGAGCTGCCCTGGGGCTGCAGAGCTCTGTCCATGGAGACAGAGGGTGTCCACAGGGAGATACTCAGAGAGTACTCTGGATGCTCAGAGAGTATCCACAGGGAGATGCTGAGCATGGAGAGACCAGATTTAGGAGGACTTAGTTGAAATTCTCTAGTTTCATCCCTGGTAACATTCAAGTCAGGTTGCAGTGTCACTGTTGAGTCAGGAACGAAATGAAGTGACACATTAACTCTCTACTTTAACATAAACTCACACATAAACTTTAACTCAGGCTAATCCCAAGTTTATTGCAAACCCATTCCTTTTTGTACCCTGTTCTGATACAGGTGGACCTGACTGGTCATTTAATCAACACCCTGTCACCATTGGCTAATTAAGAAGACACCCTTTGGTAAACATCTTATGAGAAAACAACTGTTTAAAACACCAGCTGCAAGATTGTTTTAGTTCTTTCTCTCAGCCTTCTCAGAACTCCTCAGAACAATTCCTGGGAAAGTTTATCTGACTTTCTCTCTCTCTGACCAAACTGTCACAACCACAGGACAGGGCTCTGAGCAACCTGGTCTGGTGGAAGGGGTCCCTGCTCATTGCAAGGGACTGGGCTAGATGGCCTTTAAGGTCCCTTCTGTGATTCCTTGATTCTGTGATTCACTTGGCAGGATCGAGGGGTGTCTGGCTTGTATGGGAGTGCTGTGCTGCCAACACCTCCTTAACACAGAGAATTGTCCCTGCTGTGCATTTGGGCCTCCATCAGAGCCCTGACTGCCCCTGTCCCCACACAGGTGTCAGTGCAGGGCTGTCCCTGCTGTCCCTGGCCTGGGCTTTGGTCTCCTACAGCCACTTCACCTTCCTGATGAAGCCTGGACACCTGAGCCCACCAGCTGCTGTCATCCTGTGCCTGCTGCTCTGGAGGACAGGGATGCTGGGCACCCGGGTGCTGGCCCTGGTGCTCTTTGCCAGGCTCTATTCCTTCTGGGTTTTTGCTGTGGCAGGTAAGACCTGAGATCCTGTTCCCCACATACCACCCCAATGTTCTCGGGTTTTATGTTGCTGAAATGGCTCCTGAGGTATTAAAGAGTCTTTTTTCCCATCCCCGCAACCAAAGAAGAAGTCGAGATTCCTCAGCTCTGGTTTTTAGGGTTGTTTATTTTCTCTTATTTATTACATTCTTTTTCAGACCTGCTGAGGTCTGTCTGGCAGGTCAGGTTGAGGCACACTGACTGCCCTTGGGGCAGTGTTATCTTTTTATACTAAAAACTACATGTACTTTATTTACAATAATTTTCCAATACGTATCACCTATGTGAGACAGTCTGTCTCTACTTTAAACCAATCCAAAAATGTCGCCATCACAGCAGAAGATGAAGGGCAAGAAGAAGGAGAAGAAGGACAAGACACACCCAGATTCCTCCATCTTGCCTCTTGAACCCTCATTTTAAAAATCCCAAAATTCTCCTTTTTCACCCTGTGATGAATTCACTAACATTCTACTCAAACCCTTGTGGCTTGGAAATCTTCACACAAAGTTGATAATTGCTTCCATGGGTTAAAATTGAAGGCACAGGTGTTTTTTACTCCATGCCAAGGTCTCTGAGCCCCCTGGCAGAGTCTTGAGCCATCCAGGGCAGCCAGAGGAATGTCCTGGGTTCTGACACAATGTCAGCCCTGCCATGCTCAGGTTTGCAGCCTCTCCTGGGCATGGCTTTGCACTTCCAGTCCTTTCTCCCTGCAGGGGTGCACTGGCTGCTCATGTCCTTCTGGCTGGGGGCCCAGCAGACAGATATTGTGACCCAGCCGTGCCGCTGGAGGCTCTTCAACTGCCTGCTGGGAGCTGTCTACATCTTCTGCTACATCAACGTCCGCCCCGGCCCCTCCAGGACCAGGGTGGCCGTGTTTTATGCCGTGAGTACCTGGAATTGTTTTGTATTCTGCATGGATGAAGCTGATGGGGATGAGCAACAGCTTCAGACTCTCCATTTTCACCTCTCACATCACCACTTGCTCAAAATCCAGAGATTTGCTGTGTCCTGACAAAGCCGCGTGGTCACCAAGGTGGATGTGTCTTCTGCACTGAGTTTGATTCCTGTCAATGGTAAAAAAGTAGGTGAAGACCTTGCAGAAAGTTCATGGTTTGGCAGCTTTTGTGTTTTAAGTGATAAATTAGGTGCAAAATATAACAGAAGTGCTCAAGGCCAGGTTGGGTGGGGCTGGGAGCAACCTGGAGTGGTGGAAAGTGTCCCTGCTCATGGCAGGGAGTGCAATAGGATGAGCTTTAAGGTCCCTTCTGACCCAAACCACTCCGTGATTCTAAGAATCCATGAAAATCTGGAAAATGTGTGTTTTCTGTTGTGAGAGGCACATCTAAAACCATCAGAAGGATATAATGATGAGTATCTTCCCTCTGCCTTGCAGATAATGCTGATGGAGAACACGCTCCTGCTGCTGTTGGGCACCCGGTTCCTGCAGGTAGAGCTGAGGAACAGCCTGACTGTGACTGGGGCTGTCATGTCAGGGTCTTTAATAGGTAAGAACATTGATTTTAGAGCCTGGATTGCACATTTTTAGAGTAGTTTCAGGAAATGAGCATCCAGCCTCCTGTCCCAAGTCCCTCTCCAGATCTCCTGGAGCCCCTTTAGGCCCTGAAGGGGCTCTGAGCTCTCCCTGAATCCTTCTCTTCTCCAGGTGAGCACCCCCAGCTCTCCCAGCCTGGCTCCAGAGCAGAGGGGATCCAGCCCTTGGAGCATCTTTGTGCCAAGCAGTGCCATATTTTCCCAGAGGGATGGGGGCAGAGGGAAGTTGTGCAACTCCCCAGACCCTCAGATCAACCATGTTAAAAAATGGGATGGAAAAGGAGCAATTCCTGTGGTCTTGGATGAGTTTAGGGTAAAAGTAGGAAGCTGTCTTAGAAACTTGCTGGTTTAAAGGCCAGAGGATGGGGATGCTGTACATGGAAGGTTTCTTTCATCACACATCTCTCTGCTTTCAGTCTGCAAATTAATCCAGATTAAATTTGGGGTTGAGTGTGCACTTCCTTTGCCAAAATCTGCTCAAGTGGGATTCTTGCATCCCCATAAATGCTGGAAAGATGTGCTGTTCATACACCTGATTCTCAGCAGCATCTTTGCAGAGTTCCTGTTGATCTGGAGGTGCCTCAAGGTCTGGCCTCTTCTCCACAGCTGACCAAAATGCTGCTGGGACTCCTCAGTGACACTTTTCTGCTCCTTTCCAGGTGTCACAGCTCTGGTGATTTACTACAGCCTGCTCCACCCCAAGTCCACAGAGATCTGGCAGGGATTCCTGGAGACAATGTGCAGTCCTGCAGCAGCTGGGGATGAGGAGGGGTCTGGAGAAAGCTCCCAAGCTGAGCAGAGTTCAGGGACTTTGGCAGATGAGGAGTCCTTGCCAGTGGAAGGGACCAAGACAGAGCCCCAAAAGGAGACCAGCTCATCACTGTTGCAGTCCAAGGGGGGTTTCGAGGACAGCTGGACAGACCATCACCACTGGCTGCTGGTGAAGCTGGCCTTGAAGACAGGAGATGTGTCCGTGATCAACGCAGCTTTCGGAGATGGCGGCGTGGGAGAGGCTTTTCCTGGAGGATGGATGATGGGGAAAGCCCCTGGAGCTGAGCCTGGGGCAAACCTTTCCCTCCCCATGAGGGACATCCCTCCCTCTGGACTGGCAGTGGGGAATGGAGGAGGCATCAAAGCCAGTGCTGGTGCTCTGGGAGTGGCACAGGAGGATGGAGCAGGGCAGGAGCCTGATTTTCCCCCATCCACATCCCACCCCATTGGCTTCTCCCCGGATTCCACCGAGAGCTCCTCTGTGTATTTCAGTGCAAGTGCAGGAGGCATCATCTCCCCTGGGACAGGGACAGCCACAAGCATGGCTCTGGTGCAAAGGGACAGCAAAGCTCAGCCTCCCCCAGGCTGCCTGGGAGAAGGAGGAGGAGGAAGAGGAGGGGATTCATCCCTTGGGATGCCCAGCATCAGCCCAATCCTGGGCGCTTGTGCCCACAAGTGTCTGCAGAGAAGCTCTTCCTTCGGCAACACGGGCAGCTGTGGGGTGGCAGGTTTCCCCAAAGAGGGCTCAGAGCCCACGGGGACAGAGGGTGCCCTTGTGGGGTGCCAGCACCTTTGGGACACCCACCCTTGTGGCCCGCAGGGGACTGTGGTGAGGAGCAAGCTGAGGTCACCGTGCTTCACCTCCACCCCCAAGGCCGGCCCTAAATGCTCCCAGCGAGGACTGGGGGAGCTGCAAGAGGGGACAGACCAGTCTGGGTGACCAGAGTGACCCTGTAAATGTCACCTTGGGCCAGCCTTGGGGTGGCTGTCTCATCAACAGGGCATGGCAGGAGGTGGTGGGACAAAGATTGTCCCCACAGTGCCCCTGCCATGGGGCAGAGTGCTCTTCCATCACTGGGACATCACCTTTCCTCTCAGTACATCTTCTAGAGACAGTCTTGAAGAACTTCAAAAGCCTTAAAAAGCCCTGAAAGTCCAGGGCTGGTTATTTATTGAGCTAATTTATGTCACAGACCTACCAGGAGGCTGGAGCCTCCTGTCTTTGGTGTATTTGTGACAATGACTTGAGGTGTGTCCTTAAACCAGTGCCTGCACAAGCTGCTGGCCTGACCCAGTGTGGAGATCTGGTTGCTGTCTCCAAGGGCTGCAGTGCTGGCCAAAGCAGTTTTCTCAGGACAAATAAGTGCCTAAATCAGAAAAATGATTCTGAGTTTTACTCTTGGATGTCCTTTCTGGGCAGAGTAAGGCCTCAAGTAAGGCTCAGCATTGCTTGATTGTTTTTCCCCACCAGGTTTATCTTGAGGCCTTTGCCAACTCCATTTTTGGGATCACATAGGATTGCAGATTCTCTTCCTGCTGCAGACCAGAACCTCAGAACCTGGAATTACAACCAAAGCCATGTCCTGCTGCTTGCCCACTGTCTTGCCTCCTCAAGTGTGTTTTTCTCTCCAGCCTCCTTCCAGCTGAAGATCACAGGACCCCAGAATTATTTGGGTTGGAAGGGACCTTAAAGCTCATCCAGTTGCAACCCCCTGCCACATGCAGGGACACCTTCCACTAGACCAGGTTACCAGGTTATAATCCACATTTGACTGGATGCTTTCATCTAAATTTAGGCCAAATCTCAAACCAGTTCTACCCCCACCATAAAACCCACAGTGCAAGCAGGGTTTATTTGTGTCAGGAGCTAAAACCATCAATACCATGGTCTCAGAAATAGCCAGTGCTTCCCCCCAGGCTGGCTGGGCATGGATTTGTGCCCAGGGCACAGGTTTTTGCCCAGGACATGGCTTAACATGTTAATTGAGGTGTGATCAGCTGGATTCACCACCAGGCTCCTGAGAGCCAGCTGGAGCACATCTGTCTGTGCTCTCCAGATGTTGTCCTGCTGTGGGCAGGACTCTGCTGCTGCCACAGGGTAGGAAAGGCAGCAGGGAGGGCACAGGCATGTGATGAATAATTTTAAAAAAGCTCCATGATGCATTCACTGCTCAGGGCTGACCCAGCCAGATGTTCCCTTGGGGCACAGAAAACCCAGTTGGTGCTGAGTATGGAGTGAAGCCACATTCCAAGGGGATGAAGGCTCCCTGTCTCCATCTGGACCCCAGCCCCCTGTGCTGTGCCTGTGCTCTGCAGGCAAGAGCAGTTCCAGTGGCTTTTCCAGAGCCCTTCTCATTGTGTGGATCACAGAGAAGGCAGCAGTGCTGCCAGGCCATTGCAGGAATTTTTATCTAGCTTGGTTTTCTACTTTTGATAATATATAATTATGCTTGAAAACACCCCAAACCAGCCTTTGCTGTGTCTGTGTCTTGTGTTGGGGGTGAAAATAAGTGTGGAGGAGTCTCTCTTCCAACTCTTGGCTCTTGCAGCCCCAGGATGAGTTGTTTGTTGGGATTTCCAGTGGGAGGGTAGAGAAGGGACATGGGCAACAGGATCTGGGAAATGAAATGTGTCAGGGAACGTTAAGGCTAGGTGGTAGAAAAAGATTCAGCCAGCATGAAACTGTCCTACAGGCCAGTCAGAAAGGTAACAGACAATTTTGAGAAAGTAAAGAATACTTTTGAGCATGAGAGTCAGGAATAAATGCAATTAAATGTGATTTGATTTCTCAGAGCACATCCACAGTGCAGGGGTGCACCATGAGCTGATACCTCTGACCTCAGATGAGGAAATCCTGGATAGATCAAGAAGTGGCAAAAGAGAAGGGGGAATCTGGGGACAGAGAGTGCATGAGGACTGGGTAGGGATGAGGGTGTTTGTGTGAGGGATCTGTTCCCACAGCTTTGCTCCCTGATGATGAGAGTTGGTCATTGGTGAGCCATGCTCCACTTTCTCCTTGGGAGCAATGTGAAATCAGGTGGGATAATGTGGATTGTCTGTCCTTAAAGGTTTCCAGCCTGTGTGAGAGCCCTGTTGCACCCAGGGTCCAAGTCCTGTGTGCTGGTACAGTCCCAGCACTGAGCCACAGGTCTCTGCCTGTAGAAATAACCTGTATTCAATCAGAGAATCCCAGAATGGGTTGGGTTGGAAGGGACCATAAAGATCATCTCATTCTAATCCCCTGCCATGGGCAGGGACACCTTCCACCATTCCGGGTTGCTCCAAGCCCCATCCAGCCTGGCCTGGGACATCTCCAGAGATGGGACAGCCACAGCTTCTCTGGGCACCCTGTGCCAGGGCCTTCCCACCCTCACAGGGAAGGATCTCTTCCCTATATCCCATCTAAGCCTATTCTTTAGGGAATTCTAAAGCCCTGTTTGAAGTAGGAGGACTCCAGCAGCAAATCACAGCTTCAGATTCCCCACCCTTTCCATTTTCTGTGGCCCAAAGATCTGGTGCACCTCCAGATTTTTCCCAATGCTGCCAGACTGGGAAAATCACACTGGAGAGGAGTTTCTCCCCAAAACTTCTTGTCCCTTTGCCACCAGAGGGAGATGCTGCTCAAGCTCTAGATACCCTCCAGTGCCTGTGTTATGGAATCATTCAGGTTGGAAAAGCTCTGAGCTCATCCAGTCCAACCATTCCCCAGTGCTGCCAAGGCCACCACTAACCCATGTCCCCATGTGCGACATCCACATGACTTTTGAGTCCCTCCAGGGATGATGACTGGAGAGGTGAGGGAGGTACAGGACTGATGCTGCTGTGGCATTGCACTGGGAGCCAGTGGGAATGAAGTGGGGAGCTCTGGGATACTGGTGGTGGAGTGCACAGTGAGCTCCTGGAGGAATGAGACCATGGCTGTGGGCATCTCCTTTTCCTTCCCAGGCATCACTGGGCCATGGGGAATGTTTGAAAATCACTGTCAAGGTCTTGCCCTCTTCAGAAGAGTCACTGACCTGTAAATATCCCATGGTGCCTTCATGTCCAAAGGTATGTGTGGGAGGGAAAATGTCCCAGATCACATTGGATGCACAAAGGGACCTGGGGGTTTGGTGGAAGTGGCTCCAGCTGTCACCACCATGGTGCTGAGTCCTGATTTTGGTGCTGTATCCTTGGAGCTGTGTCCAGGTGGGTGACCTGGTCACTCCACACTCTGGTTTGTCCTCAGATCAACCCTTGGGGTGCACAAATCCCACAAATTCCCTGTCACTACTCTGTGTGGAGCAACATGGAGACCTGGGCCAGTCCAAACCCAGGATGGAAAAGATGGCAGAGGGGCAATGGACCAACTGCTCCTGGCAACCTACTGATGTTCATCTTCCAAATATCCCAAATGCTTGAGGAGATCTGGGCAGATCCTCTTCTCCTTCTGCAGCATCTCCCATGAAGCTGTTTTTGGATGGGGAGTGATCCTGAGCTAGGCCAGGATCTGCTCAGCTTTTGGAGGTGGTCATCACCAAAGTTTGGGCTTCAGCCACTCACTGAAGGGCTGGAGCAAGAGGATATCTCCATCCACTGCACTTGGACAGATTGTCCAGTGCTTTTGCCTGCTCTGGAATAGAAAATTTCTGCTAATTTGCCTCCTGTGAACCTTTTCTTTTCCATTTTGTTTCTTCTTTAGAGAGGTGGAGGGTCATGTCCCAGCCCAGGAGAGCTCAATGCCACAGGTGAGAGGAGCTCTCAAGGGCAACATGGGAGCAGGAACCAAGCATGAATTTTGACAATGCAGGGAGTGACCCAAGGGCTCCCCAGGAGAACTGGCTGTGCCACTCTGGTGATGTGGAAAAAGGAGCAATCAGGCAGGAACAGAGGCTACGTCCCTAAGAAATTAAACAATAGCCAGGCAAGTGCCTGGGCTTGGGAACGTGGCTGTCCTGACTGCTGGCACTGTCCCCTTGGCTTGTCACTCTGGTCCCTCTTTCAAGGTGAAATAATAAAGCAGGATGGAGTTGTACCAACAGTGTGGGGCAGCAGCCTTGCCCCAGCCCTGCTGGGATCTCACCTTCCAGCAGCCCAATCTCTAAGCATTGTCCATGGGTGCCTGGTTTTGTGAAAAACATTCCCTCCAGCTCCAAAATGATGTAACACCACCCCACTCCCCACCCCCTCATCAGAAAAGATTTCCCCAGAAAAACCATCTTTTCACTTGAAACAACATTGAACCACAATACTTGGACCTTACAGAAAATAGAATTATTTGCCCTGGGGCTGTTGTTATTTGTCTGGGGTTTTTTTCCCAAGCTGAAACTTTGGTTATTTTTTCCCCCCTTTAATTACATTTGGTTTGCTGCAAATCCCTTTCTGGTGCCTTCAGTGTTCCTGTAAAAGGCAGGGCCCAGGCTGCAGCTCTGTGCCCATGGCTCCAAGGCTAAACAATACCACAGAGGGGGGGAGCAGAGGGTAAGCCCAGCTAATCAGGACTTGCCTAATAGGACTGAGTGCTTAATGAGAACCCAGGGACTCTGCTTCCCCAGCTGGATTTGGCTGGAGGAAAATGCTTTGTGCTCTCAACACCAGGTTTGAGACGGCTCAACTCTCTCAGATGTGCTGGAGCAGTGTTTTCTCCCTCTTGTAAATCCATCCTCACTGGACACAAGACAGATCTGTGAGGATTCAGGGATGCTGGAGGAGCTGAACAAGACCCTGGAAGCAGAAGGATCCATGTTTTGCTTGAAGGGAGATATTTCAAATCAAAACACTGTTTATACCTTGATTTTCCTAAGCAAAGCCACCAAAGGGCCCTGTCTGCTCCCCTCATGTCCTTGGAGCTCCCTGAGGAGCTTTGGGGGGATTTTAGGGATTGACTTCAATAAGTAACACCAAATGTTCCACTGTTTTGCCATGGAGACCTGTTCAGATTGTCTCTGTCCCCACTGCTACAGCCCCAGATTGAGCTGGGGTGTGGTTTTGGGAAGGGGGTGGGACAGGGAAGGCACCTCAGGCCTTTCCCTGGTTAATGAGGGAGATTTGGGGTTCAGCACGGGGACTTTGGGATGCAGAGCAGGGTGTCAGGGGGTTGCAGGGTGTGCACAGGTGGGTGGGTGCTGGGACACAGGTGGGTGCTGGGCGCATGGGAGCCCAGATGTGCAGGGTAGGTGGGTGCAGCTGTGGGTGCAGATGTGGGAGGTTGCCTGCACACAATCGGTGGGTGCAGATTCAGGTGTGCATCCCCACATACACAACAGTGGGTTCAAGCGTGGGTGGCTGTCCAGATGTGCACTGCACCAGGACACAGATGTGAGGTGGGTGCCAAAACCAGCATGTGCCTCCACCCACTTTGGAGTGCTAGGGTGTGTGTGGGGCAAGTGGGAGCCGTGACCAGAGCTGGGTTCTCTCTCTGGTGCCGGGATAGGTCATGGTTCGGTGCTAGGTCCAGGGCTGTGCTGAGCTGTGGCAGGGCTGGATCCAGGTCCGGGGCTTGGTCCCGGGAAGGGTCCATGTCTGTGTCCATAGCCGGTGCCCGTCTTGGCTCTCGGTCTGGATCCACATCCGAGCTTTCCATCGTGTGCTGGGTCCAGGTCCCGGGGCGGGCCTGGTGCTGGGTCCGTGTCCAGGGCTGGGCTGAGGTCCCGTGCCGGTACTGGGGCTGGGTCCAGGTCCGTGTCCGTGCCCAGGTCCGGTCCGGCTCGGGGGCGGGCTCGGGTGCTGGGTCTCGGTTTGGGTGCGGGCCCGTGGCTGGGTGCGGGTCCGGCTCTGTGACCTGGTCCCGGTGCTGCTCGGTGCCAATGCCAGCCCCGGTCCTGGTGCTGGTCGGAGCGGTGCCGGTGCCGATGTCATTCCCGGTGCTGGTCGGAGCGGTGCCGGTGCGGGCCGTGGCGGTGCCGGTCCCGGTCCCAGTGAGGGCCGGGGCGGTGCCGGTTCCCGTTGCCGGCCCCGGTGCAGTGCCGGTGCTGGGTCCGGTCCCTGTGTGGGCCGGGACGGTGCCGGTCCCGGTGCTGTTCTCGGTGCGGGCCGGGGCGGTGCCGGTCCCAATGCTGTTCCCGGTGCGGGCCGAGGCGGTACCGGTCTCGTTCCCGGTGCGGGCCGGGGCGATGCCGGTGTCGGTCCCGGTGCGGGCCGGGGCGGTGCCGGTGCCGGTCCCGTTCCCGGTGCGGGCCGGGGTGGTGCCGGGTCCGTTCCCGGTGCGGGCGGGGGCGTTGCCGGATCCGGTCCCGGTGCGGGCCGGGGCGGTGCCGGTCCCGGTCCCGGTGCGGGCCGGGGCGGGGTCGCCGCCGGGGCCGAGCGGAGCCGGGCGGGCGCGGGGAGGGCTCAGGCGGCGGCGCCTGCGCGGGGCCATCGCGGCGCTCCGCGAAGTTCCGCGGGGCCCGGGGAAGTTTGGGCTCGGCTCGGCCCCGGCCATGGCCTTCCGCCGGCGGGCCAAGAGCCACCCGCTCTTCAGCCAGGAGTTCCTCATCCACAACCACGCCGACATCGGCTTCTGCCTGGTGCTCAGCGTCCTCATCGCCCTCATGTTCGAGGTGAGACGCCCCCGCCATCGCCCCCCCCCGGGACCGGCTCTCCGAGTGTCCCCACCCCGTGGGCGAGGTGACCCCCCTTGGTCTGCATGGGGTGTCCCCTCCTGGGGCTGTTCCAGCTCGGGACGGTCCCCAGCCGGCCCAGGTGCCCCCATCCCGTCCGGGGAGGGGGCTGTGGGGTGCGGGACCCCTCGGTGTGGGCTCAGAGTGCCGCCCCATTCATTCCCCATCGCTCACCCAGCACCGGAGCGGGTCCCCACATTGCCACGGAGACCCAGCCTCCTGCTGGCTTTAGGGGTGGCACATCCTTCACATCCTTCTGCCCCCGCTCCAGCTCTACCGGGGGTCCCTGCCTGCGGAGGGGGAGCACAGGCGGTGTCAAAACCCCTGCCCCAAACCCACCGCAGCTGCCGGGACGTCCCGAGCGCTGAGGGGCACATCCAGCGAGAAGCCAAGCCTTGTCTGCTATTCCCAGCTCTTGGAAATGGAAGAAATTTTTTTTGCCTTTTTTTTTCGCCTTTTTTTCTTTAACAGTAGCCCTTTTCCAGGTGTTTTCTCCGCAGCCCGTGGGACGAGCACCGGAGGCTCCCGGGCCTGGGGCAGCGGCTCCCGGGCCTTTCCCATCCCGCTGAGGCACGGGAAGGCATCGCCGGCATTCCTCGCCCTGCTTGGGCGCCGCAGACCCCCTCAAGGCCGCTGTCCCACCCCCGCCATGCCGGGAACGCCGCTCTGTCCCTGCCGCTGCTCCGGCTCCTTCCCTGTCCGCCTGCTTTCCTTGCCCCTGCGTGGCTCCGGGCATCCCGCCCCGAGCAGCGGCACCGCCGGCCGGGACCCCCCCGCCTCCCCCGCTGAACCCTCCCCTTCGGCACTGCCACGTTTCAAAGCAAATCCGGATGGGAAAGGGGTGGCCGGGGGGCCTGGCGAGGGAGGAAAGGCTCCTTCTGTAGCAAATCGCAGGAGGAGGAAATCCATTTCCTTAATTCCTCCCCGCTGGCACCCCCTTGCTTTTCTATCCCCCTCTTTTTTTTTTTTTTTTTTTACTGCGAACTCATTGAATGAACGAGCCTCTTACAGCACTCGAACCCTTTTCGACGTCCTTGTGCATGTATGTATATTTATTTAAGGGTTTCAAAACCGACCCAGGAGGGCCAGCTGTATTCCAAAGCCACATGCAAATGCTGCAAAGTTGGGCTGCAAGTTTCGTACTCGTACTTTAAAAAGAAAATGCCGCTGAAGTTGTGTCTCTGTCTCAGGGTTTCTTCCTGCAGATGGGTTTGTTGCATATTGGGAGCCCTGTCCTGTTGAGGTTGAACCTGGGCTTCCTGCTGTGGTGGTTTTGGTTGATATGGTGCTGTGAGGGCTGTTCTAAAATATGATGAACCTTCCCCCATGGTGGTGGCAGCAGGGAGGGATTTGTGGTGTATCTGTGGTTTTTTTAATGTATTTTAATGAAATCTCCCTCAGATGCTGAAGGCAGCAGTTTGCTACTCTCCAGCAGACCTCAGGGTGACAGCTTGCCATGCCAGGGTGGCTTCCAGTGCTCCCTGTATCTGGCAGCATCATCCCTGGGCATGGGCTTTGGGACAGCTCTTGGTCCTTGTGGGTATTTCAGTTTACTTTTATTTTATTATTACATTTATTCCTTCTGCTTTCTTTTCCACTGGAGGGGAGATCAGCCTCTGCTCTTGCCCAGCCCTCCAAACCATCCGTGCCTGTTTGTGCCACCTCTGTGGTGAGTTTTGGTGGCAGCTCTGATCCCTTGCCATAATGAGGAGGACCTGTCACTGTCCCTTCCCCTCCTTCTCCTGTCATCCCTGCTTCCCACCCTGCAGGCAGGCTTGCACCTTCCCCAAGCTCAGGCCCAGCGGAAAAGGCTGAATCCTGGTCACAATAGGCCGTTTCCTGCAGGGAAGGTTTTTTTGGGAAGACACAAATAAGGTTTTTAACCTTTTCCCAGGCGTCCCTCAGGAGCTGACCGCTTCCTTGCTCCAGCACCCTGCTTGGGGTGATGCTGTGGGGCTGCCACGGGTCTCCCACTGCTCAAGCACAGCATAAGCTGCACCTTGAGCATCTTTTTGGGTGCACAACCTTTCCCCATCCACATGGATTCACCAAGCTGGTAATTCCTCTGTGGCAAGGAGCAGGTGCTGGTCATGACGGGATTTGGTGGCATGAGGCTGCTCATTGGTGTTCCAGGTGATTATTCCAGTGTTGTGTTTGTTTTTGGGGATCATTGCATTACTCAGGGAGGGAATCCCCAGGCTTGGAGGGAGTTTCCCCAAAAAGAGCTGTCCTGAGCTGGGCACTACAAAAGGTTTTTATTTCCCAGTCAACCCTAAGCCTTCAGGGTGTGAAAGCACACTTGGTTGTGCAGCTGCCTAATGCCAGAGAGGGATTTTGCCACGTGTGTGTGGCTGCTGGAACCCAGAAAGAAAAACCTCCCTCTTGTTTTTTTTGGTGTAAAACTATTTTTAGTGAGTCTGTACAGAAACACAAAGCAGGTGCTTCCCATCCTCATGCAGAAATTACTTTGCATATCTTTTTCCACCCTACTTTACAGAAAAATGAAGCAAAGGCCAGGCTGGGTTTAATGTGTCCCACCAGGGCTGGCTCCTGTGAGTGGTGTTTAGTCAGGTTTGGGGAAAACTTTGCAGATTTTGGAGAAGTTTCTGTATTAGATGAGATTGCTATTGTAATCTCTAATGTGGGGAAGCTGAGGCTCAGTCTTATGCCTGGGGTGATGAAATAAAGCTATAAACCATTGTTTTAGCAGTGGTTCCATGCCCTTGCAGGGCTTTCCCCCTGTGCAGATTGTGGGATGTGAGTCACGGGCTCCCAGGCTCAGAGTTGTGACACTCAGGAGAAGGCAGCTGACGAATGAGCTGCTATTTCCAGGCTTCCTGCTAAATATACTTTCCCCTTCCCAGTCCCCTCCGTAGTACTCTAAAAATTGAGGCCTTTCTATTGTTAATGAGGGAAAACAAAATGCATTCCTGCCTCCCCGGGTCTTTGCCAGATGTGGGAACCGAGGCATGTGGGGGATGTAAGGGTTGAGTGCTGGGAAGAGTGGAAAAAAGGTAAAAAAGTGCAGTATTTAGGTTTACTTTTAAAAAGGGAATAAACAGGAGGGAGGGTGAGGCAGTGGAAATAGTGTCATGCTGGGGATGAGTTTGTCTGTGGGGGCAGAGGGGCTGCACCGCCCTTGGGAAGGGCTTTTTGTCAAAGCCAGATGTTTACTTTGAGAGGCCTTGGTCCAAAGTTTGGGCTTCAGTTTACATATAGGGCCTGTGTCAATCCATACTGTGCATCAGCAAGTTTGTCTTTCAATAAACTGGAAAAAAGAAACCCAACGTTGTGAGAAAAGCCTTTGGACAGCATTTTGTCTGTAATTAGTTTGAGTTGTTTTTCAAGCCCTGGAAATATTTTCCCAGCTCAGACTGCAGAAAACTCCCCCAGCCTCCCCCGCCAGAGGTTTGGAGCTGCTGCCTTCTTCTAGAATGGCTTTAACTCAAGCAGGACCATGGGCATGGTGGCATGCCTGGGGGTTCCTGGCTGTGGTGAAAACAAATCCCACTGGGATGAGGCTTTGGAGAAGGGAAATGTGTTTCATAGAATCCTGGAATTGTTTGAGTTGGAAGGGACCTTAAAACTCATTCCCACCCTGTGCCTTGAACACTTCCAGGGTTGGGGAGTCCACAACCAATCTGGGCAAGCTGTTCCAGAAGTTTGTAGAGTGTGCTGGGGAAGGATGCTCCAAAACTATCCCTAATTCCTGAAAATATTAGTGTTTGAGAGTTGCAGTGGGTAATTTCTGAGAGAGGTGCTAAACTGCCTGCATGCGTGTGCTTAGACACAAGTGGAGTTGGGATTTTGATGTGGCGCTTTTCATGGCAGGGGTAAAGACAGCATCTTCTAAATTGCTGGGTGGGGCTCTGAGCACCCTGCTCTGTGACAGGTCTCCCTTCCCATGGCAGGGGGTTGGAACATGATCTTTGAGGTCCCTATCAACCCAAACCATTCTGGGATCTAAAAAAGGATGGGGAGAGCTTTGCTGCTCTGTGTTAGGCAGCAATCTCCAGGCTAGGGGTTGGAATGTGGATTTTTCCAGTCACCACATTATCAGGGATTAAATGCCTGATGGTAGACAGTGAATGTGTGGTGGTGCTGGGATTGCTTGGCTTTATCTTTTGCTCTGCCACCCAGGGCTGCAAGGTGGATGTGCTGATTTGGTTTCTGGCCATGAGAAACAGCCTTATCCCTGTCCTGGCTGATCAGGCATCTCAGGAAACTCTGGTCATGTTGAACACATTGAGTTTTACCTTTTTATCATCCATCTGCACTTTGGTCCTTGAGTTAGTGGCATTAACCAGCAGAAAGCTGAAGATGCAGTCCCTTCTTCATGGTTGTAGAGAGCTCCCAGGACAGCTGCTTCCCAAATTTTCCTGGTTCAGACATACAGAACCATGAAATCATTAATAGGGAAAGCCCTCTAAGGTCATTGAGTCCAACCACTGCCCCAGCACTGCCAAGGCCACCCCTAATCCCTGTCCCCAAGTGCCACATCCCTCATAAGGCAGGATGAGGAGCATCTCCCTCTGCAATAGAGGTGCCCTTAATGCAGGTCAGGGAATGGATGAGAAATAAATATACGGTGTTTGCTACATGGTCCCTGCTCTGTGTGTCCCATGGAGACAAATCCCTCTCCCACCCTCTAAAAAGTTGTGCCAGGAAGGATTAGGTTGGATATGAGGAAAATTTCTTCACTAAAAAGGCAGCCAGTGGTTGGAACAGGCTGGAAGTCGTGGAATCGCCATCCCTGGAATTGTTCAGAACTTCTGCAGATGTGGCACCCTGACCATGGTTTTGTGGTGGGCTTGGCAGTGCTGGCGGAACAGTTGGGTTCCATAATCTTAGAGGACTTTTCCAACCTAAATTATTCTGTGATTCCATGAATTGTGCCCCTGCCAGTAGCAGTTAAGTGGCAGCTCTGGCTCTGCTCTCTGCCCTGCAGGGCAGAAGTGTGCCCAGCCCTTCCTTTCCCATTTCAGCATCTTGTTTCAGAACAAACAGACAGCAAGTCTTGTGCCTCTGAATAATCCTCACATTGCTCTTCCCACTCCAAACTTCTGCTTTCCTTGGCTGCCTGTGAAATGCTCAAGGCAGGCTCTGAAGGGTTTTGCCATCCCTGGTGCTCATCCCTATTTCCCAAGCCAAGGAAACCTGGTTTTTGCCTTGCAGGTTCCTGCATCTAGGAGGTTACCATATTTTAACAACCAATTTGTCTTTGGTTGTTAAAATATTTCACTGAGGCTTTAGGAAGCAACCTGCTACCCCTCTGTAAGGAAAGGTGGGGGGTGCTGGGATGGCTCCAAAGCTGCTGGTGGTTCTGCAGCCCACAGGAAGCAAAGGCAGGTGTGGAGATGGGACAAAGCATTCCTTGATGGAGGAACCTTGCTACCAGGTGCTCTGGGAAAGAAGATCAGGAAAAAGAAAAGGAAGATCAGGATTGGAAAATGTGCTGGGGCTGAGCTCTGTCTGGGCATTGCTTCCCACCCTGGAGATACTCTGGGGCCATTTTCCTGGACTCACAGCTCTGGCCTGTGTCCTCTCCAGCAGGTTAGAAGGCTTCACCTGGAGATGATGTCTTGTTTCCAGCTGTTTATAGCAATGGATGTCAGCCAGGTACTCGGGGAGCTGTAAATCCATCAGTGCCTGCTGACTTTAGCACGTCCGTGACACGGCCGCCCATCCCTGCAGCACCACAGCCACCACTGGCTCCATGCCTTTGTTTCATGCCCTGTGCCAGTCTGTGGCAAGGTTTGGATGTAAACTCCAGTCCTGGATGTGCTTTACAGCTCTGGGATGAAGCAATTTGGCTTTCCCAGCCAGCAAGGTCTGCAGGAGCCAGAAGTGTCTCCCTCAGCCAGCTTGAGGCCAGACGATGCACTTTTTCCATTCCCACCCCAAACTCTGCCCATGGTCTCCATCTCCTGCATCTACTCCTCCACAAACAGAGCACAACATGTGGGACTTCCTTTTTTTTTTTTTTTTTTTTTTTTTTCTCAGTGGAAAAAGCAATAAAAACCCCAAACATCACAAAAACACACCATGGAGTTTGCTGTCCCTGAGCTGGGGCTGCCTGCCCCGGTTGCTCAACGCTGGTGGTGGCAGGATGGGAACTCTTGGCAAAGTCTCCCCCACAAGCTGTGGAGCAGTTTCCAGCTGGGATTTTAATATCCTGCAGCTCTGAAGCAGTGGCAGCCATGTCTGTGTGAAATGCAGCTCATCTCCATCAGTGTTTGACGGACACAGGATTTTTTGGGAATGGTTTTGTTTGAGGGTGGGTGCTTGTGAAGTGTTGGAGCCACTGGAAAGGGAAAATCTGGTGACCTGCTGCCATTGTGGGGTTGGATGGGATGAAGGCATGTTTGGTGTTGGATGTCTGTGCACTGGATTTTGCTGTGGCCCCAGTTTGAGGGTGCTTTGGTCTCAAAGATGCAGTTTTGGGGTGTCCTGTGGGGTGGATGCTCTGCCCCATCCCCACAAAGCCTCCTGCTTTACTGCTGGGGAGGATCAGCAAAATTAAATTCCTTTGAATTAAAAGCAGTTTAATCAATGGCCACCTCTCTGGTGATCAGTGATGGGATCAGAGGGAATGGCTGGGGCTGTGTCAGAAAAGGTTCAGGTTGAATATTAGGAAAAGGTTCTTTCCACCCCAGAGGGTGGCTGGGTACTGAACAGGCTCCCCAGGGAATGATCACAGCCCCAAGCCTGACAGAGTTCAGGAGAGGTTTTGACAATGCTCTCAGGCACAGGATGGGATTCTTGGGGTGTCCTGTGCAGGGACAGGAGTGGAATTTCAATGATCTTTTTGGTCCCTTCCAGCTCAGGATATTCCATGATTTGATTCTATGATTCAATAAATAAAAGGTGAGCAGCACAGCCCTGGGTTTTGGATGTCTTGATATCTCATCCCAGGCTTTTTTTTCTCTCTTTGGCCATGCACCTGGGATCTTGTGGGTGACCAGTGAGAGTTTCAGTGTTCCTGCAAGTGAAGTTGGTGCTGGCACATCTCCCTGGGTGATTTGCCTTTTCCATTGTGATGGGAAAAAAACTGGTCCAGAGGAATGGATTTAACAACTGATTTGCTTCTTCTCCCCTCTGTGTCTTTGACAGGTCACAGCCAAGACTGCCTTCCTGTTCATCTTACCTCAGTACAATGTTAGTGTGCCTACAGCAGGTGAGAGATGCCTCTGCTCCACAAAGAAGTTTGGATTCCTCCCAAGAAGAGGAAGGAGTCTGGTTTGCCCCACATCCTCACTTCCAGCTGCCTTGGGCTCACCCTGTACTGATCAGCTGCTCAGGGCCTTGTCTAGCAGTAAATGCAGTCTGGCAGAGATGTTAGAAATAAGACATTTTGTGAAGAAAACAAAGTTTGAGTGGCTCAGACCACTCTGATCATGTCTCATGCAGCCAGGGTTGGGAAGAAATCTTTCCAGGGAGTCTGGGGGCTTCCTCTCTCTTTCTGCCAAGGCCAGGCCACTCTGTGCTCCCTGCAGGATGAGGGTGCTGCTCCAAGCCTGGCCAGGCAGGATCCAGCTGTGTGATTGCCTACCTGGAGCAGCTCCTTGTCCCTCTGGGGAGCAGGAGGGATTTACCTCTCTGCCAAGCAGCAGGGGCTGTTCATGTCATCCCTGTCCTGCTGATTTTTGGGGATGGCACCTGGAGAAGAAGGTGTGGAGATGGACATGGTGCACTGTGACAGCGTTCACAGGGGTCTCAGGTTGAGGGAAGAGACAAGGATCTGACTCCATGTTTCAGAAGGCTTGATTTATTATTTTATGATATGTATTACATTAAAACTATACTAAAAGAGTAGAAGAAAGGATTTCATCAGAAGGCTGGCTAAGAATAGAATAGAATAGAATAGAATAGAATAGAATAGAATAGAATAGAATAGAATAGAATAGAATAGAATAAGCAAGAATGATAACAAAGTCTGTCTCAGACTCTGTGTCCAAGCCAGCTGGGCTGTGATTGGCCATTAATTAGAAACATCCAACATGGGCCAATCAAAAATCCACCTGTTGCATTCCACAGCAGCAGATAATCAATGTTTACATTTTGTTCCTGAGGCCTCTCAGCTTCTCAGGAGGAAAAATCCTAAGGAAAGGATTTTTCATAAAAGATGTCTGTGACAGTGCACAGCATCCCTGATTCACAGGGAGTAAATTCCAGGAGGCTCTGAGCTGGTGCAGCTCAGAACCAAATGGACCAGAGGAGGTGTCCCAGCTCCCAGCCAGGAGGCTCAGCCTCTGTTATTCCTATTTTGGCTGCTGGTTGCTGCCTTCCTGGCTCAGAGCCCCTCTGGATCTGGCAGGGATCTATGCACTGGCCTGGAGGCAGCAGGAGGTGCTTTGGGTAAAGGCCTGGGCTTGGGATGAGCCAAATGCCCGGGGCACAAAGCTTGGCCTGGTGGCAGAAAACTGCAGTTAATTGGGAATGTTTGAGTAATCATCCAGAGAAAGAGCAGGGTTGGGATTAGGGGAGCTGCAGAGGCAGACGTGGAAGATAAAAGCTCTGCCCTTAAAGACTTTGGTTATGGCTGAAGGAATCATCCAGCTTCCAGATTAACTTGTGGTCCTTTCTCCCCTGTGGCACAGTCCAGACAACTTCTGCTGCTGGTTTTTAAGGGATTTATTCTTTCCTGGTATGAGAAGTCCCAGGGGGCACAGAAGCACCTCCCCAGGACCAGGTATTGGGGTATCAATATAGGGCATGAGCTATTGGGGAGAGAGATCTTAGTGCAGCAGCTTCTTGGGAGGAATCTAAATTTTTCCAAGGCTTTCCCACATCCCCCACAGCTCCTGCTAGAGATGCCCTGGAGAGAGAAGGCACAGCACATGTACATTATTTTTTTTTTTTTTTGGTCTTGCAGTACTGTCTTTTGCCTTGCACTGGGATGCAGGCACCATTTTTACCTCTGGGTCTGCACAGATGTTTTCATATCCTTGAGCCAGGTGTGTTCATAAATCCTGTTCTTAGAAACCTGGAATGAAGCTTTGTTTAGGGTAGGCCGGGCTGGTGACAGAGCAGTCCCTTCCCAGCACTGGTACCAGGAGAGGAGAGGCTGGATCAGGGTCAGGGAGAGCAGCAGCCAGGAGTGGGATGAGCTTTGTGTGGTGGTACTTCCTGCTGCCTTCCCAACTCTGCTGCTTCCCATAAGCTTCAGGGCTGAAAATAGTCACCTAAATGCAGATGTCCAGGGTATTTTTGGGTGCTGCTGGGTCTCCTGTTGCTCCAGAAGAGCACAGCCTCCTGTGGGTCCTATTTCTAATCCACCAGCCCTGTGCTGCTGCTATTCAGATCTCTGAATAGCAGAAGGCATCTGCATGTAGGCAGCTGAATCCTGCTCCAGCAGTTTTCAGGGAAGATCATAAGGAAATGTTAAATCATAACTGAGGAGGTGGAAATCCTATCCCAAGCCCTGATGTTCCTAGTGGGGCATCCCTGATCCCATCACTTGCTTCTGCTTCCCATGTTTTCATCCCTCCAGGTGATAAATTCCCATCTCCACAGTTGAGCTGTCCCCAGTGGCAGGGGGATGATTTTAGTGTCCCCAGTGTCCCCTCCCTTGAGGTGTGTACCTGTCAGAGGGGAAACTACCCATGTCTGCCACGAGCTAACCCTGGAGAGAACCCTTTGGCCACTGCCATAGTCATGACCTCTCTCTGGTGTCCCCATCCAAGCTGCTCCCCACTAAGCCCTCCCCTGGAAATCCTTTGGGCCACGGGGGTCTGACCCACACTCTGATGTCTTTGCAGATGGGGAGCTGGTCCAGTATCACTATGGGCTGAAGGACCTGGTCACCATCCTCTTCTACATCTTCATCGCCATCATCCTGCACGCGGTGGTGCAGGAATACGTCCTGGACGTGAGCACCATTCCCTGTCCTGTGTCCTCAAAATACCTCAAATCCCATGGGGGTTCGGCACTAAAATGCTCTTCTGGGGGTGGTCTGGGGGCTGAGGTGATGATGAGTGAACCTTCATCTGTGGAGGCTGCTTGGGATGAGGAGGAGAGACAGAGTTGATGGTGGCTGATGTTTTCTTGTTGTTGGTCTCTCCCTCTGCTCCTTCCCAGAAAATCAACAGGCGTCTGCACCTCTCCAAGGTCAAGCACAGCAAGTTCAATGAGTCAGGGCAGCTGGTTGCCTTCCACCTCACCTCTGTCATCTGGTGCTTGTACGTCGTGGTGACGGTAAGGCATGGGGCTGCCTGGAATTCGGGTTTCCAGAGGGAGCTATGGCTTCTGGAGCACAAAATCCCACTGGCAGCAGAGTCCCCAGCCAGCTTCTGGGCCAAAACAGGCACATTTCAGTCAGTTTAGTTTTCAGCTGTGGTGGATCTTTCCTTAAGGCAATTTTGGGAGATCTTTCTCCTGTGTTGTACAAGGCACAGGTAAATGGGCTGTGAAATATTTTTGGGCCCCAGAAATCCTGCCTGGCCCCATCATCTCCATCCTCTGCTCCAGGACCTGATGCCTTCCTCAGCTTATTTTCCTTCTTATGTACATTCAGTGCCTCGAGGTTTCTGGGTGCCTTTTGTGGGGTCATGGGACTAATGGGCAGAATTTTGGGATCCCTCTTTGTTGTTCCTTCCTTGGCAAGCTGATGGTGAGGGAATCTTTGAAAACAAGGAAACCTTGCTGTTCCTATGGGTGTCAACCCAAAGAATTCAGAGGGAAAAGTGTCATTTTGGGAAGGAAAGGGGAGGGAAGAACAGGTGGTGTGGGAGAGATCTGACTCTTTTGGCAGTGTGAAATGATGATGCTTTGCTGCCTGCAGCCATTGGGATTCAGCTTTGGTCTGCAGTGGCTCTGGGGATGGATCCTCGGGGACAGATTCCCTCCCCACTGCTCAGAGGATCCTGCCAACCCTTCTTAGAGAACTACTTTTACCTTCAAGGCCAGCATCTCTAGAGATCTGCTGACACTGCCTCTGCCTCATAAGGCTCTGAGGAAGGAAACATTGGCAAAACAGTTGATGCTGCTGGTTTTGGGCTCCCCTTACCCAGTGCCAGACTGATCCCTCAGCAGCTGTGGGGCTGGAGCATCCTATACAGCCCACATTGCTGTGATGTGCTCCCCAAACACCCAACACACGTAGAGCAGGTCACTCTTGTATTTCCCTGGCCTTCTCCAGCTGAAAAAAGGTCTTGGGACAGACAGGGAATGGATGATGGTGACTGGGCAAGATAAATTTCCCATGCCAGCATCTCCTTGCAAAGTCCAGGGCAGCATCTGTGTGGCAGGACTGAGAAGGGAGTCCCATCCTGTAAGTCAAGAGGTGGAAAATGAAACTATCCAATTCATATCAGTTATTTTTGATGGTGTTTTCTGTTCCTCTTTCTCTTCAGAAGCACTTCTTGTTGCTGAAGTGCTGCTGGGGTTGGAAATGCCAGTGGGCAAGAAGCCTCTGGACCATGCACACAGGAATCTCACCCCTACACTTCCAGAGCATTCCAAACCCCAAAATATCCTCTCCTGAACTTGGGACCCTCTGTGCAACTGAGCAAGCAGCTTTCTGCCCCCAAGCAAGGGGCCTGGTGAAATTGTAGAGGGGTCCTAGAGACCCACAGATGCAGAGCTCAGCCCTGGCCCTCACAGGGAATGTGGTTTTTCCTGCAGGCTGTGATGAGACTTGGGTGTCATTCCCAGTTCCTCCTTTCACTGTACCATTAGCACCCCCTCTCATAACCTGTTTTGTTTTGCTGAAGCCTTGCCTCTCTTGTCTTTTTCAGGAAGGATACATTTCAAACCCCCGGAGTCTGTGGGAAAACTACCCGCATGTTTATCTGCCGTAAGCACTTGGGAGGGCATTTTGTTCTGGGGCTGGCCACTTCTTCCTCTCCATGGTTTTGCCTGCTGGGAGTGGGGTGCTGACAGCACAGCACCCTCTGCATGCACCGTGCAGCAAGGATGCTGCAGTGAGACTGTGGGCAGTGGGGATATCTCGTTTGTGAGCCTGGGGAAGGGTGTTCCAGAGGGTTTCATGAGGAGGACCCTGTGGGCTTGGTTACTCATCCTGCCTTTCCCAAGGTGAAGTCTCTTTGCTGTGCATTTTTCACAGCAGAAATGTAGTGGGAGATGACCCTTCTTTCTTGGTTTTTTACAAAAGTGAGGCTTGCTGAAAGCACAGAGACCACAGCACAAGCATCTGGATAAACTCCATGCGTGGCTCTCTCGGCTCAACAAATAATTTCAGCCCTGAAATGATTTCTCCTAAATCCAATGGCTCCAAAACAATGGAGGGATTGCCTAATGCTGCCTTGGCACTCGAGTTCTTGGGATCCTGCCTTGGCCTGGGCTGGCTCACGTGGCTCCTCCCTGCATTTCAGGTACCAGGTGAAGTTTTTCTACCTGTGCCAGCTGGCCTACTGGCTGCATGCCCTGCCCGAGCTCTACTTCCAAAAAGTCCGCAAGGTGAGAGCCAGGTGGAGGTTTTGGGAGAGGGAGGGTGGCTGGAGAGGGCTGAGAGGTTCATTTGGCTTTTCTGCCCCTGCCAGGAGGAGATCCCCCGGCAGCTGCGCTGCATCGCGCTCTACCTGCTGCACATCGCCGGCGCCTACCTGCTCAAGTGAGTCCCTGCCCCAGCATCCCCTCCCACACCAGGGATGGGGCTGGGCAGCTGCTTCTGCCCTGGGGAGCACCTGGGAATCCTCAGGGGTGAGGGGCTTAGAAGGAAAAAATGGGATTGTTTCAGTGAAGAGTGACTTTTTACCTAAGCAGGTATATAGGACAAGGGGAATGGTTTTAACCTAGAAGATATTTGGATATTGGGAAGAAATTCTTCTCTGTGAGGGTCATGAGGCACTTGGCACAGGTTGTACAAAGGGTTCCTCATCCCTGGAAGTGCTCAAGGCCAGGTTGTACGGGCACTGGAGCAACCTGAGACAGTGAAAGGTGTCCCGGGCAGGGAGTTGGAGTGAGATGGTCTTTAAGGTCCCTTCTCACCCAAACCATTCTCTAATGAAAAGCAGAGCGGCCTTGCCAGCCATAGGGTTTTGTGTTGGATATATCCCAGCTCTGCTAGTGTTTTGGATGTTGATGGTTTGTAGACAGGGATTTCCCCTATTGCAGTTCTACCCTCACAGAGGTCTGGCTTTGGGCTGGTGCTGCAGCTCATGGACAGCAGGGCTGAGTGTGCAGCTGGGTTTGAAGGATGAAGGATGAAGGTAGAAGGATGAAGTCTGACCAGCCCAGTGATGCTTTTTTTGCCTCTTCTCTGCCAGTTTAACCCGCCTGGGGCTGATCCTCTTGCTGTTGCAGTACTTGGCTGAGTTCTTCTTCCACATGGCACGGCTGGTTTACTTCACGGACGAGAACAACGAGAAGCTGTAAGCAGGGGAGCTGCCTGTGCCTCCCATCCTCCTCTGGAGCCCAGGAGAGCCTGGATCTTGCTCTCAGCTCCTGGGTCAGCACTGGGGCTGCTCCTGCCCACACCTCTGCTTTCCCTCCTGCAGGTTTAATGTCTGGGCCGTGGTGTTTGTGGTCACCAGGCTCTTCACCCTCACCTTGTACATCCTGGTCATCGGCTTCGGGCTGCCGCGCGTGGAGAGCCAGGCCCTGGACCCTGAGAGAGGGAACTTCTTCAGCTTCCTCTTCAACAATATTCTCTTCAGGTAGGAATGTCCTCTGTGTCTTCCTTGGCTGTGTTATCTCAGCATGGGTTTTTCTGAGTTTGGAAATGATGAAATCCCAGAAAGGTGTGGGTTGGAGGGGACCTTAAAGATCATCTTGTTCCAACCCCTGCTATGGACATGGATACCATCACTGGACCAGGTTGCTCCAAGCTCCATCCAAATGGGATCCAGACAGTGATTATCTGATCCTGATTCCATTTAGGAAAGGTCTTAGTGAGCTGAAGGGGGTGTGAAGGAAGCAAGGAGGGGTTTAAAGGCTACAGAGAGCCAAAACAGAGGGGAAAAGTCAGGAAATTATGTGTTAATCAAGTGAAGTTATAAAGTGCAGGCCTATATTGGAGAAATGCTTGCAGGCTTTCCCTGTTGTACCTGTAAGTGCATTTCCATGGATGTGGTCAAGGAAAAGGCATCTTCCCTTCTGCTTGGCCATGTTTTCCTGCTTGTTGATGTGAGAAGCAGAAAGTGGAATGGCCTCCTCTTGCCTTGCAGTCTGTCAAGTCTGGGAGCCTTTCTCACCCTTGCAGCAGCTGTGGGTTGAGTTCAGAATTTGCCAGCCATGGTCATTCTCAAGATTTTTGAAGCCAAGGACTGCTGGCACAGCTGAGGATTTGAGGGTCTTTCTTACCTCCCTTCCAGGTGGTAATGATGGATGATCCTTTAGATCATGCAGGGACGTTGTATCTTGTCTGTGCCACTTTGTGTTTTGGGCAATGCTGGTTGAGATGATCTTGTTCATCCTGTGGCAATCTACAAAATCAGAGGGTTTTGGGAAAGGTGCAAAAGGCAGGCTTCAGAGACAGTAGAATTGTGATTAGAGCTAAGCTAGCAGGCTTACAAGTAGGTATTGTGTTTGAAGTGGGCGAGCATTGTTTTGACCAAAGGTACGTGTGCTTATAGTGGTTGGATAGAACTACTGTCAATGTGCTTTTGCTTTGTGTGATTGGTCAAAAAACTTAAAAAGTAAGTTGTAACATTAAGTTCTTTGTCTGCCGCCTGAGACGTGAGCTGATGGCATCTTCCCATTGTCATAACCATGTAATGAGACTGACGCTGAAAAATAAAACAGCTCAAGGCATGTTCCCAGCAGTCCCATCCCATTTGTAATTTGTACAGACCCCTGACCAGAGATACATCCATTCCTGCCCTAAAGTTGAAAGAATCAATGAATCAAAACCTGAGAGCTTTATGACATGGAGGGAAAGGAAGGTGGCTGCTCTGGGCTCAGGGGTGGCAGAAAGGAGAGATGGTGGCTGGAGGGATGGCATCTGCCACGGGGGGGACCTCGGCCACCAGCCCCAGCGTGGGGGGACGGCCGGGCTGGGGGTGGCCTCGCTGCTGTGTTCTCAGCCTGCCTCTTCTCCGCCCCTGGCAGAATGAGTGTGCTGCTGTTGGTGTGCCTCTTCCAGGCCTCGGTGATGTGGCGCTTCATCCACTTCCAGCTGCGGCGCTGGAGGGAGTACTGGAACGAGCAGAGCAGTCGGAAGCGAGCGACCGTCACTGCTGCTGGCACCAGGCAGCAAACCAAGCTGCTCAAGAGGGACTCGGGTGAGTGCTGCAAGGGTGGCACCGTGGAGGGGGCAGCCCTGGGGTTCAGCATCCCCCCAGCATGGTGCTGACTGTGCAGGGTGTCCCCAGCTGTGTCCTGATGTCATGGGGGTTTCCCCATGTCTGGGGGACAGTTGTGAGAGATTAAAGGGTTTGGCTTGTGCAAGGGACAAAGTTGCTTTCTCTGTAGAATCACAGAATGGTTTAGATTGGAAAAGACCTCTGAGGTCATGGAGTCCAACCTTTGACCAATCACCCAGGTGTCAACCAGACTAGAGCACTGAGTGCCATGTTAAGTAATTCCTTGGATACCTCCAGGGGTGGTGACTCCAAATCTCTCTGAGCAGCCCATTCCAATGTTTAATCACCCTTTCTGTGAGGAAATTCCTTCTAATGTCCAACCTGAGCCTCCCTTGTGGCAGCCTGAAGCCATTTCATCTTGTCCTGTCCCTTGTTCCCTGGGAGCGAAGCCCCACCTGGCTGCACCCTCCTGTCAGGCACTTGTGGCAAGCGAGAAGGTCCCTGCTGAGCCTCCTTTTCTCCAGGTTAAATACCCCCAGCTCCCTCAGATCACACTCCAGACCCTTCACCAGCTCCGTGTCCCTTTGTTGCCACTCCCAGGTTACCATGAAAACGGAGTGGTGAAAGCAGAGAACGGAACCTCACCCCGCACCAAGAAGCTCAAGTCTCCATAGAAGCCAAGGGTTGTCTCCTGGGGAGGAGGGTGAGATACCAGGACTGAGCTGCCCCTCCTCCTGCTCCTCACGAGCGAGCGGCGTCCCAAAAGGCTCGGGATCATCTTCCCAAGGTGTCTCTCGCTCTCCTCCCTTCCTTTCTTGCTCTCATGAACCGTTTGCAATAAAACCAAAAAGGCCCCATTCCCCTTCTCCCATCCCCCTCATAGGAACCTTCTCCAGCCCTCCTGATTTTGCCTCTGATCATAAACCAGCGTGCAATTTTTATTTTTTTTTTCCTTTTCTATTTTAGTGTTCGGTTATTTTGGTTAAATGGTTACAAATGTATCATAGATCGTTCCAAACAATCCTTTTTTCTCCTACAGCATGTTCCTCCCCTCTCTTCATGGTGCTTCCCTGAGCCCCTGGGACAGGGCCACGACAGCTTGAAGGCACCAAATGTGTGTTATGGGATCAGATTCCTGGGGGAATGTGCTGGGGCTGGGAGATCTGAGGCTCAGGGGTGCTCTCAGGTGAGATGGGGCACAACTGGCCTGCACTCAGCAGGATGGTGATGCTGCAAAGAGAGACAAGGGTCCGATGGAAGAAGCTCAACCCTGTCTTGTCTCCTGGTGGACCTCTGATTAACTGGGGTTTTCTGAACCCTGCTTTTGAGAATTTTGAGAGCTGGCCAGCAGAGAAGGGAGAGAACTTCCCTCTTCATATGGAAGGTCCATCTCCCAGCCTCTGCTTGCCCCAGCTGGGTTTCTCTTGGCTGTCCCATGGTTGTTCTGAGCCCAGGCCTCTGCAGCTCTCAGTGTTTTGTTACGGGGCAGCAGCATCCTAAGTTCCACATGAATCCTTGAGGCCTGCCCTGCTCTGAGTGTTGGCCTGGCTTTTGTCAGCCCAGCCTTTTGCCAGCTTCTCTGTGCCTCATGAACCTGGTGTTCTTGTTGCTTGTGACCACGTCCAGGTGACAGATGGGTTGCTGCAAAGGGTTTTTGCATCAGTGGGACTGTGCCCCTCATGCTGTCACCTCAACCTTCCTCGTCCCTACCGTACCAGTCCAGCCATGCCATCGGCAGCCACCAGCTTCACTCTGTTTCCAAAGGATACAGTGCTTGTATCCACCCAAGGTGCTATCAAATCCAGGGTTTCTTCCAAAAATCCTAGCCCCTTCATCCCTTTCTGAGCTGTGAATGAGATGACAGGGAAGGAAGGCGAAGGAGGCCGGGGCTGCAAGGAGCAGCTTGCATTTTAGGAAAAGCCTGGCTTGTGACACATAGCTGTTAGCAGATGGAGTTGTCTCAAATCTACCTCAGAGGCCATCTGTTGCTGCAGACCACTTTCTCCTCTTGCTTCTGCCCACTGCCACCTCCACGTGCTGGCAAGAGGTTTTGTGGAAAGCCAGATCCCACCAGCTTCATCCCTTGCTGAGTCTGCTGGGGAGCAGCATCTGCTTGGGGTTTCATGGGTCAGTGCCATCTCTCTGGGCTTCTTTTTTGGGGTGCCACGCCAAGCTAGGTTTGGCAGGTGAGCAGTAGTGGCACCACTGTCCCCATACTGTCCTCTGGGGCAGTTCCTGAGCTGGGCTTTGCTGTTGGTGCCTCTTGTGCAGTGAAGTCGGCCGTAGCTTTAGTTCTGCTTGACACAGCAGGAGCAGGGGACTTGTGGTGTGTCCCCTTGGCTGGGTGAGGAGAGGGACACAGGACAGAGCTGGGCTGCTGTCCATGTGCAGTCCAGGACTGATCCTTGGTGTGCCCCTGGCTCAGCCCCTGGGGGCACCTGAACTCTTTTTCGAGTGCAATTCCAGCTTGAGGCCGGTGCTGTTGTTCTTCACACCAGTCATGTTTTGAGAAATGGGTGACAGTTGATTCTCTGCCCCTCTTGGAGCTGAGTTGGGGTTTTTTCCCCATTTATCTGGGTGTCTTTTGTCCTTTCCTCCTCCTGTCCTTGTTGAGGAGACACTGGAGGGACAAGACATGCAGGGACATGAGGACAGTTGGTCAAATTCCACTTGTTCCTCAATCCCCACAACATTTGAGTGTCAAGTGAGAGATTTTGGCAGGAGAGGGTTCTCCCTGTTTTCAGGGGAGCTGGGGAAGGAGGCTGGAGCAGAGCCCCTGGTGGCTCCTTTCCATTGCTCCTTGTAGCCTGTGCTGGGAGGATAAGACACTTTTTGGCTCAGAGGCAGCAACAGGACCCACAGTGCGTGACTGGGGGGAAAAGAGCTTTATGTTGGGGAGGACATGGAAAAGGTCGAGTGTGAGAGGTTTTTCCTTTCTCCTGCCTCTTCCCATCCCCTGCCAGTGCCCTCCAGGAGTGACTGCTGGCTGGCACCTCCCAGAGCCTCTGCCAGGCCTTTCTGCAGCACCAGTGCCTTGCAGCAGCCAAACTGCTGACTCTGTTAGCAGGTGACACATAGAGCCCCCCAAAAACACGGCTGCTGAATGATTCCTCCTCCTGCCTGCTTGGCTTCAGGCAGCTCTTCCACTTGCACAATCCTATCTCTGTACAGTAGCTGGTGATGCTTTGTATCCCAAGTGCCTTATGTTGTAGCCTCTCTGTGCACTATAGCAGTAGCTGAACACCCTCCTTTGTTACTACGTATGTACAACATATGCTACATTTATGTGTTTTCTGTTTCCTTTTTGATAGAGCTACCAGGAAAAGGGACATTTGTTTTTGAAGCATTTCCATGTGTTCTTTTTATTATTTTAGTTTTTTAAATCTATAGATGATGGGGCGCTTTTTTTTTTTTTTTTCCTAGCCCTCCCCTATATTTAGTCCTCAGAAATCCCCATCCTTCTGGCAGGTTTTTTTTTTTTTTTTTGAGCTGAGCCTTTGTTGTGAGGCAATATCCACTGTCATCCTGGAGGTTTGCAATCCCATCTCCATCAGAAGGGCTGCCTTGGGCTCCCCATCCCTGTGTTGTAGTGCAAGCACAATCCCTGGGCTGCAAGCCTGCAGTAACTGCTGCTGTTGTTCCTGTGTCCGTGTCATTTCTCAGCAGATCCAGCCTTCCTTTCAGCCCAAAGAGCTTTTTCTTGGAGCATTGTCATTGCAAGCCCTTAATGGTCAGTCTGTCCTTGGCCTCTCTGCCTATGAAATGCCACGAGCTCACTTCCCTTTACTGGATGCTCTTCTCATGCCCCATCTGTGTCATCTCTAGAAAACATCATGGAATTGTTGGGTGAGGTTGGAAAATGCCTCCAAACTCGTCAAAGTCCAACCTTTACTCCAACACCAAGATCCAACCCCGAACAGGAGCTCTTGTCCACCACAGTGTAGAAGGTGATGGAGATTATCCAAAACTTCCAGTGGGATGTGATTCATTGCACTCTTCCCATGGGCTTGAGGCTGCTTTAGTAGTCTGTGTCCATTATCCAAGCTGTGGAGGTCAGGAATTGAGTAGCCTGTGATTTTTGGGGTGAAGTGTAGTGTTTTCCTGTCCTAGCCTAGAAGAGGTGTGAAATACCAGCACTAGTTCTCTTTTCTTGTCTTAGGTAGTTGGAGAATGGGCTCGGGAAGAGAAAGGGGTGGAGTAAAAACAGATGTAGCATTTCACATACAGTTTTTGAGTGACTCTTACATTATGGGGCATTACAGTTGCGTTTTATGTTGTTGTTATTTAGGATTCTTTCTTCTTACTCATCATGTTTGGGTTAGTAGTAGCCAAGTTCCAGTTCCCCTGTAGGTCCCCTTATCTTCAACTCAGTGTTTTACCTTAACAAAAAGGTATTTTTGGTAGGCTTCCTGGTTGGAGGGAAGTGTGGTCACTCTGGGATGTCTCCTCCTTGCCTCCAAGTGACTCTGGGAGCTTGGAGCCATCCTGCCTTTGCTCCTGGGGCTTTACAGCAGCCTCAGGCTCTTGCCTTGGGTAGATGGAGCCCAGGTTGTGTCAGCAGTGGGTGGAGATGTTGGGGTTTGATTTACAGCCTTCCAGGAAACTTAATGGGGGATGAAAGGTTGGTTTAGAAGGTTTTATGCCAGCAGTAAGGTAGATTCCTCCTCCTTGGAGCTGTGTGTGGGGTTTTTCTGGGAAGAATGGCTGTTGGAAAAGCCAGGCAGAGGTGTGTAGTTTTTCCTCGAAAATGTTGAACTCAACCAATCAAACTTCAGCAAAGGAACTTGAGGAAAAATTCTGTTCTTCCATATTTATGCTTTAGTGCAAATTTCCTGATTTTGGAGGGGGTGGGGGGAATTAACAGTCTCTGGTATTTTATCCCATTTGTTTCATTCTTCTGTCACCTCAGTTTTTGTACGGATTTTATTTGTTGTTGTTTGTTGTTCAGTGACTTTTGTGATAAACTCAGCAGAAGTATTTTTCTGAAATAAATAAATAAAAGGCATAGATTCTTCCAGTGCTGTTTCCACTGATGCTTTATTATTGCCAAGCTATGCATATGGCAGGGACACCTTCCACCATCCCAGGTTGCTCCAAGCCCCGTCCAGCCTGGCCTTGGACACTTCCAGGGATGGAGCAGCCACAGCTTCTCTGGGCACCCTGTGCCAGGGCCTCACCACCCTCACAGGGAACAATTTTTTCCCCAATATTCAATCTAAATCCACTTTCAGTTAAAAGCCATGCCCCCTTACCCTGTCACCCTAAGCCCTTGCAGCTGGGATTCATCTTCCCACATTTCCCATGTCCACAGCACAGGCAACTGCTCCAGAGTTCATTATTCGTGGCTGCTTTCATCAGAGGCAGTGGAGGATAAGGGAATTTGTAGGAGATGATTTATCTGATGTGGTTTAGGCACATATTTTTGGTGAGCTATATTGTATATTTTGTGCAGCTGGCCCCAGGCACACAACATCACTTGGCTGAGGTTTAGGTTGTGGTTTCATAGCCTGTGCAGAAAATAGTTTCTGACTTTCTACAGCTCAAGTAATTTCATCTGTAAGTTTTTGGTCTCTTGAAATCTGAGGTGGACCAGAGATCCCTGGAATGATGCTTGGTCAGGTGAGCAGCAGCACAAAACAGGCCCAGAAGGGAAGAGCAGTGACCTTTCCAAACAAGGGAGACAGGAGGGAGCTGTCATATGGAGACTCTTAGCTGTCTGAGGGGAAGTGGGAATCCATGGCACAAAAGCTGATTTAAAGCAGCATTTTGTTCCAGAGAGCTTTGTTCTCTGTGTGTGTGACAGCTGCCTTTTCTGGGTGCTCCATGGCAACACCTGGCAGGTGTCACTTGGGGTGAGAAGGTTCCTGCCTCGTTACCTTCACGGGGAGATGAGTAACAGAGCATGGGTGTCATAACTATTGCCATGCCAACTGCCCATGTTCCCTTCTCCTTGGAGACCTGTCTGGTGAGATGACAGGTGGATTAGGTGGGTTTAGATGGGATCTCAGTCCTAAAACCATTCTCCCAACTTCTTGTTGAAAAATGCAGAGCTGCTGTCGGCAGATTTGTGTCCATACCCTTGTTACCTCCATATAACTAAACTCACCATCACTACCCTACTTTGAGTTGACCCAGAATGACAATTTGTGAGTTTCCCCCCTCACTTCTATTTTAACCCTTAGCTATTCCAGCCATTCTATTTAAAACAGACTTTTGGACACATTTATAGCAACTGCAGTTTTATTGCAATTTTAATAACAAACTGGCAGTCTTCACTACTTGGAGGTAAAAGGTCCATTTGAGAGAAACCTGGAGGGGTTTTCACTCCAGGTTTCAGAGAGCTTTAGCTCTCTAAAGTACTGCACTAAAAGGTTGAGGAAACAACAGAACCTGACTTTGGTTCTCAGAATTATTTTTTTCTCTCCTATAAGTTTCATTTCAACATCCAGCAGTTGTGGGCTTTGAGTTTAGGAGTAGCTAAAAGGACAGGGAGAGGTTAGGAAGGAAAAAAAGTTAACATGAAGGTGGGAATCAGCTGGGTCTGTAAAAGGGAGAGGTGGAGAGTGAAGCAAGGGGGAAAAACCAGAACATCCTTTTTGAAGTACAATATATTCAAGTCAACTGAGAATTCAACTGCTGACCCTGTCCTTCGACTTCTGGGAAGAGATCACTAGGGAAGGCTCGAAGGAAGTCACGGTAGTTTACCTTGTCTTCATCACAGGAACAGTAGTCAATCAGCTGTGGGGACAAAACACACAGCAAACACCATAAAGAGTTGGAAAAAGCTGCAAAATTGGGGTTGTTTTTAAGGGAAACTGCCCAGAGTTCTTGAGCAGGAGATGTCATTCCCCCATGTGGATTTCCCCATCCTGGTAATCCTGAATCACAGGTAAACTTGGAATCATAGAACCATTGAGGATTGAAAAGACCTACAAGATCATTCAGCCCAACCTTTAGATCATCAAGTCCAACCATTTAAGGATTGAACTTGCTGATCTAAAGGTTGGACTTGATGATCTAAAAGTTCAAGTCCAACTTTGAATGCCTATAGATGACACTAATCTATGCAAGGAGAAAAAGTTAAAGTGTTGGAGTTTAATCCTGATTTCCTTCTGGGCCTCACCAGAGTGGAAAGAAAGCCACAAAAATACAAAGCATAGCCACAGACTGAGATGGGCCACAGGAAATCTTGCAGAAATCCCTCCCAAAAGTGGGGTGAAGGCAGTGTATGTGAACAGTCACTGTTCCCTGGTGTCACTTCGGTGTGTGCACATGGCATAAAGGGGAGACACGGATAACTGAGCTTGGTGACAGCCCCACTAATGAGCCAGTTCTGGTGTCCGTGCCTGACCCTGCATTGTGTTACAGAGCCACAGCCTTTGTGTGCTCCAGGGGAAGAAAGAAGGCTTTTGTTTCTTTAATTGCATAACTAATCTCCTTCTGACACCCAGCAAGATGGAAAAGGTCTAATATCACAATTCCTTGAAAGGATTCCTCTTCCCTTGTCGCCTGGAGACAGATTCTCTGGGCTTTGCTTCTGTGACTGACAGCTGTGCTCCTCTCCAGGCACTGAACTCTGTCTATGTTTAATTTATAGCCCTGCCACACTGCCCTGGGCTCTGGGAACACTGGGATCAAGATTTCAGGAGAGGAGATGGATGTTTTTAGTGCATAGGTCCTAGAGTGGGGCTCAAACATGGGAGTTTAGCTTCAATTGTCACAGGTTCTCCACATAATTTTGAGAATGTTCTCTCCCACTCTCAGAGTGGAGCAGGAATTTTCACCCCACTGTAAACTCCTCAGGGCAGAGTGAGCTCTGAGGAACTCTGATACAGCAAAGCCCTGGGTGTTTGTCAGGGCCTTTATTCATCCTACATTCAGAGACACAAATCCCCTGCCCATGCACCTTTCTAACCATGCCTGTGATGCTCATAGTGAACTGCTTTAGAAAAGTTTTTATTTTAGCAGGAGAAATAACTCCCTCTGGTTTCCAGATTTCTCTAAAGTCTGATCCCCCTTTTTTGGCCACTAATCTACTGCCTATCACATGATGCTGAGGAAACATCCTTGCCAGTCAGATTCCTCCTCCATCCTCACTGCAGGAATTTTCCCTCAGTTTCCCTCACATTTTATTGCTTTGCAGACTGTGCAAAGACTGCGATCTCCATGTGCTGCCTGTTGCTCATAGTGCCCAGCAAGTGTTAACCAGGGTGTTGTTGTTGTTGTTGTTGTTACCATTATTATTATTATTATTAGTATTATTAATAATAATAATAATTATTCGTTGCTATATTATATATTATATATTTACTATACATTATGTATTACATATATAATATGATGAATTATTATTACTATTATTATACTAAAATTATTACATTACATTATTATATATTATATATTGTAATGTATTCTAATAATATCATTATTATTTATTGCCATTTTAATAACTATAATTATGAATTAATAACAATTATAATTATAAAATACATTTAATAACAAAAATAATAATAATAACAACTCATCATTATATTATTATACATTATATTATAATTCTATATTATATTGTATATTTATTATATATTATATACTTTATTAATATATATTAATTTTGTATATTATAGTTATTAATATTGTTTCGGAAAGTACTTAGTTCTTAGACCTTCAGTTCAGTTGCTGTTGAATCCAGAATGTCTCTAAGCTTTCCTAAGGCACATTCCTTGAACACCTCAGTGTCTACTCAATCCCAGCTGTGCTTAAGCCATCACAGACACTCCAAGCTCTGCAGGAGCCTATCCCTGATCCCTGTCATGATTCCTGATCTCTATCATGATCCTTTACTCATCCAAGACCTGAACCAACTGGAATTTTCACACATTACAGTACAGCCCAACATGGGGGGCAACCTGGATAACATTTTTTCCCTTTTCCTTAGAGGACAGCAATTATTATCTCCTCTAACACACATGCTCAGTCCAACAGCTCAGGAGTTTTTTTAAACTGGGACTCTCTTGCCTTTTTCTTGAATTTGTTCCCCTTTGAAGGCTAGAGCAGCTGGTTAGGGTTGGTTTTTAGAAGAGATCTTTTGGAAGAAGCATAGAAGGGGAATTCCACATGCACAGCACCCCTTCCATCTGACCTTTTTAAGAAGAATGGTGCTGGTTGGCACGTTGAACCTGTCACAAAGAGTTAAAAATCTTGTTTTATCCAGGAAGCCAGAGCCCTCTGTGTCACAATGATAAAATGCCTCATGAAACTGCCTGGTGTCGAAAGGCTCTTGGAGTTTCAGTTCTTTCTGAACTTCCACAATTAAATCATCCAGCTCCTTTTTGGGGAAGCCACTGCAGAAGAAAAGAATAATAGGATTTCATGTAAAAACTCATTTTGGCAGCCTTACTATGACATTTCAGTAAAAAACAGATCATTTCCCTGCGTGCTCCACAGTGTCAGAAACTGTGGGAAACTTGAGTTTCAACCAGAGCCATGATATAACTGCCTCCAAACCATGTTCTGAGATAACAGAGTATTTCTGGGTCACAAAAACTGGGTCCAGACAGCTAAAAGGAGGATGTGGTCTAGGCTCGGATGGGCTGATAAGCAAAGAAGGAATAAATGCCCCAAAAAAGCCTCTCCCCACCACCTGTGGAGCCTTCAACCATCAAGCAGCTCAAGTTGGCAGCATCTGTTACAGTGAAGTGATGCTTTTTTTGGAAAATATGTGTCCACCATCTGAAAATTATGTCCCCTCACAAACTGAAAGTGTTGAAGTGTTGCTTGGAGCAACACTGGTATAGTGGAAGATGTCCCTGCCATGGCAGGGGTTGGACTGAGCTGATCTTTAAGGTCCTTCCAACCCAAGCCATTTTGTGCTTCCGTGATTTTGGCTGGAAGTCCAAACACTTCTTGAACTCAGCCTTGGTGCTGTGACCACTTGTCTGTCTGTGCTGCTGAGCCAGAGCTGTCCCAGGAGGTTTTGGGGCTGGCAGCAGCCACAGCATTTTACTGTACATACCTCACACCCTCTGGATGTGCCCAAACAGCCCCTTGGAGCATCAGAACCACCAGCAGAGGAGGAGGCTGGGGCCCAGGGAGGCTGCTGAGAATGCCCTCAGCCTTATTTAGCCCCACAACCCCATTCTTTGTAGCCTACCTGCTGGTAGTCTCCACCACCACCTTCCGTGGGAGGAAATGATCCCTTATGGATTGCACTGTGGCTGCAGGGAAACTCTGTGCATTTCTCTCCAAATAATTAAGCACATATTCATCAGCATCAGTGATAATAAACCTGTGGCCAAACACTAGGGGAGGAACATTGAAGAAGTAGTGTTACTTGTGGTTTAGCATGGGTTAAAGTAATTTCATCATCCAGGAGGGAGCAAGATTCCTCTCCTGTGGCTGGGCTCAGCTTTGAGCCAGCTCTGCTACTTGTTTCACTTCTTGAAGCAAGAATAATTTCACTGATTGAAAGGTTCAAACATTGACAGTAACAAAGTTATATCAATGTACACCAGCTGCTAATCTGGAAACTCAAATGTGAGGAGACCCAGAAGCAGCAGATCTTTCAAGTGAAGGAAGAGATATGCAATAAATGAAATTTCAGAGCAGAGTATTATAAATCCAGGCTGGATTTTACCTTCAATTGTAGAACCAATGGTGAAGTCAGAGGCCTCATAGTATATGGGATTCTCTGGAGTAGATCCTGGCTTGGTAACTTTGGTCCTTCTTAAGTATTTGCCCCCAGTGATGCCAGAGTTTCTGACTGGGGGTTCATAGATGCTGATTGTGTCATCGGCAAGGAAATAAGAGAGGATGAAACGACGATTTTTGTCCTCAGGCACTGGTGATTCCTACAGGAAAGGTAGCAGGTTTGGAACACAGCATTTGAACACGTCTGAACATTTGAACCAGGTTTTCCTTGCCTGGGGTGCTTAGGAGTACCTAGTAACTCACTCATAAACACCCAGAACTTTTTTCACAGCTGACTAAACAAAGCACTTGTGCTGACGTAGCATAACAAAGCACTAGACAGCACTCAGGATCTGAATTTCAAAGGTTACTTGCTTTACTCAAGCCACTGAAGCAGAATCTGGGTTGAAGTTACCAAATATATTCAGTGTTTCCACAGCCTGAGTAATCTGAGAGAAATCCTTTCTCTATCCTATATGGAATGATTCATCCCAGAGAGGCTGTAAAATTCAGTTTTAAATTACATTTTTTCATTATGCTGAGTGCCTGAGAGAGTCTGGTGCTGTTTCAGCCCTTAGTCACAGGAAGTCACTCCCCTGACACACCAGTGGATTTGCTTGCTTAGCTTAAAGCTAAGCGGATCTTAACTCCTCAGCTGTGACCTTTAGGGAACTCCTGCACAATAGGGAAAAGAAACCAGAGTGTTTGGAGAGGGCAGGCACAAGGCAGCACAGGAAATGCCATCGCTGGTTGGATGTGCCAGAGGCTCCTTGCATAAACCAGCTGCAAAGCTGGCACAAAGGCCAGGGCCTGGGTGCTGTAGTGGGTGGAAAACACCATTCTCATGGATTTTCCAGCTTCTACACAGCATTGGCTGCTCTGCTAGGACAGCTCCTTGCTGGCTGCTGCATCCAGGACTAGCCTGGAGAAGGACAGGGGCTGGGCCAGCAGCAGAGACATCAAGAACTGGCTGGTGGCAGTGGTGGCAGGCAGGCAGAGGCACAGTGCCCAGCGCAGGCTGCTTCAGCCAGGGCCATCTGTCATGCAGCACTGGCAGAGGGAGTTTTTCCATAAATGGCTGTGGGTTTGTAGCAGGTTTGGTTTGTACTTTTTGGCTTTATTTTTATTTTTTTTCTAGTTTTTTGAGCTGTCAATTGTCACAGCAAGCACACAATAACCCCATGGCATCCCCTCAAGGACACTCCTGTTGGCTTGGAGAGCTCTCTTTTCCCACTGGCACAAAGGAGAGTTTGCCAACAGCCTTGTCTGGGCAGGCTGCTCCTCCCATCCTCCTGGCACTATTCCACCAAGGAAAACACTTACCAGGGCCACCTGGTACCGCAGGACCTTGAGATTATTCTCCAGCATCTTAATGACATCTTTCCGTGGAGGCTTTGGAAACAGACTAAGGCAGTTCTGGAGAGAGTCTTCAGGGATGCCAAAACCATTGTAGGGAGGAATTACCTGCATGCAGAGGAGACATCAATCATAAACAGCTGCAACTAAGAACAAGACAAAGTTTATAAGACTTAGCAAAGCCCATCAGATTTGGAAGGGAATATTCTGCCACCAGGTAGGAAGAGCTGTGACATTCTACCCAGTAGAGATGGTTGATACCAGCCTGGCCATGTGTTGTATTTAATGAAAATATAAAAGGATTAAGCAATTCTGAAACTCAGAAAGCCACAGCCAATTTAAGACGTATATATTAAAGAACCATAGAATGGTTTGGGTTGAAAAGGACCTTAAAATCATCTAGTACCACTTAATCCTTCCCATGCACAGGAACTCAGCTATCAAATGGTTACACTGGTAACCTAATCCCCATTATGCCTGTGGTCTAAACCACAACTCCAAACAATTTCTGAGCTCAGTTTGGGAGGTAACAAGGGCTGTGACCATCCTCAGTAGTCAGTTTGGACTTGGCAACACTGTTCTGAAGAATGAGGGAGAGTTCAGTAGTATAAGTGCAGCCAGACTTTCATTTTTATATTCATTATGACCATTCTTGCTTGTCTTTTTCAAATTGATTTTTTTCTTTAAGCTGAACATGTTTTCTACAGGTACTTACTAAGCTGAACCTCTACTTTACTATAAGAGCTTACACCAACTCCCTTCTTTTGAGAAATTGTAGTACCTGTGGAACCTTTTCAAGTGGTTTCTTATTTACATCCACTGGCTGGAAGTCTGTGATGCCATATTTTTCACGATAGAAGTCCTGGGTGAACTTGTCACAATCATAGATGAAGAAGGTGCGTCCAAGGAGGGTGACAGTTTTGCCAATAGCAAAATCTTTGGGTGAGAACCACTCTTGTACCTCATGGTCAGTGATCTCCAGCACACAGCTTGGGAAGTTCTCTAAGGACAAGGGAGCAGAAGGAAAAATAAATCAATCAGGGAGATGCTAACGTTTCCTAGTGAAAATGGATATAAAAGCAAGGTGTATAAATAGCTACAGGGAGATGCAGGCACTGCTGTCCTGCCACTGTTTCCCAAAAGACAAAGAATTTAGTGACCATTTGAAGAACTTTTTTTTGACCAAGAAATAATGACACTGGACCACAGATGGGTGTGACAATCTAAACTTACTGTTCTTGTCCACAAAGATTTTGGGCAAGCGCTGGCGTCTCATCAGTACTGGGAATGGGTCTCTCCCATCATTTCTCTTGTGCACTTCCCGAACCTCCACTGTGTCATCTGCTAAGAAGTAATGGATGATGCAGGGATGGTGATCACCAAAGGCACAGTTGGTGTCATCCCATATGGCATAGAAGCGAAGCACCTGGGGTGGAGGAAAAGAAAGCAGACAAACATAGATCAGAATCATCTTTTGGTGCTGCAGAAATCAAACTCATCACACTGAGATGCTCAAGAATTCCCCAAGGTTCACCTCCTGAAGACAGTAGAGAGACACAGGGAGAATTTAATCAGAGCAAGGGGCATTTGTGTTTGTCTTAAATTGTCTGCTCTGACAGCTGGCATCAATATTTTGGGGGAGCAGAGGAGTGGATGCAGCAAGACCATTCCTAATAGAACTGCATCTGATTGCTAAATTCCAGAGGCAGGTGGCTTATCTCATCTCAACAGAAAGCAAGAGAGTAATGGATGATATTGAACACAGGCTCTGCAATCCAAAGAAGAGCTGTTTACAAGGCACAAAGCCCAGAAAAAAGCATAAAAGGTTTTGTTTCTCACTAAAGCCAAGAAAGGAGCAAATCTGGAGTCTGTTCAGCAGACTGAGACAATTTAGAATAAGTGAGGTTGCAGACTCTCACAAGACCTGGGTTTCAGTAGCGCATATTCACTGTAATAACAGCATCTTCTAGGTTGGAAGATCATTGAGCCCAACCTCTGACTGACCACCACCCTGTCATCCTTCCCAGAGCACTGAGTGACATTTTCAGTCATTCCTTGGACACTTCCAGGGATGTGGATTCCACCACCTCCCTGGGCAGCCTGTTTCAATGTCTAATCACCCTTTCTGTGAAGAAATTCTTCTTAATTCAACCCAAACCTCCCCTTGCACAACTTGAGGCCATTTCCAGTTCTCTCTCTGGTTGCCTGGGAGAAGATACTGACCCTCACCTGACTGTCCCCTCCTGTCAGGGAGTCGTGCAGAGCCTGGAGGACCCCCCTGAGCCTCCTTTTCTCCAGGCTGAGCCCCTTTCCCAGTTCCCTCAGCCACTCCTGGTGCTGCAGCCCCTTCCCTGGATACTCCAGATTCTCAATATCTTTCCTAAAGTGAAGGGCCCAGACCTTCAGACCCAGAACCAGGACTGGAGGTCCCTCACCAGTGTGGTGTGGGTAATTATACACTAATTAGGGCAATCCCCAGTTCTCTCACCTTTGTATCATAGGCCAGGAACTGCCTGAAGGGGTCAGGACTCGTGGGCATGATGCGTTTTTGCACAGGCATCTGACGCTGCTCCGTGTAAGGATCCGAAACCAGCTCCTCTGGAGGGTTCACTACAATCCCTTGGCTCTCCAGGAACACCTAGGAAGGTCATCTGAGGTGTTAGTGCTGCCAGGAGTTCTGAAGGTAAGAGGTGACTAGAGTGAGGTCAGAATTCTGCAAGTTCACTCCTCACAGAAAATTCTACAGCAACAGCAAAATACAACAGATGACATATACATTTGTTTAAGCTGCTTTTTATCTTTGCTTACCCTTTAATTAATCAGAGTAGTTCTGTCCTGAACATCCTAACTCAGATTTCACTTGAGCACAGTTTTCCTTGGCCTTAGGGCTTTAAATGGAAGATAGCTGTCAGTTGGTCTCTTTTATGTAAATGGAAAAGATTAAATTGCTTTATAAACACAGATGTAGTCAGCCTGAGTTTGTAATAATTTAGGGCTGTGTCAGATAGTTAGAAGAAGCTAGTGTGACCCACACTAGGCACATCAAGACCCTTCAGGCATGAGGAGATGTGTCAGTGGCAGCTTCATTCCATCTTTCAGCAGTACTTCTCCCACAGAGAGAGTGCAATGTGCTTGCTTATAAAGGCATTTTTTCTTACCTTGGACCATGAACAAAATCCAGGGTGTTACTTGTGGACTTGCATCAGTCACCCAAAACAATCTCTGAAGTCAAGGGACTTTTCCCACTTTGGGAAGTGGTCCATGAAAACATTCAGCCCAGGAAGCACCTATGCAAACATCTCCCACAGGAATATGAGATCTCCCTGGAGAGTCACAAGGCAAGTTCACTTTCAGACTCATTATTTCCTGGTCTGGAAGATGTCAGTAAATGACACATACACTATTGGCCTTGAGATGTAGACCCATGTAGCTCATTCCATGTTTTCCATCAATATTTAATGAGGACCAGCTCTTTATTTGGTGTGGACTGACTTGAACAGTCACCAGTTCCAGCAGAGCTGGCCCCACAGCCACATTTATACCAATATATTATACATGTTGGGAACATTCCTGGCCACTGAGGCCAACTGACAAGGAAAAGCCTGGATCTAAACTCTTCCAGCCTCCAGGACAGGTTGACTGCATGTAACTCACCAATTGGGAATGGCCCCTGGAGCAGTCTAACTCCTGGCCTGGAAGAATAGTAGCTGACCAGGGCTGAGATTTTACTGGGGACAATCTAGCAGGATACCAGCATACTGGTAATTTTTATTTCTTGTTATTGGATCATTATTATCTCATTTACTGGTACAGAAACAGCCAGAAATAGAAAAACAGACAATGAGTAAGCTTTCTTAGAAAGGTCAGTTCATACCATGATTCTCAACCCATGGATCATGAATTGGGTGTTAATGTGTGCAGAGTTACTGCCTGTATTCCTTTCCACTGTTCCTAACAGAGGAATATTAAATCAGAAAAGAGTCAGGATCACTAATTTCCCTCTCATGTATGCACAATGTTTCACCTGGACTCCAAGCAGTTAAACTGCCCAGACAGGTACTTAGAATTTGTATTGTAAAGAGAAGTCCTGAGGACAAAAGATGGACTCCCAGCAGTCCTGGGGCAAAAATCTTGAGCACCTTACTTGCCCTCAGTAGATGTCATACCCTGAAGTCCCCTTTGGCCTGAAAAAAGAAATCTCCACAAAAAGCAAAATGAAAGACTGCGAGCACCCATATGACAAAAGCTACACAAAAAGCAAAATGAAAGACTGCGAGCACCCATATGACAAAAGCTACAGCTGCAAACTGCTGGACTCTAAGAGGTGATGAAACCCCTGCATTCCCAGGATCTGGGAGTGTTTCTGTCACTGCTCTCCCCAGCACACACCTTGGTGAAGGAGTCGCAGTTGACCAGGCGGTAGGTCCGGCCGTAGATGGTGAGGTCGATGCCCACGTTCAGATCCTTCCAGTGGTAATAATCCCCATGCACGTTCTTGGGCACTCGGTGGCGCCTCATGAGTTTGCCTTGGACCAGCCCTGAGTTCTTCACCTTGGGCTCGATGATGCACATGCTGTCATCCTCCAGGTAGTAGTAGATGCACACCTGGCGGATCCGGTAATTCTCCTCTGCAGAGATAGCAACTTCCTCCATGAAGTAGGCATCGAACTTCAAAACCTGCCCAAGGCACAACACAGCAAAGAGAGAGAGAAAAATAATTTGAACACCATGATTAGTCTATTAAGGCAAATAATTTATTTGTAATTTGCTTTGGTGGTGTGAAATTACTGGATTGGATTCTAAAAGTCTTCAGAGACAACTGTGGCCTAATCTGTGAGTGACAGCAGAGGCACCAGGAGAGCTTTTATTAAGATGTGTCTTTTGCAAATTCGGTGTGTCTGAGACAAGTATAAAAATACAGCCTTTTCCCTACTTCTTGATAACCTGCTGTTTCACCTACTGCCAGGTGCTTGGCTGCTGACAGCAATCTACTTTACTGACACACAACTGTTTATTTGTCAGCTTTACAACTCTGATTTAGGGAAGTTATCCACAGATTTTAGTAAAGAGTTCAACCACATCTGAGAATTTTAAAATCTGAAAGGACTCATCATTTTAAGGCCAGGCTGGAGGGGCTCTGAGCAACCTGGGATAGTAGAAGGTGTCCCTACCCATGGCAGGGAGGCTGGAACAAGATGATCTTTAAGGTCCCTTTCCATGATCTGAAGTCACATTTATTCAGCACTGACAGCAAAAACTGATTTGTGCTGGGGAAACAAGGAAACTAATGAGCCAGTCTCTCTGCTTGGCAGAAGTAGGAGGAATATTCCCTCCAAGACTATTCAATGCCCTTAAGAAGGTGCAGGTGGCCAATCATGCCTTGCATACCCAGCCTACACCAGCCCAGAGGCCTGGATAATTAAGAGATGATAAAGCCAGCAAGTTCCTCTCAGTCAGCAAAGTGTCCCACAAGGGATTGTGACATCCCCAGCAGCACTGGGGCCCCTGCTGCTCCTGTGGTTTGAAGGAAGGGGCAGAGAAGGATCTGACAGATTAACCAGCAACATTTACATTGCTCTGAAGGAACAGCCTCAGCAATTAACAGAGCACATCTGTTCCCCAGCCTGTGCCACAGCCAGGCTGAGGGCTGGCTGGCTGCACACTGCTCTGGCAGGGCTGGCAGCGTGTGGAGCCTGCACGTGCTGAGCTCCCGAGCCCTGCAGCTCCCACTGCAGCAGCTGCTCCATGCACAGCTGCGGGTTGCAGCTTGGGCCATTGGCACACTGAAAACCAAGGGGAGCTCAGGGCTGCTCCAGCAGACACAGAGCCAGCACCCAGTCTGATAGGATGACCAAGATGAAACATGGGAAGCACTAATAGAGCAGTTCAGGTTGTGACACACTGTGCTGACAACACAAGCACAAATAGATAGACCACAGTCAAACTGGCTACCAGGGCTCCCACTGCAGACTGACTTTTCCAGTTAAAGCTCAGTTACAACCTCAATATAGCTGTGGAAACACAGAACTCCAGGCTGTGGCTTACAGAGTAATACTTTTAAGCTGGAGCTTTCCAGAGCTAATCAAACCTCTTTTCCAACATCTGCTGGAAATGCTCAAGTGTAACTTGCAGGGAATGTCTTACATCGTTTATGTATTATAATCCTCCTCCCAAGCAAAGAAAGCCTCTTTCAGTCTGGGATTCAGCTGTCTCTGACTAAGGGCTCTGGCATCTGAAAACTGCTGCATGCAGTCCCGTGAACCCTGGAGCTGACTGTTTATGTCTCCGAATTTGGCCAGTGATATTCCTGGAATCAGCTTCTTTATACCTTTTTGTCATAAGCCACGAATGCTGGAGTGAAGCGGGAAGGTGCAGGCCTCTTGACTTGCCCATAGGTCAGTGTGGCTCCCTTGGTGCATAAATCATCTAATTCATCTTGAGAGAGCTGATTTGCAAAGAGTGTTTCCCCACCAACCCCCTCTCTTGGCAGCCGGAAAAAGGCATATCCATTTTTGAAGTCCATTGTCTGGCACCGATGAAAAGATGTTTTCTGTTGGAAGGAAATCCAGCTATCAAAATACTGCATGATTTTAGCAGATATAGCTACTGGAAGCACAAAAAAAAACCCAGTAAGAGAGTGCATTATCAAGAATGTCTCACCCCACACACATCCCCAGCATTTTATTATAAACTACTGCAGCAGTTATTTAAAATCAGATTTTGTACTTAGGGAAAAAAACAGTGGAAAAAATCAGGGAGTGGTGGATGTACAAGGCACAAGAGTGAACTCAGATTCTTGCATTGCCACAGGCTCTGGAAGAACTTAAATCACTGAATTTCCTGACTGCCACCATAGTCAGTGCCTAGAACTGTGTGTCAGCACTTTATCTGCCCTGGCATTTATCTCACCAGCTCTTTGTTCCCTACCCTATTTGTCAGCAGTACAGAGCACCATGGGACCTCAGTTACTGCCTTATGGTGCTCCCTTCACTCTTGTGCACCCTCTCTGTATTTCATTATTATTTATTTTCTTAACCCTCCCCTGGGCATAATACAGGATTTTCTTTGGTGGGTTAAATCAAGGCATGTCATGCTCACAGAATTGCCATTATGCAATTGCACATTAGTTGTTTTATCACCTCTCTACATAGTTGTAGACTGATAGAACAGCCTGGGTTGGAAGGGACATTAAAGATTATCCAGTGGGAGGTGTCCTTGGGCAGGGACACCTTCCACTATCCCTGGTTGCTCCAAGCCCCATCCAACCTGGACTTGGACACTTGCAGTGATGAAACAGCCACAGTTTCTCTGGGCAACCCGTGCCAATATCTCACCACCCTCTTTGTAAAAAACTTCCTCCTTGTATCTAATCTCAATTAAGCCTCTTGGAGTTTAAAACCATCATTCCTTGTCCTGCTGCTACAGGCCCTGCTAAGAAGTTTGTCCCATCTTTCATGAAGACCCTTTAGGTCCTGGAAGGGGCTCTGAGCTCTCCCTGGATCCTTCTCTTCTCCAGATGAGCACCCCCAGTTCTCCTATCCTGGCTCCAGAGTAGAGGGGCTCTGAGGTCTCCTTGGATCTTTCTCCAGGAGAACACCCCCAGCTCTCCCATCCTGGCTTGAGGGCAGAGGGGCTCCAGCCCTTGGAACATCTCTGTGGCCTCCTCTGGATTTGCTCCAGCAGCTCCATGTCCTGTTTATGCTGAGGACCCCAGATCTGGAGGCAGCTCTGCAGGTGGGGTCTCACCTGAGAGGGGCAGAAACCCCCATCCCCTGCTTCCCACAGTGGGATCACCCCAGCTCATTGTGGGGGTTGGGTTTCTGGCTCCCAGCCTCTGATCCATCAGCAGCTCCAAGTCCTTCTCCCAGGGCTGAATTCAACCAGAGCTCTGCCAGCCACTCTTGCTATTCACCACTGAAGAGCAGGGTCACACTGGAGTGACACCAAACTGTCCCACTTGCTGCACACTCCAGCACACGTGGCACCTCACCTGCACTGCAGGAACCTGCCTGGTCCCACTGGGCTTTCAGCACTTACAGCTCCAAAGAAAGCAGGGGAAATTATGAGTCCCTGATAATAAAATCTCTTGACTTTTGCCAAGTAAAACAGAGTTGTAAGCATTTCTAGTGTTGAGAGAACAAGCTCCAGCTCCTTTTCCAGCCCCAGGCTCGCAGTCAGTCCAACCTCAGGCATGCAAACTCCACTCCCTCTCTTGCTCCTCATGGTTAAGCCTCTAATCTTATTTATACCTTCAAGGCCCCACTTGAATTCCACATAATTCCCTGTTTTCCCTTTAAAATGCTACTATAGATCTTGCAATGGAGAGAGCAGTGAGGAAAACAGGTAAAAACAAGATTTGTCTGAAGACATTTTAGCACAACATCCACAGAACTGCCACTTCCTTCTGTTAAATAAACACCAAGGGAATGCTGTGGGGGAAAAATATTCAAGGAAAACCAGGAAGTTTGTCTTTAATTTGAGCAATATCAGCGTTTGTCAGAAGTGTGCAGGCTTTTAAGAGCCCACATTTGCCTACAGAAAGCACCTCATTGGTTCCTATGGCTCCTGAGTGGATAAGCTCTCCCAAAGTGAGCCTGTATGCCAGATAACATCTTCCAGGATTAGGTGACTAATGAAAATTTAAAAGGGAAAACCCAGAATGTAAACTCCTAATCTCAGTTGCTGGCAGTGTTTATCTGAAGAAATTCCACTGAATTAAGTCTTTCTTTTTGCCAAGTCTGTAACACTTCACACAAACACCATTCCCTCTCCCAGTGTCTGTTTCCCTGTCCTGTGAGCACTAGGCAGTAACAACACTTCACTTGAGCACAGAGGTTTTCTGCAGAACTTGTCAGCATTCACTTGGAAACCAAATATTGTGATGCCAGTCTTATGGACTGGAAAACTGCAGATTTCCAAGATGATATAAATTATTTCAAGGAAATATTATTATCTGATGATGATTCTGAGCTAACCTTTAATGTTGGATTTGTTATGAGCAATTTATTTACTATTGGAGGACTCAGTTGTCACTGATTTTAGGCCAGGCTGGATGGGCTTGGAGCAATCTGGTTTGTGGAAGGTGTCCCTGCCCATGGCAGAGGGTTGGAACAAGATGACATTTAAGATCCCTTCCAACTCAAACCATTCCATGATTTTGTGACAATGAATTTTCATATAAAAAGCTGAATGCAGCCAGGAATGTTTTCTGTTAAAGATGCTCTCCAGGAAGGCTGTAAATTCCTGGTGAGCCCAAACCAGGCATGAAACAACCCCCCTTTTGACTTTTTTGGGGAAATTGTTTAGTAAATCAGAGAAATAAATGGAAGCATCATTTCTCTGTAGAACCACTTCTTCAAGAGGATGTTGGGAGGATTTGGGGATATCAGGTCCTTAGGGCCTGGACCATTGGATGGGGAAAAGCAGAAGTTGTTCCTCATTTAGGTATCAGATGGAGAGGATGAGGAGGAGGATGGGGATGAGATTGCTTCTTCCAGGGAACCTGGGAACAGCTGAGAATGTGTCACTTCCTGGGGATGGTCCTGGAAGCTGTGATGACACCAGTTCTGTGGTGGGATACCAGCTCTCTCATCAGGTTATAAGGTTCCAGACCTGCACTGTCAAGGATTCAGCTCTCCAAGCAACACCAAGAGAGAAGTTTTGGAAGTAACAGAGCTTTGGAGGAAGAGGTATCATGAAGGTGTTGATTGCCAATGAGATTGGTGACTTCAAGATGTACCTATGATAAATTATGTCCAGGAAAATAGATATGTAATAGATAAATTATGTCCAGGAAAAAAAATCAATGATTGGGGGATTAATTTATGTGGAGGAATGCTTAAGGTTTGATCAATACTGGTTCTCCTGGGTACATCAGCTGAGGAGGTATCAGGTGAATTTAAGGAACTTGGTTCAGGACAGTATCAGTATCAGTTCAGAGGACTTTGCTTTGGGAAAACTCAGATGGTTCAGAGAAACAGCAGCTTTCCTGAGGGAATTGGGTTTCAGGACTGTAAAGTGATTTGGGGATTTCCCGTGGCATATTTTATGAACTGTGGAGGAATTATTGGATAGATTCAGGGGAACTGAATATCCAAAGGGGTGAGTTTGCAGACAGGAGTTCTGCAGTTATGGAAACAGCTTTTGGAATTTCAAATGAGGCTCACAAATGAGGGGGAGAAGGGGTGTGTGTGTCACTCTCCAAAGCTATCAGGACAAATTCAGGGTTATAAGATGGGTACATGATGCAATGGATTCCTTGGGGAGAAGATTAAAAGTACCAAGTCCCCTTGAAGGTTAGTTCAGGGATACTTGGTCCTTGGGAACAGATTGCAATGTTCAATAGCAGTGGAAGAATTGTGGGAGAACCAGGTCTGCTGTGGGTGGGATCAGGAGATACCAGGTGGGTACAGAGGGTTCAGATCCACAGAAGTGAGTCCAGCAGGTGTTTGGGAAACACCAAGTCCCTGGGGGAGAGTTTAGTGGATATTAAATCTTCTGGGGAGCATCAAATGAGTTCACAGAGCACCAGGTTCTTTGGGGATACTCTGAGGGTCATGTCCAGGTTCTGGTGAGTTTGAGGTTCCCAGGACATGGGTTCAAAGGACACCAAGTTGTCTGGGGAATATTTGGTGAATACAGGATGTACCAGGCCCCTGGTCTGGCAGAGAATTACATCTGATCTGAGGAAACAGCAGGTTCCCTTGGTTCATGTTCCCTGAAGAAACTGTCTCCCCCTATACTCTGCTCTTGTGAAACCCCACCTGCAGTGCTGCATTCAGCTTGGGAGCCCAAAACACAACAAATGCAGGGACCTGTTGGAGGGAGTCCAGAGGAAATAATGGAGATGCTCCAAGGGCTGGAGCCAGGCTGGGAGAGCTGGGGGTGTTCACATGGAGAAGGATCCAGGGACACCTTAGAACCTCTTTTGGTGCCTAAAGGAACTCCAGGAGAGCTGGAGAGGGACTTGGGACAAGGGATGGAGAGACAGGACAAGGGGCAGTGGCTTCCCACTGCCAGAGGGCAGGGTTGGGTGGGATATTGAAAAGGAGTTGTTCCCTGTGAGGATGGCAAGTCTGGGCACCACAGGGTGCCCAGAGAAGCTGTAGCTGCTCCTGCATCCCTGGAAGTGCTCAAGGCCAGGCTGGATGGGACTTAGAACAATGTGGGATAGTGGGAGGTGTCCCTGCCCATGGCAGGGAGTGGAATGGGATGAGCTTTAAGGTCTTTTAACCCAAACCATTCCACACTTCCATGAATACTGTTGAGTTTAGAGGTCCCAAGACTCCCCTGGAGGGAGTACCAGATTCCCAGAGAGTGTCTCCAGGGGACACCAGGTACCACCTGAAGCGGGTGAGGGATCCGTTCTGAGGTCACCCCTCAGGGGGCACCCTCCAGGCCGGCCCACCTTGCCCCGGGGGGGCCTCCCGTGGGAAGGGGGTACAGTGGGCAAGCGCGCTCACCGTGGGGTCCTTGATGGCGCAGCCGGGGAGGAAGGGCAGCCCCGGCTCGGGCACGATAGGGGGCCCTGTGCCCATACCCGGCCGCATCCCCGGCCCCGGCCCCGGCTCCGGCCCCGAGCTCATGGCGGCGGCGGCGCTGCGGGTCCGGCCTGCCCGACGCGTCTCCACGGCAACCTCCCGCACGCTCAGTGCGCGTGCGCGGGGCCCTTCGAGCCTCTCGCTGGCTTTCTATGCGCATGCGCACTGAGCGCCGCAGGGCGCGCGGTTACCGTGGCAACGGGGAGGGCTCTGAGGGGCCGAACCGCCCCCCCCACCCCTGTGAGGGGAGTGCGGCCCCACAGCATGGAAAAACATACGTGAAAAGTGTTAATCCTGTTTTATTTGGGATTTTCCCCTGTGAAAAATGCGTATTTTATGATTGCCTTTTCGCAAATATTAAAATGAATATTATATGTGTTGTGTTAGAAAGTAGTGCTGTATTAATTCTCTTAAGTAGTGTGTTAAATATAGTTTTAGGTTATAAAAAATGTTAAAATATAAACTATTTTATGTAGGATACTTTTTTTTAAAGAAAAGACTTGCAGCAAGATAGCAGCCACAAGACACCTAAATCTTTCAGAGAAAAATAATTTATTGCCCTCTTATCAGAAGAAATGAACTTCTTCCCGCCTCGAAGGCGCTGTCAGGATTCAGAGGAAGAAGCTGAGGATGACCAGACAGAAACCTGTGTTTGAATGGAATTTATGCATCATGTATGAAGTGTATGAATATGCAACAGGCTGTTGTTTTTAAGGGTTAATCCTTTGTTAACCTGTGTCCTTTTCTGGGCTCGTGCTGCCCAGAAAAAGGTACTGTAACTCTTTGTCTCTATTGTCTCATATTGTCCTAATTCAAATTGTCCAAATTATTATTACTCTAATTGTATTACTATTTTTATAACCATTTTATTACTATTAAATTTTTAAAATTTTCAAAACAAGTGATTGGCGTTTTTCACACCCCTCACAGCCCCTCAGAGCCCCCTCATGGCTCCCTCGTGGCCCCTCATAACTCCCTCACATTAAAACATCTTGGCCTCCCAAACGGGTGGCGGCATCTGGACTGCTGTGTAAAAGTCACTCCCAAATGCAAGAGAGAAAACAGCTAAATCCATCACCTTGGAAAACAGAAGTTATTTGTGGCCTATAGAAGTTGTGGATTCTCCAAAAAACGTTGATTCCTCATCCCTGGAAGCATTCAGGGCCAGGTTAGACAGGATTTCGGAAAAACCTGGTCTAGTGGAAAGTGTCCCTGCTCATGGCAAGAAGGTTGGAACGAGATGATCCTGAATGTCCCTTCCAACCCAAACCTTCTAGCATTCCATGAAAAAGAAGTTTTTTGTGCATTTTTGCTTTGTTCTCTTTATCACCACTACACCAGGCAAGCCAGGCTGCGATTCAAGGGCAGGTGGCAGATCCGAGGGCTTTGTAAGCAGAAGTTAAGCGGGGAGAATTGCAGCCAGACTGTCTGTCTGAGCACGGTGTGGGAGAGAAAAAGAAGCCAGACGGTGGGAGATAAAGAATGAGGCTGATGAGCTTAGAAAGGAAAATAATGAACTGAAGGCCAAGCTAGAAGGGCTAGAAGAGCTGAATCTGGAAGATGGCAAAGCTGCTGGTGTGATGGCTGACTGGACTTAGGAGCAGGACCCTGATCAAGCCCTTGCTCTGATTTTCCAAGCTGCAATATCCAGGCAGCATTTAACAGGGAATGGGGCCTGTCTCAGAGAAGGAAACCCAGCTCTGTGTGCCAAGGATCATCCACAAGGACAGTAACTGCAAATTTGTGACAAGGCTGTGTGGCACAGCCTGTAAAGATGACAGGTTAGGCATGTTCAGCGTGGAGAAAAGAAGGTTCTGGGAAGTCCTTTCCAGTGCCTCTAAAGGGACTCTGAGAGAGCAAAAAAGGGATTATTTGCAAGGGTATGCAGTGACAGGACAAGGGGCAGTGGTTTTAAACTGCCAGAGGGCAGGGCTGGATGGGATATTGGGAAGGAATTCATCCCTGTGAGGGTGGGGAGGCCCTGGCACAGGTTGCCCAGAAAAGCTGTGACTGCACCATCCCTGCCAGTGTCCAAGGTCAGGCTGAGCAACCTGGTTTAATGGAAGGTGTCCCTGCTCATGGCAGGAGTTTGGAATGAGATGATCTTTAATGTCCCTTCCAACCCAAACCATTCTGGGATTCCACTGGAGCAAGTCAAAGAAAAGCCATAGCAGAAGGTCTTTAGTAATAGTGACTGTAAAGCAGGAGAAAGGAGAAATGAGGAATTAAAGTGAAGATATAGATAAGCTTCATCCTTGACAACTTCTGTACAGACAAGTCTGACTTGCCAAGGTTAAGATGACCCTTTTTAAGGTTAAGATGAGCCTTTTTAGCTTCCCACATCCCTGCTATCTACTCATGAAAGGCAGAAGGAATTCTTTATCGGGCTCTGCTTTCGTGGCAGTGGTGGAGACATCTCGCCCTCTGGTGGGTGAAGACACAACCTGCAGAAGCCTTGGTCTGCATGGTATATTAAGAAATAATAATTAAAATTACTGGTTATTGGAAGAAAAAATAAAAGATATTCTAGTGGTTTTAAGTTCTGAAATTCAGAAAAAAATTGATTAATTATGTATGTGATCACACACAACCCTCCCAGATAAGGTTGAGGAGTTGAGGATCTGGAGCAATATGACAGAAAGGAATCAGAAAATCAACAAAACACCATGATGGAGAAATCTCTAAAACTGGGATCCCTAAATATGGGAAGTCAGTGTGCTGGGGTGTCTCTGGAGTGTGTGTAGAGAACACCAGCAATGTGGGGATTGGGCATGACAAGGCAGAGATCTGGGTGCATCTGCAGGGCCATGATCTTGTTGGGATCAGGAAGGTGTGGTGGGATGGCTCCCATGACCCGAGTGTTGCAATGGAGGGATACAGACAAGCCAAAAAGGTGAGGAGAGGGAGCTGCCCTGCAGTGAGAGAACAGCTGGAGTGCTGGAATTTTGAGTGGATGATGAGCCAACAGCTTACAGGGGAAGGATTCAAGGGATAACCAGTTTGGGTGATGTTGTACTGGGCCAGTTGCCGCTCTGCAGGCCCTGCTCCTCATGGGGGACTTCAGCCACCCTGGTACCTGTAGGAAGGGCAAGTAAAGAGGGATGGAGCATCTCTCCTAAGAGGAAATGCCAAGAGAATTAGGATTGTTCATCCTGGAGAAGTCTTTGGGGTAACCTAATTGCAGTTTTCCAGAGCCTACAGGAAAGATGGAGAGGGACTATTTACAAAAACATGTAGTGACAGGACAAAGGGGAATGGCTTCAAAGTGAAGCCAGAGAGTAGATTTAGATTGGGTATTAGGAAGAAATTATTTAGTGTGGGGTTGGTGAGGCCTTGGCACTGGTTGGACAGAGAAGATGTGAACGCTTTATCTGTGGAAACATTCAAGGTCCAGTTGGATGGAGCCCTGAGAAACATGATCTAATGGAAGGTGGCCCTGGCCATGGCAGGGGGCTGAAATGAGATGATCTTTAAGGTCTCTTCCAACCCAAACCCTTCTATGATTCTGTAATTCCCAGCCCAGGAGGTTTCTGGAATGCAGTGCTGGTAACTCCCTCCTCCAAGTGATGGAGGAGCTGACAAGGAGAGGTGCTTTGCTGGACATCAAACTCACCAGCCATGGTTCAGTGAAAATGTGGGGGTCAAAAGCAGAGCTGGCTGGTGGAGTTCAGGATCCTGAAGGAAGGGAGGAAGGCAAACATCAAACACTGGCCTTCAGATTTTGGCCTCTTCAAAGGCCTCTGTCTGCTTGGTAGAGTCCCCTGGGATAAGGAGGCCTGGGAGGAGTCATCTCCAAGCTCAAGAACAGTCCATTCCAATGAGCAGGAAGCTGGGAAAAAATGCCAGCAGGCCTGCATGAATAAACAGGGAGCTCCTGGAAAAACTCAAACACAGAAGCAGCAGAGAGAAGGTGAAAGCAAGGACGTGGATAGAAAGGAATACAGAGATTATCTGAGTGTGTGGGGATGAGGAAAGGCAAAGTCCAACTGGAATCTGTTTGGGAATGTCAAACACAACTAGAAGGGTTTCTATAGGGTGACAAAAGGGAGAGTAGGGAAAATGTTGTGGGCACATTGCTCACTAGGATATGGGAGCTGGCTACAGAGAACATGGAAAAGCCTTCTTCACCTCAGTCTTTACCAGAGGGATCAGCCTTCAGGAACCCCTGATCCCTGAGAGCAGGAGGAAGGGCTGGAGCAGGGAACATGTACTTTGGTGGATGAGGATCAGGTCAGGCAATATTTAAAGGATTTTACAGGTGTATATAAATCCCTGAAGGGAGGGTGCAAAGTGGACAGGGCGAGGCTCTGTGCTGGATCCCAGGGCCATGACCAGAGGGCACAGGCACACACTGGAACACAGGAAGTTCCTCTGAACATCAGGAAAACACTTTTTTACCGTGAGGGTAGCTGAGCACTGGCACAGGTTGTCCTGAGAGGTGACGGAGTTGCCATCCTTGGAGATATTCAAAATCCATCTGGACATGGACCTGAGCAACCAGCTCTGAGTGGCCCTGATTGAGCTCAGGGTTGGACCAAGTGGCTCCCAGAGATCTTTTCCAAAATCAACTCTTCTGTGACTGTGGATGATGAACTAAAATTTCTCTAATCAGTGTCAGGGCAGTTGTTCTGCACTTCCCTTGTGGAAAGGGAATGAAATTCAAAAGGTATCATGAAACCTTGGAAGTGCTTTGAGATGCACAGATAAAACCACACCTTATTGTTCATTATTGTAATTAATATCTCTCTAATATATCCTCTCTGTAATTATTATCCCTATTTTTTTTCTAATGACTCATAACCTTCTGTAGTTGTACAGTTGTGCATTTGGGAATTTCACACCACACCAATTGTTTTGCTTTCACAGATTTTTTTTTCCATTAAAGTTTTTAAATAAAGATCAGTACAGTACAAAGCTTAAAATATTGTCAATGTTTTCAACCATACAAAGTCAGCAGGTGGGAGTTGGGAAGGGGATGGTTAATAAGGAGCACTCATATCCTTCCCTGTTTCCCAAAGGAAAAAAATACAAACTCTTTTGTACTTCTGTTTAGTAACAAACAGTGCTTAAAAATAATCTTGTCAGTAAAAGATGTAAATGCAAGGCACATGAGGAACCTGTCCTTGCCTTGTTACACAAATTAGGCATAAATACAAATTGAAGGCACCTGTCTCCATCCTCCCCTCCTGCTCTGTACATGGAGCAAATCCTGTCAGTGGGAATTGGCTGTTAACAGCAACCATGGACCATGGAGCAGACAGCAAAGAGGCTGCCCTTGATCCTCAGGTTTCTTCAGGATTAATCCCCAAAAGAAATAGCACAAGGCACATTGGGATGAATTCTCAGGAGCTGTTCTGGTTTGCAAGATCTGAAGGAACACTACCTCAGTACCAGATTCCTGAGGGAGAGGACTGTGACCTCAGGGATCCCTGAGGGATCTCAGGTGTGCTCAACCCTTGGTGGTCAGCTCTTCACCAAGCCTGGCCACTGGTACGTTCTTCCCAGCCATGCCTCCTTAGGAACACCAGGATGGAGGAGACCTGCTCCAAGCAGTGAGCCCAAGGAGAAGCTCCTGGGGGGCTCAGACAAGCTGAGCATTTATCACAGAGGCACTTAGGATTTTTCCAGATCCAGCCCTGGTGACCTCTGGATCACTGGCAAAGCCTCCACAGCCACTTCCCAGCTGAGACTGCAGCATGTGGAGTCTGCCCAGGAAGGCAGCCAGGTGCACAAGGCACAAGAATGAAGGAAAGAAAGAAGCTGGTTGGAGGAATAGGAGGATGGAGACAGGGATAAAGGAAGCTCCAGTGTTGGTGAGCCCCTTGTGACACAAGGGCGCATCCTCACAGCAGCACAGATCTGTGTTGTAGATCCCAGCTCACTCCACCCATCATCGTAACCAGGAGTCAGCTCCAGGTGGGAGTGCAGGGCCACACGGGGATGGGCATAGCTTCACCTGAGGGGAAACGTGGGATGTGCAAAACCACCTCCACTGTCACACCGCTGCTCCACTGCCCACTTCTGCTCAGCCAGAGAGGAGAAGATATGATCAGAAGTACCAGATATGATCAGAAGTACCTTGGAAGAGCCATGTGGGCTCCTCTCCCTGTCCCTGAACAAGATTACTGTAGTCACCCTCCTTCAACAAGGGCAGGGCATGTCATCTGCTTTCAAACCCTCAGAGAAGGGGACACCTGGGTGATCCCTTCCTTTGGTACCAGTATAACTCCAGGTAGCAGCAGAGCAGGTTTGCTATTACCAGCCATGCCCAATCCTTCTTAATTTTATCTCAAAAATGAGCTCTGGACCAGCCTGATTTACCTTTGTTTCTGCACAGGAACCCACTGATACCATCCAGCCAGTTCCACACCCAGAGCCTTGTTCTGCCTTACCCACCACAAAACCAAGGCAAATTAGCCTGCAAGAAAAAGCTGCTTGCACTGGAAGCCTTTTCTCAAACTGGGAGGAGACCCACAAACAAAGCCAGAGGCCATGGAGGGAGCAGTGCAGCTGAGTGAGCTGAGCAGCCAGCTGCCATGCAAGGAGGAGCTGCTGCTGGCCTCCACTCCAGCCCTTCCCTGCCAGCAGCTGCATTGTCCAAGTGAGTTGGCTCAGAATTAAAACCAGCCGAAAATTACTGACATTTTTTCAGTAGGATTGGTTTCCCAAAGGTCCCTCTCCTGGCACTGGCTCACTCTGTGGTGAGATGAACTTCTGTGCATGGGAAGAGGTTGAACGAGGTGCAAGTGGGACCACCCCTGCTTGGCATCTCCCCTGAGGCAGATTTTCTTCTAGGTCAGCATGGCTGTACCATCTGTACCATCAAAAACACCCTACAAAAATCAAGTAATTAATTTCTAAGCTGAGACCAGGACTGATGAGAAAGGGTAGAGTTGATGACCTCCTGAAGGCTTTCCTATGACTTCTTCTCCTATATTCCAAACTTACTTCCCTCTCCCTTTGTATTTAATTCTCTATAGGGCCATGAGTCCCAAATTTACCTACCAAACACAGGACCAGCAAAGTGCCAATCTCCAGGTCTGTTTTCCACCATCTATTAACAAATCTGTTGTCCAGCCCACCTTGCTCCTCCAGCAGGACAGCACTGTTTCCTTCAGGTTAATCTTAACCCAGCTAGGAGGCTCTGCAGATATAAAATCCCAAGGCAAAGCCTTTCTGGATAACAAATCCCATGCACATGCATGGGACATGAACACACACACACCTCAAGAGCTGAAACACAGATGAAATGCAGAAATCAGTGCTTGTCATCACCAACCATATCCCCAACCCTACACTCTGCCTGCTCAGAACCAGCAATCACAATTCATTTGCCTGCCCTTGGGCTCAATGAGACAAATCTGTGGCTGGGATAGATCCCATGGATTCCTTGGTTTTAGCAAGGATTTAATCCTCCTTGGTGGCTTCATGTTCAGTATTCCCCCAAGGCAAGCACAGAATAGATTCTTCTAGTGGGAGACACAGTAATCCAGCTTTTGTTACCTTGGACAGGAGTGACCCATGGACATTAAGTGACCCTGACCACTATCTTTGCTACTCCACACAGGAATCACCAAGTCCCAAGGCCAAGCCATCCCAAGGTTGTGCAGGACCCTAATGTTGTCACCCTGCTTTTCCTTTTGCTCTTCCACCTTCATCTAATACTGATAAAAACATGCCAGAGCCACAGCCCCACTCATCACAGAACAGCAACCCTGCAGCTTCAAGGTCAGCTTTCCCATAATGCTGACCAAGGACACAAAGCACCATTAAGAGGGGAATAAAGACTCCTTCACCTTTACACCCTGTTGGCCATGACCACAGTAGTGTTGTTGGAGGAGCAGAGCCTTTCCTGTATCAAACAGATCCCATCCAAGTTAGTCCACATTTCATGGACGTTGCTAGAGGTTGGTCAGGCTCCCTAGACAGATGACACCAACCCAGTTTGTCCCAGAGGACAAACTGCCCAGGTCAAGCCAGGATCTCCAAAGATGTTTTCCCAAAGCCATCTAAGTGCCCTGGCATTGACACCCTTGAAAAGGGGAGCTCAGAGAGAACCTGGCTGGAACAGGAAAAGGATTCTAGCAGCCACAGTGCCACATGTGCCCTCACACCGCAATCCTAGAAACACAAACTTCCCAAAACCTTCCTACTGCCTTTGACAGGAACAGTTCTCACACAGATATGGCCAAACTCAGAGAGGTCATCACATCCAGCTGTGCTCCTCATGGTGTTGTGAGCCCTGGCACACCCTTCTGCAGTCCCACAACCTCCAGGCTGCCCTCCCTGACCTTCAGCAAGGTCTCACCCACAGCTCTACCAGAATGAACAAGGAACCTCTGCCTATTTCAGCATCTTTGGTTCAGTGACTTGTTCTGGCTTAAAACACTCCATGGCCCCCCCTGGATGGCAAAAGGCAATCCCTGCTGTGAAAATGCATCCAGCATGAAGTGTCCAGCCCTCCATCTGAATCCAGGGTCCTGGTTAGTCACGGCGTGTTAGGCAAGTAAGACAGTCATGTCTCTAGTATGTTATGCCCTTTTCCTTGATTTTGTCTGGTGATGTCATGCCTGTCACGTCCGTGACTCTCAGGAGTCCTTTTTAGCCAGGCTGGCCTTGATCCTGCATCGCAGGATGTAAGCTGTGATGGCACTGCAGGCCACCAAGCCAAAGAAAGAGATGCAGGAGAGATAAACAGTGAAAGGCCCGTGTCTCTTCAGGAAAATCTCCTGCCTGTTCTTGTAATCCAAAAGAATGGCCTCCAGCTGTGACAGGGTGCAGATGGCCAGGAAGGTGTGGAAGATCTGGTGGGCATGGCCAACAATATCACAGGAGCCAGGGAAGTATTTCTCAGGGACAGGGCAGGAAAAGAAATAAGCACTGATAAGGAAAAACAGTATCTGGTACGTGTGGTACCAAGCAGCATCCTCCTCACAGCCCCCCAGGTGACACACAACCACCCGGTGAGCCACGGGACTGATATCCAGGATGAAAGCCAGCCCTGCTGGGATCACCTGGCACATCTTCCTCATGATGGGGTAAGGCCGTCGGTACCGGTATTTGGCGTAGCAGCAGCCAGCACAGGACAGCCAGCCACAGAAAGCTGCTGCTGGCAGGAAGAAAAGCCAGAACTTGTCATACCAGGCTTGGTCAGAGCTGTAGTAGAAATGAGCCAGGGCACTGCCATACTGGTAGATGCTGACTCCAACATAGTCCACAAAGTAGAAGGTGTAGTGGTACAGCTCCGACTTGGACTGCAGCAGGTGGGCCAAGAGGCTGCAGGTCAGGTAGGTGACAGAGGAGAGGACAAAGATGAGCAACGGCAAGGACCACGCATCCACAAGCAACTGCTCGGCCTCCACGAACGTCTTGAACCTCAGCAGCACGGCCAAGGCCGCCAGGAGATGAGTCCACACGTTGACCACCTCGTTGTGCTTCTGGAAGAGGCTGAGGAAGTAGTAGCGCCAGTCCTGGCCGGTGGGGCGGTAGCCGCTGTGGATGTAGGGCTCGCGGAAGAGCTGCGGCACCTCGCACTCCTTCACCGTGCACGGCATCTTGGGCAGGCCGTCCTCCAGCAGCCGGGGCAGCCGGCTGAGGTGCTGCCCACTGAGGGACAGCGTGCTGAGCCGCTCCAGGATGGCTGTCATCCTTCAGCCCCGCTCCAGGGAATGTCTCTTCCTGCCCTGAGGGGATGGGAGAAAGAGGAAATGTTAATGGTGGTGCACCGGGGAGAAGAGCATGCTGCCATTCCCAGTGGGATTAACCATGGCACCATGGAGACACTGCCCATAGAGCACCTACCAGTGCCTAAAGGGATTCCAGGAAAACTGGAGAGGGACTTGGGACAAGGGCCTGGAAGGACAGGACAAGGGGCAATGCCTGCCCACTACCATAGGGTGAGGATAGATGGGATATTGGGAAGGAATTTCTGGTTGTGAGGGTGGTGGAGCCCTGGCACAGGGTACCCAGAGAAGCTGTGGCTGCTCCTGAATCCCTGGAAGTGTCCAAGGATAGGATGGACAGGGCTTGGAGCAAGCTGGGATAGTGGGAGGTGTCCTTGCCCATGGCAGGGTGTTGGGTCAAGATGGTCTTTCAGGTCCCTTCTATCCCAAACCATTCCATGATTCTATGAATATTGTCAAGTTTAGGGGTACCAGATATCCTGGGGAGTTAGAGAAGGGTCTGAGGGAGTACCAGATTGTCGGGGTCTCTAGCTGGTCAGAGTGACCCCAAGAAGAGTTCGAAAGTCTCTTTTCCCAGCCCGCTGCTTGAAGAAGGAGTCATGGCTCTTCATTTCTCGGTCTCAAGGTTGTTTATTGTATCTTATCTATAAAATTCATTTTCCTGGCCTGACAAGTTCCACTCAGCAACACAGTCAGAGGCACTCTGCCTGCCCCCAGGGTGGTGTTATGTCTTTATACTAAAAACTACGTGTACAATGTTTACAATCACTTTCCAATACCTATCACCTATGTTAGACAGTGAGCTTCTACTCTAAACCAATCCAAAAGTGCCAACATCGCAGCAGAAGATGGAGCCCAAGAAGAAGAAGGAGAAAGGCTGGACATGCCCAGATTCCTTCACCTTGCCCCCTGAATCCCCATTCTAAAAACCCCAAAATCTACTTTTTCACCTTGTGATAAATTCACTATCATTCTACTTAATTTGTCGTGGCTAGCAGATCTTCATCTAAGGTTGGTAACTTGCTCCACAGGTCATAATCAAAACCACAGGGGCATTTTGGGCTCTGTGCCAGGGTCTCTGAGCCCCCTGGCAGGGGTCTTGGCTGCTCAGGACAGCCAGAGGGATGTCCTGGGTCCTGACACCAGATTCCCAGGGATATCTGTTCCCTGACCTAATTCAGCACAGAGGGGGATGGCAGAGCCCTGTCCCTGCAGGTCAGCCTGCATCAGATGGGCACAGCAATGTCACAAGCCTGCCCTTCCTCCCCACTTCCTCACGCACTCAGCTTGGAGTGTGTTCAGGAGCCACAAGCTGCCAACAAGGGGCTGCAGGAAGCAGTTAGTTGGCAAGGAAGCATCTGATGATTTATGAAGGTGATTTTTCACCCCTTACCCCAGAACAAAATGCTCAGGGACAAAACTGGGATGTAAATCACTCATCTAAGGGATAAACAGCATGTCTGCACATGAGTTAAGAGGGTCCCAAACAAATCATGGCAATTGCAAAGAAATTCAACCTCCCCTGTCACACAACTTGCCCATGGATTACTGTAGAGAGTATGGCAGAAGGAGAAGTGGAGGAATCCACAGTCCCAAACCTGCAGCCCTCATCCCTCCACAAGTAAGAAGCATCAGGACTGAGAAGGACTGAAGAAATGAGAGGCTTCACATCCAAGCTGGCTGCAGTTTGGGTACAGCATCAGAGCTTTGGCAGCATCCATGGAGCCAAAGCTGAGGGACTGCCAGAGAAGTCCCTGGATGCTCAGAGCAGCCAAACCCTGTGCTGGGCACTCCTCTGCTGCTCTGTTCCTTGGTAACCTCCAGACTTGCTAAGCTCTGGCTGGCAAGATTCAGATTCAGGGCACAGCAGGATCCTGATATGTGGAGAACAACTCCTGGCATTAAATTAATTCCCAATACCCCCTGTTTCCCAATAACCTAGATACCTCTGTTCCCTGCTGGTGTTTGTGTCATACAAAATAGAGGAGAATTCATCACAAATGCCCATGTTAAACTGAAATTGGTGCTGATGGGGCCCCACCAGACTGTGCAGGGCTGTGGTTACTCCTGTGAAATCAACACACACAGATTTGCAGGAGCAGAATCTGTCTCCTAAGCTTATATGCACACAACTGGAGCTGCAGAGGATGGAGGTAGGAAAAAAAAAAGAAAGAAATACAAATAAGTATTTTGCCTGACTGTGGAAAACAGCCAATTTTTCTCCTGTTTCAATTTTTCTCCTACTAGCTGTGTCCAGAGGTGAGACACCAACAGTTTGTGTGGGTACCTGGTCTAGAAAAGGTGTCCCTGCCCATGGCAGGGGGCTGGAACTAGAAGAGCTTTAAGATCCCTTCCAACCTAAACCAATCTGTGATTCCATGATGGGAGACCCCTGCTAGGCTGTGATACAGAGAACAGGACAGTGTTAAACACCATGAGAGAGTTTCTGAAAGCAAGGAGGTGGGAACCGGCAGTCTCAGGGTGAGACAGTATGAAGAGCAAAGTCAGGGCAGACTCTCAAGCAGGCAGCAAGTCTCACTTCCTGTAGAAAGCCAAAGCATCTGATAAGAAACAAAATATTTTCATGTTGCTTCTGTATTCTAGCAGAGGGGAGCTGTCATAACTAGGTTTCATTTTCCAGAAAATTCTTTCTGCCCTATACTGCCTAGGCTTTCTCCCTTAGCATCTCTCAAGGCTGGAGGTTTGTTTCTCTGTTTGCCACAGGGGACTTGGTCTGCTGTGTTTCATGGAGCTGCCTTGGCCACAGAAGTCAAAATGGTCCCTGGAAATGCTGTTTTAGTTTCACAGATGTGCAATGCTGAAGATAGCACACTTGCTGGGCAGTTAATGTTGTTCTCACTCATAAAGACTTTTTTTCTCTCCTAAGGGTCTGCAGGGTCCTAATCCATGATGGGACATGCAGTTCATTCAGCAGGTTGTGCATCCCTATGGAGTTACATGCCAAAATCTAGGCAGGCAAGGCAAATGTTGACTTTGGGGCAGTCCTGTGAAGGCAAAGTGTGAACAGGAGGCAACACTCACTCTGCCCTGTTCTAATGCACAGACAGTCTCTTCTGGTTTCTGTAGCTAGTGGAGTTCATTCATAAATCATGGAATTGTGGAGTGCTTCAGGATGGAAGTGATGTTAAAGATCACCTCATTCCAACCTCCTGCCACAGCCAGGGATACCTTCCACTATCCCAGCTTGCTCCAAGCCCCATCCAACCTTGGACACTTCCAGGGATGGAGCAACCACAGCTTCTCTGGGTAACCTGTGCCAGGGCCCCACCACCCTCACAGGGAAGAATTTCTTCCTGCCTGTGGCAGAAGAGTTGGAGCAAAATGATCTTTCCAACCCAGACCATTCTGGGATTCTATGATTCAATGATCATGATGGTGAGGCAGAGGAAGAAAGGACATGCTGAAGTTCCTTATATCTTGGAGAGAACAGAGTAATGCCAGAGTGAATCTCAGCAGAGCAGGAACTGAAAACCTCCAAGAGGGCACAACTGCAAGGACAGGGCAAGAGGGCAAAGACCTGCAGAGATGCTCATCTCCTGTGGAGAAACCTGCTGAAAACTGCACATAAAGAGCAACGGCAACACATGGGAGAGTGGCAATTGAGCCTGGGAATGGGAATGCATGGGAATGCTGTCCATGGCCTGCCTGCTTTGCATGCTGACAAGGGTGTGAGAGACACAGGCAGCTTCTGTCCCAGGCACAGCCTGGCTCCGCCTTGCACCGCTCGTACTCATGCCAGGATTTTGCCAAGGTCTCTCATCCCCAGAGCTCAGTGCATGCAGTGAGCATTGCCCCAGAGAGCCTGGGCACTGCACATCTCCCTGACAGCACAGATTATTCCAGGCAGGCTTTCAGAGCTGGAAAATGCCAGTTTTAAACAGGCTGTGAGGGGCAGAGATTTTCAAAATAATAGTCCGAAATCACAAGAAACACATCTGATACTGGGCTGAACAATGCTAAATCAGAAACCTGGTACCCTGCTTATTTCAAACCTTGTGATATGAGTGAGTGAGAACGAGTTGGCAGCTTCCAGCGATCATGTGATGGGACAAAGTGACGAGCAATTAACGTTAGAAAAGAGAAAAAAAAACACAACAAAAAACACCAACCCAGAAACCCAAGGTCAGCACTGGCTGTTTCACTTTCACAGAGCCCCTATTCTTTTCCCTTCACGGGAGCGTAGGAGCAGCTGAAAGCCACATTCATCGGCGGGGTGTCTCGTTGAGATTCCGTCCTCACTCCCATCTCCGGGGGATTCAGTTATTTTGGCTGCTCCCAATTAACAGCAACCAAGTATCGTTTGTTCAGGGAGGGAGCTGCAAGGCGAGAAGGAGGGCGTGGATGATGGCCAGGCTGGATCATGACATCCACAATAAAAACTCCCGGCACAGGAGGAGAACGATCCTGTTCCAATTTTTCTCTCCCTTTTGAAGAGGGTAATTGGAAACCCGAGCTTTTTCCCAGCTCTTTTGCTTTTTGGTCACAGTCTGATGGAAGGGTTTGAATGAGAAAATTTCCTACAGAGTACAGTCGATTTTCCCACCAGTCAGGCCCCCGAGTTCACTGTCTGGGATTGAGGCTGGACCAATGTGATAGATTTGCTTGCAGGCTGGTATTCAGGCACCAGAATTTTACACAGGCTTCCAAAAAGGCAGTAATTCCTGGTAAACAAAGCAGGGAGGACTGGGGGTACTCAGCTTTGGGTAAGTCTTTGATAAATGCATGGCATTTAAAACAGAAAAAAAAAAAAAGAAGTAGTGGTTGTGGACAGCATGAAAATAACAGCAGTGGCCAACAGAGTGGTTTGGAGAGCTGCATGTGATTAATGCCTGAATTCCTCTCTCCTAAAAGTCCCAGGGGGGACTCCAGGTCATTTTGAAGCTTTCAAATGGGTTTGAAATGGGTTTTAGGAATGGGTTTTATTGTGACCCATTCCTACATGGGTTTACTTTGGTGTCACAGCTCCCAGTGCACCAGGATGGCAGGGAGCAGTCCAGCTCTGGGAGAGGCTGCACCAGGGCTGCACCCAGCTCAGAGGCACTGGATAAGCCCCATCCCAAACCCTGTTGTCTGAAGGCTGGTCCTCCCTGAGCACAAACATCTCCTCCTGTAATTAAACCATTCTGAAGGGCTGGAGAAAACTTTGAAAGACCATCCTGGGAGCACAGTGCCAGCTCCTTCATCCTATTCTTGCCACGTGTTTTGGAAAGGCCCCTCCAGAGCTGAGAAAATAAGAGAACTCAAGAAGCAGTTCCTGTGCAGTTTTAGTATTACCTGCTTCCTTCTCCTGCCACAGATTTAGGTGCCAACATTGCTCCAGACTGCAGCAGGAACACTCAGAGCTCAGATTCCTTCTGTGGGGAGTTGCTGGGATTTATATGAGATTTACAACCAGCACAGGTTCCCTAAAGGAGCTGTGGCTGCTCCTGGATCTCTGGGAAGGGTCCAAGGCCAGGTTGGACAGGGCTTGGAGCAAAGTGGGATATGGGAAGGTGTCCCTGCCCATGGCAGGGGGGTTGAACTGGATAAGCCTTAGTGCCCCTCCCAACCCAAACCACTCTGTTGATTCCATGATTTGATGGTTTGTGCCAGGGACCAGCCCTGCCAGGGCAGGCAGCAGGATGTGAAGAACTTATCTACTCTCCAGCATCAAAGAAGTGGAAATCCCCACAACCAGAGAGGGGCAAGGTGCTTGGGGTTTTTCTAAACTGGGCTTACACTTCCCCATGTAGGAAATGGAGATATCAGTCCTCATCTGCCTGATGGAATGAGATATGCTCCTAATGCACTGGGCAGTGCTGGGACTACTTAACAGTGAATTGCACAGAAGATTTTATTTCCCTCAAGGCACTTAGGTACCCTGTTAGATCTACATCAGCCCAGTTACTCCTCCAACAGGGACCTGCACAGGTTGGCATGCTCTGGAAGGTAAAAGGTGATGCCATGTGATTTACTGAAGGGCACGACTTAAAACAACCTGATCTCTTCAGAAAAAAAGGTCAAAATAATCTCATGATGAATTTCAAATAAAAGAAGACAGCTCAAATTCTCCCCTTTACACACACACACAGTGTGCAGCCCAAGCAGGGCTTGTCCAAGCTTGTGTCCCTCAGGAAACGAGTGTCCCGTGATGCTGGGAGACGAGCCATGAAAGCCAGTGGGAGGTGGCAGGATCCCCACGGAAGCCACAGCAGTGTCAGCTCCCCTGCAATTCCTGGCCTGGCAGCCAGCTGGGCCAGCAGCCAGCTCAGCCCTGCTGGGCACCAAGTGCCTCTTGACATGGGCTAAGCATTGCCTGAGCTTTGGGATGGGGCCAGGGGATGAGAGCAGTGGAGCCAGCACAGGGAACGCTGTGCTCAGAGGGCACAGAGCAAAAACAAAGCTGCTGGCAAGTGCATCCCAGCAAGGGGGGCACCCCTGAGGCCCTGTGGTGTTTGGGGGAGCAAAGCAGGAGAATGGAACCCCAAAGATAGGAAACCAAAGGTTGGATGAGGCTGGTGGCTTTGCTGTGAGAATCCAAGCCTCACGTGCAAGGAGGGGGTTGATTTTCACAACATCAGGTTCTCAGAGGTCAGCTGAGCTGGCTTGGCAATTCCTGTGCTGCTGCACCCCTCAAATGGGGGGGGGGGGGGGCACACACAAACTGTCAGCCAGGAACAACTCCTGCACTCTGCTATCTCCCAAACCACGTTAGGGAATGGCACAGTTCTGGTTTGCTGTGATAGCACAGCTGCAGTTTCCTCATGCCTAACCCAGGTTAGAGCTTGGTGATGCTGCTGATAACACAGTCAATAATTCCTGAAAAGAAAAAATAATTCTTCTGGCTGAGGATTCCCTCCTCTGGCAAATCCACTCTCTCTGTATCAAAATTTGCTCAAGAGTGAGGTAATATTCTGCAGCTTTTCTCCCTGATCTCACTAATCCTTTGCTGTTTGTGCTTTCCTGATCCCTTCACCACTTTCTTTTCCCACACAAAACCAACACAGCACCCGATGCTTTGGGATTGAATTTCAGGTGAAATCCCTGGATGAGTACACCAGGAATCAAACCAGACTGGGACACAGTCCCAAACTGTAACCATCAGGCTGCTGAAGTGTCAACACACCCCTGGGCATGGTTTTGGTCCTGCCAGCCCCACCAGTCCCTGCCTGCTGTACTCAGCCATGCAGGGATCACTGATGGGCTGAGACTGACCCTTTCCAGAAACTGGAATTGTGCCAGGAAAGTGCCTGGGGGTTTTCCCCCTGCACTGACTGAAAAAGGAGCCTGGATTTGTCACAGTGGCATCCCACTTTCACCTCCTAAGCTTCCTTTAGCACTAATTTTCCTTCAGTGCAGATCTAGAGCTGGGAACTCCTGCTAGCACAGGGAAACCTCGACAAGGCATCCAATCCCTCCCTGCTCAGATCCATCTGCTGATGGGACAACCCTGGAACCATCTGCCTGTGGCCAGAGCGACCAAACCAAACTGGCCATGTGCTGTTTGTGGGTTCAAATCATCCCCAAAAAACCTCAGGGCTGAGGCTGCTCAGCTTTGCTGTCATCCACAAAAGCCTCTTGCTTTTGATTTTTTTTAAGACTGCAGATTTTAGAGCTTTGGTCACTCGAAAAAAATGTACATAAATCATGCAGAGCCCTGCGGCTGCTGCGGGCAGAGAGGAGGCACTGCCAGGGAGAGACTACAGCCCTGTGCCAACCACGTGGAGCTGGGAGCTCTCTTCTCCCCTGAAATAAAAGTCTTTGTCCCCATCCTGGACCTCGTCCCATTTAACCCCATGGGCTCTCCCAGCCAGGTTCTGGGTTTGCAGTGACAGAAGTGATGCCCTTCCCAGAGTCTACAAAGCTCCAAGGAAGGAGCAGATGGCAGATTCCCTCCACAAAAGGCATGCAGGCTGTGCTGCATTCACTTGCTTAGAACCTACCCAATCCCAAGGATTTGGAGGGTGGGAAGGAGATGGGAGCAATCTGCCCCTTACTACCTGGAAGTGGACAGGGCGTGGAGGAACCTGGTCTAGTAGAAGGTGTCCCTGTCCATGGCAGGGAGCTGGAACTGGACCATCTTTAATGTCCCTTCCAATCCAAACCATTCCATGATGCTGTGAAGGATGAAGCTTATAATTTATGGCATCTGCACAGCTGCAGCCTCCAGCAGCCTCCCTGGGCATTTATTCTTCTGAAATTTACTAATGATTAATTGTTTATGCACTTTGAGGGCCACTGGTCTGACCCTGTGAGCAAGGGGTACCCTGTAAACTGACAGATAAAAAATTAAGCTGGTGCCTGACACAAGATGTGCAAGCAGCTGCAAGCTCATGCATGTGACCTGGTGGTGGCACCTCCCTTGTGGCCATCCCTCCCTGCCATCCCTCCCTGCATCCACAGGGACACAGCCCTTGGCTCAGCCACAGGCTGCGGCTGCAGCTTCAGCGTAAACAAATAAAAACAATTAATATCCAGGAAACAGAAAATCCTGCAGGGTGCAGGGCTGTTAACCCACACCTTCCCCAGCTGCGTGGGAGGGAATGTGCAACTGTGTGGTTTGGCCTGATGAGTCCTGAGTGGGTTTCTAGGAACTGTTTGCAGCACATATCACCACAGCACCCCAAGGCTGGGGCACAGTCTGCTGCTAGAATTCAGAATTCATGGCTGCCTGTCCCCTGGCAGAGGGCAAAATCAGACTTCAGACCTGCTGGATTCATCCTTTTTCATGACCTTTCTGTAACTTTGCTTTTTTTCAATGACTGTTGCCAGAGAAGCATTACACTCCTCATCCTAATCTGCAGCAAGCCATCCTAGAATCCCAAAACATTGTGGGTTGGAAAGGACCTTAAAGCTCATCTCATTCCAACCCCCCTGCCATGGGCAGGCCACCTTTCACTAGACTAGGTTGCTCCAAGCCTCATCCCACTCAAAAATCCTCCAAGTAGCAATATTTAAATAATTTCCCAGCTCTGAAGCTACAATCCCACAATTGCACCTCCCCATCCCAGTAAAAACCTGTGTGCCCCTTGTGTCACCTTGGCACAGCTACTGGGATGCTCCATACCCAACCCTGCTCATGCCAGGGAGGAACTGGTTTGGCACCAAACAAACAATTGTTAAATGTTTACCTGAAGTTATATATCTCTATATTTGTGTTCAAGAAAACCAGAACACTTTAAGACTGTCCACAATATTTTCCTCCCTGCCCCTAGGGAAAAAAAAAAAAAGAAAAAAAAAGTGAGATGCTTGTGGAGTTTTCAGCCAGGAAAACATCCAGATGAGATATGAGATACAGGGGGGACATGACCCCGAAGTGTTATGGAGAAGATCAGCAGGGAACAATCCCTCGGTGACCCTTTGGAGACGCGCCCCAGCTCGTGTCCGCGCAAGGAGCGGGCGGCAGCTCCAAGGCAAACACCGGGAGCTGGTTCTTCTCCCAGCTCACGGCTGAACTATGCATCTCCTTCCCGTGGCCTCCAGAGCTCCCCGGGTGTCAAAGTCGTTAAAGGAAAATCCGCCCACAGCCATTTCAAACAAACACGCAGGAAAACCACTGCCCACCTCTCTCCTTCAGGAAGCCCTTGAGATGCCGGTAACGGGGGAATTTAAGGCAAAACCCGCGTCTCCCTGCTCATCCCTGCCCTCCTTAAGCTCTTCCCCAGCACTCACCTGAACCAACCCTGGCTGGATGAACCACAACTGTGCGTGGCACAGAGGGAAGATCCCGCATCCCCCCGCATCCCAGGGGTGTCTGCAAGCACCAGGCACCGCCCACCGGCCACCCCCGCACCCATCCCGCATCCCGCTTCTCCCGCAGAGAACGATGCTCCCGGCGCCGCGGGGATGCAGGAGCGCACCGGGAACTCCCCGGGGACCCTCGGGTATCCCGGCGGAAGAGGAGGGGACCGCAGGGAGGGGATCGCCCGCAGTGTCCGCTCTCAGTGCCCGCACTCAGTGCCTGCTCTCCATCTCCCGCACTCCATGTCCACACTCACCCCCTGCACTCAGTGGCCGCACTCATCCCCTGCTCTCAGTGTGGGCTCTCCCGTCCCGCACTCACCGCTCTCAGTGCCCGCTCTCAGTGCTCGCTCTCGGTGTCCCCTCGGTGTCCGCTGTCCCCTGCCCTGTCCCGCTGCCGCCGCCGAGTCCCGGCGCTGCCGCCTCCGGGAGCCCCCGCGGCCGCCCCGCGCATGCGCGCCCCGCCCCGCCCCGGGGTGGCCCCGCGGGCCGAGCCCAGCCCAGCCCGGCCCGGCCCGGCCCAGGCCGGACAAAGCGCGGCTCAACCCCGCGGCACCACCCTGATCACCTACCAGGGGTAGGTGCAGGACAGAGCTCAGTGACACATCCGTGAGAGGGGTGCAAAGTCACAGAATCAGAGTCGTTCCTCCGAGGTCATCGAGTCCAACCTGTGACCGAGTGCAGAGCTGAGTGCCCCGTCCTGCTTTTCCTTGGCACCTCCAGGGATGGAGATTCCAGCGCCTCCTGGGCAGCCCTTCCAATGCCTGACCACTCCTTCCATGAAGAAGTTCTGCCTCATGTCCAGCCAGAACCTCCTCTGGCCACAGCTTGAGGTTCTGTCCCTCGTCCTGTCCCTGTTCCTTGGAAGCAGAGCCCACCCTCCCCTGGCTGTCCTCTCTTGTCAGAGACTTGTGCAGAGCCACAAGGTCCCCCCTGAGCCTCCTTTTCTCCAGGCTGAGCCCTCCAGCTCCCTCAGATGCTCCTTACAGGATTTACAAGTCACTGCAAGGTGATTTGGGATGGGAAGGGACCTTTGGAGGTCACCTGGTTCAGCCCCAGAGATCACCCTCAAAGATGGAGATTCTACATTTAAAGTAAAAATCACAGGACCACGGGCTATGGGCACCCACTGAAGCACAGGAGATTCCTCTGAACACCAGGAAACACTTCTTCACTGTGAGGCCAAGAACTGGCACAGGTTGCCCAGCAAGAGGTACCTCCATCCTTTGAGATATTTAAAATCCATCTGGACATGGACCTGGGCAACCTGGTCTGTGTGGCCCTAAATGAACAAGGGGGCTGGACCAGATGACTTCCATGGAGTGGGGGAGAACCCCTGATTTCAGTGCTGTGGACATGCAAGTGTGGAGGAGCAGATGATTTTCCACAAGATTTCCAAGCTAAAGGCAGTATGGCCCAAGCCAGCTGCCAGCACCAAAATCTTTGGGCTCCAAAAACCAGGCATTTTCACCCAAATGGCCTTTCAGGAGCAGCTCAGGGCTCCTGAGCAATGCCTGGGAAATGTGTGGGAGAAGCTGATGGATCCTGGATGGAGCTGTGCCAAAGGCACAGTGGTGGGTTCAGCTGTAGGGTCACCGTGACCCCAGGAGCAGGTTAATTTATGAGTTACAGAGTTTGCCCTCTCCAGGCTCTGCCTCAGCTGGTTCATGCACGTTCTGCTGCTCCAGCCTGTCAGAACCGCTGGTTTCTGATGGGTTTATGAGGAAAACAGAAGGACTGCTTGTTCTGCAGGGCGAGCATCCACAGAGAGGCAGCCCAGGAATGTGATTTTGTGGCTCTGATAAGATCTCTGCAGCCTGGGTGAAGGTTCAGCACATCCCAGCACAAATCTCACACCACATGGGAGAGCCAATGACCCCAAAATGAGGAGGGAAAACATCCAGGGTGAAGAAGGTGGGAAGGAACCTCAATTTCTCCCTGTCATTCCATTCAGGGATGTCAATGAGATGCAACTGGCAGCTACCAACCTCCCCTGTGACATCTTGCACTCGTTTTATGTCCCTCTAAGACATCTCCTGAAAGACCCATAATACTTCACCATCCTCCTCCTCCATTCCTGAAACTGGGAGGGGATTCTGCCCCTCTGCTTCATTCTGGTGAGACCCCACCTGCAGAGCTGCCTCCAGATCTGGGAACCCCACCATCAGGAGGATGTGGAGCTGCTGGAGAGAGACCAAAGGAGGCCATGGAGATGCTCCAAGGGCTGGAGCCCCTCTGCTCTAGAGCCAGGCTGGGAGAGCTGGGGGTGCTCACCTGGAGAGGAGAAGGATCCAGGGAGAGCTCAGAGCCCCTTCCAGGGCCTAAAGGGGCTCCAGGAGAGCTGGAGAGGGACTGGGGACAAGGCATGGAGGGACAGGACAAGGGGCAATGTAGGAGGTGGGACATAAAATACAACCCAGGCAGATGGGGATGGTGGGGCGTGACATCCCTGCTGCAACACAGGCACTGCAATGCTGCCAGGCCACCTGCACCACTGTTTTACCCCAGTGAAAGGTTTTTACCTCATTTACCCTCAAGGGATGCCCCAGGGCAGCCATGGGAAGGACAAAGGGCAGCTCTGTGTGGGATAACTGCTCTCCTGGAGGGTGCTGACAGCCTGTTCTGCACCCCAAGCCTGGTGGGGGCTGCACAGCGAGAGCTCTTTGATCCCTGCCTCTCAGGTGAGTGGTACCAAGCCATGCTCTGTAGTTCATCTCAAACTTACCCTGCTGTGCTCAAACTCACCCTGCTGTTACTCCCTAGCATTGACATTTTAAACCCTGAAATGAATCACCCAGCTCCCTCCAAGTCAAAGCCCAGGTGTGGTTGTGTTTGCCCAGGAGATTAGTCCCAGAGTCAGGACTGGGTTGTACCAGGCTGAGCTCTCCCTACCCTCTACAGTCATCTGATGATTCAAACACACTTTGTGCCCTCAAACATGTCCTGAATGCCTTAATTCCCCACCCAAATGTGCATCATAGAATGGTTTGGGTTGGAAGGGACCTTGGAAGGGACCTGCAAAATGTTGTCCTGTTATTTTTAGCTGTTTAGAGTTATAACTCAAAAAAAGGATTTTCTTTTGTGGATCAGGGTCTCCCTCCACCAAGAAGCCTCCACACACACCATGTCCACACTGTGCTGCTGAGGACCAATGTAGCAGCTTTGCACCAAAGATAGCTGAGTTATTACAAGCACCAAAGGTAATCCAGGAAGTAGGAGTTACCTTTTCCTGTAATAAAGAATAATGACTTGTTGTTATTGTAGTGGGGTAAAAGAGAAAATTTTTTGCCCTGTCTGTGCCCATATGGAACTCCTTCCCATGGGGCAAGAATTGATGCTCATCATACATTTGGCAAGTTTTGCATAAAAATTCTGCAGATGCAGAATTAGAACACTAAGAAGACATAGGAACACTAAGGCTTTCTTTAACTAATAATTCAGGGGGGAAAAAAATCCATAAAAGCCTTGGGTTACCAAGGCTAACTTGGGTTCACCCTCTGCAGTCAGAATGAAGCACTTGATACAGTTAATTTGGGCACCATCAGCTGTTCCCCACGTGCTGCACAAGGATTGTGTAGCAATTTGGGGTCGGGACTTTCCTGCCTCCTCGTGGTTTGCCCGCAGCAGTGACATTGTGACAGTCTGATGGGGGTTACTAATGTGCCTTACACGGAGTGCTGCAACTTCCCAGCTCCCCATGAGGGCGGGGAATGGATCCAGAGCGGCACTGGGGAAAAGGATTTGGGGGTGCTGGCGGGTGAGAGCTGGACCTGACCCATCCCTGAAACCCCCTATGCTTTGGGGCAGCAGGGGAGGGGGGATTCTGCCTCTCTGTCCCACTCAGGTGAGCTGCAGAGCTGCCTCCAGATCTGGGACTCCCAACAACAGAAGGATGTGGAGCTGCTGGAGAGACCAGAGGAGGCCACAGAGATGCTCCAAGGGCTGGAGCCCCTTTGCTCTGGAGCCAGGCTGGGAGAACTGGGGGTGCTCACCTGGAGAGGAGAAGGATCCAGGGAGAGCTCAGAGCCCCTTCCAGGGCCTAAAGGGGCTCCAGGAGAGCTGGAGAGGGACTGGGGACAAGGGATGGAGTGACAGACAAGGGGGAATGGGTGAAAAAGGGCAGGGTTAGATTAGATACTTGGAAAAAATTCCTTATAATTAGGGTGATGTACACTTTTCTGGAAGTGGACAGGACTTGGAGCAGCCTGGGATAGTGGAAGGTGTCCCTGCCCATGGCAGAGGGTGGAACTGAATGTTCTTTTAGGTCCCTTCCAGCCCACAAAGTTCTGTGATTCTGTGATTCTAAAGCTGGACATAACTTGCTGATGTGACCAGTGGATCCTGCCCCAGGGCTGCAAGCAGCTCCCAGAGATCCCCAGGAAGAGGCAGAGATGTTTTGCATACAAATGGATGATTTCCAGGCTTGAGGGTGGAGAAAATGAGAGAATAGGGAAAAAAAAAAAAAAAAGGAACCAGCTGTCACTGTCTTTAGTAACAGCCAGAAGTCATGAGAGCAGATGAGGAGACCAAAATAGCAACATCAAAACCTCAGCTCTGTGTCTGGGCCCTTTGGATTTCCCTGCAAGTATGGTTGGGTTGCTCCATTCCAGAGCTTTGTTGTTGATTCAGCCACTCCTCTGGTTTCATTTGGAATTCAGTTTTCCTTCTGCCCGCAGGCAGGGCCTGTGTGGGTTTGTTTTGGTTTTCTATTAATTGCTGAATTTTCCTCCTGCACAGCAGGAAAACAGGATGAATCCCTGTGGGATCTGGAGAAGCTGTGCATCTCAGGAGCAGGACCACAACAAGATTTTATGTTCCCATCACTGTGCTAGGGCCATGCTAGAGGCATCTGGGAGGAAAAACAAATCCATATGCTCTAGGCTGCTACTCTGGGAAGAAAGGAGGTGGTTACAGCCCATCCAAACACACTGAAGGTCAGACCTTTAACTCCTTACCCACTTTCCTGTGCTCTCCTGGTGAGATACCAGCAGCTGCCTGTGTCTTTCAGTAAAGAAATTCCATTTATACTCCTGACAGTAGTTTTCCATGTTATTCTTCTCCACAATTAGGAAAAAACCCACAAGAGCTAGAACTGTTTAAAGATTTACCAGAGTGTGTGGGAATAGCAAATACTTCAAGAAAATGATGTCAGAAATGCCTGAGCTGGGTGAAGATGCAGTGGGGTGAAATTCTCCAGCCTATGTTAGGGAAAAGGTCAGGAGGGAGGATTAAGAAGGGTTTCTTCAGCATTAAATTATTTGTGGTGAGAGTCAGGACAACACTCCACTTGTGAGAGTGAATTCACTCCCTGGTTAGAGTTCAGCTCCTGCAGCTTCAGGAGAGCCCAGGAAATAGAAATCCCTTTAATCCCCTGGAAAATGTAGATTTACCCTGATAAAAACTTCTCATAGGTGGTCTCATTTGACCACATAATTTCCGTTCTAAAAAGTGACCTTTTTTCCATTCCAAACATTGCATTCCATGTTATTATCCTTCTTTTTTATTACAAATAGATTTGAAACCTCCACTCCACTCTGTTGCTTGATGATCAGGTGACACCCCTGATCGAATTTGGGATCCTCTCCATCCATTTTTTGGAGCTGTGAATGAGCCACAAGCCTCTCCCCTGCCCTTCATGGGTGAGGCAAGGCTACTCAGCAGCCAGGAAAGTGAATAGATGGCAACTTCATAATGGCACTGTGGCTTGAAAATTGACATTTAGATGAACTAAGAGGAAAAAAAAATCCAACAAGAAAAACCCACCAACTAACCAACCAAACAAAAAAAAACCCCAAAAAACCCCAAAAAAGGAAACAACAAAAACAACAGCAACAACAACAAAACCCCACAACATCCCAGAATCTCAGAAGGATCACAGAGTACCCTTAAACCTCAGAAACCCCAAGTACAGGTGGATGCTGACACACAGAGGTGTGAGGAAGGGATGAGAAAATCCACTGTGCAATTCAGCCATGGATTCTCCTGCATCCACCCTTGATCCTTCTGTTTCTCTGCAAGCCCTCCAGACCCCAGCCCTGTGCTAAGTGCTTAATTCCTCTTTTTTTCCAGTGGATAGGAAGTGCTCAATGTCCCCGTGAGCTTGTGCTGCCTCTTCACCCCGTAACCTCCAGAATGCAGCAGGGAGGTGAAACCAGGAGACCTTGGGCACAATCCTGGGGAGTCCCAAAAGCCAGGGAAGGCTTCTGCCTTCTTCCCAGCCTTCACCTCTCTCCATCCCTCTGTCCCGCCTGCTCCATGAATTATTCAGGCAGCAGTTGCTATAGGCGCTGTCATGAATAACAACAGCGCTATTTTTATCCCTCACTCCTGTTACCTTTCAGCCAGGAGAGGGTGGGGCCCTGCCTGCTCCCTCAGGAGGAAAACTGCAGCCGTCCACATGGCTGGGATTCGTTCTGACCACCCAAAAATGGGTGAGATCTTGTGCAATCTGCATAAATGTGCCTGATTTCCACCCTGGTACCTGCTCTGTGTTGTATTCACAGGGAGCTTTGCACCCATAATTTATTTTTCCCACCTATATTTTACCTGCAGTGGAGCACACAGAGTGTCCATTGCTGGATTTAATATTCTGCCTGCTGCAGACTGAGAAAAAATATCACAGAAGTGAAATCTTGAAACGGGTTCTGGCAATTTATATAGGATAAATCATATTTCCCTTAGGGACGTACATGGATTCCTTCAGCCAGTTTAGATCCTCAGTGGATAACATGCCCATTAAAAAAAACCCAACAACAAAAACAAAATACAAACATTAAATATTATAAACATAAACACAAAAGATTATAAATATAAATTTAAATACCAAATATTATAAATACAAACAATAACTATTAAATACTATAAATATAAATATAAATATAAATATAAATATAAATATAAATATAAATATAAATATAAACATAAATATAAATTAGAAATGTGAATAGAAATTAGAAATAGAAATAGAAATGGAAATAGAAATAGAAATAGAAATAGAAATAGAAATAGAAATAGAATGCCAAGGGCACACCAAAGGTTGTCTCTGTTCATTCTTTGTGCTTTCTCCACTCATGAAAACAAGAAATGTCGAACAAATCAGAGGGAAGGGTGGATTTGAGGAGCAGCTGGAGGGAAATGAGTCCTGCTGAGTGTGCAGAAGCAGGGGAGCTATTCCAGCTGCAGGGAGCATCTCTAGAGCTAGCAGGGCAACCTGGAAGATTAAAGGGGAAAAATAAGAAAAATGGAAAGGAAAAAGACAAGAAATGAAAAGGTAAAGGAATAGAAGAAAAAAAGTAAGAAAACAGCAATAAAGCAGAAGATCATTTATTTATGCCAACGTGCCAATCTGAATACTGTATCAAATTATTCCACAAGAGGGCTAAAAGGCCTAAAAATGAAACTCTGAACTTTCACTTTGACACTGAGCAATGTGAAAAAAATCTCTCAGGAGCAGGACAAGTATCCAGGACTTGGTCCGTACGTATCCCAAGCCACAGAGTTGCCAGGCATTTCCAGGGAGGGATCTGATCCAGGCACACAAGCAGAAAATGGGAAATGGGGCAAAGGTTGTTTCCTGCTCCTCTTCCGAAGCTCCAATGGCAGCTGCTCCCTCTGGAGAGATCTGGCAGTGGGAATTCTGTGCCTCGGGGTTTGTACAGCCCAGCAGATCCCGGGGTGAAGATTTATTACCAGGATTACCCTGGAAAAACTGCTGTGAGCTACAGTATCCAGGGGACACGGCCAAGTTTATGTGCACGGTATGCCCTGCTGAACAAAATAGTTCTGTCATGCTTTTTATTCTTTTTCTATTTTTAAACAGAGTTTAGATAAATATTTTTAAGGCATACTGTGATGGTTTTTTAAGGGGGAGCAGCAGGTTTCACTGTAGGCAGCAGCACCTGTTGATTCTTGCCTCCAACAGGAATTCCTTCCTCCTCTTAGGAAACTTAAGGGAGGTTTGGAGAAAAGAGGGAGTTTTTACACAAGCAGATAGTGACAGGACAAAGGGGACTGGTTTTTAATTTGCCAGAAGGTGGGGTTAGGTGGAATATTAGGGAAAAAATTCTTCCCCGTGAGGATGGGAGATCCTGGCACAGGTTTCCCAGAGAAGCTGTGGCTGCCCCTGGATCCCTGGAAGTGTCCCAGGCCAAGCTGGATGGGGCTTGGAGCAACCTGGGATAGTGGGAGGTGTCCCTGCCCATGGCAGGGGGTGGAATGGGATGGGCTTTAGGGTCCCTTCCAACCCAAACCTTTATTCTGGGATTCAAAACACATCCAAAATCGCCTTTTCCATCCCAAATTCCACAGGACCTGTCGATTTTGTGCGGTCACCCCCAAACTGCTGGAATCACACCGGGAGGAAAAACAACGCCCACCCACCCTATATGGGGTAAAAACACCCGGAAACGGGGCTCCCCAAATACAATATAAAAACCAATACCTTAGTTTTTAATTAGTTTTTCATTAGATTTTGTTGGGTTCTTATTGGTTTGGGATTCTATCTGGGTTGTTTTTGTTGTTTCCTGTTTGATTTTTAAAATATTCTTTTTTTTCCCTTAAGCGGCATTTTCAGCCCCTCGGTGACTTCCAAGAGCCGGAACTGGGATCAAATCCAATCCCCGGTACCCCGCCTTGGCCCCGCCCCTAAACCGCCTCCGCTCTTTGATTGACTGAACGTCATGTCCATCACTATTTCGCCGTTCCATTGGCTGGCGCTGGGAGCTGCTGACCAATCAGCAGCGCTAAGGGGCGGGCCAGGGGCGGGTTTCCCGCGCTGTGGCGGGAAAGGAGCCGCGTTTGGCGCGAAACGGGAGCGTGGCGGGGGCAGATCGCGGGGCCTGAGCGGATCGCGGGGTCTGAGTAAATCGCGGGGCCTGATCTGATCGCGGGGCCAGTCCGGCTTCCCTCGGCTCTCACCGCCTTCCCCGGCAGCAGCAGCAGCCGCAGAGGGATCCGTCCCAGGGCGGCCGGCAGAATGGCGGCGCCGGCGGGCGGGCTGGAGGATGCGGAGCTGCGAGAGGCGCAGCGCGATTATCTCGATTTCCTGGACGATGAGGTGAGACGAGCTGGGATGCGCGGGTGCTGCGTCTTCTGCGTGTCCCCCGGGGTTGGGGGATAACTGATCTGTGTCCCCATGTCCCCCTCCCCACTGTATCCTGGGGGACTGGGGAGCATCTCATACCTGTGCGCCCTTGCCCCATGTCTACTCCCGAAGTTCGGGAACACTTGGTCCCTGTGTCCATCCGTCCCCCCTAATCCATACCTCCGGGGATTGGGAGCTCCCTGATCCTCCCTGCCATGTACCCCAGATGTCTGGGAGCCCCTGGTCCCTGTGTCCCCTCCATTCCTACCAGGGTTTAGGGAGCCCCTGGTCCCTGTGTCCCCCCCATTCCTACCAGGCTTTAGGGAGCACCTGGTCCCTGTGTACCCCCCATTCCTACCGGGGTTTAGGGAGCACCTGGTCCCTCTGTTGCCCCTTCCTGCTTAGCCAGTGGGATAAAGGGGATCCAGCTCTGCAGGAATGGGCCCCTGGGAGCTTTTTCACATAAGCTGACATGCAAAGTGAGTTGTTTTTTGGGTGTCTTTCCCCCCACTCCCACTTGCAGGAAGACCAAGGGATTTACCAGAGCAAGGTCCGGGACATGATCAGTGAGAACCAGTATCGGCTCATCGTCAACATCAACGACCTGCGGCGCAAGAACGAGAAGAGAGCCAGCAGGTGGGTGTGGGACCCCTGGGGACACCTGGGGCACTGGGCTTCAAAGGAGTTTCAAAGGTCCAGCCCATGTTCTGCAGGTCATTTGTCACAAGAAAGCACCAAACCCTTGTCATCTGGTGAAAGCCAGGGCCTCCGCCCCCCCCACAGGGAACAATCCCTTCCCAATATCCCATCTAACCCTTCCCTCTGGAAGCATGAAGCCATTTCCCCTTGTCCTCTCCTTCCATGCCCTTGTTCCATGCCCTGTCCAGCTGTTTTGGAGTCCCTTTAGGCACTGGAAGAGATTCTAAGGTCTTCTTTTCTCCAGGCTGAGCAGACCCACTTCTCTCAGCCTTTTTGAGAATGCTCAGGGATATTTTGGACCAGCCTTGCCAGTCTGGCCAGGGTCACATGAGGCTTTTTAGATATACTTGGAATTGTTCTCCTGTTAGCTGTTGGTGCCAGTGCACCTCACAGCCAGTGCACCTCACACAGAGCTGTGATAGACTTCAATTTTTTTTCACCTCCTGATAAACTTGTGGAGCAAGCAGGGGTATGGGAAAAAGCGTTGATGAGGAAAGAGTTGACCCTTTTTTGTGACCTCCCTGTGCTGCAGGCTCCTGAGCAATGCCTTCGAGGAGCTGATTGCCTTCCAGCGTGCCCTGAAGGATTTCGTCGCCTCCGTTGATGCCACCTATGCCAAGCAGTACGAGGACTTCTACATCGGGCTGGAGGGCAGCTTTGGCTCCAAGCACGTGTCCCCACGGACACTGACAGCCTGTTTCCTCAGCTGCATCGTCTGTGTGGAGGGCATTGTGACAAAGTGTGAGACTGGGCAACATGGAGGGGCTGGGGGTTTGGTGTGAAGGAACTGGAGCCCTCCAGGAGCTGTGGTGTGGAGAGGGACGTGGGACAAGGGTCTGGAGGAACAGGACAAGAGGATAAGTGGGAATGGTTTTACACTGACAGAGGGTAGGATTAGATGGGATACTGGGGAGGAATTCTTGACTGTGAGAGTGGGGACATCCTGGCACAGGTTTCCCAGAGAAGCTGTGGCTGCCCCTGAATCCCTGGAAGTGTCCAAGGCCAAGCTGGATGGGGCTTGAAGCAATCTGGGATAGTGGAAGGTGTCCCTGACCATGGCAGGGAGTGAAACATGATCTAGAATGTTCCTTCCAATTCAAATGTTCCTTCCCTGGAAACCTGGGCCAGGGAGCTTGGCTGAAGGTCTTGAGTGTTGGGATGGTCTTTAAAATCAGCCAGTCCTGCCCATGTTTGACAGTGAGTTGTGACCCAAATAATTTTAATGTTGGAGACCCTTTTGGGGGCAGAGGGGTAGGACATCCCAGCCCCTAACTCCTCCCTTTTCCAACCCCAGGCTCTCTGGTGCGTCCCAAAGTCGTCCGGAGTGTCCATTATTGCCCAGCTACCAAGAAAACAATTGAGCGCCGATACACAGACATGACCTCCCTGGATGCTTTCCCATCCAGCTCCATCTACCCCACAAAGGTGAGGTGAACCAGCAGCAGTTTCCTCTAGGGAGAATGTGCCAGCTCCAGTATGGAGCTGCTGAGCTCCAGCCTCCAGTCCTGCTGAACAGCCTTGTGCAGGGTGGGTGATGCACCCTGTGTCCTCCCTGCTCTCCTGAAAAATTGTGCTCATCTTTTAATTTGGGCTCCTGCTTTAGGATGAAGAGAACAACCCACTGGAGACAGAGTTTGGCCTCTCAGTCTACAAGGACCACCAGACCATCACCATCCAGGAGATGCCTGAGAAGGCCCCGGCAGGGCAGCTGCCACGCTCGGTGGATGTGGTTTTGGATGATGACCTGGTGGACAAGGTGAAGCCTGGGGACCGCATCCAGGTGGTGGGGACGTACCGCTGCCTGCCCGGGAAGAAAGGGGGCTACACTTCTGGCACTTTCAGGTGGGTCTTCCTGGGGCTTCAGCCCTCTCACCCTGTTTGGCTGGGTCTCTGGAAGGTGAGATCTGGCAGGTGGCCATCAGAGAGTTGGGTCAAACAGTGGCTTAAATCACTTGGAAGTGGTTTGCACCTTGATCCTGTTTATGAGATATGCTGAATTGGAAAGGACCTACAAGGATCACTGAGTCCAATTCCTGGCCCTGCACAGGACATCCCAGCAATGCCACCCTGTGCAGCTCTGAGAGTGTTGTCCAAACTCTCCTGGAGCTCTGGCAGCCTTGGGGCCATGCCCATTCCTTGGGAAGCCTGGTCAGTGCCTGACCACCCTCTGGTGGAAGAACCTGATATCCAAAACAAACTTGCCCTGACCTAGCTCCAGCCATTCCCTTGGGTCCTGTCACTGGTCACCAGAGCACCCAATTGGTGCCACTTCTCCACTTCCCCTTGTGAGGAAGCTCTAAATTGTGGTGAGGTCTCCCCTCACAATATGCAGCTGTGACTTCCAGCTGTGCCCAGAAGGGTTTGGATGCTTTAAAGATGCTCCACTGATGGTCCAGCAGTCAGATCAAGGGTGCTACAGCTGTCAAAGCTTCCCACTCCCTTTCAGGGTTTCCTAGAACAAGTGATGGCCCTGTGGAAGCTTCTGCTGTGTCTCTGTGGGGCTTGCAGAGCTGACCACAGCTGTGTCCCTTCTCCAGGACCATCCTCATTGCCTGCCACGTGAAGCAGATGAGCAAAGACCTCCGGCCTCTCTACTCTGCTTCAGACGTCGCCAAGATCAAGAGATTCAGCAAGAGCCGCTCCAAGGTATCTAAATCTTGTGTCATGAAGTTTCAGCTTGGCATGAGGGCTAAGGAGGTTCTTGTTGGCTTGCAAGTAGCTCTTCAAGTCTCTTAACAGGTTGTTGGACTATCTAACTAATTTTATTTGAATTTTCTGCTTAGACTATGATTTTGTTTTGTTGTTTTTCTTGCTGCTTCTGTACTTCTTGCTGAGCATCCTTCCTGCTGGCAGCTCTGCTGTGTCTTGACCCTACCAGCAGGTTTCCAGAGAATTTGCTCTGCAGGAGAAACACTTCTTTTCTCACCCCAGACTGAGGTAATGGGGTTCTGCCCCAGCCTCTCATGCTCAGAGCTTTCCTTTGTAGCACAGAGAGTAGCAAGCCTTGCTCTCACTGCTTCCAATGCTTGTTTGGGTGACAGTGACAAGATGGTCCTGGACTTCAGATAAATCCCACTGTGAAAGAAAACTCTGGCCAACAATCTTCTCCTTTCCAAATAATTTTCATCCATGTGGCTCTGTGATAGAAATAAGCTGAAATTTGGGCTGAAATGAAGTATTTTGAAGTATTGCTTGTTCTTGCTGGCTCCAGCCCACGTGACAGGCCATGCTTTGCCTTTTCTGCCTAGGATATCTTTGACCAGCTGGCCAGATCCCTGGCTCCCAGCATCCATGGGCACGAGTACATCAAGAAGGCCATCCTCTGCATGCTGCTGGGAGGGGTGGAGAAGATCCTGGACAACGGGAGCCGCATCCGAGGAGACATCAACATCTTGCTGATAGGTCTGGGAGGGCAGGGCAGAGAGGCACCCTTGGCTGGTCTTGGTGGGGGTGAGGGAAGGTTCTGGATTTAGTTTTGTGGAGTGGCTGAGATTAGAAGGACATCTGGAGGTTCCTGGTCCAGGGATGTGTGCAGGGCTGAGCCAGTGTCACTGGTAGGTCAGGTTGTTTTGGGATATGTCCAGTTGGTTTTGAACATGTCCAGGGATGGAGAGGTGTCCAGATGAGGAGTCATCAGCACAAGAAAGGTATGGACCTGTTAGAAGGAGTGCAGAGGAAACCTTGGACAGGACTGCAAGGAATGGACTTCCCCTGCTCTGGAGCCAGGCTGGAAGAGCTGGGGTTGTTCAGCCTGGAGAAATCTCCAGGGACACCTTGGAGCCCCTTCCAGGGCCTAAAGGGAGAGCTGAAGAGGAGGGACTTGGAACAAGGACAGGAGAAGAGGCAATGGCTTCCCACTGCCAGAGTGCAGGGATAGATGGAATATTGGGAAGGAATTCTTGGCTCTGAGGGTGGTGAGGCCCTGGCACAGGGTGCCCTCAGAAGCTGTGGCTGCTCCTGGATGTCTGGAAGTGTCCAATGCCAGGTTGGACAGGGCTTGGAGTTACCTGGGATAGTGGAAGGTGTCCCTGCCCATGGGAGAGGGTGGAATGAAGTGACCTTTAATGTCCTTTCCAACCCAACCCAAACCCATAGTTCTAGGGGACCTTTAATGCCCTTTCCAACCCAAACCGTTCCATGACATCTGTGAGCCATTATCCCAGTGTTTGCCCATAGTCAAGGAGACTTTTTTTTTTTGTTTCTGATCTCCCATTGGAGTTTCCTATTTTCTGAATTGTCCCCATTGCTTCTTGTCCCATCCCTATCACCTCAAGTCTCTTATCTCCATCTTCCCTATTTCCTCCCATGGGTTTATTGATGCTAGTGGGAAGATCATCTGCTTACCTTGTTTTATGAAGTCTGAACAAAACCCTTCTATTCCCTCTCCCCTCCACTTCCCCCCCCTCTGAACACCCCCAAACCAGACACAGGGAGATGATGCAGTTGTATCCAGGGGATGAGTTACTCCTAAACCTGCCATTCTCCATCCCAGGAGACCCTTCTGTGGCCAAGTCCCAGCTGCTGAGGTACGTGCTGAGCACAGCACCCCGGGCCATCCCCACCACTGGCCGCGGCTCCTCTGGCGTCGGCCTCACTGCTGCTGTCACCACGGACCAGGAGACAGGTGAGGAGCTCTGGGGTGGTGGCTGTCAGCTCCTGGGAGGGGCTCTGTGACATCCAAGGCTGCTCATCTCAATGATCTGGGAGGTCATTTCCAGCCTTAGTGATTTTATGGTGTTGGCTCTGCAGTGACATTTGCAGGACGTGCTCCACCAGAAGCTTTATGTTAGTAATCATTCACGATCATGGGATCCTGTGTTTTGGGATATTTTTTCCACCTCTCTTAGGTGGTGGTTTTCTTTACTCTTCTTCCACTTGGTGCCACATCTGAGGGCTAGTGTGGAAATCCAGGGCATGGGAAATATTTCTCTGTCTGCTCTGAGGTGCCCTGACCCCAAGGGGAGCACTGACTTTCACCCTCATTCATGGAGAAAGTTTCCTAGACTTCAAGATAGACCAGAATCTGCAAAAGTGTGAAATAGATTATAGAGAGTAGTGTAGGTGTATCACTTGGTGAGAAATCTAGGTTTTGGGATTTTTAGTATGTTGTGGATGGAAGCAAGATGGAGGGCACAGGGTGTCCTCCTGGGTTTCTTCTTCATGCTGCTTCTTCCTTCTTCTTCATGGGCTTGGGTGGCATTTTGTAATTGGGCAGAAAAGTCCTCATTGCAGGCTCTGTGGGATCAGTTATTGGGTTAAAAGGGAAAATAATCTAGGTATCAGTTCTTAATTGGATAGTTTAGTCTTAAAAGACCTTGGAACAAGAGATTGTTGGCCATTTTGTGCCTTCTAATGAAAAGCTGCCGAACTCACAGTAGTGAGACTGTTTTACTGATAAGAAATACTAAATACTTGAATACAAATTAGTGTCTCAAGTGCCTTCAGTCCAGACCCAGAAAAACCAACGAAAACCAACGAAAAACCTGTGGTACCCCACAGGCTAGCAGCAGCCTTCCTCATGGGAACACATTCCTAACCCTGATCCTTACCCTAAGCATTCTCTGCTGTAGAGTTGGGTCACAGAGCAACCACGAAGGATTCTGCTGCTCCTTGAGGTTCACCCTCATCCCAGGGGTGATGGGTATGGCAGGGCAGGAGATGTGTGGGGCCAGTGGGGGCTGTCTGACCCTGTTTTCCCCCCTCCCATCCCAGGGGAGCGGCGGCTGGAAGCAGGAGCCATGGTGTTGGCTGACCGGGGCGTGGTGTGCATCGACGAGTTCGACAAGATGTCCGACATCGACCGCACGGCCATCCACGAGGTGATGGAGCAGGGACGGGTCACCATCGCCAAGGCTGGCATCCAGGCCCGCCTCAACTCCCGCTGCAGCGTCCTGGCTGCTGCCAACCCCGTCTACGGCCGGGTGAGTGCTGCTGGTGCCCTTCCCTGGAGAAGGGAGGAGGCAGCTGGTCAATTCCAAAAGATTCCCCATGTTATAATCGCCTCCTTGAGCCAGGTCTCATAAGCTCTTGGAGAGGTCCATAACACACCCAAGATAGCTCAGCTACCCTTGGAGGCATAAAAATCAGCCGGATGGCTTCTGTTGCAGTATTGGAAAAAACCAGTATTTCCAATACTGTTGCAGTATTGGAAAAAAAAAGATTTATTAAAAAGCAAAATAACAAACAGAGAAAAACCGAGCCAGGTGCTGGAGGTCTTTGCTCCTGGTAAAACACCTTACAAAAGCGATTAGTTTCTTTGTTCACTCCTTTTTTTAGTTAATTGCCCAGGTGAGACTATTTGGCTTCTGTCCACTTAGCTCTCCTTCAGTTTGAGGTGAAATTCCTAAGGTCCTATGAAATGTCTTTTTTTACCTAATCGAGGAGAGAAACTTCTGGGCTTCTTTCCTTTCTGAGGGGACAAAGGATAGTTTTGTCACTCTGTCAACAGGGAGCACATTCCTACACCCCCAGACAAGTGACTTGGATGCATGGCACAGCAAAGACCTGGTTGGTTTGGTGTCTGTTGTGGTCATGGCTTTGCTGGAGGAGAGAGAAGCTCCTGGGGTTTCTCACCATGTTTTGGGTGTTTGGGCAGCCCAGTGGACCCTCATGCTGGTAATGAGCCTCAATCTTGGTGTCTGATCAGGGATCACAAAAAATACTTGTTTCCCTTGGAAATAAGAGTCTTGCAGGATGGGCAGAAGTGGTTGTACTGCTGCAGCAGGCTGGGTTTGGTGTGGTATCCATCCATCCATCCATCCATCCATCCATCCATCCATCCATCCATCCATCCATCCTTTTAGGCCTGGCCCAAGGAGGTCCTCCCAGCCTCCCTGGCAGCCAGGGTTCACCGTGAGGTTCTCCTGTAACCCTTCATGCTGTCCTTCCCCAGTATGACCAGTACAAGACCCCCATGGAGAACATTGGCCTGCAGGACTCCCTGCTCTCCCGTTTTGACCTGCTCTTCATTGTGCTGGACCAGATGGACCCTGAGCAGGACAAGGAGATCTCGGACCACGTCCTGCGGATGCACCGCTACCGCAACCCCAACGAGCAGGACGGGGATGGTGAGTCCCATCCCTCCTCAGCCAAGGGATGAGCCCCTTGGTGGCAGCTCTTGCTTCAGAGGGTAAAATCCTGTTCTCTGTACATTCCCCTTTCCAGCCATGCCCCTGGGCAGTGCTGTGGAGATGCTGGCTACAGATGACCCTGACTTCATGCAGGAGGAGGAGCAGGAGCTGCAGGTCTATGAGAAACACGATGACCTCCTGCACGGGCCCAACCGCCGCAAGTGAGTCCTTCATACCCTGGAGCTCCCTGGGGGTGTCCAGCACTGTGGGCTCATGGGTTTGGCCTGAGTATCCAGACAGTGCCAGCCAGCAATGCTCCAGCTGATCCATGGGTAGGATGCTGTCACAATCTGTCCTTACGAACGGGTTTTGTGATGGTTCATGGATTGATCTCAGCATGCAAAAAGAACCCACACGGTACAAGGAGGGTTTGCAGTGATGATCAAAACAACTGCACCTTTATTGAGTGACCACAGCAAAATGCAATAGAGGGATTAAGGGGGAGAAAAAGATAGAGAAAGAGAGAGAAGAGAGAGAGAGAGAGAAAGAGGGAGATATAGCTACCAAACATAGAGGCAAACATCTCAGTTTGGTCAGCTTGCCTCCCCCCACACACCTCCCCCAGGTTGGGGGTTTCAGTCCCAGTTCTTGGAAGGAGCAGAAGGGCCTTTTCACATGGGGGTTTCATGTCTCAGTCCTTGATGGAGAGGCTTCTTACATCTCTGTCTGTCACGGCTGTTGTAGATGAGTGACAGACTCTCACAGATGGTAAGGGAGCCTTGCTTGATCTCTTGTGCCAGGCAGGTGGGGAACATCTGGAGCTGAATTCCCTACACACCTAGATGCCCCTGGAGTGGTATAAATGGATGGGAAGCCCATCCCCACTGTGGATAATACGGATGTACATGCATTCCTGCAGGGAGAAGGTTGTCAGCATGGAGTTCATGAGGAAGTACATCCATGTAGCAAAGATGATCAAGCCCGTGCTGACCGAGGAGGCGGCGAGCTACATTGCTGAGGAGTATTCCCGCCTGCGCAGCCAGAGCCAGATGAACTCAGATGTGGCCAGGGTGAGCCCTGGGAGCAGCTCCTTCTTGGGCCAGGAGGAGGGAAACTGAGGCACAGGCCTCTCTTCTTATGGGTGTTTTCCACCTTGGCCTTGTGAGGGTCACACAAACACCTCTCTCTGTCCCCTCAGACCTCCCCCATTACAGCCCGGACCCTGGAGACCCTGATCCGCCTCTCCACAGCCCACGCCAAGGCCAGGATGAACAAGACTGTGGATATGCAGGATGCTGAGGCAGCTTTGGAGCTGGTGCAGTTTGCCTACTTCAAAAAGGTGAGGGGAAAAGTGTCCCTCTCTTCCCAGGGGATCCTGAGATTGGAAAAGGTTGGGCTTGGTGCAAGTTGAGCACCCTGGGCTGCTGGTGTGAGCTTCCCTGGACACAGTGTGGGATCAGGCCATCACTTTGGGATTTTGGGTACTTGGGGTTGGTTCCTAAAAGCAGCTTGAGTGAAAGTGATGTCTCAGTCCATCCTGCCTTTGCCACACAGGTGCTGGAGAAGGAGAAAAAGCGCAGGAAGCCGGCGGAGGATGACTCAGAGACTGAGAAGGAGGAAGATCAGGAGTCGCAGGACAAGGAGGAGCGCAGGACAAGGAGGTAGGAGCCACAGCAAGGGAGTAGGAGGGACATGGTGCAAAGGGCACCAGCCTCTTCTGAGGTTGCCATGGGGAAATACTCCATGTTTTGCTCACCCAGGTGATTTGTCCCACCCCATTTGTAGTAGAGGGACATCATAATTTAATGGATAAAGATCTGGCTGGATAGCACTGGCACAGGGTTCCCAGAGAAGCTGTGGCTGCCCCTGGATCCCTGGCAGTGTCCATGGCCAGGCTGAACAGGAGTTAGAGCAACATAGGATAGAGAAAAGTGTTCCTGCCTATGGCAGAAGGTGGAACAGGATGATCCTTAAGGTCCCTTCCAACCCAAACCCTTGGCTGAGCTCTCTTTTCCCTCCCAGAAGGAAGAAGGCGCGCACGGAAGGTGAGGATGGCTCCTACGACCCATACGACTTCAGTGATGCTGAGGAGGAGATGCCACAGGGTGAGTCCCTGGGTTTGGTGACACCTGGCTCCTCCTGAGGGTGCTGCTGGGTCTGCACAGCCTGGGGAGCAGCAATGTTGCTGTCACCTGTGGTCCCTGGTGTGGTACAGTGCCATTCAGAGCCACAGATATGGGACAGGGTTAGATGGGATTTTAGGAAGGAATTCTTGGCTGTGAGGGTGGTGAGGCCCTGGCGCAAGCTCCCAAAGAAGCTGTGGCTGCCCCTGAATCCATGGAAGAGTCCAAGGCCAGGTTGGATGGGCCTTGGAGCAACCTTGGACAGTGGGAGGTGTCCCTGCCCTCCATGACAGGAGTTGGGCCTGGATGATCTTTAAAGTCCCTTCCCACCCAAACCATTTTGTCATTCTATTGTTGATTAATTTTTTTCCATCCACCTCCAAACCACAGCATAAATAACAGTATTGGGAGGCAGTTTGGCATCACCCCCCCATCCTGAGCTCAGTACTTTTGCTCTCTGTGTACTTGGTCACCAGGCTCAGGGTGAAGGTAACTCTTCCTTCTGCTCCAGTTCAGGCACACCCTCTGAAAACACCTGAATCCTCAGGAGATGGTGAAGGGAAGAAGGTGGAATTGTCTGAGCCAAGGTGAGTGGAGGCTGTCTCTGTGTGTCCACCTCCCCCAGTGGCTCCAGGCTGTTGTACCATGCTGGAGATGGATCTGTGACACTCCCAGCTCCAGCTTTTGCCTTTCCTACTGAATGCTGCTGCTGGAATGGGGAAGGGCTGAGGCATCCTGGGCTGGGAACAAGTGGAAGGATTTGTGCCTATTCTCCAATCTCCAAGGGTGATTCCTTCTCTTCTGACCAGGTTGAAGGTGTTCAAGGCTGCTCTCCTGGAGGTGTTCAAAGCCTCCCATGCGCAGTCTGTGGGCCTGAAGAGCGTGATGGAATCCATCAACCGTGACAACCCCGAGCCCTTCTCGGCCGCCGAGGTGAAGCTGGCCCTGGCCCACATGCAGGATGACAACCAGATCATGGTGTCTGATGACATTATCTTCTTAATCTGAGCCTCTGGGTGCAGGAGCCCAAGTTTTTCGTGGACTCTCAGCCTGGAGACTCTTTGTGTTTGAATGCTTCATGTGGCTGAGCTGGATTTTGGGAAGCTCAAGTCTGTGCACTTCCTTGCTGTGCATTTCTGGCCAGGAGCTCTGGAAGTTCTTGCTGTCTTCAGAGTGGAGTATTTGGGAAGAGGTTTATGCAAGGGGACAAAAGGAAAAACCTAGGAGCAAATTGTCAGTGTTTTTAATGTATTGTTTTTAGCTTTGGTATTAAGACTTCCAGCTTTTAAATAAAAAATCTGGATTAAGGAATCCAGCATGCAGTAGTGGTGATGAGAAGCAATATGAGAACTCCACTGTTAGTGAAGCTTTTATTTCCCCCTTTTTTTTCCATTTTGCCCCTATTATATAGCCTAGCTCTGCTTGTCTCACAGGGAAAGGTGCCTAAAGCCTGTCCTGTTGGTTCTGCCCTTCCACCCATCTTGTGGAGGATGATTCCTGGTAATAGAGGGCCAGATGTAGTCTGATCTGTTCCACTGCCCATGGCTCAGTTCGAATTTCCAGATTTCACACCCCTGATGGGGGTTTTGCCCCCAGGGAAGGAACCTGGAAGGTTTCAGAGCTGCCCAGGGAATGTGTCCCTGGCACAGATGGATTCCATCTCCTCCTGCTCCTGCCTTTAGCCTGGGGTCATGTCCTGGGCACGGCGAACTTCCAAGAAAAGCTGAACACGCAATCCGATCAGTTCTGACTGCTTGTAGTCCAGAGCTGCTGAAGGTTTGGGTTTTTCTTTAGTTTCTTTTGCCTTTGTGAGTTTGAGCTTTGGAGAAACCCCTGAACAGGTTTGCTGTTGTCACTGCCTGTCTCCAGACACTTGCACAGCTCCCTTCTTTCTGGGTGCCATAAATCTTTATTTGAGTTATAAAACTGTCTCTATTGTTCACCCCATGACTGGCTCTTTGGGGGGATGTAGGATTCCCACTTGTGGGGACACAGCTGCCCTTACACAGGTGGGATTTGTGCTGCTGTGGAGGGACTTCAGCTGCAGGGTGAGCTCTAAATGCCAAATTTTGGAGCTCCTCTCATCCAACACAGCCATGACAGCAGGGTTGGAGGGGATTTTGCATGTTTGCAGCCTAAGGATCTCTGGGTGGGTATATTGTGCTGTACAGAGCAACCTTGGACGTTCAGGCAAGGTCTGGTTCAAAACAGCAAAAACTGGTGAAAGTTAAACACAGATCCTCTTCTCTGGAGATGGGATGGGAGAGCTGGGATTGTTCAGCCTGGAGAGACTGAAGAGCCCCTTCCAGGGTCTAAAGGGCCTCCAAGACAGCTGGAGAGGGGATTGGGACAAGGGATGGAGGGACAGGACACAGGGAATGGCTTCCCACTGCCAGAGGGTAGGGATCAATGGGATAGATTTTTTTTCCATTGAGGGTGGGGAGGCCCCTGAATCCCTGGAAGTGTCCAAGGCCAAGTTGGATTTGCCTTGGTGCAACCTGGGCTAGTGGAAGGTGTCCCTGCCCATTCCATAATTTCATGATTTTGTGTTTTCCCTGTCCTTACAGCTGGGGAACCGCTAATACTGAATTTCCCATGAGAGGACACCAGGAGGAGCTCCAGGGTAGAGAAAGCTGGTTATTTCTGCATCCTGTAGCCCAGGGCCGGCTGTAGGCTGTGGGTGACTCCCATCCCCCGTGTGGTGGTGGCCACTTCAGTACATCCTTTGCAATTGGAACAGAGGTCTTTGTTGACAAGGGAAAAGCTGCCAAAGGTGGCTGGAGAGGCAGGAGCAATGTGCTGGAAGTACAAGTTGTGTCCTGTGCTGCAGCTGAAATTTTTATTTGACCCTGGAGATTTTGGAGATGACATTTTTATTTGTCATCTGGAGATTTTGGAGGCTGTGATTTCAGCCTTTAGCTGCTGCAGGTTGTGGAAGCTCCTCTGAGCACCTGGGCTTGTGGAAAGTGTCCTGCCCATGGCAGGGGGTGGGACTGGATGGTCTGTAAGGTTCTTTCCAACCCATATTATTCTGTGATTTAATCATCCATGAAAACCTGAACCTAAGTGTTTAACATATCCTGCAGTGCTGTTTCTTTATAGGAACTCAAGAGTAGAAGAGTTCTTGTAAGATGATTTAAAATATTCTTTTATCTCCAAGTCCCCATCCCTGCTCCAAGCCCTGGATGTGTGAGAGGGAAAAGCTTTTTGAGATAACTTTATATTCCTATATATATGGAAAATAATCTTTCCTGTGAGGGTGGGGAGGCCCTGGCACAGAGTGCCCAGAGAAGCTGTGGCTGTCCCATCCCCGGAAGTGTCCAAGGACAGGGTTTAGAGCAGCCTGGGATAGTGGAAGGTGTCCCTGCCCATGTCAGGGGATTGGAACTGCGTGATCTTTAATGTCCCTTCCCACCAGAGTCATTCTGGGATTCTAGGAATAAAAGTATTTTTCCTTCCTTGTGATGATTCATGTTGGGTGGCCTCTTTTTGATGAAATTTTTTTAGTGAACTTCAACTTGTCAAGACAAGTTCAGTTGTAGGAAATTGTGGGTCAAAGAGGGAATCCCTGCTGAAGTTAGAAGCTGCTGAAGACACAAGAAGTGAGTGGAAAGTGGTGGTGGGGGTTCACAACCTGGTGTTTGGTGTGACAACGTCATCGCTTCGTCACCCGTAACCGTTTCCACTCAACCTCATTCCTGCACAATCCAACCCATTTTCATGGCAGTGCCCTTTCCTTTCACGGTGAACGCTCAGGGGGAAAAAAAGGAGGTCATCTTCTGGGCTAAAAAAAGTGGATTTCTGGTAATTCTACCCTCTCTTGCTCCTCCACGCTCCATGTCGCATCTCAGTAGATGCGCTGGTGAATATTTGGGACAGTCAGAATAGGAACAGGATGTGTCACAGCACTGGTGTTGCCTCAGGTGGATTGGGTAACCTGAAATGTGATAAACGTACAGGAGGAGAGTGGCTGGGCTCTGAGCTGTCAGTTAAACCAGACCACAAAGTCATGACAACATCCTGCAGTGATGTAAAGCATCAGTCACTGGAGATTTCTGCTGCTGTGATTCAAGGGACGTGACAGCAGGGACCATCAATCCCTTCTTGGAAAGTTCTGTGAATTTGTAAGAGGTTTCTGATTTTTGGTTTTTTTGGGTAGGACTGAAAATGTCATGAATCTGTTGATTTCCTGGATGACTGAAGATGAATTTGTGCGGAGAGTCCTACACTTTAGTCCTTTCCTTCCAGCTTGGCTACATAGCTTTGGGAAAGGTTTCTCTCAGGGCTTTTCTCCACAAATAAGCTTCATCAAGTTGTTATGTGTTTTTTTTTTTTATTATTTTTTTTTTCCTGCCATAACAATAGCTTTTACTCCCAAAGATACCTGTTGATGCTCCAGGGAAACACCACATGCACCAACTTTCCAGTTGGTGGGTGCTCCTTTCTGGCTCACAGGCTGCAGAATTCTGTTTCCACTTCCATTTCCAGGCCTGCCTCTCCTATAAATTATTAATTGGGGATTGTGTGATTGAGAGGGATTAAATCTTCCATGAATACAAAGGAACAGGACCAGGTGGAGGGATTCAAATGAAACTTCTGACCCAGCTCTTTCAGGGCTGTTCAAGGATGATGGCCAATCCAAGTCCCACCATATCCCACATGAGTCCCACCAGACAAGTCAGGAGATGCTTTCCTCACACCACCCTGCTGGCTACAGGGTCATGGGACTTATTAGAGTGTTTTGGGATTGTGCAAGACTTGTGGGATGCACAGGAGCAGGAGCAAAGTGTGCAAAGGAAAGGATAAAGGTGATCAGTAACTCACTCTGTGTGTGGGAGTGCTAAAGCCTCGGGGGTCTCTGTGGTCATGATGACCCCAAGATGTGTTAGAGAGTCTCTTTTCCCAGCCCAGCAGCTGAAGAAGGAGTCAGGATTCTTCTTTTCTCATTCTCAAGGTTGTTTACTGTTTCTTATCTCTAACGTTCTTTCTCTGGCCTGCTGAGGTCTGTCTGGCAGGATGGTTCGTGGCACACTGGCTGCCCTCGTGGCGGTGTTATCTTTTTATACTAAAAACTAGCTGTACAATATTTACAATAATTTCCCAGTACCTATCACCTATGTTAGGCAGTGAATTTCTACTCTAAACCAATCTAAACATGTCAGCATCACCCAGAAGATGGAGGCTAAGAAGAAGGAGAAAGACTGGACATGCCCAGATTCCTCTATCTTGCCTCCTGAACCCCCATTCTAAAAACCCCCTTATGATTAATCCACTAACATTCTATTCAAACTCTTGTGGCTCGTAAATCTTCACACAAAGTTGGTAATTTTTTCCATGGACTAAAATCAAAGGCAGAGGTGTTTTTTCACTCCATGCCAAGGTCTCTGAGCCTCCTGCCGGGCCTCAAGTCCTCCAGGGCAGCCAGAGGAATGTCCTGGGTTCTGACACTAAAGGTATCAAGGTGGACTAGCTCCAGATTATTCCATAAATCTGGGCCCCTCCTTGTGCTCCAGCTCCATTCCCCACCATGTAAGTCCAAGGAGCCAAACCAGCAGAAATGCTGCTCCAAGCTGCACCCAGTTTACAGGGCCAGAGAAATGATGGAAGACCAATATTCCAACAGCACAGCTCAGGCAGGGACTGGGAGTCACAGCTGAGCCAGAATGGGGCTCCTGGTGGTGGTCAAGGCTAGAAAAGGTGGTCAGGGCCCTCACAGGGCGTGTATGAGTGTTCAGAATTCTCCACAAAGTGTCACCACAGCAGGGAAGGCATCCCAGCCCATCCTCCCAGCAGGAATTCCCCATGGCACTGATTCTTCCCCTGCCCAGTCCCTGCAGCACACAGGGATCCCTAACACGGGGTGGGTGTGGATTGTGCAGTTGAAGGGAGGTTAAATGGTGAAGTTTCATGTCCTGCTCTCATTTTGAGACCCCTGCTGCGTGCCTGACTTTGCAGCTCACTGATCTCTGCTGTTGGGCTTGTTTGAGGCACGTGGAAGTGCATCCACATGAGTTTGTGGTGAAAGAATTATATTATTAGAATGAAGGGGGTGGAAAGGAGTGAAAAAAAAAAAAAAACACCTGCCAAAAAATTTTTTTTTTCTTTCCTTATCTCTTGATCTGTCTAAATAAATGCTATTGGCTGATTTGGGATGCTGGTAGTAGTATTTGCCCTTCCCTTTTTTGGAGGTAGATGGGAGGAAGTGGGCTAAAAATTGCAATATCAGCTCCTAAACTCGGGTCAGGTAAGCCAGCTGTGCTGCAATGGAAAGGGTGGCAGTGCCTCAGCTTTGCTATAAAATGGAGAGAACAACTGCCTTTCAGACACAAGCAGGGTTGAAAGGGTCTCAGGGAAGGAGGATTCTCTTGTCCTGTCACCCTACCATCCACCCAGAGCAGCAGGGAGGTTACCATGGCTTTCAGCAGCTCTGCTGGGGTAAGTACTTATATCTAAATCAAAGGATAAGATTTATTTGCTGCAAGAGAGAAAAGCAGGATGCAGATTTGTGCAGAAAACCCTTTTAGTTGCTGGGAGCTGAATGGGATGCTGGGTGTGTCTGATGCAGCTGCTTGGTGTTTGAGCGACAAGGGTGTGATGGACTTATTTATTTATTTATCACTCATCAGCACTGTTGATTGGGATTGGCACAGTCCTTTTTGCAGACAACATGTCATCAAAACTGCTGAAATTTCACTGTGGATGCAATTTGAATTTCAACCTGGGTAGCATTCGCAGCACTGTCAGCTCCTGTGATTTTCTTAAAAGCCCTGCATTTATTTTGTCTTCTTTTTAGGAACTGGACTTAATGATCCTTGTGGTTCCCTTTCAGTTTAGGATATTCTATGATTCTATTATTTACTAAAACTCTGTCTACTGGAAATGGCCCAAGAATCACAGATTTTCTTGGGAAAAGGGCTATTTCCAGCAGATGGCTGTGGGTGGCCAGTTTTTACTGTCCTGAAAAAGCTGTGCCTGGGCAAGGTTTTTAGCTTAGGGGTCACCTGAGTCCATACGCCAGTTTTTAGATGAAAAGATGGTGCTGTGTGACCACAGAGTAGGATCCTCATAGCTTGTTGGACAGATGCTCTTCTTGGTGCAGAATCAACAGTGAATCAGAATTTAAATCAGAGTTTAGCATCAGTTATGATGAGTTTCATTAACATAATTTCGCTATTTGCTCATCTTGTCCCATTTCACACAAACATAAGTATGAAGATGGTCCAGTCTAACCAAGACCTGGCTCTTTGTGCTCTCTCATTCCTGACTGGGCAGGACTAACAACACCTTTCTCTCTCCCAGTTCAGATCACTGGTTTTGGTGCTGCTTTTAGCCCTCACTGTGAGGAGCTCACCCCACAGAAAGGCTGGTGCCTCTGCCAGGCTGAGGGAAGGTTGCCTGAACCAAAAGGATCCCAAATTCCCCACAACAGTGAACGTTGACATCCGGATCAGCAACTCAGACCAAGCCTTTGGGATGATCCACGATGTCAGGAACCGGTCTCTCGCTCCTTGGGATTACAGGTAACTGTTCTGGTGTTCTCTAAACTGTGAGGGCAGTGCCACACCACAAATGGTGTTTTGTGGTGACTGTGGTTCATTCTCAGTGTATGCCCAGAGTCCCATGAATATGGTTCTCACGTTGGCTGAGATTTCTTCAAGAAAAACTGTTTGCAGTGCAAGGGGCTGTCACTGGAATGGTTCCTAATCATCTTTTCAGTCTTTATCAATCACAGAATCATTGAGGCTGAAAAAGCCCTCTGAGGTCTTTGAGTCCAACCATTCCCCCAGCACTGCCAAGGCCACCACTGACCCGTGTCCCCAGGTGTCACATGCACATGGCTTTTAAAGCCCTCCAGGGATGGTGATTCCACCTGGGCAGTTGTGCCAGGCCTTAACAACCCTTTCAGGGAAGAAATTTTTCTTAATATCCAATCTAAACCTCCCCTGGAGCAACTTGAGGCTGTTTCCTCTTGTTCCCTGGGAGCAGAGCCCGACTCCCCTGGCTGTCCCCTCCTGTCAGGAGTTGTGCAGAGCCACAAGGTCCCCCCTGAGCCTCCTTTTCTCCAGGCTGAGTGCCTTTCCCAGCTCCTTCAGCTACTTTTTGTGCTCCAGACCCTTCCCCAGCTCCTCTGAGTACCTTTCTAACTCCTCTGCCCCAAGCTTGTAGTGTTGCATGGGGTTGAAATAATAATGAAATTAATTATGCCTCTAGGAAAAGAAGATGTGAGTACATTGACATTTCACATTTTCCTAATAGAAAGAAACATCCAAATACTGAAATTAAACCCAAACAAAAATGAATAGGCCAGTTGTGAGTTCTGTATTATTTAACCCAGCCCCACTCCATTCATCAGCTCCTAAAGAATGGTACAGCAATATTACCCTGCCAGTGCTGAATCCATTTCTGGGAAATCATTGTAAAACCACTGAGGATAAGGAAATCCTTTGTGCCTCACAGTGAGAAAGCACAGGTTAAATAGTATGATAGAGATATAAACTTGAAGATCCTACCAAACCACAACATCAAGGTGTGTGGTATTATTGGAGTTCCCCGTTGTGGGGAGGAATGATGAATTTGACTTTATGTTTTTAGAAGGCTAATTTATTATTTTATGGTATTATATATTATATTATATTATATTATATTATATTATATTATATTATATTATATTATATTAATACTAAAGAATAGACAAAGGATACTTACAGAAGGCTTAACAAGATGCTAATGAAAAACTTGAGACTCTCAAGAGCCTCGACACAGCTGAACCATGATTGGCTATTAAGTCAAAACAATTCACATGTTGGATAAACAATCCCCAGCCACATTCCAAAGCAGCAAAACATAGGAGAAGCAAATGAGATAATATTTGTCTTGGTTTCAAAAGACAGGTATTTGCTAAGAAGGGCAGGAACCTCCCCTGAAATGGAAAATGTAAACCCTTCCCCCCTTCTTTTCCAAATTGCCATAAATTTTAAATTAAGGGGCTCTTAGGCAAAAAATATGGGAGCAGGGAATAACAATTCTTTAATAGGGAAAAAAAAAAAGATAAACAATGCAGTACACTAGAGCAACACTGACAGAGTTAGAACACAACCTGACACTCTGTGGGTCAGGGTGTTGGTAGCAGTCCAATTGGAAATGTGGCTGCAGCCCTCCTGCAGTGTCAGATGTGGTTCTGCTGGAACAGGGATACTGTAGAAAAGGGGTGTAATCTTCCTCTGAAAATCCAGGGGAAAAGAGCAGGTGTTCCTCTGTGAAATCCAAGAGAGGAAAGCACTGCTGATGTTCCAGAATCTCCAGATTATATCCAGGTAGCTCCTCCCTCTGGGCGGAACATTTCACAATGGGATGCTGTAGCTCTTATCAGTCATGCAGTGACATTCAATAGCCTGTTATCAGATGTCTCCACAGTTATGGAAGAGATAAGGAAAACTGCCCACTTAACAGAAGACAGCTGCCATACAGTGTCACAGACATCTTTTATCAAAAATTCTTTCTTTAGGGTTTTTCCTCTTGAGAAGCTGAGAGGCTTCAAGAACAAAATGTAAACAATGATTATTTGCTGCTGTGGAATGCAACAGGTGGATCTGTGATTGGCCCGTGTTGGTTGTTTCTAATTAATGGCCAATCATGGCCCAGCTGGCTCGGACTCTCTGTCTGAGACACAAGCCTTTGTTATCATTCCTTCTTTTTCTATTCTTAGCTAGCCTTCTGATGAAATCCTTTCTTCTATTCTTTTAGTATAGTTTTAATATAATATATATCATAAAATAATAAATCAGCCTTCTGAAACATGGAGTCAGATCCTCATCTCTTCCCTCATCCTCGGACCCCTGTGAACACGGTCACAGTACAGATGGTAAATAGAATACAATTTGCTTGACAATCCAGGACAATATTGTTTTCCTTTTTCTCTGAGGCTTCTCAGCTTCCCAGGAGAAAAAATCCCAGCGAGGAGACTTTTCCAGAAAAATATAGCAGTGTAACACAAGTGCTTAAGTCAGTTTTGTGTCCATGTTCCCAGGCTGGACGAGGATCCCGACCGCTTCCCGCGGGTGATTGCCGATGCCCAGTGCCGCCTGTCGGGCTGTGTGACCCCCCAGGGGCAGGAGGACCACGGCCTCAACTCGGTGCCCATCCAGCAGCAGATCCTGGTGCTGCGGCGGGAGCAACGCGGCTGCGTCCCCTCCTACCGCCTGGAGAAGAGAATCATCACCGTGGGCTGCACCTGTGTCACCCCCGTCATCCAGCACCAGTCCTAGCATCAGCCATCAGGACAGGCAGTGTGGGGAAGAGGGAGTAAATCCCATAAAAATCCCTCTGGTGGAATCCCACAGCTGCCCGCCTCACATTCCAGGAATTTAACTCGTCATTCCCCTTTCAAATTGTCTCCTGAAAGTCATGATTCTTGCTGTTCATTTATGGGTTTCATAATGAAATATTGTTCATTTATGGGTTTCAGGATGGGGATCGTTGGTAGCTGGTGGTGGAAGGGAGGAAGAGTTTCTTTTGTGGCCCTAGGCAGTGAGAGGGGAAAGCAGTGATTTTTTTTTAAACTTATTTTTCATTGTGGTTTATATCATTTTGGTGAATCAAACTAATTGGAGTTTCTGAAATTGTCCTTGGCAGTAAATTGCTCTAATTGAATACCTGTCCACTAGCACTGCCACAAAAAATTCCTCATCCTGCACCTTCCTCCCTCCCTTCTTCATCCCTATTCCATTTCCCTTCTCTGGCCATCCCTGCTCACTGGTGTCAGTCAGACATTGGTGCCACCAGGCCTGGTTGTCACCACAGTCTGGGTTTATGTCACTGCTGCAATCGATTTATTGCAAAACATTTTGGGAGGCAATTGATTCCACTTGTTGAGTGCTAAAATGGTAAAGAACCAACAGATATCTATTTTTCTATTTATGTCTTCTATTTATGGCTGTATTTATGATTCTCTGTGTGCTTAGAGTATAAAAATATTGATAAATTTAATCTGTATTTATTCAATAACTTATGTGCTGAATAAAAATAATATTTTATATTAAAAATGTTTTTTCATGGTGGTTCAGACTGACAACAGACACAGAGAAGGGGTTTGTGCTGCAGTAGCACTGAGAGATTTTGTACAGGTCGAGTATTTTCCTGTGCAGTGAGATGAGTAAGAGGGAGCAGAAGAGAACTTGCAGCCTAAATAGATGAAAAGACACAAAGAAGAGGCTGAAAGCAGTGAAGGGAGGTTCTGCAGCCAGTGGTGGCAATGGAATGAGGCTTTTTAGACCTCTGAGATGGTCTCTAGGGATGGTGGGAAAAGAGATGGGAGACGTCACATTCCAGGGCTGCAGCGAGAATTTGGGATGGGAAAGGTCTGTCCTGTCCCCCTCCAGGCAAGCTTTCTCCCCTATAATAACCCTCTCCTCCCGCAGCTGAACGTTTGGCTGAGCAGGAATGCAGGGAGATGCCAGATGGCTTCACCTCACTGCTCCCCAGCCAGGTGATTCACAGGCGCTGGATGGAATTAAAGGGGTGGATGAGGATCCCTCACATCCAGGAACCAGGAGCTGGACCTGCAGAGCTTGGTTTGCTGCTGGGCTGAGGTGTCCTGCCTTAGGAAAGGAGGAATTGCCCTTTCCCTCCCTGGGCTGCACAAGGAGCACAGCCTGGCACAGCTCACTGCTCAGGAGCTGGACTGGGTGATCCTTGTGTGTCCCTCAGGATGTTCCATGATCCTATAACTATCTACTATTTTATCAAATTACAGCAATATTGCTTTTTTTGACATTGCTCCTCTTTCATCCAGAGCTGAGTCAGGCGCTCAGACCTCTGCTTTGGTTTCTGCTGCTGCAGGAGTTTTTAAGCCTGCATTTCCTTTTACATTTAAATCAGGACAAACCCATGCAAGCATTCTAGTATTTCATTTTGACTGCACATAAACCACTTTAAATCAGATCCACCTGGTGCAGGTGGACCCTGGGTTTCCTCCCCAGGGTGGGCCAGGCGAGTTGTTGGGTCTAAATCAGTCAGGCCAGGTTGGGCAGGGCTTTGGACCACCTGGGATAACAGAAGGTGGCAGGGGATGGAATGAGATGGTCTTTGAGTTCTCTTCCAACCCAAAACATTCCACAATTCTGTGATTCTACAATTCTCTGATGTCTCCTCTTGTTGGGATGGATGAAAGTTTGACAAGAAAGTTTAACAGATATGCATGCTTGGCAGAAAGATTTTTTTGAATGTAGAATCTGAAGAAGGAATAGAAATGAAAGCAAGTTTTGATATAGAAGAAAAGAATTGCTGAGTCTTAGTGGATAATTAAGAAGGCAAAGGGTGTGTTAGTTAGAAGGGATTTTTATGGCTTAGAGCAAAGGATAAACCCACCACAAACAGATGTTTTTACCAAACAGAAAGAGAGCACAGGCAAACAAGACTACCAATGTTGCAAGTAGAAAAAAGGTCTCAGAATTTTCCACTACAAGAAAAATGAAAAACAACTTTTATCTTAAACTGTAACATACTAACTTTTTGTGATTGGAGAATAGTGACATGAATATGGTAATTACTGTAGTTATGATAGGCTATAGATAATAGTTAAGGTATAGATTTATTCTTCTGTATTAAGATGCTCAGCAAAGAAAAGTATATAATGCAATGTAACCAAAACCAAAGAGTCTTCAGGCCTGCCTGCAGCTGGAGCTGACAGCTGTAGGCACAGCTCTGTCACCCACCACCCTGGACTGCTGTGACACCTTGGATGGAATAAACTGCATTTTGAATTCCTGCATCTCTCATCCAGGCTCTCACATCCTCTGGCGCTCTTTGTTGAGTCAGGTGTGTTTTGTGCCCCGTGGGTCACTGGGAGCCTCTCCAACCATCTGTGGGTGCCCTTCTCACTCAGTCAGGAGCATCTGCCCCCATTTGTGGCAGCAGCTGTTTCATTATGACCACTGAGCTCTTCTTGTGGTGCAGAGGCAGCCCAGGGAGGCGGCTCCTGCTCTCCTCCCTCAGTAACCACTGACCAGGAAATCGCAACCTGCTTCTTACTCCTGACCTACTTCTCTCCACAAACCTGCCTCCTCGGGCTGGCCTCGCTTGCTTTTCAGGGAGAACACTACTCTACATCTCTCCTCTCAATTGTAATTATTTTGACACTGGGTTCGTGGCATCATCCTGTGCTGGTGCTCCTAAACACCCACCAGCTTGCCCTGAGTGGTCCTAACTGGATGGATAATGAAGTGCCTAATTAGGAAAATACAAAATAGATGGCTAATTAAAGAAGTTTCACCCATGGGTCATGAGGTTTTGCAGGCAGAGCTCTCAACTGCAAACCACACACCACTCAGGGAGGCATTGCTTGTACGTGGGGTTTGTTTCCTCCTAATGGCATCATTCTTAGAGTGCAGCAGCTTGTAAATACAAGCCTGGTTATTTTTTGGGTGCTGGTTTTTGCTGCCAACAATCTATTAATTTGGGGGTTGGAACTAGATGATCTTTAAGGTCCTTTCCAACATAAACCACCCTGTGATTTTATGAATCAGAGAACACAGCAAACAAATTTTAGCTTCTTGTAAACAGCACAGTCATATCAGCACCGAGAGTGAGTGCAATTCACAGCTTTTGCTAAAGGCTTTGCTTGGTTTGTTCCCTTTGCAGCAGCGGCCCCTGGGTACCCAGCTGGGCATCTCTGGCTCTGCAATGGGGCTTGGAGCATCCTCCAGGGGCTGGGATGTCTTACCAGGAGGAGGAGAAGACACAGCTGGAGCTGTAGCAGCAGTGCCACAAGGTGTTCTTGTAACCTGCTGGGCTAAGCAGCCTCCAGTCACAGGTTGGTGTCTGAGCCTCGTGGCCTTTCCCATTCCTTTTCTCTTCTGATTTCCTCTCCCTAACCTCCTGCCCTTGTTTTTGGCTCACTGCTCCCCTTGGCTGTGTGTTCTGGTGGCTGATCCTGGTGTGGTAGCTCCTGTGGGATGTTGGATGGAGCACAGTGCAGAGACCCCTGCATTACCATGGGCTGGGGGGCACGGCAGTGACCCAGCAGAGGCAGATGCCTCCTCCCAGACCTGTGCTGTGACCTGTGGACATGTTGACCAGGAAGTATCTCAGGCCCTTTTGGACTCCTGACCACAGGCAGGTGCTCCTGGGAGTGTTCAAAGGGACTGGACATCATGGCAAACTTTTCCATAAGAATCGCTGCTTTGAAAAGTGTTACAAAATTAAATATGTAAAGAATGCAAAGGTTGCAAGTGAAAAAGGTTGGAAAAAAACAAGAATTATCTGTTTGATAAGGCAGAGGGTTAATGGCTGGAAAGCTGACATGGTTTATTGGGAGTTTGACATTACAGGCAAAATTTTAGGGTGATGAGCAATTTTCTGATCAGTTCAGAAATTCTCTGGAAGAGCAACTTTCTGGTCAGTCCTGTGGGGATCTGTGGGTTGGTGCCAGCATGATGGGTACAGATGGTAGGATGAGTTTCTGTATCAGCTGCAAGTTCTGGAGATGGCCCAAGAGACCAGACCAGAAACCCGGTGGCTCCTGTGCCACCATCACCTCCAAAACAGGAGACTTTCTTTGACCTTCTCTGTGAGGGTGGTGAGGCAGTGGCAGAGAGAATCTGTGGCTGTTCCATCCCTGGAAGTGTGCAGGCCAGTTTGGATGGGCTTGGAGCAACCTGGGATAGTGGAAGGTGTCCCTGCCCATGGCAGGAAGATGGAATGAAATGATCTTTAATGTCTTTTCCAACCCAAACCATTCTATAATACCACAATCTCCTTTTGTTTCCATCTCCTTCTCCCTTTTCCTGCTTTGATATTATTTTTAACCTTGTGCTCGAGAAGAATGAGTGGGCTGATTCTGCATTTCCTACAGCGCTGTTGCAAGGCAGTGACAAAAACATCCCAAACCTGCTTAAAATGTCTGTGATTGTCTGGCACCACTCAGCAGAGCCAGAGCTGTTGGTGGGGATGGGATGGGCTGGTGCTGGCTGTCAGGAGCTGAGGAGATGCCAGCCAGGCTCAGCACCAGACACAAACTACACTTTCTGCCTTTGCTGCTCAAAAAGAGGAGTTCCAGGAGCTGGACTTCAATGATCCTTCTGTGTCCCTTCCAACTCAGGATATTCTAGGATAAAAACCATTTTTAATATTTTCTAATTATTCCCCATACTTCCAGGGCTAGAGAGGGGCAGCAGGTTCAGGTCCTCAGCTCTTCAGAGAAATCTCTTGTTGCTTTTGGTGTAATTGTTTATTCTTCCTTCAGAAAAGTGGCTCAGCTTTTCTACCTTTTTTCTGACTTCAACAAAATATTAAAAATATGTTTGACGCACTTTGGGGCTCATAGACTGACAAAATGCTGTTTTCTGGGCACAGCTTTCTATGAGTGAGTAAAATCAGTACAAACCATCATGTTTCTGTTTATCTACATTCTTAGTAAGCACATTATATTTGTATCATGATCAAGATTTCCAGTTATGGTAAATGAATAAAGATGGTTTATCTCCTCTCTAACTTGACCCTGTGATTTTTCAGGGTTGCTTTTTATTTCAGACTTCTGAAACTTGTGTTCTTGGCCCTCATTACAGCTGAATTTGCAGCCCCTTTCAGAAGAATCTGGTTTCCATCCAGATTGCTTTGATAGGTGGCAATGATGAGCGTGATTATCTGCAAAAAATCCAATTTCAAACTTCCCTTTCTGCTGTGTTTTACTCACAGATTGCCAAGACACTGCTGCTCAGGTTTTGCAAACTGACATGAAACTGAGATGGGGAGCAGTGCTGGAGGAAACTTTTATGTTGGAGAGGGTTTTGCAGCAATTCCGCCCCGCTCCCTCCAATGACAATATCACTTAAGAGCATCAAATTAGCAGAAATTTGCACTGAAACTCTTGAAAACAAGGAGGAACAATCTTTACCTGTTGAACCTCAAACTGATAAGAGAGCTGTGCATGGGTGAAAAAGGAGCTCTACTTCCTTTGGTGTCTCATTGTGTCATTTTTGATTGTAGAAGGATAAGTACACTGATGAGGTCACCTTAGTCAGGATGCAATGGTTTGGGATTATTCTGCACCTTTCTAACTGAACACAGCAAGGAAGGAAATCAGGAAGGAAAATCTCTTGGCTCATGGTGCCAGGAGTTCCTTGCAGTAGGAAAGAAAGCAGTCCTTTGGCCCTATATATCCAGTTTATTAATAAACCTATTAAATGCTTCTGCAGGAGCATGTAGAACACCCAATCAGCCTGTAGGTGTGAGCACAAAGTTGTCCAAATAAATAAAAGTGGTTCTGTCCTAAGGCTCAGATTTAGCTGTGTTGGTAAATGGTTTAACAAAAACCATGCTGGATTTTTGCAAGGGAGTGCATCTCCTCTAAGGCCAGGTTGGATGGGGCTTGGAGCAACCTGGGGTAGTGAAAGGTGTCCCTGCCCATGGCAGGGGGGTTGGAACTAAATGACCTTTAAGGTCCTTCCAGCCCAAACCACTCCATGATGATGACACTGATCTGTGAAGTTTGTCAGCAAAAAGCTGCTGGCTTTTCCATGCTCCAGCTGTGTCAGCTCTTTCTGACCTGGTTTGAGGTTTTCCACCTCAGCATAGCTTGCTCAGCATTTTCCAGTCCCCACTACACATGTGCCAACTCCAGCTAGTGGCACATGACTTCCAGGGAAGAAAGGATTGGACTTTCTGTGATTTTAACTGTTGGAAGTTACTTGGGCTAATTGCAGATCATTTGACAAAACTCCTTCTAGGAGTGATAGGACATTAAGAGGTTATCTAAACGACAAGGAATCAGCTCTGTTTCCATCTTCCTGGACTAATATTTATATCAATCTTTGAAAACTTTGAAGGATGAGTGTTCCTTGATGCTTTTTGTTTTAGGCTTTTTGGTTTTTTTTTTTTTGAAGGCCATTCTTGCTTAATACTTGTGGGACTGTCAGCTGGGTTAAATAATCTTCAGGACCTGCAGGAGAGCTTAAGGAAGAATAACTGGAGATAAGGTCAGAAACTAGCTAAGTTAGGATCACACACACTCCTAGATTCCTACGTTTAGGCAAAGTTATATCAATATTTGAAGGTAACTGAAGGTGAGGACAGGAGTTCATTGCTGTGATTGCAGATACTGTGGTCAGCCTGAGTTAATCAATGTTTCCTGGGCCCATTGTTTATCTGCCAGGTCAGGGAATGGTGTGGCTGTGCTGTGGGATTGCTTTACAGGGGCTGACCCACCTGGAGAAGGTTAGGGAGGGTTTGGGCTCACTGGAACAGCTGGAGAGAGTAATTCCCAGCAGCAAAAGTTGGGATGATCACAGCTGGATCGGGAGAAGATGCTTTCACCTGAGAGGAGCTTCCCTCTGGTTGGAGACTCTCAGCCCTGAGCTCTGTGCCTCTACAAGTTCTTTATTTTCTGTTGCATTTGCTGGTGCCTCAGCAGGGCCACACCTCCCAGAGACAGCAGGAAACAAAACATCCACATCTTCACCAGCCAGCCTTGCCCTCTGAACCACAGAACATGTTCACTGGGGCACTTTTAACCCAAGTGTGCCTTAAATAAACCCGCCTGCTGTGCCAGACACCCACCCATGCAAGCGCCATCCGACCGCGGCTCAAGTGCTGTGTCAGGGTGCTCCACTTTTGAAGTGCTGAAAACATGTTGGACAGACATGAACACAGAGAAAAATCATGATTGCAATCTGCCAGATGTGGTTAATTGCTTCAGTCACCCACCTGACTCTCATGAGCTTCTCCCAGTGTACCCAGGTGGTGTCTCTGCTCCATGGAAAATGGGCTGGGCTGAGATTCAGGTGATTTTGGGGTGAAATTAAAGCTCAGCAGGGGAAATGCACTCGCTGTTTTAGGGGAGGGAGTTTCTTTCCCCCCAAAGAAGCATTCAAAGTGTTGTGTTGAACTCATCTTTACAAATCCTTTTCCAGCTGGATAATTAGGTAGATTACTGGGTAATTACCCAGCAGAAATTTTTTTTGCTTGCCAGTCTTTAATGTAAATCTCTTTGATGCCACTTTATAAATAATTTTCCTCCAGGTATCTTAGCTTCTCTATTGGTGAAATGGTGTTTTCCCTAATTTTTTTTTCCTCATGGGCTTTACATTCTACTGCTGCAGAGGTAGATGTTATCAAGAGAATTGGAGGATATAACATCATATAAATCTCTTTTATGGTCGTGATAGAGTGCTTTCTTGCACTCAGGAAGAAATCCTTCCTTCTTTATCAGGAATACTTCTTTAGAAAGAAAGGAGAATACCAAAGAGATTTTCATTGATTTCGTTTTATTACATAAAGATAAATAAAAATTACCTTAATAATTTAAGAAAATATATATTAGGATAATACATTATTACCATGTTTTCCACCAGCATAAATAGACTTACATAAATAGACGTGTTTTCCACCAGCATAAATAGACTTACATAAATAGACATTTAAAAGTCTAAACTAAAAATGGGGAGAGTTCCCATTACTTTTCAACCTGACACATGAAGGAGTCTGCGTAGAAGGGGCTAACAGCAGGCTTGTTAGCTAAAGGAGCAAGAAGAAGCTGAGAAGTAAGAAGAAGTTGATAAGGAGTTTTTTCTAAGGTTGTCACTAAGGAGACTGAGAGAAGAAAGATAAGAGAACTTTGCAGCTAGATGAAGTATTTTCAGAAAGTTAGTTGAAGTCACTATAACTTTTCACTAATAGTATTATGTTGACTTATTGTAGTCAACAGTTAGAGTAGAAGAAGCATAAACAATTAGAAAGTGTATAAAAGTCAGCCATGTTCAATAATAAAGAGTTGCCAGCTGAGACTGCTTGTGGTCTCTGCTTTGCGTCATGACCGCCTCGACAGCGACAAGTCTGGATTCTGAATTTATGGAGTTCAAGATTTTGGGGGAAAACATTATTTTTTGCCCAAGATGCCTAATTTTCAATATATTCTGATGTATCCTTAACAAATTTTATGACTTGATTCAGCTTTTTGGACGCTGGATCAGGCCCCTTCCATGCAAGAAGCTCCCCGTGGCTCCTTGCTCTTCACCTCCAGCTCCCTTCAGGCCTGGTGCTGCACCAAGGGGGTGACACAGGTGCAGCCCACGGTGATTTTTTTCTTCTCCAGCCTGTAGGAGTGCTGGCAGCCCCTCTGCTCCCTGCGCAGGACCAGGATCTCCTGCGTGATGGGCACGGAGTTGAGGCCGTGGTCCAGCTCCCCCTTGGGAGTGACGCAGCGGCGGTGGCGGCACTCGGCGTCCGCGATCAGCCGCGGGAAGCGGTCGTGGTCCTCGTCGATCCTGGGGGGGGTGGCAGCAAAGGGAGTGTTTGAACCCAAAGGCAGACTAGTCTCGATGACTCTGGGCTCCCTGCTCGGGAACCTGTGCATCCTGGGGTTATTGCCTATAGGGGGACAGCAGGTTCTCCAAAATTCTCCATGACTGCAGGTTTTTCCGAAATAAAATGCGAGTAACTAGATATTGGATAGTTTTAAATGTATCCCTGCATGCAACTGCCTTTGCAAAGGACTCTCTTCGAGCTGGCACTGACTTCAAAAGACTTATCAGAAATTATTTGAGCTTTCCAAAGTGTTACTCCAACTAACAAGTTACAAGTTACTCCAACTCACCCCCATCAAATCCTTCAGTTCCTCCCCAAGACGTGAAACGTTGGTGTTACACCACTGTTGAATTTGCTGCATTTTTAACCATCTGAGGTGTTTTTAAATGATATTTTATATAAAAAAGCTTTAGAAGATAAAGCTTGCCCCAGTGTACAAATTAATTATTAAATTATGAAAGTTGTTTGCTTTGCCTTCTGTATATTGCGTATCCCATGTGGTTTTTTTTGTGCTGCTTTCTGTGCTGGTTCTATTTCAAAGAGGATTATACAGCCATGGATACCCTCATATTTCCAAAAATCTCTCAGCTGTGAAGCACTGACAATAGAGATTAAAGTATTTTTCTTGGCCAGGGCATCCAGTGTTTTTCCAGGCCATAGGGACAGGGATCATACCTGTAATCCCACGGAGCCAGAGAGCGGCTGCTGATATCTGGACTGGTGCTGGTGTCCTGGTTCGTGCTGCTGATGCTGAGGTTGACTCTCACAGTTTGGGGGAATTTTGAGTCTTTTGGGGTCAGGCATCCAGCAGATGGTTTCTTGAAGAGATTCTCTGGCTTGAGCCCAGGCTTGATCACTTTCCCCTGGGCAGGACTGCCGGCTGACAGCACGGCCAGCAGCACGAGGAGCAGGGGTCTGAGCTGGAGAGAATTGGTACATTTAGGACACAAGACAGGTGTGAAATTCCTGCACAGTCAGCCTAACTGGTAGCTAAAGCCCCTTCTGCAGGTTGGAGTAATTATGGAGAAATGTGCCTTATGTCACATCCACTTTTCATCTCATTAACTGATTCTCAGAGTGCTGACAGTTATATTTACACTCAGTTGCTGTAATCTGGTTGTAATGTTAAATTATAGAAAATAATATAATACAGAAGATAGCAGAAAGGGTGTAACAAAAAGAAAGACACTCTAAGGTTGAGTTTTCAATGTATATCTTGCCTCAGAAAATGCTGTGGGAGCTCCATGTCACTGATGTGCAGTCTCATTGCTGCCCCATGAACATTCTCACATTTTAGTTTTTTAATTATTAATGATTTAAACAAGCATTTTAAAGGTGGGTGCAGATCCCTATTCCATCTATTATGGTTTAAATATATCTCTGTCAAGCTGGGGGAAAATAAACTCAGAATTCAAGTTCTTACCAGAGAAGCACAAAAAGTTGGAGACATCTTCCTTCCTTCTCTTATTGCTTCTGATCCTTGTCCTGGGCTCTGCTGAGCTGAAGGTGTCTGGGCACATCTGCTGCTGGACCTTTTATAAGGGTTTCTGGGCTGTGCTAAATAATTTGGAGTAGGTGTTTTTTTCCCCCAACCTGAGGTGTGGTTTCTGACCATAACCTAAATTAAGAAGTGTATGTATATAAGTTCCATTAACACAGGTGGAATACAGGATATATCTTAGATCTGTAGATGATGTCATTCCTTCAGCCATGTCACTCAAATAGTGACAAAACCACAAATGTTGCAAGTTTGTAAGTGCAAAGTGTTTGATTTTAAATTGGGATGCCCTAGGTATCAAACCCAAAAGTCGCTGGCAGAGATTTGGATCTGTTCACTCCTTGGTCGGTCTGATGTCTTTTCACCCTGAATTTGGCAGAGGTTGGACAGCTGGCCACCATCAAATTGCTCCCATATTCTACTCATGGGCTGTAATTTTTCTTGATGTCTGAGGAGCAATGTCCCTGCTCAAGCTCAGCTCTTCTCTGAACTGAACTACTTTTGTTAATGATTAAACCTCAGGTGTGATACCTCAGTGTTGATCGGAGTGCTTGGTGATAGTGAGTTCCCAAAAGTCAGTCACTCTCCACACAGGAAAAAAAAAAAGAGTGAACTTTGTTTTGAGCTTGCCACCTTTTCATTTTGCTTTCATTTTCCTTCTCTCGTGCTATGAGGCAGTGTTTTATTCCTAAGGAAAGGAGTTTGGGAAATGTGGTGGATGTAGTTAAACTTCCAGTTCCTAAGTTAGGGAGAGGACAGGGCGGGTTCCAGGGAAACTTTGTGAAGGCTGAGAGATGCAAAATGACACAAGACACAGGTAACCCAGAGGAGCTGTGGCTGCCCCTGGATCCCTGGGAGCATCCAAAGCCAGGCTGGACAGGGCTAGGAAAACCTGGGATAGTGGAAGGTGTCCCTGCCCATGGCAGGGAGTGGAACGGGATTATATTGAAGGTCCTTTCCAACCCAAACCATTCTATGATTCTAGGATTCTATAACATCAAGTTTATTCTCTGATATTTCTGTTTTCTGGAAACACTCTCATCATTTTGCTCTGACAGTGGGTTTCAAGAACCTCAGATGTGCCCCACGAAGTGACTCTCAGTGTAACATCCTTGAGCTGCTGGTCAGAACATTTCCCAGGTATAATTTTAGTGGGTTTTTCAATAAAAATGATGTGGAGAAGGTACAGATTTTTTTAATAGTTGCTTAATATTTATATCTAAGTCCAAATTTTACTCACCATGTGCCATCCAAAGGAGGATGCAAATAAGGGTAGAATTTAGTTTGCGGGTTCCGGGATACCCGTGACCTACATCCGCCTGTTTTAAAGATGCTGATGTTTCAGAAATAAAATGTATATTTCAGTTTCCCTCTTCAAGTTAGAGATGTGCAGGTTAAAGGAAATGGTCCCCTCAGAAGGGGTTTTCTCTATTGCAATTTACTGAAATATCCCTTCAAAGTGGGTCAGTTAAATTGCCAATTTTAGAAGCAAAATACGTTTTTGAAAGCTGACAAGGCAACGGAAGGTCAGGTTCAACCAGCCTGACCCTAAATTGTCTACCTTAAATGCGTCAGTGGTTTGGGTTACCTAAGCAGCTGAAAGGTGAATAGTTTAGCATTTGAACATGGCTGTGGCACCCCAACATTACAATGGCAAAAAAAAAAATTTCCATGGTTTGTATCGGAGCATGAACGCATTTGTTGGAAGTTGTCATAGGCAAAATGCGAAGGTCTGAGGAGAAAATGTACCTCTTGAAATTTCTGATTTCAAGATTTTTCCAAGCTCCAAATAATTATTTTGTAATTCTTAATGCTCTGAAGTGAAAAAAAAAAAAAGAAAAAAAAAAATATTTTCCCCATGAGATTAGAAGTTACCCCAAAGGATTTGTCTTATTCTGACACGTAGCTTTCTCTTAGCTAGAGATCAGGAAACTGGGGCACTAAAAAAGGCTTCCTGAAACAACAACAACAACAACAACAAAAAAGGTTATCAAAAGACTTTTGAAATGAAACCTATCCCTTCTCTTGGCTCTGGTGAAAGCTTTCTTGAGAGTACTTTATTTAAGTACTCTCTATGTAAGTACTTTACCTGGCTGAGATTCCTCAGGCACCCAAATCTGAGTGTGTTGGCATTTGATGACACTTTGTTCCCTCAAAGACTATCTCAGAATCACAGAGTGGCTCTGCAGACCCAGCAGCACCCTCAGGAGGAGCCAGGTGTCACCAAACCCAGGGACTCACCCTGTGGCATCTCCTCCTCAGCATCAGTGAAGTTGTACAAGATCCATTAAATTAAAAATTAATTAATTAATTAATCAATTTATTCATTAATCTAATAGGAGCCCTCCTCACCTTCCATGCATGCTTTCTTCCTTCTGGGAGGGGGAAGGAGGGGTCACCCAAGGGTTTGGGTTGGAAGAGACCTTAAGGATCATCCTGTTACCATCCTGTTATATCAGTACCCATCCCCATCTTTGGTGAACTCCCTACAAATACATTTCTAGAGACAGCTTTTGCTTTTACAGCCCTGGGACTTTTCCACTCTGCATTCAGATTTCATGCTGAAATAGAGGCACTGATTTTCATTCAGACAAACTCTGTCATCTCAGTGATGAAAGAGACCCTTACCAGTCCCAAACTTTGGTTGGCTGTTTCTTTTCATCTTCATCTTGGAACACAAACCCTATGAGGAATGACTGAGGGAGCTGGGGGTGTTTAGCCTGGAGAAAAGGAGACTCAGGGGTGACCTTATCACTCTCTACAACTCCCTGAAAGGTGGCTGTAGTCAGGTAGGGTTGGTCTCTCTCTCCAGGCAGCACTGACAGAACCAGAGGACACGGTCTCAAGCTGCACCAAGGGAAATATAAGCTGGATATTAGGAAAAAGTTTTTTACTGAAGTAATGATAAAGTTCTGGAATGGGCTGCCCAGGGAGGTGGTGGAGTCACCATCCCTGGATGTGTTTAAAAAAGCCTGGATGTGGCACTTGGTGCTATGGTTTAGTTGAGGTGTTGGGGCTGGGTTGGACTCAAAGATCTTGAAGGTCTCTTCCAACCTGGTGTTTCTATGAATTCAGGATCCCAGATCACTCCTCTGACCTTTCTCCCAGCAGTCCTTGGCTGTTTTGCTCCTTATTCATAGAATCACAGAATACCCTGAGCTGGAAGACACCCATTTAGCACCAGTATCATCCAGTCCAGCTGTTTGTGCCAGCCTCACAAACCCTGCCGTTTACCAAGGAAATACAGAGCACCCCAAAAAACAGCCCTGAGAGCAGCAACATCTAAACCCTGGGTAGCTGAGCTGTCCAGGTGAGTCCTTTGGGAGCAGAGAAGGACACAGGTATAAATCTGACCTTGGGATGCTTTCGGGTGGCAAGAACAGATGGGAAAGCTCATGGGTAAATCAGTTTCTTTTGGTGTTTATCCCTTGCCATGGGCAGGGACACCTTCCTCTATCCCAGGCTGCTCCCAGCCCTGTCCAGCCTGGCCTTGGACACTTCCAGGGATCCAGGGGCAGCCACACCAACCATCCAAGTTCTGGAGCTCTGGAGTCCTGACTGAACTTGATGTAAATTAAAAGAAAACCTTACACACTTTTTAAATTACCATCAGTTAAGTTTATGATACTTTTGTAAAATAAGATTGCTTTTTATTTACAAGTAGGAACACATTTACTTATTTTTTTCTTCCTGGAGAGAATGTATTTTCTTCCTTTTGAGCACATGTTATAAATCCCTATAAATACAGCAGCACTCACCCTTCGTACAGGTAATACAATGTAATACATACAAGTATTGCATGACCCACTCTGCATTGTGGGGGTAATTTCTAGGGTTAGACTAAGCCTGAGTTCAGTGGTGGTCTGTGAGAAACTCAGAATTTGAGAAAGATGCTGGAAGGGGACACAACTAGGACAGCTGCCCCAAGTTATCCAAAGGGATATTCCACACCATAGGATGGCAGCTCAGATAAAAGCTAAGAAAAGGAAGAAGGGGGTGCATTTGTTATTTACAATATTTGCCTTCCAGAGCAACTGCTCTGTGTGCTAAGGCCCTGCTTCCAAAGAAGTGGCCAGACATCACTCACTGATGAGAAGTAGAGAATAAAATTATCGTATTTTCTCTTTGCTGGTGTACAAACATTTACTTCTGTTACTGTAAACTGTCTTATCTCAACCCAGGAGTTGTTTTCCATCTTATTTTCTCTCCCTTGTCCAGCTGGGAAGGGGGAGTTATAGAGTGGATAAAGAGTTTTCTACTACAAGTCTGGAGAAGAGAAGGTTCTGGAGAGACCTCAGAGCTCCTTCCAGATCCTAAAGGGGCTCCAGGAGAGCTGGAGAGGGACTGGGGACAAAGGATGGAGGGACAGGACATGGAGGAATGGCTCCCACTGCCAGAGGGCAGGGATGGATGGGATATTGGGAAGGAATTCTTGGCTATGAGGGTGGGGAGGCCCTGGCACAGGGTGCCCAGAGAAGCTGCGGCTGCCCCTGGATCCCTGGGAGTGTCCAAGGCCAGGCTGGACAGGGCTTGGAGCAACCTGGGATAGTGGAATTTGTCCCTGCCCTTTGCAGGGGGGTGGAACTGGATGATCTCTAAAGGTCCCCTCTAACCCAAACCATTCCAGGATTCTATGAAGTCACTGCACCAATCTCCCACCCCTTGATTCTTACACAGGAGACACAGCAGAAGAGCTCAAGTCATGTTTTTCCTCTATTTAATACCTGTATTTGTCCTTTCCAGCCCCTGCACTGCAATAGAAATTATCATCTCTTACTTCATGCCTAAATTTTCCAAGCACATCTAATGGAGATCACAGTCTCACATCAACTGTGCTTGCTGCCAGTGGCTGAAATGTCCTTTGCATGACTAATATCTAATGGATTCTCAGTAGGTGGGAAGCCAACTTTAAGAAAATGAGCTGCAAAGTGACATTTTAAGAAAGGGACATTTGTGGAGCATTGAGAAGTCAGTTCTATTTGCCCAAAATCCAACCCTTACTTTGTGTTCCATCACTCACCACTTTCTAACCAAACTGAATTCAGAAAACTTGTTTTCTCCCCAGTATCTCCCTGTATCTCTCAGAGCTTAAACTCAGAGTTGCCAGGCAGGTCTGATAGGGCAGCCTACAGAAATAAACTCATTTCTATTGTAGCTATTTTCCTGCTCCCAGGTAAAATCTGAAAATCTTGGTCATTCATTGTGGAATCAAAAAAATCATAGAATCACAGAGGAGTTTGGGTGGGAAAAAACCTTTAAATGTCACGTCCAACACCCTGCAAAGAGCAGCATCTTCCACAGCATCAAATTGTTCACAGCCCCACCCAACCTTGAATGTTTCCAGAACCATTTCTTTTTAAGAAGGGAAGTTCCTATTTTTCTGTTTTTTCTTGCAGAGCACTCACTCCTGGCCACAACATTTTGTGTGCAAGAATGTGTCAGAATCCAAATTTTTACAGAATAAGTGACTCAGAGCAGTTTTGGTGAGAGTTGTAAAAGCACCTGTAGGATCCTGATTTTTGAGCCCTTTCCCCTCACTGTGGTTCAATCTGACTTGTTTGGTGTTTTTTCATTTTTTAAATAAGTAATGGAAATTCACCACTTTTCCAATCATATGCAAGTTCTGACCACAGTGCAATGAAGTTTCCAGATCTGTCCCAGGGAGGGATTTCAGAGAATAAGCACTGCTGAAGGTTTCCTCCTCAGAGATGTGACCTTGTGAAGATGGGAGGGGGACCATGGGTGGGTGACAAAAACCCTGTGTCCCATTTTAACCTCTAAAATGCCTAAAACCAGACCTGATCCTTCTGTGCTGATGGATACAAAGGCAAAGTGAATAGGTGTGTGCCAGGCAGAATGGATCATCCCTGACTCTTTTTCTTCTGGCTGCACTGGCTGTGCTGAGCCCAGCTGGGCTAGAAAAGGAATTGTGGTCTTTTGTTTCACCCAATGTACAATTCTGAATGACTGTGGCCTTTGAGGGCTTAGGGGGTCTTTTAGAAAACAGACAGCAGATAGTGATGGGAAAAGGGTAAATGATTTTAAACTGGCAGAGGGCAGGTTTAGATGGGATATGAAGAAGAAATTGTTCTCTGTGAGGGTTGTGAGGTCCTGGTGTGCCCATAGAAGCTGTTGCTGTCCTTGGATCCCTGGAAGTGTCCAAAGCCAGGTTGGATGGGGCTTGGAGCAGCCTGGGATAAGTGGAAGGTGTCCCTGTCCATGGCAGGGGGTGGAACTGGATGATCTTTAAAGATCTTCTCCAACTCAAACCAGACTGTGACTGTGATTAGTGGGAACAAGACAAATGGGGTCAGAGCAATAAACTTCTGGAGGATAGAAAATAAAAGTTACAGCTGATGAGAGGTTGATATTCTGATTGCTCTTCACATTACCTGTGAAAGCCACTCTGTTCTGAGCAGTGGAAGGTAGTATAAATATACAAGACTGACATGTGCAACTACAAGCAAACTGTTTTCCCTTTAATCAGTTAAGAAATTGCTAAAAGCTCTTCCATTATGGTAGCTGAATTTCCTCTCTCTTTTTTCACGTTTTCCTGTACAAATATATATATATGTGTATATATATATATATATTTTTTTTTTTTTTTTTTTTACTGTGAAGACTGAACTGCTAAACTGAAATGTGCCTACACTTCCACCACAGAGAAATCCTCTTGCTGCTGCCTGCACCCAAGGCTTCCAAAGCCTGTAGAAACCTTCCTGCCATCCCTTCAGAGACTCAGCTCTGCCGCCTGCCCAGGTGGTTCCCTGGGCACAGCAGCAGCGAAAGAGATGCCTGATATCACAGGGCTTCTGTGGTGCACAACATCTGATGGCTGATAAGCAGCTTTTGTAAGACACACAGAAGGCAAAGTACCCAAATGTCTCATCATCCCAGCCTGAAGCTGGTTTTGCAAAGGATTCAAGCAAGGCTTTACCATATAAAGTTGCATCAGGCAGAGTTAATCAGGTGATGGGGTGAATGCTAATCAGAATGTTAATTAGGGTGATTGCTTATCTGTCCTATTTTCTTCCTTTGAAGCAAAGGGAAGATTGGCAGAGGTTTTCTGCATGTTTGCAGGAGACCTTTGCTCCTTCAGGGGAGAATAGATGAGGTTTTAAACTGGATTAAATGGTCTCACACCCTGAGAGAGTTGGATATAGCTGGTAGAAGAGCAGATAAATGGTAATGGGTCAAGAGGTGGGTCTTGGTCCTCTCAGGAAATAATTATAAAGAAAGAGGAGAGAACAGTGTTGCTCTTAGGGTGCTCAGTAATCACCAGAGATCCTCCTTGATAATGATGCCCAAAGGATTTTGTGTGGTCAGTGTCTGTTTTTGAAAGACTGGAATAATGAAGTGAATTATGTCAAGTTTACAGAAGTCTTCTATTTTGAATTGTTTCAATGTAAATATACAGGCATATATATGTTTATTTCATATGGGGAAAGCTGGCTTCTGGGATGAATGCAGTGCTTCCTGAAAACTGACAATTAATGCCCAATAAAATTGCACTTTAATTCACATATTCTGCAGGTGAATTTGATTTGCACCCTTATTTTATTTACAGTGAGCAGGGGCTTTGCTCAATGCAGAACTGCTGAAGGCTGTTTCCAAAGGGGTTTGGACTTTAGGTCTCAAGTAGACAGAAATTAGATCAATTTTTGTACTTCTGAAGATGTGGGAACATTGGTAATTTCTAAGAATTATTTTTTTCCTGAATTTAGTAATTTTTGAACCTGGTTATCTCATAGTTGTTTGGCTGATAAAATTCAAAGAAAGAATGTGTTTTTTTTTCAATTAATCAGTGTAAAAAATCATGTTATCAGTGATGAAGGGAAATGAGATAACATGACAATCACTGAGTGTGACATATGAAAGTGCTGCTGTCTACCCTCCCCTTAATTCCTGCTAGGAATTCCTCCTAGTGCCAGGACTAAATCCTAGGGATGCTCTTGTCTTACAGAGCTTGGCAGAGGAAGGAGTGAGATTGTCCTGCTGTGCTCATGGCATGGCAGAGAAAGCTGAACCGTGGTAATTTCAACACTCTGTGCTATTTCTTGCTTTCCAAAACATTTTTGGTGGGACAAAATGGTTCATAAATTCACCAGAAAACAAAACATTTTTTGTTGTTTTTACAGCATAATTTAACAAGGCAAGAAACTGGATTTTTGGTCCTTCTTGATGCAAGGTGGTTAATTCCATATCATCATCAAACACAATTTTGAGCTTTGAGTATTAAGAAGACCTTTCCTTTTAATAGTTGTTGGTGTTTTCTATTGTTCCTCATTTATGGCAGTTTAAGCAATATCTGGCTAGAATATCTGGGTTTAATGAGTGCTGAAAGGCAGGAGGAACAGAGGATGGGGAGGATTTCCTTTGCCAAACTACCCTAATGTAAAGGATGCTTATAAAGAGGGAGCATCATGTAAAGAAGCTAAATTTTAATTTCTGTCTTGTCTTGCATATTTTATTTTCCTCATGTTATTGAGCAAATAGACACAGGTACTTTTTCCCCCACTCATGTTTTTGACAAGATGTCTCTGGGGTACTTGGCAAGATAGTTGGCTGAAATCTCTTTTACTTTTCAAATTGTGGGACTATTTCCACTTATATCCTGGTTCTTCAGGGTTTTCTTTTTATTTGGGGCTTTCTCTGTCCACTGTTGGGAGGCTCTGGGGATCCACAGCTCAGTACTGTGCTCGCAGGTGTCCTTTGCTGAGCAAACCCAGCTTGTGTGGAGAGGACATGCAGTGAGATATGAGGTGTTAAAAATCCCTCTTTGACTCATTCCCAGGTAAAACTGAGATCGGTTGACACCAAATGCTTAGGAACCCCTAGGGATCTAGGACTGAAATGGGGGATCTCAGTGGTTAAGATGCATGGACTGTCAGGGACCACAGAGTCCTTGCCCAGGATGAATTAATTGTGTATCTGGAGTGAAAGGGAATAGAATAATTGACTGGTTTGGATTGGAAGGGACTTTAAAGCCCATCTCATTCCAACCCCCTGCCTTGGGCAGGGACATCTTCCACTATCCCAGGCTGCTCCAAGTCCCATCCAGCCTGGCCTTGGACACTCCCAGGGACCCAGGGGCAGCCACAGCTTCTCTGGGCACCCTGTGCCAGGGCCTCACCACCCTTGGAACACTTTGTCTTTTGACCTGAATTTACTAAACCTTCTAGACTCATGAGCCTTTTGTGTGTCTGGGTTTTCCAAATGACATTGCTGAAAAAAAATGAAGTTGTGCTCCATTGCATTTGGGATGATGTGGATTTCCTGACCTTAACAGAGATCCAAAATGCTTTGGAACAGAGTGATGCTACTCCTCATCTTGCTGCATCCATTCTCTTTCCTCCCTATCCAACCAGCAAAAAATAATGGTTTAATGGATGATGCATATAAAGAACTTATTTTGGTACATATTTGTTCATTTATTTATTAACTGCTTTGAATTTTTTTTGATGGGGTGAAGATGGGGAACAACCAGCTGACCTGAATGTCTGAAGTTAGACCAGAATTCATTCCCTGGCTCGGAGAACAGGTCAGCAAAGCCATTTTCAAGTTGCTTGGCTGTTTTTCTTCAGTAGCTGCAGTGTGGTGTGGGTGGGAAGATTAAGAAGATACCTCTCATGGAGATGTGTGATCTGGTGCGTGTTGTGGTTGAGTGGATATGGGATAACTGATGTCACAAACCTTTGCTGTGCAGATAATGGTTATTTATTATAGGTTCTTCTTGCATTAAATAAGTAAAAAAGACACTTAGACACAGAGGATTTTCAAGAATATTTTACCAATGTTCTTTATGATTATTTTTAATAATTTAATAATGGATTACTTGGACTGTCAGTCCAAGCAAAAGGTAGGGTGTGGATGCAGGTTTGATAGGGAAAGAGAATAAAGATGGTTGTGACTCTGCAGATCCATGCTAATTTTGAAATCTGCTGACTGTTTCAGAGCCAACAGCTTTGTATGTGGTATTTTGAGCCTCTGGTAATCATGGAATGGTTTGGGTTGGAAGGGACCTTAAAGCTCATCCCATTCCAACCCTCCTGCTGTGGGCAGGGACACCTTCCAATAGACCAGGCTACTCCAAACCCCATCCAACTTGGCCTGGAACATTTCCAGGGATAAAGGAAATGCTGGAGTACCCCTGTTTGTAGTGATGCTTATGAAACCAAAAACCTATCCCAAACCTTTCCAGATGCCCATCCCCTGGTGCACCTCTGGAGATGCTCGGAGCAGCAGCAGATCCATCCGGCAGGAAGGGCTGGTAGGGCTGAGCTGAGGCAGAGCAGGCAAACCTTTGCTGGCTTGGTGTTTTCCACACTGCTATAGCTGGTTGAAGGGGACCAAACCTCCGAGGAAGACGGGCTTGGTTCCGTTTGACCAGCCAGAGCAGAGCATAGCTCCGGACCACGGCACGTGCTCGGCTCCGCTGCTCCCAGCCTGCAACGGGAATGGGACACGTGAGACCAGGGACACAGGGACTGACCTCTGCTCACAGGGACAGCAGGATGCTGCAGCACTTATGGCACCACCTTGGAGACCTCACCACTCTCCACAGAACCATGGAATGCTTTGTGTTGGGAGGGACCTTAAAGATCGTCTCATTCCACCCCCCCCTGCATGGTGGCACCTTCGTACTACGCTTTCCTTCCAGCTTCTTTCTCTTTTCGTATTCTCCCTCTCTTTCTTTTTCTGCTTTTTAGTTTTTTAAATAATGAAAGAAAGGCAAAGTGGGAGGGAGGAAAGACCCTTCCTTTGTCCATTGAAGGGGAGTCACCTGCCAGTTGTCAGTCAGGCATCACTTTCCTGAGCCACCCTGAGCCCTCCAGCTGTACCTGGAGCCTCAGCAAGGAGACAGCTGCCAGAAACCACGAGCAGCAGGGCGTGGGGCAGCTTCCAAACAGGACAAAAGCAACATTTTTCCTGCCCTGTCCATAGGCCCCTTTCCATGAGCATGTGGTTTTCCAGGGACTTAGAGTTGTTGGATCATTAAGGTCAGAAAAGGCTTCTAAGATCATCCAGTCCAAGTGACTTGACACATTTTTGTCTGAAAAACATTTTGATTAGGAGGAGGTTTTCTTTTCCTTTTCCTTTTCCTTTTCCTTTTCCTTTTCCTTTTCCTTTTCCTTTTCCTTTTCCTTTTCCTTTTCCTTTTCCTTTTCCTTTTCCTTTTCCTTTTCCTTTTCCTTTTCCTTTTCCTTTTCCTTTCCCTTTCCCTTTCCCTTCCCTTTTCCCTTCCCTTTTTCTCTTCTCTTCTCTTCTCTTCTCTTCTCTTCTCTTCTCTTCTCTTCTCTTCTCTTCTCTTCTCCACTCGTTTCTTTTAATTTATTTTCTTTTTTCTTTTGTTTTTTCTTTTGTTTTTTCTTTTATTATTCTCTTTTGTCATCTCACTGCTGAGTGTTGGGGGGAATATTAATTTGAGTAACCTCTGGATTCTTGTGCTTGCTTCATACTTTTTCTTTGCTTGTTGGGGTATTAGCAAGTGAAGCATCAGAAACTTAAATTCAATATTCCCTATGGAAACATCTACCTTACTGCCAAGGAAACACCTCCTGCAAGCTTCCAGTTACAAAATTCACTTCATACTCTGCTCTGTCAGCACTAGAATGTTGCAAACTGGACAAAATTTGGGAAGAAAGAGAATTTTTACCTTCTGTCATGGTCTGGGTGTGGTTACACAAATAGAGGAGGGAGGAAAGAACAGAGTTAAACCAGTGGCCTTGACCCCCCAGACAGGCTGTAAGTTTTCCCAAACCTTAGCCCTGTGTCTGGGTTATTTCTTCTCCTGTGTCCTTGCCAGTGTGTGTGTGCCTGTAACTCAATCCTGGCCCGTGCTGTGCAGGAAGAGCCACTGCTGCTCCCAGGCTCTGGCACAACAGGCTGGGAACAGCTGCAGAAAGTAAATAAGGGATGGGATTCCACTGCAGGGTTAAACCCCACATTTATGCAGTCAGTCAGGCCTGGGACAGGCTCAGCTGGCCAGACAGAAGTTTGGCTTTGTTTGCCAGCACGTGAGCACCTGGCACCATCCAAGGAGCCACAGGTTGTCTGGGACAGCCACGTGGGATGTGCAGGTGGGGCACAGCACGGAGCTGAAGAAAGCCACTGGAAGCCATTCTTAGGCTGTCTCCAAGGGCACTGGGAGACAACTTTTTGGCAACTAAATAAAGTCTACAGCACCACAGACTGCAGCAGGTTTTCATCACCACAGAGGTGAAGAAAGGAAGAGCTGGGATGGAGACATGGACAATGGGTTGGTCAGCAAAGTCAGGGAGGGAGCACAGGCCAGAATTCACACCCCTGCCAGGATTCACACCTCTGCCAGGATTACACTCCTGCATGCTCATTCCATCAGGAGCCATTTACTCTTGCCTAGTTTTCATGATTGGAACCACGGTATGGTTTGGGTTAGAAGGGACATTAAAGAACATTCAATTCCAATCCCCTGTCATGGGCAGGGACATTTTCCACTATCCCAGGCTGCTCCAAGCCCCATCCAGCCTGGCCTGTGACACTTCCAGGGATCCAGGGGCAGCCACAGCTTCTCTGGGCACCTTGTGCCAGGGCCTCCCCACCCTCACAGCCAGGAATTCATTCCCAATATCCCATCCATCCCTGCCCTCTGCCAGTGGGAAACCATTCCCTGTGTCCTGTCCCCCCATCCTTTATCCCCAGTCCCTCTCCAGCTCTCCTGGAGCCCCTTTAGGCCCTGGAAGGGACTCTGAGCTCTCCCTGGATCCTTCTCCTCTCCAGGTGAGCACCCCCAGCTCTCCAGCCTGGCCCCAGAGCAGAGGGGCTCCAGCCCTTGGAGCATCTCCGTGGTCTCCTCTGGGCTCTCTCCAGCAGCTCCATGTCCTCCTGATGCTGAACTCCAGGGCTGGAGGCAGCTCTTCAGGTGGGGTCTCACCTGAGCAGGGCAGAGGGGCAGAATCCCCTCCCTTGGCCTGCTGGCCATTCTTCCTTATGTGCAGCTCAGAAGGAAAAAAAAAAAAGATAATTTTTCTCTGCTAAATTTCTCTTCTAAATTATCACAACTTAGGAGCTGGTTCTGTACAAGAAGGACAGGATGAAATAATGGTTTGACAAGTGCTTTCCTGAATTACATCTAGGAGACCACAGGGCCTGGGTCAGAAGCAGCAGGCCTGATTCAGACTGAAATTTTGACAAGCATTCTGGTGTCTGAGGAACATAAATGTCACTGGTTTCAGGGTCTATATTGGTACATTTTACAGGCCCGAGGTGCAGGCACAGGAACTCAGTGGTTTCTGCTGTGTTTTGCACAGTTGCTGGCACAGGTTTGACCTGTATCAACTGGGACTGACCCTGACAGCCCCCAAGCTCAGCTTTGCTATTAGAACTGGTCAAGAGACATTCCTTGGCCAGTCAGGAGTTTGAAGATGATTAAGTTGTGAAGATTAATCACTGAAACATACATATGGTTTTTAAGCTTCTTAACTAGATCAGGTTTGTTAAGGATACTTTGGGGTGGAATTCCTAAAATTTCCCAGGGGATGTGAAGGTCTGAAAACCTTTCAGACCTAGGCCTTAATGATAAGAACAGTTGCCTCAAAAATTTTCCTAAATTCTTGCATAAAGTAAATTAAGACTGACTGAAAACTCCCTTGAGTTTTGAATATTTGGCCTATAGTGGAAGAAAGTAATGTGTGAGAAATGGTTTGAACTCTTCAGCTCCATGTCACAGGATCCTGAGGATATCCTGGGGACATCCAGGATATCTCCAGGCTGTCCTAAAGGGGTTAAAGGCAACTGGTCCACTGTTTGAAAAAAAATACACTGAGCTCGTTGCTAGACAATGTTATTAGAATAAAATATCAAACTGTGCTCAGAGGAGGAAGGGACATTTGTGACATGGCAGGACTCTCTTGAGTCATGACAATACAGATTTGGGGAAAAAATCCCACTGTTTTTGACAAATCTGTGTACCTGCTTAACTCCACAGTGTTGTATTAATTAGGATGAGACTACAGCAATTCCTGTGCCTATGGCAATCATTTCAAGCCCTTTAAAGAAGATCTTGTTATGAATGACTGGGAGTAGAGAGGAGAATTTTGTGACATCTGGATCATACTCAGTTCTGCCCCTCACAAGTCAATCCTACTCAGTGCTTTTTAATTCTTCCTGTGTCACTTAACCCAAAGCGTTTTCCACCATCTAGGAATGGGTGGCAGCATGAAATAGGGTAGATTTAGATTAGATACTGGGAAGAAATTCTTTGCTGTGAGGGTGGTGAGGCCCTGCCACAGGTTGCCCAGAGAAGCTGTGGCTGGCCCTGGATCCTTGGAAATGTCCAAGGCCAACCTGGGATAGAGGAAGGTGTTGGAAGTAGATGAACTTCAAGGTCCCCAAACCATTCTATGATTCTATGAATTATTGATGCTCTCTGGGATGTAGTGATTTTCAGAAAGTCCTTGAAAAGCATTTTCAGTACAGTGTGAATATTATTTGGATTAGGTGAAACCCACAGTCTGCTTACTCCATGCTTTTTCCAGTGAAGGATGTACAGAATATATCCTAGTTTTCAAATCTGCATGGATTCAGGAATTTTCAGCCTTTTTAGATGGTCAGATCCCTCTGTGCCCTCAGTGGGTGCTGTAGAGTGAACATAAAGTGCCTGGCTCTGTTTGACAAAGTCAAATTCAAATGAAATGCAGTTACAGGAAATCTTTGGACTCCTTGCAGCAGCTGGGAGCAGAGGGCATGGCGATGTCTCCCTGAAACCACACACTTCCTTACATTCCATAGCAGCCTAATCCATATGGGCATATAAAGAAGCATGTCATCTCAAAAGAGAAGCCTGGCTTGTGCCTTCTGGCCAGCAGGAGAGCTCTCCATCCTCCACTTCTGAAGGGGTGATGCTGCTCCTCAGATGTGTTTCAGAGACAGCAGTCTGCTTCCTCCTTGGAAAAGCAGTGACAGCACAACCCTTGTAACTCCCCTGGTGCCCTGGAGCACTTTGGGATGTTTTGGAGGGATGTTTTCAGATGGTTCTGATTTTTTCCAGTGTCTGTGGGTCAGCAAACATTCCTGTGTGTGCCTCTGCACAGTGCTGAAGGCTGGAATCTCGTGGAAATACATGTTGGAGAAGGTCCTGGAATTTTTTGGACAGCCCTAAAATCCTCAAAATATAAAGTGTGCTGTAAAAAAATGAGTGAGAGGTGATAGACTATGTTCTTTCCTTTCATTTTATCATTATTATAAGTATTGAGGTAAGACCTGGAGGACCTGCCTGAGCAGAGGAGTTGCTCATACACACACAGGGATGTGGTCCCTGCCCTGGAGAGCTGCCTGGCCAAGCAGGCAGTGCCTTCAGAACCAGACAGCAGCTCACCAGAACCTGCCCTGGCTGATCAAAAACAAGTTTAACCCCAAGGGTCACACGCAGAGTGGTTTGGGTCAGAAGGACCTGGAGAGCTCAAAGCAGGAGCAGCTTAGATCAGGTTGCTCAGTACAATGTCTAGTCGAGCTTGAATCCCCCCAAGGATGGAGTTCCCTCAGGTTTTTGGGGTCTGTTTCCTGGAGTTTGGCCAAGGTGATGGTGAAAAACCAGTTTGGTGATATCTAATTGGAATTTCCTGTGTTCCAACTTGTGCAGTGCCCTGATGCTCCTTTGAGAGGAGCCTGTCATGGCACAGAGGGCAGGACATAGGGATGGATGGATGGATGGATGGATGGATGGATGGATGGATGGATGGATGGATTTCTGCATTTAACAATAGAAATGGTCTTCAGAAGTGAAAAGCAAAGTATCCTGGTGTCGCCTCCTATGCTAATCCTTGATTTGGGGTTGTTGCACACTCTCATCCTCAGCAGGGCTGGCATCCTCAGGGATGCTCAAAGGGAGTTTTGGGAAACAACTGGTTGGAATCAATTTGTTCATGGAGCAGATTCACAAATATGATTTATTTCTAAGTGGAAGCTTCTCTGAGGATGGAAAAGGGGAGGGAATACCCAAGTTTCCAATACACAACCAGTCCACACAAGTATATAGGACAGGAAAAGAAAATAAGCATTTCTCTCATGTTTTCTCTTCCTAAAGAGCCAAAAGACCAAGGAATGATCTCAGGTGATGAGAAGCACTAAAATATGGGTGGGAATAACCCCAAGCTTTGAAGGAAACATAAATCCTCTTTGAAGCGAGGCCCAGCACACACTCCAGAGCACAGAGCAGCCCTGCACACCCTCCTCAGAGGCTCCAGCTCTCCCCAGAGCATGCCTCTCCCTCCCCAACTTTGCTGTCGCTCCCCAGGCATTTTATTGTGGTGGAGAAGTTGGGTCAGAGCTCTCTCCATGCCTGCAGGGCTCTCCTTCCTTCCCTGTGGCAGAGGTGTTCCCTTGAATGTTGCTACTTCAGGAAACATCAATTTTTCAGTGTCTGACATTGCTGATTTTTCACATTTCACACACAACCACCTCAGTTTCTCTGTCTCTATTATTTCCCCCTGTCAGCTGTTCAAACCTGGGTCAGTATCTGATGTAATGATGTCTGCAAAAGGTTTTAGGGTGGAAATCCATCCCATGGCATTGTTCATGTTAATACTCAGCTGGGGCAATGGATTTACTGAGTGAAGAGTGTAAAAATGGCTCAAATTTATTTCCACTTAAAAACTTCATGATTTTTATATTGTACACGCTGCTCCAAGTAATTTTGCTTCTACAAAAATCCCTATTGACTTCAGTGCAGGGATGAATGGCTTTTGGGGGAAGTTGTTTGTTTGTCTTAAAGCCAGATGAAGACTTTTTTTGGTGATTTCTAGAGAAATTAATGGCAGGGAATATCACACAGTCATTATTTCAATAACCTCAGTACCTGATCCAACAAATGAATGCAAATTCTACAGAAAGAGCTGAGTCAGTCAGTGACAAAGGGAATTATATTGTTTAAAAGTTCCCAGACTCAGGAGTGGTGTCTGAATTTCCATTATTTAGAGATTTTTACACCAAGCACAACAGAGGTGTTAATAATATTCCAATTATTTTTGGGAAAGCAAAATATTCCCTTTTTTTTTTTTTTTTCTTAAATGTAAGTCAGATCAATGTTATAGGAACATTCAACTGCATTTTGAGATTGAGAACTCAGTTTAACTTTTACTTCCCAGTTAGATGAAGGCCTTTGACTCAGAGGAGGGGAGGAAGATGAGCCCTGCTGACATCAGGGTAAAACTTCAGGAGATTTCAGCAGAGCCATGGCACAGGCTGTGGGTTCCCAGACCTTTGAGTGCATAAATCTGTTTACATCAGCTGTCAACAAAAAATGAATGAAGAGATATTTCTTCTTAGCCTTATTAGCCCTCAGTTCAAAACCATTAGTGCTTCCTACTGATAGCATTTTTGTAAATTTCTCATAGGCCTGTATCAAAGAATCATGGAAATCTCAGGATCAGATAATGGGTTCAGAGTGATTAATGAGGAAACAGACTTACTGGGAAGATCCTTAACCCCAGCCATGTAGGTAGGTAAATATTCCTCATTTATGTATGCTATTCTAATCCAATTTGTAGACTGGGATTTTAAAATCTTATGTTGGTATAAATGGGAATTTATTGATAATGTTAAAACCTAATTGGAGCAAGATTTGTATTAAATACATTGATTGGAATCAACTGGGACTGTTGCAGTAAAGACTCACTAAGTTGGATTTCCAGACCACACTATTCCAAGATTTATGAAACCCAAACCAGGCAGAATGAAGAAATGTGGATTAGGAAATTACAGCTAAATAGTTAGAAATTAAAGAGTTGACTGGGATAGATACTTGAGTACAAAGGATTGGCAGTAATGGCCATAAAAGCCAGAAAGGAAAAGAAGGAAGTCAATAGAATATAAATGCATCCATTTACAGCCAGCATCTCTCTTTTTGCCCACCCTGGAATATTATATTCCTTGTGAGCAGCAGATATCCAAACTAAGAGCCAACAGTCCATGCCCTTTGGAGCCACTTGGAGTAAGCCAAACATCTGAGGCAGATCCAGAGCCACATCTGTCCCTGCCTGGTGTGAGGAAAAGGAGAGGAAAGAATGGGGCAGCTGTCCTCCCAGGGTCCCTGTGGCTGGCAGGGCTTGTCACCAGGGTGAGAGGGGAGCTGATACTCCCAAAATGGGCTCTCTGATACCCCTGGCATGTGGGCAGTCTGGGCTCTCTGTCAAGTCTCTTTTTCCAGCCTGGATTGCAGGATGAATGCTTTCCAGGGAGCAGTTGTTACTGGGAGGAGGGAGCCTGCTCAGCCTTGGGTTTTCCTGTCTATACCCACATGCACAGAGAGGCACATGGATGTGACAGCAGTGCAAAGAATAAGATAAATAAGGATAAATGAGAGCGATCCCATTGATTTAAAGTCAATTTCTAACTCTCTGACCTTCTCCAAAGGAAATATTTGAGCCCAAACCTTTGCATTTTTTGAATTAACCACCTCATTTTCCCCCTGTCTGCACCAAAAGGCACCTCACATGAGGGAAAAACTCATGTAGAGCCTTTTCTTGGCTCTTTTGCAATTTTTCTGTGGGCAAGCCAGTCAGGTCAACATTTAAGCCTTGTGAGGCAGATTAGTTATCTCAGGGGAGATTTTTGAAGCAGAGTTTCATCTTAACCTGATCTTAATCACAGCCTCCAGGAAGCTCAAAACTCAAAAAAATCAAGTTTGCTTCTGTCTGCAAAATATTGCCTATATCTAACCAGAGACTTTATTTAGACCCTTGGGTTTTGGAGAAGTTTCAAGAGCCTTTTTTTTTTTTGCTTTTTGAACTTTGTTGGGGTTTAATGGGAATGTCTCAAAGTTTATTGAGTTTGCTCCATAAACTGGGGTGCTCTGCTCTCTGCCTCAGTGAGCACCTCTGAGACATCACCCAGGTCCCAATGTGCTGACATGAAATTCCTGGAAAAAGGAAGGCAAAAAGGAGAAAATAAGTGATTTGCCGAAGGCTATTTAGAAAGGCTGTGCCAGGATCACCAACAGTCGTTGTAAGGTGCCTGTATATCCTGCTCATTTCCTTGTTAACATTTTTATTTCACTATAAAAAGATATTCATATTGTAGTTCTCTAAGTTATATTTTCTGTTGTATCTGGTGATTTTAAATTGAGATCTTCAGGCTGATTTTATGTTTTATTTAAGCAGTCTGATTCTTTGCACCAGAGAAGAGTAACTGCCCTTGAGCTAAGCCCATCAACATCCCCAGACTTCGGGTGGGGAAACTGAGGCACAGAGGTGCAATAATTTGCCTGGAACAAACTGGAGTGCCTGTAGAAATGCCCATACATATTCAGCATGGTCTCCCTTGCTCCTTGGTTTTTCCTTTTGCCCCATATCTTGAATGCAAATTAATTTAATGCAATTTAAAGTAACTGTCCTTCAAGAAACCTAGCAGGATTTTTGCCACTGGTTTGAAAAAGAGGGGAAACTTTTTACTGCACCTAAGACTGTTCATCTGGGGATTTTTGGTATTCCTTATGTCACAAAGCCTTCTCCAGGCTGGAGTTCCTGGCGGGCAAGAGGCCTCTTGTACAGCCTTGGGAAACAGCACAGTGCCCTTTTCCTCTATTTTTTTTTTTTTTTTTTTTTTTTTTTTTTTTTACTTTTTGTTTTGGCTTTTTTGTGTTTTTTTTTTTGTCTTTTTTTTTGTTTTGTTGTTTTTTGGTTGGTTTTGTTTGTTTGTTTGTTTGTTTGTTTGTTTGTTTGTTCCGCTACTTGTGATCCAAGCACAAGGAAATGAGGGAGTGAGCTGAGACAAGAGGAGGATAAACCCACATTGGGCTATGACAGCTTCACTCATTTGTTCCCAGTTAAATTAAGCAGTAATTTTAATAGGCTGGAAAGACTGGGAGCAGCCATCCATGGAGAGCAAGGACCCAGGAGTGTGTCCAGAGGGGGCTGCCTCTCTCTGTTGGCTCAGAGGGAGCCAGGAGTGACTGTGCTCATCATTTAAACTCCTCACTGAAGGGTCTGAGGGTAACAGGGATGGATTTGGACCTATGGATGCCTGTACTGGTTTTCTTTGGTGAAAAGGGGAAACCACCTCATTGCCCAGTAATGATTCTGGAGCATTAAATAAATAAAAAAAATAGTGTGGGGATAACTTAATTTAACAGCTGGACATCGTGACAGGGAGACACTAGTAGGAACCTGTTGGTCACCACTTATTTCAAGGTGAGAATTAAAATCAGGTCACTTCCCCTGGAAGGTGTTCATCACCTGGGCACCCTTTGCTGTCAAAGGACAGCAAATTCTTCTTTGCTAGGGAGCCATCTGACATTGCAGAGCTTCCCAGGGATTAAATTGTCTCGCCCATCCCAGAGCCCCTCCCCAGCAGTCCCTGTACCCCCTGAGTCCATGAAGGGCTCACTTTGAGAGGAGAGACCTGGCCAAGAGGGCACCAAACACCAACCCTGCTGTCCTTGAGAACAAAACCCCAGATCTGAAGATGCTGCTGAAAACCAAGCACATCCCTGGGAGTGGTCTGTCCACTGCTATGAGCCTGAACACACCCACTCTGAGAGGATGCTCTGGTGCCACAGCCAGAGGCGACATCCATCAGAGGGGTCAGATCCCTGGGAATTTGCTAATGAGCACGGGGCCCTGTTTGAACCATGAGGACACCATATCACCTCCTTTCCCTTTTCTATCCATGGCACCTCTTGCCCTGCCCAGAGCTCCTCAGGATATTTTCCACAGCCCTGGATGGGAGGCACTGTCTGCTGCCTGTTCATTCCATAAATCTCACACACAGGAGGTATCACATGAGAAAAAAAAGGAAATTACAGACTTTACCTTTAGCAAAGGAGCAGTTGGTCCCTTCATCCTCCTTTCCTGGGTCCTTTGTGGCACCCTAGGGCTGTTATCTGGGCTGGCATCTCCAGCAAGGAGTGGGGTTCATCCTTGTCAAGGTTTCTCCAGGGAAACAGGAGCTGGGCTGGTCAGAAATGCTCTCCAGCAAGCAGCCTATGCATAGGGCTGCCCAAAAATCTCTTCAAGCAGCTGATCCTACTGTTCTGTGTGTGTGTGTGAGTGTGTTTGGGAATTTGGGCATTCCCCCTCTCCCACACTCCTCTACACCACTGCCTCCTTTTCCCCCCTTTTCCCTAGTAATAACCATATTAAATTCCCCTCCTTCCCTCAGTTTTCTACCAGCTGAGCTCATTTCTTCCTACCTCACTTCAGCATCCTCTCAGCTCCCTTATCAAGGTTTTCCTGTCCCATCCTGCTCGGGGCACAGCATCCTCCATCCCCCCTGGCCGGTCCCTGCCGCTGTCCCCAGGATGCTGCTGCCATCCCCGCCCGTCCCTGCCCTGCCCGGCTGTCCCCGGCCCTTTTGTATCGCCCATCCCCGGGCCAGCCCGCCCCATGGCCCCGTCAGGGCACCTGCCCGTGTCCTTTAGAGCCCCCAGTGTCCCTGCTGTCCCCCTCAATCACCCTCTGACAGCGCCACCGCCCCAGCTGTCCCGGGCCCGCCTGCCTTTATCCCTTTTACCGATGCTGTAACTCCTGCCAGGGGAAAAAAAAATAAAATAAAAAATCCCACCAAAGATTTCCAGAATAAAGCCACTTACTGCAGGTAGAACAGTGTGAAAAATGTGTATTTGATGATTGGCTTTTCACAAATATTAAAATGAATATTATATGTGTTGTGTTAGAAAGTAATGCTGTATTTATTCTCTTAAGTAGTGTGTTAAATATAGTTTTAGGTTATAACATAATGTTAAAATAGAAACTATGCTATGTAAGATACTTTTTTTTAAAGAAAGGACTCGCAGTGAGATAGCAGCCACAGGACACCTGAATCTTTCAGAGAAAGAGAATTTATTGCTCCATTATCAGAAGAAACAAACTTCTTCCTGCCTTGCTCAGCTCTGAAGATGCCATCAGGATTAAGAGGAAGAAGCTGACACTGACCAGACAGAATCCTGTGTTTGAATGGAATTTATGCATTATGTATGAGGTGTATGAATATGCAACAGGCTGTTGTTTTTAAGGATTAATCCTCTGTTAACGTGGGTCCTTTTTGGGCTTATTTTGCCCAGAAAAGGTACCCGGACGTCCATAACTCTTTGTTTTTATTGTCTTATATTGTCCTAATCCAAATGGTCCAAATTATTATTACTCTGATTATATTGTTATTTTTATAACCATTTTATTACTATCAAATTTTTAAAATTTTAAAAACAAGTAATTGGCGTTTTTCACAAGCAGTGTTATCTTTTGATGGCCAGAGGAGGAGGAGGGAGCTGGGTTTGGAGCTGGTCCAAAATCCTGGTGGGTTCTTTGCTTAGAAGTGGTCAGAGCTGCTCTTTGGTGAGTGCTGGGGTCAGACAGCAGGGGCTGAGCCCAAGCAGTTCCATGAGCCACAACCAGTACAGCCTGAAGTAAGGATCCTCCCAACCCTGGTGTTGTTAAAAGTGTGCCTTTTTGCCTCTTCTCCATCAGATATTTTAAAAAAATAGTGTCCCCTGGGAGACTGGAAATGAATCAATTGGTGTGGGTAAAAGTTTGCAGAGAATTTTTGGTTGGTAAATAATATTAATCACAGAATCACAGACTGCTAGAATAGTTTGAGTTGAAATGAACCTTAAAGATCATCTTATTCCACCCACCTTCCACTAGATCATATTAATCAAAACCTTATCCAATCTGGCCTTGAACACTTACCCTTTTTTTCCCTTATGTTGAAATTTGAAAACATCTTCAGCTTTCTCAGAGTTGAAGAAGGAAATTGCAAGCAAACCTGTCATTCTGCTCATTACCAGTTTCCTATGACACATGAACCAAAATGCCCTCTAAAATTATTCACCATTTCCCCCCCATCTTCTGTCAAAATCTCAGTGCTAAGTGTAATCTTGCTTCCTAAGGGAGAAATACTTTTGAAACATTCTCAGCATTTTTTTGGAAGGGAAAATTTTGAGTTTTTGTGTTAAGATCAGAGTGACCGTACAACCCTGCAATCACTCACAGAAGTTTGAATGCTCACCTAAAATGAATCATTAAGATGGGGTCAAAAGGCAGGGAGCAGGATCTGTGGTGAAAGTTGGGCTGTAATGGGATTATTTGAGAGAGCAATGACCAAAAGTTAAGGAAACAGGCCCAGGCAATGCTGCTGGGTGCAGGAACTCCACCATCCTCACTGCAGGAACACCCTCAGCATGGTTTTGGCTGAGATGATTTCTCTCTCCCATCCTTTTCTAAGCACAGTTCAGGAGTTTACATTGGATAAGACTCATCCCAACAGGCAGCTGCATGCAGCAATCCTGTTTTGGAGGTTGAAAGGCTTCAATAATTCCAGTGTGGGCCATCTGGCCTCACTGCCAGCTGTGCCAGTCATATTGAATTTACTATTTCAGATGCAGGGCAAAGTGTGATTTAAAAAAAAAATTGCTGTGCCATAAACTTCTTCCAAGATCTTGGGCACATCATCCCCTGCCTCAGTTTCCCAATCATAAACAACATTTAGAGAGTGTTGCCCTCTCCCAGGGTGGGATGAAGACCCAAGAGACCCTCTGGGGCACTCAGTTATCCCATTAATTCTGGGCTGTGAGGCTGGTGAGGTCCTGGTACAGCTTTCCCAGAGAGTCTGTGGCTGCTCCATCCCTGCAAGTGTCCCAGGCAAACTGAGGCTGACAGAGGGGTTTGGTGTCACTGGAATGTGCTGGTGCTTGCAGGCAGTGCCAGGTTTCACAGGGATGTGGGGATGGCAGCTGGGAACAAACTGGGCATGTGGAAGCTGTAAAAAATGGACCTTTTCTGTTTGGAGCCACTGATACACCTTGTAAGGATATTGAGAGCAGCAGTTTGGCTCAGGGACCTCACATGATCCCATGCAGGCATGAGATGAACTCTGTATTTCCTATAAAGTATTGCCCCATTCCTTAAGGAAAGAAAGGAGGCTGTGCCTCAAAAACCATGACCTTGGCCCATGGAACACATTTGTGAAAATTTCAGTACAGAATAGATAGTCCTTATTTTATTTTATAAATTATATTATATTATATTATATTATATTATATTATATTATATTTTCTACTTGTCTGAAAAATAGCAACAACAAAAAAAGTTGAATGTGCTGAATTAATATTTTCTTTTAATCCCAGTTAATTACCTGGGCATAAACTGCATAAATTACACAATCTACATTTGCTTCATTTTTAGTTTATTTTTATTCATTACTTTCAATTTCATTGGGATGTAGATAAACCCAGCCCTGTACAGAGCTCCATGCTGATTGTCATCCATAAAATTGTGGATAGGCTGCTTAACTATAAACTTACTATAGGAAGGAATTTCTGTACTTTCTCTACTTTGGGTATTTCATTGCCCAGAGAAGCTGTGGGTGCCCCTGGATCCCTGGAAGTGTCCAAGGCCAGGCTGGACAGGGCTTGGAGCAAGCTGGGATAGTGGAATTTGTCCCTGCCCATAGCAGGGGTGGAATGAGTTGGGTTTTGTCACCATTGGTATAAAGTCCCTGTTAGAGTGAGGCAGAGAGGAATTATATTCAGACACTTCAATTTCATCTTTTCCAGATTATTCAATTCAAGTAAGAAGATTGATTTTTGTTTCTATACATTCCCCAGAGGCTCACAAAGAGGATGGAGGGGAACAGATCCCTCTGCCCCTCTGGCTGTGCCTTCATCCCCAGTGCCTGGGTAAAAGTGGCCAGGAACAAGGCAAGTGGTGGTGCCTCACACCTGCTTGCATATTTGTGGGGGTGGAAAAGAGCAGATGTCCAGAGCTGCCACTTCTGGGAGTCCTGCAGGAATGTGGGGCCTGTGACAGCTGACTGAGCTGGAGGGGCTTTGGATGGGGCTGGGAGGGGGTTTTGGTGCCTGCTCATGGCCTGGCAGAGCTGGTGATGGGGAAGGGAGGCAGAAAGTTGGTGTAGACTCTGTAATGAAAAGGTTGTTTGAACCTGGAATATTTATGTCCTGAAAGTGGAAATTGATTGCTCTTCCCTTGGGAGACACCCAGTCTTGAAGTCGGTGCTGGATTTTGGGTGTATTTTCTGGGTTGGGTGATGGGAAGGTCGGGTTGTCAAACTCTTCAGCCTTGGGCTGATACAGAGAAAGCCAACAGCTACCATCAGTCCAATCCCTTGGAGTTCCATTCCAGCCATAACTGGGGCACAGCAAGGGTGGTAGGACACAACCATCTCAAGAAAAAAAGTGAGAATTAGCCTGGTTTGCACCCAATATTCAACAAATCTTAAAATGTCCCCTGAACCTTTGCATTTTCTGAAATGGCCATTGTTGAGTTTATTTATATATTGAATTTGTTTATTTATATATTGAATTTATTTATTTATTACCTTTGCAAATTCATTGTCTGAGGGTCCAGCATGTCACTGATCTCACGTTACTCCTGCTGTTATCATTACTGATAGATAAGAAGTGAATTTCCCAGAGCCCACTAAGCATGGAACAGAGCTGGGAAGCGAACCTCTCTTCCAGGTATTCCATCTTTTAAGGACACTCAGTCTCAAATATGGAGTTCCAGCTTGTGGCTATCCTAATTTATTCGTGTTAGAATAGGAACAGAATTCCTGCCTTTTCCTCTGTACAGGGGTGTATTTCCATGGCAGGGGGATTGGAAGTAGATGAACTTTAAGGTCACTTCCAACTTCAACCATTCTGTGATCCTTTGACAGCTCCATCTGCCTTCAAGGCAGAAAAAAAGATCCTGAAGAATGATTGGTGAGTTCTGACATGTATTTAGACAGGATAAAAAAAAGGGATGCCTTAGGGTAGAGTTTCAATCTCATCCCACTGGTGTTTTCACAATTAAGCAGCTTAAGGAAGATCTCCTCAAGGTCCAAGTCCATGTCAGGCTTTTGGAAAACAGCCTGCAGATATTCACACACTGCATGCATCACCAGGTGCAGATTTGTCTTTCTGAAGTTGGGATGTGAAACTTATTGTCCCTGGCTGCCAGAGGATGGAAAAATCCTTCCTGCAGTTTCCAGGTAACATCAAGGCTTTTTCCAGCACTGATGAGAAGTTTCTTCACTATTTTCCTCTCCTTCCTCCCCATCCTTACAGCTACAAAACAGCAAGAGTTCCTCAGGATGCTCTTGGGATCACAGCAGAGCTGAGCAGACCCTGAACCCAAAATCCCACCCTGCAATCCCCCTGGGCAGGCAATCACCCAATTAACACCTTGCAGTGAGAACCCTTGAGCGCTAATTGAGCTGGATTTATGGACAGGGGGAGTTCAAATGAGGGCAGTGTCAAACTTTGTGTGCCTTAAATAAATTGAGTCCCCACTGCCAGGTCAGTGATTTGGAGCCCTTTCAGATGCCCTTTGCTGTCCCTCCACGCAGGAGCTGCAAGCATCCTCTCTTGTGCCCAGCTGTTGCCCTTGAGGTTTACACAGCTGCCGTGGGGAATGGGGGTGCAGCCTCCCCAGAGCCTCAGAGCCACAGCAGGGTCAGAGGTTGCCACGTTTGGGCTCACAGAGGAACAGGTGGGCACAGGGCTGGCATTTGGAACACTGGCACTTTTATTTTTAATGGCCCTCCCTCCCCCCCTGCACACACGGTGCTGGAAATGACTATGAAATGCATCTGGCTGGGCTGAACAGGCATCCTGCCCTTAGATAAGGGAATAATCTTGGGTTTGGGGGTTGAATAGTCATTCAACTCACATTTTAATGCATGCAAACCCGTTCTGAATTAAAGCATTAATTTAGACTTAAAATGTATGGAGCAGGTTCTGATCAAGGCTTCCTTCCTCATCCCACCCATGGGCTCTTTTTCTCTCTACTTCTGTTTTTCTCTTCATTGCTGGGTTGATGGGTCTGTGCAGCATCAGGCAGAAGGATATGTCAATTAGAGGTGTAATAATTACCAATTATTCAGATCACTGTCAGTACTGAAAAGCTGGGGTGAAAAAATTCTGCTGTGGTTCAACTCAAGTGGTTTTTTAAGACTGGGTGGGAAGTGACTTCTTGCTGGATTCAGGTAAAGAAGGTATCAGGAAAAGATAGGGTAGTGGGAAAGAAGTTGTTTTGAGTGAGAAAATAAATTATACTCAGAGCACTAATAATGAATAGAAGATGTGCTGGGCAGTGATCAACCTGTCTGGGGCTCCCAACAACCCTGAAACATCCCTTACACTTTCACTGAGGAGAAAAGTGATAGAAACTCACCACATTTATCTCAAACTGGTGCTGCCTGTGGCAAGGGGTTTGGAACTAGGTGATTTTTCAGGTCCCTTCCAACCCAAACCATTCTGTGATTCTCTGATTGCTTTCTCCTGGAGTGACAGGTTTGGTGTTCATCCGCCTGACTTCCATGAATTTTTGGTTTTTACTCCTGAGGGGATAATATCTCTGGGATGTGACTCCCTGAGCAGTGAGTCCACCTTGACAGGGTCCACCTGGGAGTTTGCTGCGTGTGACACCAGATTAACAAAGTTTGGGCAGAGAGAAGCCATTAATGCTCTGCTTGAGCCCTCTGTGTGATGGCAGGCTGTGGAGCTGCACACCAGGCCAACGAGACCAAATCCCACCCCAGGGATTTGACAATTGTAAAAGATCTCATATCCAGTGTCTGGCTTTGCACAGCTGGGATCATTGTAAGTTGTTCTTTTGCACTTTTTTCTTTCCTTTTTTTTTTCTTTTTTAAATCAGGACTGTGGCACTTTTTTAACCAATTGGCTTCTTCTTACATAGAAGTAAATTGGTTAAGAAAAGAAGAAAAAAGAAAAAAGAAAAAAGAAAAAAGAAAAAAGAAAAAAGAAAAAAGAAAAAAGAAAAAAGAAAAAAGAAAAAAGAAAAAAGAAAAAAGAAAAAAGAAAAGTGTCATTTGAGTGCAGCCCTGAGGAATACAGTGGCAAGCCATCCCCTCTGCTGGAGGTGAAGCAAAGCCCAGGAGCAGCCTGCTGCAGGGTTCTTTCCTTTCATGTGACTAATACACACAAATCCCCCCTCCCTGGGGGCTGGGGGATCACTGACAGCAGGGACAGGCTGTGAGAAAGGGGTGAGGGCAGCCAAACTGTGCTGTCCTTTCATTCACCAGGGTCAGCTGTCCCACCTGTTCCTCCTGCTTAGGCATGGGGAGCAGGGATGGATGGAGGGGATGGGGCAGTGGCAGCACTCACGGTGAAAACTCCTCAAAGGGAAGGAATTCAGTTTTTAAATGAGAAGAAAGTGGGAATTTGCTACAGAGGTGGAAGGAGAGAGGCTGCAGGGCACAGCAGGGCTGGCATTTGCCTGAATCACTTCTCTGAGAACTGGGGATCAGGCCAAGAACAAGTTCCCTAATGAAAGACTAATGATGGATGAAGCTCAGTAGGTGCTGGGTTGCAGTTTGATCCCGAAACCCAATCCTCCACCAGCTGTTTGTTTAAGCAAATGCTGAGGTTCACTCCACAGCAGCGCCTGCCCAGGCTTCCCCTAGAGTTTTCTTCTGCCCAAATGACACCTCTTGGTTTTGTCCTTCTCTCCAGGATCCAATCTGTGCAGGTTTCCTTTGGGATGTTATCACCTATCTTGCAAAACGTGCAGCAGGCATTTTTTCCCACAGGCACTTGGGATTTTGTCCCTTTCCTCCTGTTTAAAGTGAAAGCTGCTTTAGGGTTGGACACTCCCTGGTGCGGTGTGGCTCCAGAGTGCCCAGCACAGCAGAGCTGGAGCCTTTTTTGGGTGACAAAAAGCCCCGTAACACTGAGACTGAAGGAGTGATGGTCCATCACACCTATGGGAAGTGTGGATGCATCTGTGAGCAGCCCAGCAGAGGAAAATCTCTGGGAAGAACTCAACACAAGAAGTTTTTCACAGTGCAGAAGCAGCTTGTGCTTTACTTGAAATTGCTTTTTTTTCTCCTTTGTGACTGTTTCTTTTTTTTCTTTTAGGAGGATTTTTGTACCTGGCAGGTGCTGGGGGTGTTTAGTCTGGAGAAAAGGTGGCTCAGGGGGACCTTATTGCTCCCTACACCTGAAAGGAGGGGGTAGCCAGTTTGGGTTTGGTCTTTTCTCCCAGGTATCAAGTGTTAAGACAAGGAGAAATGATCTTAAGTGGTGCCTGATTGGATATCAGGGAAAATTTCTTCACTGAAAAAGTGGCTACCCAGAGAAGTGGTGGAGTCACCATCCCTGGAAGCATTCAAAAAGTTTTAGTATATAATTTTCTTTTAATATAACATATATTGTAAAATAATATCTTAAAAATTAAATAATAGAAAATATATAATAATATATAATATATATTATAATACATATCATATCATATCATATCATATCATATCATATCATATATCTAATATCTAATATATAATATATGCACTATACTCTACTCTACTCTACTATTATATTATATTAATTATATTATATTATATTATATTATATTATATTATATTATATTATATTATATTATATTATATACATAATAGGTATATAATATTAAATTATTTAGTATATTTTATACTATATAATATACAAATATACAATAATATTAAATATAAAATAATAAATCAGCCTTCTGAAACATAGAGTCAAGATTCTCATCTCTCCCCTCACCCTGGGACCCCTGCAAACACCACCACACATCCCCTGGGTCCAGCATCTGCCAGGGGCAGGAGGCTGAGGGGACCCCACATCCCCTCTGTGTCCCACAGGAGATGTGAGCACAAACACACCCAACCTTGAAACCAAAGAAGCCTCAAACCTGTCATTAAAGCAGCTGCACCAGCAATAAATTTAGAATTTAAAGAAGTTCAGTGCCTGTTTAAATGCAGCAAAAGTAGCTATGGGAACAAGCTCAACAGAGTTTTTATCTTGCTGAAAAGTGACCTCGTAAAGATGTGGAAGACTCCTGGAAGCACCAGCATTTTTCCTCTCACAGGAAAGAGCTGAATCTCTTAAAAATCAGGTAGAAAAGTGAGCTGGGTAAGTCAGGCAGTTCATTTACAGGCTGCAAATATAAGTAGAAGTAGTGGTAATAAAAGGTTTTAAAATCTCAAAATCCTAATAATGTGAATATTAAAAATATTCACATTAAGATTTTAAAGGAACAATAAAAAGGGGAGAAAAAGCCTGAACGCTGTTCCTACTAGGAGACATTTTCAATTTCCCATCCCTGGAAGTGTTCAGGGTCAGGCTGGATAGAGCTGAGAGGTAATGGAAGATGTCCCTGCCCATGGTAGGGGGCTGGATCTAGGTTATCTTTAGGATCCCTTTCATCCCAAATCATTCTGTGACTCTAGGATTCTTGGCCAGGGGCTCTTTCTTCTGATTTGGGATTGATCATGAACAAGCTGTATTGGCTTTCTCCTACTCAGATCCCTGTTTAGCACTACTGCCCTGCCTCAGCTCACCTCCCCATGGACAGTAGCCTCACCCAACTGGATTCTGAGGGTCAGCAGGAGGAAGACTGGGATTCAAAGGGAAATTTGATCAGAGAAAGTTTTCCAAACCCCCTAGGTTCCTTTGGAAATCCCAGCTCAGCACCCTGCCTGCCGGTGTCTAACGAGCCTCCCAGGAAAAAAAGACATCAAACCCCAGTATTTATTATTAATCAGCCCAGCTTCTTAACACCTTCTCTGTGACCTTGGTTGCTAGGAAGTTGGTGTCAATACAGGAAAAGTGAAGTATTAATAGAAAGAAAGAGCAGCTGTAAGACCTCAGCACAGAGCAGCATGGCCAGTGGAAGTCTTCCAGGCTGCTGGTAACCCAGTCTTCTAGGAGAGGGGTAGTGATTTCACACTGAAAGATAGCAGATTTAAATTAATTATGAGGAGGGAATTCTTCCTTGTGAGGGTGGTGAGGCCCTGGCACAGGGTGCCCAGAGAAGCTGTGGCTGCCCCTGGATCCCTGGAAGTGTCCAAGGCCAGGCTGGACAGGGCTTGGAGCAACCTGGGATAGTGGAAGGTGTCCCTGCCCTTGGCAAGCGGTGGAATGAGATGAGCTTTAAAGTCCCCTCCAACCTGAACCATTCTGTGATCCTATGGTAATGCCAAGCTGGAAAGCAGAGATCTCTCCCTGTGTCTGGAAAGCAGGGATCACAGCCCTGGGGCAGAACTGTCACTAAGCTCAAGCAGTTTTAAGCTCTTTTTCTTTACTGTGTGTCCAGCATGGCACACCTTGCATTGCAGGGGAAGCTGCTTATCCAAAGATAAATCCAGAGAAACACAATGCTGCTGGCCCCCAAGTGGCATCAGTTCCCTAGAAACCTGATCTAGGGAGTGACAGCCCTGCCCAGGACAGGAGGCTGATATAGATGAACTTTTTGGTCCCTCCCAACCCAAACCATTCTGTGATTTTATGATTCTATCATTTTACGCTCCAACAATGAGCTCTATCAGTCTGGCTTTCCCCTGGGATGCATTTTTCTCTCTTTACAAGGGTAAATGCAGGAACTGTGCATTTCCACCTCATTTCCTCGTGCCAAGGCCTGACTTTGGCAAGCAGGAGGCCGGGAAGGCCGCTGCCCTTGCTGTGGGGTGGCGGATACATCAGCAGGGCTGGGAGGGAGGAGGGGATTGCAGTGGTTGCAGACAGAATTGCTAAACCTCTCCTTATCCCACATTATCCCCCCCTCAGCTGTCCCTCTGGGAGGTGCCATGTGGTGTCCAACAATTGCCATGCTCCTGTCGCGAGGTGGCTGCTGTGAGATGAAGGGGGGAGCATGAGGGGACCCCTCATCTGGATCCTTCAAGGCTTCTCCATCCCAGAAATGCTCCAAATCCTGAAGAAACAGAGTCTTTCCGTGCTGCTGCCTCTGAAAAAGGCCCCATGGGCAGTGTCATCCCTGCCTTACACACCAGTGACACTGTTTAGCCCAAATCACGCTCTGGTAAGCACAAGAGCTGGGAAAAAATCCCACATCTCCTCTTCCTGTGCTGCCTGCTTGAACCTGGGCTTTTCCTCAAGCACAAGGAACTAACACAAAACACTCCTGGACCTGTGTCAGGCAGAGCAGTGGCAGCCCGGCCTCTCCTGGGTTGTATTTCAAGTGTCAGACAGGTCTGTGATGGCTCCATGCTTCCATCTAGTGACAAAAAGCCACTGCTCACACTTCCTGCTTGGCTCTGCCTCCTTTCTGGGTCACTGCAGGAGTATTTCTCACATTCTGGATGCTGGGCCTGTCCATAGGGCTATTTCCATTTATTTACTTAAAGTCTAAACCCTTAAATGAGTAACTCCAAAGAAAACCAGGGGTGAGGTTTTTGAGCAGAACTGTCCTTTGGCAGGAAAAAAGTGGCTTGCACATACCATACAAACATGCACTTGCTCATCAAAATGTGCTGGTTTCTTTTTTAGTGGGTAATGTCCCTAAAACCAGGCATCAGCCTGTGGTGACAAAGTATTTACATATCCTATAGCAAGTATTTTCTATCCTATAGCAAGGCTCCTCTGTGACTTGGTCATTCCTCTCCTGATCTGGTTATTAAGAAAAATGTTTTTCATAGAATCATAGAATCAAAGAATGGTTTAGGTTAGAAGGGACTTTAAAGCTCATCCAGTTCCACCCCCTGCCATGGGCAGGGACGCCTTCCATTATCCCTGGTTCTCCCAGCCCTGTCCAACCTGGCCTTGGACACTTCCAGGGATCCAGGGGCAGCTTCTCTGGGCACCCTGTGCCAGGGCCTCACCACCCCCACAGAGAAATCTTCTTTCTAATATCCCATCTAACCCTGCCCTCTGTCATTTTAAATCCTTCCCCTTTGTCCTGTCCCTCAAGGCCCTTGTAAATGGTGTCTGTCCATCTTTTTTCGTAGGCTCCCTGCAGGTACTGGATAGATGCAATTAGGTCACCCCAAAACCTTCTATTTTTGAAGCTGAATTCTCCCAATTATCTCAGCCTTTTCTAGCAGGAGAGTTGCTCCATCCCTTCAATCATCTTTGTGGCTTCCTCCAGACTTGCCCTTTCCCTCTTTTCAAGTTCCATCTCCTTTATGGGTAGGGCTCTCTGTGCATTGTTTTTCTTAATCTGTGGCTTTCTGCAAAGAATAAACTCCTCATCCGAGCCAAATCCTGTCGGAACCCAGGATATTCCTCTGGCTGCTGTGAAGGACTCGAGACCTTGATAGGGGGCTCAGAGACCTTGGCACAGAGTCAAAGACACCTGTGCCTTCGATTTTAACCCATGGAAACAATTACCAGCTTTGTGTGAGGAGTTACAAGCCACAACAGTTTGAATAGAATGTTAGTGAATTTATCACATGGTGAAAATGTATAATTTTGGGGTTTTTAGAATGGGGGTTCAGGAGGTAAGATGGAGGGATCTGGGCATGTCCAGTCTTTCTCCTTCTTGGCCTCCATCTTCTGCTGTGATGGTGGCACTTTTGGATTGGTTTAGAGACAAACTAACATAGGTGATAAGTATTGAAAAATTATTATAAATAAAGTACGCATAGTTTTTAGTAGAAAAAGATAACACTGCCCTGAGGGCAGTCAGTGTGCCTCAACCCAACCTGCTGGACAGACCTCACTGGGTCAGAGAAAGACAATGTATTAGATAAGAGCAAATAAACAATCTTGACAACGAGAGCTGAGGAATTGTCTTCTTCTTTGGTTTTGGGGCTGGGAAAAAGAGACTTTCTAACACCTCGAGGTCACCTCGAACCAGAGACCTCATCAAAATCCTTCTGATCTGCAAACCTTGGACATTTGGTTGAGTTTTTCCTGGATGAAACATTTTCTTAGCATTGGATCACAAAGTGCTGTGGATGCTAATACTAATACTAATAGTTTCTGCTGACTACAACCTAGAGAGTTTGAGTGGCAGAGTGTGTTGGGAGCAGCAATAAACCATAATGGCCCTGATCAGCCTCACCTGGGACCACACTCCCCAGCCTGGCTGTGGTTCCAGAGCATGATTTAACCTCATCTGTGGCCCTGTGCTCCCTCCCTGAGCTGTGCTGTGGAAATACTGCTCTGTAATCCTCCTCTGGTCCTGTATTTTATCAGGATCATGGGCTTGTGTTGTAGCTGAGCACCCTGTCCTGTCTCCTCTTGTTTCTGAAGGGGTTTCCTGAAGGGACCTTGTACCTGGTCCATCCCTTTATTTGGGGTTGTGAGTGGACCCTGTTATCAGCATCTCTTTTGTTTCCTGGGTTCAAGTTGTTATCCTTGAACAGCCTCTACTTGAAGCAATAGTTTTTTGTTTGAGAATTCCCTCGAGTTTACTCTTCCTTCTGACCACATTTCCAGTGTAATTCTGCTAATGAGTAAACTGAGTGTAGATCACTGGTGGGGTTAACTTACATGAGGTTCCTGTAACCATTGGCTGAGACACTGGGTCTTGGCCTAAGAATAAACCAAGCAGGACTGGTTCCACTGCTGGGCAGAGCTCCAGAGCTCCCCTGAGGGTTGATTGCCCGTGACTTTGTGCCACTGAGTGTCTGAATTGAGGCTGAGCAAGCCTGTTCCACCTCCCTGTGGGGCTGAGGTGAGAGCACGAGCACATTCTGCTGCTGTTTGGTGTGTGGTAACTCATTAAACCTCAGTTATGCTGCAGGGGTCTGGGAACTTCCTGCACATTTCAGTGGAAACTTCCATGAAGGTTTTCATACCAGGGCAGGGGCTCAGCAACCTTTGAGGGATTCCATCAAAATCCATCTGGGCTTCAGAGAGAGGAGGGCAGAGGTGGGAGTAGAGATGTTATTCAGTGTCTGGGGGAGACTGGATTGCATCTTCCCAGGAGCCAAGGCTCTCCAGGGTGTGAATGATAACACTGAGAAAGTACACTGCCCTCTTTTCCACAGGCAAAAAGACCTGCAGGGTTAAAGCTACTTGAGAAGTGATAAGGGATCTAAACATCCTTTGGGCAGAATTCCCAGCAGATGATGCTGTTTGGAATACCATGGAAAAATTAAATTAATAATATGTAAGGGAACCTTGAAGTCCATTTGCTGTGAAAGTCAGTCTCAGATTGAATATCAACATATCAAGAAGCAGTTGTCATGTTGTAGGAGAGAAAAAAAGAGGATAAAATGGATTAATTGTCCTCCTGTTGGAGGACCTAACCATATGCCAATGGAAGAATGATCCCAGTTTATTTTTGTTATTGTCATTAAAGTCTTGGAACAAAAGAGTTAATAGCAACAAGTAGCTTAGGTTAATGATTAAGCACCCTCAGTGGACAGCTCGGACCTGTCTGTGACAGGATTTGAGCCTTTTGGGAAGCTTGTCTGGTGGGTTTCAGCACTGGGCAGAGTGACTGACACAACCCCAGCCTGAAACCTGTGACAGAGCTGGTGCCAAAGGGTTGGAGCTCTTGTGCTGCTATCAGAGCCCATGCACTTCACATCAGAGCAATGGAGGAAGAACAAATTGAATAAGGTAAGTAAAGCCAGAATGACTCCGAAAAATAATAACAAAATTAAATCCAAATTATATTTTCTGCACTTGCATTGAAATGCAGCATTCACTTGTGCTGGACTCTGCCCCGTACACTTTGCAGTGTGTTAAAATGAGCAAGAAATAGAAAGTGGTTACAGTGGGTCCTGTGGTCCATAAGCAGTAGAAACCAGGTTGGATGGGGCTTGGAATAGCCTGGTCTGATGGAAGGTGTCCATGCCCATGGCAGGAGGTTGGAACTGGGTCATCTTTAAGGTCTGTTCCCACTAAAACCATTTTGTGATTTAGAAATGAGGCCAAATTAATGCACCCATGATTTTTCCATACCGCGGGTGAGGGCAGGAGAAGTTGTCAGTCTGTCCTTAAATGTTAGACCAGCACCTGACATGGACTTTATAAAGGAAATGTGTGATATCTCTGGCTAGGACAGCAAGTAAGACCTGGTCTGCAAGAACTCAAATGTTTAAATTCTTAAATTATTAGAAGAGTTCACAGCTATTGCTCCACAGGTTTGCAGTGAAAAGAAAGAATACAGATTTTTTTTTTTTTTAAGTTACAGGGAAGGTCCTGGAGCCAGACTCTTGTGAATTCCTCATCCAATGTTCAAGATGAACCTTTGGAGAACTTTCCTGCTGAGTGCTGGGCTGATATTCTTGGCAGGTGGGTGATGGAGAGGTGTTGTCTCCAACCACACCTGCAAAATCCAATGGGAATTAGACACAGACTGCCTGTGAGTAGTGGAGAAGAATGTCTAAAAGTTGTTGAAAACTATGGGATATTGACTGTAGCACATTGGACATTGTCCACCATTATTATTGTTTTTCCATGGCATTGTTTCCATTGCCATAGAGGAGATTTCTGGATTAATTTTAATTCTCTGTGTTCATATAATACCTATTTTTTTGTTTACTTGATGATAAATATGTCACTCTCTGCATGTTGATATTAAGGGTTCATGATGAAAAAGTGTCCAATATTTGGCTCTGGTGATCCATACTGATGTTTGATCAGATGGCATCCAAATATAGCTAAGAAGTTGGAAATCTCGTAAAATGTTAATAAGGAAAGTGAATATCACCATGAAATCACTTCTGGAAAATTCTGGTCAGTGGCTGCATAAAAGAAAACCTGATTCATCTCTCAGCTTCAGAGAATGAGGGTACCCAAAATAAATCCTAAATTATCTAAAGAATTTGGTGTCTTTATGAAAAGCATGGCATAGCAGGTTATAGGTGATTAACATCATGAAGCAGGAGTTCTTTTCCAGGCATGAATGAGTCTCCTAAGGACTTCAGAAGGAAACAGCTGGACAGGCTGTCTGGGAGCCAGAATAGGATATATTCTGTAGGCACCCTTAATTTTTGGGTGCCTAAATAAATAATCTTTGAGAGATGAAGGAATAAAAATGATGTTTACCATCTTTAATTCTTGGGGATGGCAGGAGGCTCAGGCTGTACCTTGGTTCACCAAGCCCTAAAGGCATCAACACGTCCCTGAGGGGAGCTGTAAATAGGGGACAGTGGTGGGGGGAAAAGGATGGGAAACATGATTAATTTGGATGGTTGAGAAAGAAGAATGGGATGAAGGGTGGGATCACAGGAAGGCAGCTCTCAGGTGACTGTGTCTCATCCTGAATAAGGTTTTTTAGATATTTGCATTTCCCTTCAGCCTGATGGAGCTGGTTTGTTTTGCAGGGACAGCCTCAGGATCCCTTGTCAAGCCCCAGGAGGGGAGCATTGCTGGGGGAACATGGATTACCATCACCCTGGATGGTGAGCTTTAAACTGAGGAATTATGCGTTGAAATAGAATCACATAAAGTATTGAAAGGGATCTTTAAAATAATCTTATTCCACCCCAGTGCCATGGGCAGGGACACCTTCCATCAACCTAGGTTGCTCCAAGCCCTGTCCAACCTGATCTTGAACACTTCCAGGGATGCCAAAAAAACAGATAATCAGCTCCCTTCTGAGGTTTGTGGTTGGAGTGACAAACCCTACCCAACAGAGGCTATAACACTCATAGCATGAAATCAGCTTGAGATGATGACTTTATAAACTATTCCTGAAGGTTTATTTCTAAGCAACAGAAATCAAAATATTTACTTTATTTTTTTTCAGACGTAGGGCTAGAAATTTCTTCCCTGCTGCTGCCCTTTTATTGAAGAAAAGCTAAAAATCTGCCCTCTTCATATGTCCTGTAATGCTGGAGCATTTTAAAACTCTTATGATGAACATGAGATCTGAGTAAAAATTTCAGAAAATTGTATGTCATGTCCATTCTGGCCCCAAACCAACTGTACAAAGCTGGGTCTGATTTTGCACAGTGATGAATATTTATTCATTGTGAAGAGAGTTGGTTTCTGGATCAGCTGTGCATGGTCATTAGCTGGCACAGGCTGACCAGTGCAAGGGTAGAGTCACCAGGGGGATTTAAAAATGTGTGGAAATGCACTTGGGGATGTGGTTTTTACCCTTCCAATCCTCTCCCCATGCCCTTGGGGGGAAAATGAGTGAGTGGCTGTGTGGGGCTGAAACATGGTTTTAAAAAGCCTGATCAAGAACTCCAAGCACTATTCCTGGAGAATCTGAGTTGTATCTCCAAAAATGCTCGTTGTGTGACTGGGAGTGATTCTGTCCTCACAGAGCTCTTCTGTTTGATTTTATTGCTTAGGCTCAGCATCCCACCAGGTAGAATCTGTCTCTCCAGCCAGTGCATCCCAGCTGGAGGTGTCCCTGGTGCACCCAGACCTGCCCAGGCTGCCGTGTGATGTCTCTCCTCTGTATTTGGACTTGCCCTCCATAAGGTGCAGAACAAGGTATGATTATGATCCATAGTTACACTGTGGGTGAGACCTTGCCCTTTGTCAGACAGGATCCTCATTTTCCTTCGGTGTCTGCACAGGAAGTTTGGGAGTTGAAAGAATTCCTATGGTGTTGGAATCTGAAATGTAGGGAATTCTCAGAACTTTGGGCCTGTAAGGCAAAGTTTAGAATTAGGATTTGATCTGGGGCTTTGGATAAGGCTTCCAAATTTAGTTATTAGAAGTGAGAATGTGGATTTATAGTTTAAAACAGAGGTTGGTTAAGTTAAAGCAAAGGAAAATTTAGAGTTTTAGAGTATAGTACTATATACTATATATTACTACATACAGAATATACAGTACATATATATATCTATATATACACTATATAGTATATATAGTATGTATAGTTTATATATACTATATATACATTATATATTATATATATGTAGAATGTGTATATATACTGTATATATACTATAAAGTGTTTATATATATACTATACCGTATATACTGTATAGTGTATATATATACTATAAATATATTGCATATACTATATAGTGTAGTACTGTAGTACTATATATAGTATAGTATATAGTAATATATATAGTATATTTTTGTGTTATAACATGATTGACTAATAAAACACTGTATTATAAGTTTATAAGACAAAATATTTAAGGATTGGTTTAAAAGTATAAATATCCTTGTTGATAGTGTTTTATTCGTTAATAAATATTTGCTACTAGAGGTCTTGTGACCTTCTGAGCCATGTGGTGAAGATGTGAGTTGAACTCACCTTAGTTGCTTATGTGGAAGATAAGGAAAATAAATCACATTATTTAAAACAACTCAGAAATCCTCAAATTCAAAATTCCTTCACAAATCCTCATGCTGTGGCCTCACTGAGTACCTGCTAACCTGGGTTGATTGATTTTTGTTTTAAATTCATGAAGCACAAGGAGACCTTGAGGGTCACAGTGAGGCTTCTTGGGCAGTCCAGGCTCAGACCTTCAGAGGTTTGTAGACATCCAGCTCTCAGATGCAAAACTCCCAAGGAAATCTTGGAGGAGACTCTACCAGATTTTGGTGTCCTTGACCTGTCCGAGGTGATAGAGAGAGGTTATGAAATAAATATGGTTCCAAGCACCAGCTGGGCAGTTTGAGCTGCCTGTTTTCTATCCTGTCATAGCTTTAACACAGGTGGTTGGCCTGGAAGACTGGGGTGTCTGGAGAGCGACCTAATGGGACTCTTCCATATTTTTCTGCTATGATTTGCCTGGGAGTTAATTCTGGTGGGTGCTGTGCTGGGAAACTGTGTGGAACAAGGATGCAGCATTAATTTATGGACCAGGATCAAGATGCCCTGCAGACCCAGGGATTAATTTTATTACAATGAATAACAATTATTTTCTGTGCATGCCTAATGAGAATGCTTGTGTTTTGCATTACAATAATTTAGGTGGAGTTTCAATGCAGTCCTGTCACCTTCTGCTCTTAACTGTGATTTCTTGCTGTGCTTCCACATTTATTTAAAATTGTTATTTTAAAGTTTGGCTTTATATGTGTGAAGTTTGGGCTGACAGTGTAAAGCTCCTTTGCTCTATGGATGTCTCAGTGGACTTGCTGTGAATGGAGACTCTGTAAAGGACTTGGCATTTTCTAAACACAGTTTGTATAAAAATAATATAATACACATTTTCTTCCACCGAGGTCTTCACCCCAGGAGGGTTTGTACCACGTGGAGGTGATCTTTCAAGGACATGTGATTAACAACCTGACTGAGGTGGAGAAAGAGAACTATTCTTTCAAGGTAATCACCAAGTGCAGAAATGAGGATAAAGAATTCAAGGTATTGAAGGGAGTGAAGCTTGAACATTGTGTCACAGGAAATACATTGAAATGGATGGAATCATGGAATGGTTTGGGTTGGAAGGGACCTCTAAGACCATTCAATTCCCACCCTAAGCTAAAGAAAGATGGGGAGAGACTTTTTGCAAGGGCATATTAGAGACAGAACCAGGAGGGATGGCTTTAAGCTGAAAGACACTGGGTTTAGATTGGAAGTTTGAAACAACCTCTTTAATGTGAGGCACTGGCAAAGGTTGCCCAGGGAAACTGTGGCTGCTCCATCCCTGGAAGTGCTCCAGGCCAGGTTGTGTGGGGCTTGGGCCACCCTGGGACAGTGGAAGGTGTCCCTGCCCATGGCAGGGATGTGGAACGAGAACATCTTTAAGGTCCCTTCCAACCCAAACCATTCTGGGATTCTGTGATCTCTTACAGAGCAGAATCCTTAACCATGACTGTGTGCTTTGGGATGAGGCCTGGTGTTTTTGACAGTCACATCCCACCTCTGTGCTACGTTTGAGCAAAAAACCCAGCACTTTCAGTAAATTGCACATTAAAACTGAAGAGTCATTGGGCGGTTCAGCTAGCTTGGAGAGCTGATGAAAAATCACCAGGGGATGCTGTTAATGAGGCACATTCCAAGCTAAATAAACCTTGATGTGTCTCTTTGTTTTGGGGCTGGGCCCTGGGAGCTACATGTATTAAAATTAATTTTGCCTCTGCATTAGATTGGAAAAGCTGCTGCAGGCACCAACAAGTCTGAGCAGCTCACAAGACTCTGTCAGCCAGTAACCCCAATTTCATGCTGCTTTTGGCTTCTTTCTCCACATCTTCTGCAGCCTGGAGTATGGTGTGATGGTGCCTTTGCTCTCCAGAAGTGGCCATTGCTGGTGGAAGTTTGTGGCTGCTCATTCATTTTTAACATGACCAGGAGGGAAGGGAAAGGCTGAGTTCTGAAAGGGAATGGGCTTCAAGGAAAGCTTAGGAAAAAAACTGATATATGCAATGGTACCTTTGAATTAATGCAACAAATTAAATTTTTATGATATTTATTTGGCTGTGAGCAGCATCTGTAAGTGCCAATGAGGTCTTGAGGGGGATGATAAAGGGGGTGGAGAAGATGAGCATGTCCAAAAAGGGTGGGGAAGGGTCTGGAGCACAAATCTGATGAGAAGCAGCTCAGGGGGCTCAGCCTGGAGTAAAGGGGGCTCAGGGAGGAATTTCTCCCTCTCCACAACTCTGACAGGAGGATGCAGCCAGGTGTGATTGGCCTCTTCTCCCAGGTTACAAGATACAGGATGAGAAAATTGCCTTAAGTTGCACCAGGGAAGGTTCAGATTGGATATTAGGGGAAAATTTCTTCCTCAAAAGATTGTCAAACACCAGGGAAGTGGTGGAGTCACCAGCCTTGGAGGGATTGAAAAACCATGCAGATGTGGAAATTTGGGATATGTTTTACTGGGTTTAGCAGTGTTGGATTAATGGTTGGACTTGATGATTTCCAAGGTTTTTTTCCTCAGAGGTGAAGTTGGTCCTTGCCCCAAAAAATCTCTGTTGTTTTGCTGTAAGATGGGTCAAGACAAAGTCTTTGCTCCACTGCTTTAAGGTACCAAACAAAATTGCCAAAGAGTGGCTGAAGTATTTCACATCTGTGATGATGGAATTATTCTAAAGTATATGTTATGGGGAAGATAAATGGTGTCACCATCCAAGATAAAATGCAATTTTTAACTTCAGCTAAAGCATGATTTAGAAAGTTGATATTGTATTAAACTGTGCCTTCTGACATTGGATCAAGCCAGGATGGGCAATTTGGGCACAAAAGATGATGTAAAAATATCACTAATCCAGACTGTGAATGGAGAGGGGGTAAGAAGGGAACAATTCTCCCTACTCCTTTCCCAGAGCAGGAATCTGCTACAAAGATCAGATGTGGAGTATAAATTTCTGAAATGCAGCTGCTGGCTGGGCTGTGAGCAGTGCACCATCAGGTGGGGTTGGACTGCTGCAGAAATAGCTGAAATGTCACTGCAAATTTCTTTTTGCAGTTCTTAACTGAGCAGACACCTGTGGTTTACCAAATTCATCCATCATCTGGCACCCCAGGTATGGGACTTTCTTTAATCTGTACTGCCATATAGACCTTTTGCTTATTGGGGTTTTAGATCAGGCTTTAAAGTTACACAAGAAGTCATTCACTGATTTTGGTCTGAAAAATTAACTGGAATGTGGCAGATTTTTTCCCCCTATTTCTATTATTTCTGTATTTCCAGGTTTCTTTAGAGAAAATTGAAAGTTTGATCCTCAAAGTCAAGATTAAACAAAAGATTTTGGTCTCTCAAGAGTTCTGACAGTCACATGGATGATTGTGTCACACAGATGTGCCTCAATCTAAATCAATGCCTAATTTCTAATTGTGTTCAGGTGTAGTTCAGGTCTAGATTCTCATGCCTTGCTTTAGGATGTCAGTATGGAGGTTTCTGTGTGTTAGCTGGATGGATGTTTCACCTCCCAGTGTGAGTGAGAGCAGGAGAATAATCTGGTCACAGATATGCCAAGATCCTTCTTTAGACCTTCACCCTGTCTGGTGTAACAAATGATGTAATTTTGGTTGTCTCATGAGGTTCTACTGTGGAATCATTTTAGAAAGTGGGGTTTAGCTAACAAAAGAGTTGAGGAAAAATTGTGAACTCTGTGCAAAATCAGATCTGCAAAAAAAATTTCATTTTTCTGGAATGAATTGGGGGGTTTTTTGGTGGGAAACAAAGATATGTGCTTTGAGAAAAGTGAATTTTAAGTGCAAAATCATCTTGAGCCATGGTAAAAGCTGAGAGCACGTTCAGTGCAGGAACCTCTGCAAAATCTATAAAGACCATTAATTCCTTTTGTTCCATTAATTTCCTTTTGCTCAGAAAATCTGCAAATAAGTTCTCTGCTTTTAAAAGTCTCTCTTCAATTTCCATTTCCTCTTAAACAGGAAATTTAATTCAGATTCATGGGAAGACAATTGCTGGCAGATATGAGACCCTGGACTTCAATGTGGATTATATTGATGGGTAATTATGAACACTCAGCTATCTGCTGCAGTCCCTGTAAATTGGCATTTCTTCCATCAGCCTCCTCAACAGCAATAAATTGCAACCAGTTGGCCCAGAATTGCCATTTACTTCCTTTGTGGTTTATTGCAGCTCATGAGTTGGGCTCCAGCAAACTTTGTTAATCTAATTGCAACTGGTCCATTAAGCTGGTTGGTTTGTTTACTGGCAGCACAGTCAATCACAGCTCAGTGTGAATTGTACTGTAATTGCAGCTGGCTGCTGTAGATTTTCTTTTGGCTAGCAAATTAAAATTTAACTAATTAAAATAATGTCAGAGTTGAAAAGTTAAATAAATTTTCCCCTTTCCATTTGCATTTTTTTAAAAAGAAAAAAACCGGATTAGTTTGAAGCAGATGCTCTGGTGAGCCAGAAGACTAAAGAGAAGTATTTTGAGACAAAAAGCTTTGTTGTTCACTGCTTTAAACACTCTGTAGTTGTTTTCTTGTTCTCAGAGGTTTGATACTTTTCTAAATGTTGCTTCTGTGGTTATATGCAATAGAGAAAAGCAGCTAGGTTTAAAAAAACCCTTATTTTAGGACAGCAGCCCCTTTAAACAGAGTGAATCCAAAATGAGCATCAACTCTGTCCTGTTGTGTGTCATATGTATTTCCATATGCAGGGATATGTTACCAATTGTTAATTTATGATTTCTGTGTCAATGAAGAATTAAGCCCAGGTAAGTATTTTAAAGATAAACTATTAATCCACAGTTACTCTGCTGGCAGTTGAAGGATCATTTCAGGTGTGTATTCTCAGTAGTTAGAGATTTTAATTGAAGCATCAGATATTTAACACTGATACACTTTTTAAATTACCTCTCAAGCTGATTGGAAATGTCCCTTGCTAAGTGAATAAATTCCCTGCTGGCATGAAGGAAAGTCCAGCGCAGATTCCTGCCATGCCATCCCTACACTGTGCACATCAGCAGCCTTTGTTTGGGATCAATTATTGCTTTACCTGCCTCTGGTGGAGCCCTGGAAGCTTTGATGAGAGGGAAGAAAGGCTGCTCTGTCTGAGCACAGGCTGGATGTGCCTGCAGTGCTCTGCTGCCAGATTACTCATTTACAGCTCAGCCTCACCAAAAGAAAATGGCCTCAAAATCCCAGCATACCAGACAGGTTCCCTTTGTAACTTCACATGAATAGTTTGCCCATTTTTGGTGTGTTAGGAAATAGGTACCAGGTGGGGACTTGGATTTGACCAGAGCAGTCTGCCACTCAGTCACGCTGATTCAGGATTTGGAGCAAAAAAAGGGAATGGTTTTTGTGCTTCCAAGTGTGTTCTGCACCTTTTTCCATGCTTTGTATGGGATGCTCTGGTCCAGTGATGCTGAACAAACATTTGGCAGCACTGATATTTTTTTCAGTCTTCCTTAAAAGGAAAGGTTCTCAGTATCAGCCACCTGTACTAATAAAAGCCAACTCTTTTAGGAAAAACCTCATAAAACTGCATTCTGAAACATGGGCCATAGAAAACTGCAGAGTGAGGGATGGGTCATCACCAAGTGTTTGCATTACAGGTTTCAGTTACCTTTTTTCCTTTAATTGGCTGTTAATTCTCAAAGAATCATTGCCAGCCTTTGTTTGCTCTGCCAATTACTCTGAATTTATTCCTCCCACCTTCTTCCTCCTCTCCAATGGAAGTTGTCCCATACAGATTCTTTAAGGAACAGATATTTACATTTTTTATTAGGAGTTTGGGTGATTTCTGCTGGAAGCTGTTTGTAGTGTTTTTCCTCAATGAAATAAAGAAATGTCTGAGCTATATTTTTATTGTACTTGCTGTAGGTGGTGCTGCCTGCTGGTTTGGAAGGTGTGGGTGGGTATTGCCCTCCTGGAGTTCAGCCTTGCTCTCAGGGAGGAGGGATTGGATCATTCAGAGGTGTCTCCAAGAGGGCCCTGCTGCACTCTCACAGAGCTGCAGCCCCCACAGTATTTGGGGAATGCACTTTGCAGGTGTAGAGATGAGAGATTAGGGCATGTCCCATTTTCTAGGTTAATAAGTGTTAGATACAAGTAGGGGGAAATTCCTGTCCCTTGGGAAAATATAGACTGCTGATTTTAACAGGATCAGGTTTCCATCTGCATCGCATTATATCTTTCCTGTTTATTTTTTGCCCAGGCCAGCTGTTCTTACCTCAGAAGGAGATGGATGGACCAGTATCTGCTCTTTTGCTGACAGGAGAGCTGGAACCACGTCAGTCCTGGCTTACTTTGGGTTTGTGTTGGTGCAAGGGTTCAGCACAGCTTGTGCACAAAAATATTTGTGGCTTTTGGAGAAACTTTTCTCTTTTGGCTTAAAGTGGAGACAGAGCCTGGGGGGTTATGGTCTGTAATGGGGTGGGTGAGGGCTGCTGGCTTTCTGCAGCTTCAAATGCTTAAACATAAATGTGATTTAGTGGTGGGAATTGTGTCAAATTTTGTCATTCCATGGCTCCAGAGGGTTGATGTAGTGCCAGCATATCTGTTTTAATTTAATTTCTAATTCTCACACTTTAGGAACCTGCAAAGGAGCAAGTAAAGGAGAAACATTTTTGTCCTTCTATTCACCCTCCCCTTATGCCTGCATTTGTCCCTGCTCAGTTTTTTATTTCAAGGGAGAGTTCTGAAGGCCACCAACAGCATCAGCTTCTAGAAACAGATGTAAAGGAGCCATGCTGGAGCACTGCTGCTGGAAGACATCCTCCTAAGCTGCTGAACTCTTGATCTTTAGTGGGAAGATGGGTTGTTCCTCTCCCATCTCACCTGCTTCACTGTCATGTTTCTAAAGACAGCAAACCTATTTGGGTGTATAAACCCATATCTCCTATTGAGTAGTTGATTCTACTATATTTTGCTTATTTTTTGCTCCCAAGGCTCAGTGAAGTCCTTGCTCTCCCCACAGTTACCCTGTTCAGGTGAAGGATGGACTGGGGACCCTGCAGTGCCGGGTGGAAGGGAATCACATAGGTTGGTGAAAATGGCTAAAAACCATGGGTTTCTGTCATTCCTGTAGCTCCAGAGGATGCAGGGAGGAGGGTGTCTCTCATGAGTGTTTGCTCTGTCTCCAGACTGGAATGTGGCTCAGGGCTGAGTCCATAAAAGCAGCTTCAGATCAAGGCTTGCAGCACAGCCCCTGCCCTGTTTGTGTCCCCTGCACAGCCTGGGAGGACATGAAGGGAAACCAGGATGTGATGTGGGCATTGCTGACAGCCAGCAGTGGGATTTGGGGGTCCTTGCTGAGTTCCCTGCTTTAATCCTTCTTGTCTGTGATGTCCCTTCCCTTTAGTGCTTTATTAGAGGAATAAATCAGGTGTTCTGTTCTAGTCACAGTCTCCAGTAGCAGGTGGGATCCCTTTCATTTTTCCTCAATCCAAGCACCCTGAAGAAGCTTCTAATATCTTGTGGAGGCTTTGAGCCCCAGCCTTCCTATTTGGGAAAGATATTGTGAGTTAAATATGTAAAATAGGTTTTCCTTACTGTTGTAAGGATAGTACAAGGAAGGGAGAATTGGGCATAGAGAACCTGGACAAGGTTTGGTAGGATTTACTTCACACTTCTGCCTGAAAGCATTGTCACTTTTCTCTCCCCCAGGGTCCCACAATGTCAGCTTCTCAGTGTTTAACAAAGGAAAGTGAGTAAAAGAAACTTTTCTCTCTTTTCCTCTGGTTTTGCATGGGAATAGAGCTGCATTTGAGTCCAGGATGAGTGAATTATGCTTTTACCTTATCATGTGTTTCATTGCTCAGAAATGAGGTTTGTTATCTTGAGGATATGGTTGTCAGATTTGGAATGACATGGGAGAATGTTTGTCCCCAAAGTATTTCCACTTTTGTGTTTTATACTTTACCTTCAATGACCAAAACATGAGATACCTTATCTTGGACAAGGGGGAATGGCTGAAGGAGGATGGATTCAGATTGGATATTAGAGAGAAATCCTTCCCTGTGAGGGTGGGGAGGCCCTGGCACAGGTGCCCAGAGAAGCTGTGGCTGCCCCTGGATCCCTGCAAGTGTCCAAGGCCAGGGTGGATGGGGCTTGGAGCAACCTGGGACAGTGGGAGGTGTCCCTGCCAATGGCAGGGGGTGGAACTGGATGTTCTTTAACATCCTTTCCCACCCAAACCATTCTGTGATCTGTTAAATCCAGCTGAACTAAAACCTTTCACCTTGCTTTTAACTATTCATCCACATGGGAAGGAATTTAACCATAAAAGGAGGTGAAAACAGGTTCTGACTGTGTCAGAACATACTTTACAATGTGCTAGTACTTCTAATAAAGTGTTTAAACCTTTTAATGGGGTCTCATGAATCAATGTGCTGGTGAAAGGAGCTGTTGGAACTTGCAGAAATGTTCCACTGTTCCTCTGGAGAGTGAGTGTCCAGCCCTGCCAAATGAAGGTTTGCTTTTATTTACATGGCCCAGGATCTCTCAGGCATTTTCTCTCTTGCAGGTCAGCAGTGCACAAAGGTGCTTGGCTCATCAGTGCCAAACAGGAGCTTTTCCTGTACCAGACTCACCCAGGTATTCCCTGATCCACCTCACTGGCACTGTCCTCCCTCAGTCCCAGTGTGATCTAGGAAAACACCTCTCACTGTTGCTTTTCCCAGGGATATAATCCTGTTTTGTCCTCATTTTGCTGTTCCACTTCTCTGGCATGGGCTTTATAAGCAAAAACCAACCAGATTTATGTGTATGCTGTTCCTTGTCCTGTCAGATCAGTTGCAGAGTTGAGGTGTTGCTCATAGGGAAACTTTTCCCCCTTAAATCACTCTGTATTTTTGAGGTTGAAATTTTAGAAATGCAGACCTCAGGATGAGAACTCCCACACTAGATACAGGGAGGATGTGATGTTCAGCTACTCCAAGAATTGAGTTCTGGATAAGTGCTGAATGGCAGGGTACTGCACCATTAGTTATAAAACATTATTAAAGGTACATTAAAAATAACCTGCATGAGATGTTTCAAGCTGTATTGTATACAATTCTTTGTTAAAAAGGCTAATTTTATGTCTTTATTTACAAGTTAAAGCAGAGTAAAATGAAATAACCATGCATGAAGTTGGCTGTGGGCAGAGCATAGCAGAAAGATCTGCCAGATCTATCCAGATCTGTCCTGTGCTAGTCAGTAGCCAATATTGTAAAATTATTGTTTAAATACCAGATGAAATAACAAAAAAGATGCAAGTATAGACCAAAACCCCCTATCTTCTTATTATTAGACTTCTTTTTTTCAGAGCAATACAAATAGGACTGGGTGGTTAAACTCCAATATGAGTCAAAGTGGGTAATTGTCATGAAAAGAAAAATAGTTTTCCTGTGGAATGGCACACTTGGAATAGATAAAGTCCTGAAAGGATCCCATGGCTGTGAAGTGGACACTCAGATTTTCTGCTCCCTCCATTTTTCCCTGAAGTCTGAGGGATTATTGGAAAGAGTGGTAACATTTAGACCTAAGGACTAAGTTGAGATGTGAGTCGGAGAAGATCAAGAGGATTAAAACAGTTTTAATTCTGCCTTTCTTTTCCCCCTTTTTCTCCCAGAGAACCTCAATAGCACAGAACAGAGCAGTTTGCAATCTGAGCATGACAGAGGCAGCCCCTACTAAGTAACAGCCCAAGCATTGCAGTGTCCCCCTTGCCATGTGGCCAAATGATCCATGCTGCTCATTCCTGGTGTCATCCCAGAGGCTGCCAAAAAAGGGGATCGGTGAGAAACTAGTTTGAAAAATGCCAGTCACTTGTTTTTAAAATTTCAAGAGTTTAATAGTAATAAAATGGTTATAAAAATATTAATACAATTAGAGTAATAATAATTTGGACATTTTGAATTAGGACAATATGAGACAAGAGACACAAAGAGTTAAGGACATCTGGGTACCTTTTCTGGGTAGCACAAGCCTGAAAAAGGACACCCATCAACAAAGGATTAACCTTTAAATACAACAGCCTGTTGCATATTCATACACTTCATACATGATGCATAAATTCCATTCAAACACAGGATTCTGTCTGGTCATCCTCAGCTTCTTCCTCTGAATCCTAACAGTGCCTCAAGGCAGGAAGAAGTTCGTTTCTTCTGATAATGGAGCAATAAATTTTTTTTCTCTGAAAGATTCAGGTGTCCTGTGGCTGCTATCTCACTGTGAGTTCTTTCTTTAAAAAAAGTATCCTACATAGCATAGTTTCTATTTTAACATTTTTATAACCTAAAACTATATTTAACACACTACTTAAGAGAATTAATACAGCATAACTTTCTAACACAACACATATTATATTCATTTGAATAATTGCGAAAAGCCAATCATAAAATACATGCATTTTTCACACTGGTTTCATTCACAGGAGCCTGCTCTGGCTAGAAGCAGTGCAAGTGCACTTCAGGCTTTCCCAGAAACAGGGCTGGGATTAATCTCTGCAAGGCTTGTGCTCAGATCCCTCTTTCCTTCCCCTGCAGAGATTTTCTCTGTGTTCCCAGTCAGAGGGAGCCTGGCAGGAGGCACTGAGCTCATTATCACTGGGGATTTCTTTGAGGAGCCCGTGCAGGTCACTGTTGCAGGTAGGAGCAGAGCAAATAATGTGAATTTTATTTTTTTTTAAATACAGTTTGGCCCTGACTGCAAAACCCAAGAGGTGTTCAGGGATGCCAATGTGGGAATTGTAGGACTCACCTTGTCCTCATGCTTGTTTTGCATAGGAGGCATTTACAGAAGTGATACAAATAGATAATAAGAACCTTTACCCTTAAACAATTCATCTTTAAAACAATACCCCATAAGTTAATACAGCCCATAAACACAGTTGTGAGAAAAGCTTATAGAAAGATGAGAAAGAAGTTCATGATTACATACTTCCCTGGTGAGCTGCTATTTGTAAAGAGAGACACAAGAAAACCATTTTCTTGTAGAAAAGTCTCTGTAACATTAACAAGAGAGATTTCTCTTATTAAATAAACTAAAGAAAAACTATTCCATAAGTAGCAAACTAACTAAAATTTTAGAGTTTTTTCTTTACATTGTCATTAAGAAGAAAGAGGTTGTAGGGGAGGAGAAATATCCTAAAGGTCTTGTTTTAATTCTTAATACTTTTTCTTTTAGTTACTATTGATAAAATTCTTTTTATACTCTTTTAAAGTTTTAAAACTACTTCATCTTTCTCCTAGTCCTGCCTCACAGCAGGAAATGAGTAAATGCATCCGAATAAACACACTAGTAATTAACCAACACTAAACCCACCGCACTCATTAATACATTAACCAAAAGAAATTTCTCAAATTAGCAAACCAAAACCACTGCACACCTCCAGGAAGCTCCAGTTATTCTGACTGTGGGCATGAACTCTTCTGCTTGTTGGTAGTACCAGCCCAGGCTTGTGGCAAAATGTTGAATGCCTTTTAGGAACAAGCTAAAGGTTCGTAAGAAATTAGGAATAAGGTGGATGGGAGGGGATTCTGCCTCTCTGCTCTGGTGAGATCCCACCCAGAGTATCACATGCAGGGTCCTCAGTACAGGAAAATCATGGACCTGTTGGACTGAATCGAGAGGAGGGACACAAAACTGATCAGAGGGATAGAACACCTCTGCTATAAGGAAAGGCTGAGAGAGATGGGGCTGTTCAAACTGGAGAAAATAAAGCTCTGAGGAGACCTTGGAGCACTTTCCAGTTCCTAAAGGAGCTCCAACAGAGCAGCCTGGTCTAGTGGAAGGTGTCCCTGCCCATAGAAAGGTACATGTAACTGCATACTTGTAAGGTCCCCTCCTACCCAAACCACTCCATGACTCTGAGATGTGTTTGTGCTGCAGCTCAGCTGTGTCTCCAAGCCTCTCACAGCACTTTTGTCTCCTTTCCCTGCTGGCAGGTGTTCCCTGTAAAGTCAAGCACGTCTCTCCCCGGGAAATCAGATGCACCACTGAGGCTGTTGGTGAGGGCAGGAGATTTGGAGCCCCCCAGCCAGGTGAGCTGTTCCTGGAGCTCCAGATAAGCAAACACACACAGAAACGCAGGGCAGAAACCCTTTGGTGATGAATGCAATAATGAAATGAGGCTTTCCAAAGCACTTCAACATCAATTTTGGGTGGTAGGGAAGGGGGCTACGAATAATCCAAGGGCTGGAGCATCTCTGCTATGAGGAAAGACTGAGAGAGAGCTGGGGTTATCCAGCCTGGTGAAAAGAAGGCTTCAGGGAGACCTGAGAGCCCCATCCAGTGTCTAGAGGGGGATTTCAGAAACACAGGGATGTAAAGAACATGGGAATAGACTTTTATTAGTAACAGGACAGGGGGTGATGTTTTAAAATTAGAAGGGGGTCTATTTAAATTGTTTCTAAGGAAGGTATTTTTTACAATGAGGTGAGGAAGGCCATGGCACAGTTTGCCTAGAAATGTGGTGGATGTTCCATCCCTGGAAACATTCAAGACCACTTTGGGTGCAGCTCTGAGCAACGTGCTCTTGTTGGAGATGTCCCTGCTCGTGGCAGGAGGTTGGGCTGGATCAACTCGAATGGTCCCTTCCAAACCATTCTGTGATTCTGTAGCCAGGAAAACCAAGGTGGGGAGCTCAGCCCACCAGGAGCAGACAGGAGATGGTGGGAGGAAGGTCAGACTGGTATGTATGGCTGTGGAAAATTAGGGAAAAAAGGCATGGAAAATATTTAGAGGAAGATGGCTGAACTGGAGTTACTGCAGAGGCTTCTGGAGACACTCCCTGAGCGGAGCACTCCTTGAGTGGGAGATTTTAATGCATAAAATGAGGCTTAACTTTGACTGTGGGTTGTCTCAGTGCCTTTTCCTGCAAGAGCAGACACGTGAGCAGGTTGGTTGTTGTTCTCTCTGCAGAGTTTTGTTATTTCTGTTGGAGGGTTTCAAGGTAAAACAAATTCCCCATGGCGAGATCTGTGTTCTGCCTTAGACTGCAAACCACCCCACAAACAGAACCAATTTATTATTAAAATTTTCTCTCTGGCCTGCCTCCTACAGCACTGATTCCAGCATGTGCTCTGGGATTTCTGCTGGCTGCTGCTGAGCATACTTTTGTTTTAACTTTCTAGGAAACAGAGGGCTTCTCTTTGAAGTCTGGGATGATGCCTCTGATCTGACAGAAGCAGGTCCTGGATACAGATGGCAGTTTGTACCTAATGCCAGCTCCCCAGTAAGGTTTCTGTCTGGGGCAAAGGAGTCCTTCAGGTACTCAGTGATCTTAAAAAGAGAAGAAGCCATGGCAATCACCTTTAGCAGTGTAAGGTGGAGCAAAAACACCTGACAGCTCTTTATAGCACAGCCTCACTGCATAGCTCCTATAAATCAAAGCAAACCCTTTGCTCCAAGGTCCTTTTGAAGCTTAAAATATGCAGTGAAGTGCTTTATTTTTTCCTCCTTTTGCTTTCCTTCAGTGTTTCTGCTCTACCTGGCCTAGATATGCTGAAATACCACCAAAAATTTTGCTCTGGAAGTAGAAGGAGCTCCAGTTTGAGGCTGTTTTGGGCTGGAGCTCTGGCCAGATGTGGAGGGGCAGATTCTCAGCCGACATTGGCAGCCAAGGTGGAGCTAATACAAATAAATAAATTGCTCAACTGTGTTGGTTCCCATTGCAACTTCTGATATGACCTTGAAAAACTGTGCAATGTGCATGAATTCTTACATTTTTCTACCAATTCTCTGTTTTTGTTGTTTGATTCAGAGCATTCTGGTTTTGGCTTTTTCTGCATGTTCAGGCTTAAGATCTGGTTTGAGAAGAAATGCACAGAAGTAGCCACCAACAAAATCATACTTAGTTTCATGGAGCTGTTTTTTTCTTTCCTTTTTGAAACTTTTGTAAAGCATAATTGACATTTAATGTGAAATTGGGTCACTTTGAGGTTACTTCAGCTTTAAAATAACAAGGTTTGTTTTGTTAAAATGGTTTAAAGATCTTTTCTTGTTACTCAGTGTACATGTAAAGGTGGGGTGTGGGGATGATTTGTTGTTTTGGGATTTTTTTTGCTGTAACTCTTTTGTATGTTATGGATATTCTGTTTTTGCTCAGCTCCAGACTCCGTGGGTTTTTTGTGGCTCCTCAGACCAACAATTACACATTCTGGATTCAGGCAGATGGTCAGGCATCTCTCTACTTAAGTTTGTCCCAGGATCCAAACCAAAAGGTATTGCTATTGGTAGAAAAAATGAGAGAAATGAAAATTAAAAATAGGTATGGAAGGGGTTTTAATTAGGGTGATAATAAGTGGGAATTTCCCCAGTGTGGATTGGTTTATTGTCTTTTATGAATCTATTGCAGAGTCAAAGCTGTGTGATTATTTTTTATATTTTACATTGGCCCTGTCCATTATTTAGCTCATAAAAAAGAAATCACTCTTTCAACCTGAGTAACTGATTGTCTTTTCCAGAAGATATTTTTTTTGTTTTTAGTTCAGCACATTTCTGTCTGAACTGAAGCCATCCATGAAAAGTTATTTGGGGAACTGTTATCAGTGCTAGAACAAGCCAGAGGAATTATCTTCTTTAAGGTATTGAACCTTAAACCAAAATTTTTTGAGATTGTGGCTTTTCCCTGTATAATAGGAAGGAATTTTGTGAGCCATCAACCCATGGCTATCAGTTATAAACACAAACATGCTGTTTGTTTTTTTAATTTTGCAGCTGTGGCATTGGAGTAATGTTATTTGGGAATGGAGAAATGTTACAAACCGGTTTAATGGCTTCAAACTGAAAGAGATTTGGTTTATATTGGATATGAGGAAGAAATTCTTCCCTGTGAGTGTGAGGAGGCCCTGGCACAGGGTGCCCAGTGAAGCTGTGGCTGCTCCTGGATCCCTGGAAGTGTCCAAGGCCAGGCTGGACAGGGCTTGGAGCAACCTGGGATGGTGGAAGGTGTCTCTGCCCATAGCAGGGGGTGGAATGAGATTGTTTTTGATGTTTCTTCCATCCCCAACCATTCTGTGATTGAGTGATTTGGTTGCTCTGCACACAGGTGAGAATTGCCTCTCTCCCTGCTGGCAATTCAGAGTGGTCTGAGAACTGGGCGAAGAACTGGAGTGAACTTTGGCAGCCAAAATCCCAGAAATTTGAGCTAACTGCTGGCTCAAGGTACTACCTGGAAGCACTGCATCATGCCAAGACACCCAGCAAGGGGATGAGAGTTGGAGTCCAGATTCACAACACGTGGCTGGACCCCCATGTGGTGAACAGCTACTACACTGAGCGGCACGAAATTCGGGCTCGAGCCTTGCACCTCCCAGAACTGCAGGTCAGTGCTGCCTGCAGCTGCCTTGGTGGTGCCAGATGTGAAAAAAAATGTGTGTTTCCATCTTGTTTACAACCTCCTGAGACAGCTGATGAGAAGAGCATCGTGAGCTGAAGTTGTCTGTGGTTTTTACATACATGAGTGGGTGTGTGTAAGCACTTAGGAATGAGGGAATTTTTCCCTAAAGGTTAAACTTCTGAAGGACAGGAGCTTTAAGGACCATTTGCAGCTGCACAGGTCATGTATCCCTTGTTCTCCTGTTAGTGTAAGAACCCTGTTCCTTGTAGGACAAGGGCAGGGATCCCTGACTCTTGGAAGGGATCCCTGGTTCACAGAGACTATAAAAGGCAAAGTGCTGGCTGTAAAATCCTGCTCAGTAGAAGATTCCAGGTTTGAATTGTGTGTATCTCATGCAGTTTGCATTTGTTTTCATTTCTTGATTTGCTTCTCTTTTTTCTCCCAGACGTTGACTGTGTCTGGTACAGGTTATTTCAGTATCTCCTGGAACAACACACTGAAAATGATCCCCACAAATGCTACAGCTCAACAGGTAGGTATCATTAAACACAGGCAAGGGTCCTCTGCTGGGAATTGGTGGAGCTCTGGTGCTTGATAGAAGTTAAGATTTGGCCCAGAAGCTGAGATAAAATTTATGTGATGTACAGGTGATTTTTAAAAAATTTTAGATTTTTTTTTTCTTTACTGAGAATGTCTTAGTGTGGGATTTTTTTTTTCTTGAGCATTGACTCCCAGGTTTATTCTAAGCTTATCACAACATCCAGATATCTTGGACTTTCATTGATCCAGATCCTTGGGTTTCTTCTCTAAGGCCAGATGGGTGTTGTATGGCTCTGGCTTCTTCAGCAGCCCTGAGGCTCTTGATGTCTTGATTGGGAATTTGTCAACATTAAAGTGACCCTGAGTGATGTCTCCATGACACTCATTTGACTGAGGATGTCTCACACCCCTGAAAACTTTTATGTAAACATAAAAATTTACACTATGTTGAGATAAATTTTGTTATATTATTATTTAACCTTTTTATTCTCTTAATATTTGGCTGCCTGCTTGTTCAGAGCTGCTGTGCCACTGATCCCTGGCTGATGAAAAATGAAGTGTGTGTTGAAGTCTCTGCTGAAATGATTGTAACTGACTGCTTCCCACTTTCTTAATTTATTCTAAAGGTGCAAGAAGCAATAGAAGAACTCCTTTCAGTAGGATGTGAAACTGAGCCAACTTCTGCTAAAATCCTCTTTCACTGTGGCTTTGAGAAAGAAGGTAGAGAACTTCTGTGGTAAATAAACAGTATTTATTGTGAGGATGGATCAGCTTTTATGACATAAGGGTGTCACAGTGGTCACAAGGATTTTCAGGGTGAAGAGAGAGACGAGAATGTTGACTTCATGTTCAGAAGGCTTGATTTATTATTTTATGATATATATTACATTATGACTATGTTAAAAGAATAGAGAGAAAGTTCTCAGAAGGCTACCTAAGCTAAGAATAGAAAAGAATGAATAACAAAGGGCTGTGTCTCAACAGAGAGTGAGACCCAGATCTGCCGTGAGTGGTCAGTAAATCTAAACATCTACCCGAGACCAATCACAGATGCACCTGTTACATTCCACAGCAGCAGATAACCATTGTTTACATTTTGTTGCTGAGGCCACAGCTTCTCAGAAGGAGGAAAAATCCTAAAGAAAGGATTTGTCACAAAAGATGTCTGTGACATAAGTGTGCTTTAAACTTTTACTGGTAGGAAATTTACACTTTTAATGGGTATAAGTACATATTCATGTTTATCATCTATTCGTTGTGTGTATGCATTAAAAACAATATGATCAATATAATAATCATTGTCATCAATATAATAATCATAGGATATCAGAGTTGGAAGGGACCCACAAGAATCCTCAAATCCTACTCCTGGGCCTGTACAGGACGGCCCCAGGAATCTGTGCCTTAGAATGTTGTACAGACACTTGAACTCTGGCAGGAGAATTATCAAAGTAGGACTGTTTGACAATTTCTGGATACCCAGTTGCATTTTCATGAATCCTGACTGCACTGGTGCCTTGTGAATCACTTTGAAATGTCTCATTTTCTTTTCTTTTTTATTTGTCAGATATGAAGAACATCATCACCACAGGACACATTGTCAGTGGGACAGAGCCTTTCTGTGGGAGGTTCAGCATCCACAGACCAAGCCAACTGGTGAAAACTTCCCCATCAACACTGCCAAGATATGACCTTACTAAATACCCACATGTGAGTGGCTGCTCTTCATGAGCAGCTTGCACCAGACACTGAATGTTCAGAGCCTAATAAACAAGATAAAGTCCTCTGGTCAGCTTACAACTCCCCCAAATATATCAAGCATCATGTCTTGGCGCAGAGCAGAGCATCTTTTATTTGGTTTGAGAGTGGTTTTGGATCTCCGAGATGTAAATATTGTTTAACACAGCTGCCTGCTGTGGGAAAGGAAGAAGTGGGATGGTGTTGGAGAAAGGTGGAAGGGACAAGGACAACCATTTCCTGACAAAAGGAGAAAATCCTTTATTGTTTGGTGATCCATTGCTCGCTTTTCTGCTCATCTTCTCCTACTTTTGAAATGAAATAAACCCAAAACTTCAGGGAAGCCCCAGGGGTCAGTTTGATGCCATGTTGTGGCACACCTGGGTGCCAAAATTGTCTTCTACACCTTTTATTCCCTCTCCAGCTCTCTTGGAGCCCCTTTAGGCACTGGGAGAGGCTTTAAGGTCTCCCCAGAATCTTTTCCTCTTGAGGCCAAACAACCCAGTGTTAAACCAGAATCGAAATAGAATATCTTCCTTTATCTTCCATGTACATTATATATAAATTACCTGTGTTTTGATTTGTGAAAATCCTTCCCCCATCTTTGCAGGGGTGTTTTGCACATAAAGGACATATGAGCAACATCCTCTACCTCTCAGTGTCCTACACCAATGTCTCTTCATGCCCAGTGAGGAGAAACCTCACCTGCCAGTGGGACTTCAATGAAACTGACTCTAAAAGGTATCCAGACAATTACAGTTATCAGAGATTTCATTTTTCATGAGAAGGTGCAGTGCGAAAAATGAGGCAAGCTCTTATTTATATAGAACAATTTGTCACTTGGAGTATTCTGACAAAAGCTCTGCTCCTACAGAGGCATTGCTGGAAAGTGTTTCCATCCTTTTTTGGAGGATTTAATGAGTAAATTTCCATGTTTCTTGCTACATGCACTATCTCACCTCAGTGACACATAGCTGTACTTGAAGATTATTGAGAACATAAATTCCCCAGTTTCTTTCCTGGTCGATTTCCTGCAGTAAGAGAGAGAATTGCTTGTTTATTTACTCCACCCTTTGAAAGCTTTGAAAATTGGTGTAGACTTTGATTTCTTTAGTCACTTAAAATTCCATGAGTAGAAAACATTTGGTAGCAGACATAAAGCTTAAGGCAGGCAGACTTAAAAAGATCAGGAGTGTAAAAACATGAAGAGAGCTGAGGGTTTGAATTTTGGATTGACCTCCATTGACGTCACTGATGCTGTTGTGGTATTTTGCCAAAAATAAGGCAAATGTAGTCATTCCCATATCCCACTCTAGTGATTCAGAGGGGAAAATATAAGCAGAGATCTAAATCCTCATTTCTCACTCTGAGGAACCCAACAAGGACATGGTGAGTAATCACAAACCACTGAGGATGTGGCTTGTGCTAAATATCAGTAGTAACAAAACCAGTGCCTGATATTACCTGGAATCTTCACAATCACCTCAAATTTGTTTATTGTCCCAACCTTGTTGTCTTCCAGCTGGACATTTACCTGCACCAACCTCTGGAAGAGCTGTGGGAATCTCTCTGTGCTTCTCCAGGACCTCCCAGCCAATTCCCCAGTATTTGTGCATCAGATAGACTTGCAGAGCCCCGTGCTGCAAAAAGAAACACCTGGATCATTTTATCTTGATGAGCTCATCATTGCTGACAGAGCTGTGATTGGTAAAGGCATCTCTTTTGTTTTTGTTTTTTTTTTCCCCCCAGGATATTCTGTTAAATCTATAGTAATAAAGATGGATGAAGCTTTTTCAATGGGAAATTACACCACAGGAACAAAAAAAAAAAAAAAATTATATATGTATATATATTTTTTTTTTTTGGAGAAGGAATTGCTAAAATATCAATATTCTTGGTTTATTTGAAAATGTGGTTCTACAAATGGAACAGGCTGTGGTGAAATCACCATCCCTAGAAAGGTTCAAAAATGTGTAGATGTGGCACTTGGAGACATGGGTTAGTGGTGGACTGGGCAGTGCTGCACAATACTTAAACTCTGTGAACTTAGAGGCCTTTTCCAACCTTAATGATTCTATTAAATATAAATTAAAACAAAAAAACACAAAACAAACCCAAGCAGGTGTTTCCAGCTATGAAATGACAATACCCTGGGCACAGCCCCCTCTGCTCTCCTTGCTCTAATGGATGTTTATGTTTTTTCTTTCAGTTTCTCAGAGAGACCCCAAACCCCAGTGGCCAGAGGGGAGGATCATTGAAGCAGTGTCTGTGGTGGGGTCTCCTCCCTCCTACAACGTGTCCTGGGAGGTGTCTGGCTGTGGTTCCAGTCTGCCCCTTCTCTCTCCAAGGTAGGGACAGTGAGCAGCTCATCTCAATACCATGTAGCTCCTCTTACAGTTCCCCCAATGTACCTGGAGCTGGGTTCAGCTGCTGGAAACAAGAGGGGCTGAAGAAATTTGAGATAACTTGGGGTGTCAGATATCTGTGGGTCACCAAAGTGTGGTGTGGAATTGGAAGGAAGCCCTTCTGGAACAGTGGATGAAGATCATCCAGAGGTGTCTCCAAAACACTGTTAATGACACCAGTTAGGTGCAACACCACTGTTAATGGCACCACATTAGGCACTGGAAGTCCACTTTGGGTGTCCTTGTTTGCTGAGATGAGGTTTCTGTTTCTCCCAGCAATGACAGGAATTGGAGCCATGGGCTATAACCAGATCAGAGACTTTAACATTAAAGGTTTGTACTGGCAGAAAATAAGTCCTGTAAAAGTTGGATTGTATCCAGCTGAGTCAGATCTAGTATCTTAACATAAACCACCAAGGGTAAGGGCAGGAATGAGACTACAGGGGGATGTTTGTGGTGGTTGAGATGAATAACTAGAGGTGTAACTTATAGGAAGCGGGAAAATTTTTACTCCTGTGTGGAGCCTGAAGATTGACACTGGAATGCTGCAAATAACACTGATGGCTGTATTTTTTAAATAAATTTAGAAAAAAATGGGGAAAAAGCCATAAATATCACTATAGAGTTGAGGAAAATACCTAGAAGAGGAGGATTTAAGAAGCTCCGCCTGTTTAGCTAAAAAACCAAAAAGGATTAAGAGGCAGTTTAATCACAATACCTCTCACCAGGATACAAAAGGTATTAGGCACAGGTGGACTTTTCCATCCCACTGAGGAAGTATCAGAGAAAAGCAGGAATCAGTACAAGCTTTAAAAATGGGTGAGCTGAGCATTGTCCTTGGACATTTTCAAAATAAACCTGTCTCTTTCTCTTCGCTGAACACGGGCTGTGGTTTAATCCAAAACAATTCCTACTCCTGTCAGAGCAGAAATATTGGCTAAAATCTTATACCAGCTGTACAAAGGGCTCGGCGATCCTATTGGTTTTGTTTTGTGGAAATTTTCTCTGCAGAAGCCACTTGTTATCCAGACATTTAACACACGGTGGCATTGTTGTACCACAGAGAGGCTCCTTTTCCTTTGAAACACGAGAATTCTAGTGGCAAAGGAGAACAGCATTTTAACTTTTAGAAATGGACTTTTGTGAACTTGAAGGACTCCAATACAGATGTGGTGGTGTTTGGGGGCATGGTTTAATGAGGGACCTGGTAATGCTGGGTTAAGGATTGGGCTCAATCTTAGGGGTCTTTTCCAACCTAAATGATTGTACAATATGAAACCTCACTATAATTCAGGGGACTTGAGATTTTCATGGACTTGAGGAGATCACAGTGTGAAGCAGGAAATATTTTTTGCTTTGCTGTGGCAGGTGCTGTCCAGGCTGCACTGAGCTGGTCCTTTAGAAATACCAGTAGTGGTGTTTCTAAACACCACTGGTATGCACCTGGTGCTTGATGGTGTATAAATTATTTCTTCTATCATAAATTTAAAAAGGTTATTTTCCATATTTTTTTGCTGTATGCATTGCCTGCATAATTCACAAAATCACTGGGTTGGAGGAGACCTTCAGGATCATCATATTCAACCCAGCCCCAACACCTCAACTAAACCATGGCACTGAGTGCTATATCCAGTCTTTTCTTAAACACATCCAGGGATGGGGACTCCCCCACCTCCCTGGGCAGGCCATTCCAGTACTTTATCACCCTTTCCTTAAAATCTTTTCCCTAATATCCAACCTATATTTCCCTTGGCACAGCTGAAGGCTGTGTCCTCTAGTTCTGTCAGCTGCGATCCGGAGAAAGTGATCAACCCCACCTGACTGCAACCACTTTTGAGGAAGTTTTAGAGAGTGATAAGAAGTTGGGAATATCGAGGGTTTTTTTGAGGTCTGGGCATCTTCCCCTTCAATCCTTCAGGAGTGTTGTTCCCATAGGTGTCCCTGAGGTGTTGGTTGACTTGGGGGTGTCAGTAGTGAGGGTCTCCACTGCTGATGCCTTCCTGTGACCCCCTCTCTGTCCCACAGAGGTGCAGTGCTTGGGGAGGGCTCTAAGGAATATGGACACCTGAACGTGTCCACGGAGGATGTGAGAGTCAGCCTCACCATCCAGAGGCTGCAGAAGTCATCCCCACCTCTTGGAGGAACCTTCCACATCCACTTGGCCAACACCGTGATACCAGGTAAGGGAAGATACAGGTCAGGGCCTGGATTTCCTGAGCAGGAAGCCAAGGGAAGAATTAATTGACAGAGAAATTTTGGCTGCCCCATACCTGGGTATGCTCAAGGCCAGGTTGATTGTTCACAGAATCACAAAATGTTGGAAGAGACCTTCAAGATCGAGTCCAACCTGTTCCCTGACACCTCAACTAAACCATGGCACTGAGTGTTATTAAATAGTGTGGATGATCTTTAGATTGGACATAGGGAAGAAATATTTTATGTTGGGGAAACAGTGGCAGGGGTTGCCCAGAGAGGTGGTGGATGCCCCAACCCTGGAACCATTTGAAGTCAGGTTGGATGGGGCTTTGAGCAACCTGGTCTAGGGTTCATTGCTGGGATTAGATGACCTTTAAAGTCCTTTCCAGCCCAAATCCTTCTATGATTCTATTCTATAATTCTATGTTTTTTTTGTGTTTAGGGTCCAATAAATGTCACTCTTTTGGCAGCAGAGGTTTGAAGCATGACAGCCTCACACTCATAATGAAACCCCTTCCTTTCCTATAAGCAGGCAGATCTGCTCTCCTGGAAATGGAGACATCCACTGCTCCCTTACATCTTTTGCAGGTGTTTCAGTGCACATCTCTGCCCACCAGCTCCACAGGCTTTTGCAGGACAATGTGGACAATTTTACAGCTCCCTTCTTCAACACCAGTGACTTCACTGTGACCAGAGACTCCAGCTCGTGCTATGAAAGTGTCTGGACACTGACTTGGGAAAAAACAGCTGGGGACTTGCCCAATGTTATCAGTGTACAGTAATTTCTTTTACTAATCTCCCCATTTGATGTCTTTGGTCTTGGCTGATTCTCTCTTACAGGGGTTGTCTTTATGAAGACACCATGGAAATTTAGGCAATCTTCCTATTTGGAGCAGCACCTTAAGCAAATTAAATTATTAAACTCCCCCAGTTTTAGGAGAAGACATTATATGGAGTCTGTGATTTAAAACCAGGAGATCTGAGTGTAATTTTTGCACAGCAAAGGGGCTGGTATATTGAAATGAAATCTTTCCTAATTATATCTACATTAATGTTTCAGTACAGTAACTGGAGGTCATCACAGATTTGTGGCATCATTTATTTGCCAAGAAGGTATTTTTCTGAAAACTGTTTTGTCTGGTTTTGTATCTGGTTCTCATAGGTCTCAGGTTGGAATTTCACTTTACACTCTCCCATCCCAAGATTTGTCATGTTAGTTTTGCTTCAAGCAGAAGGGTCTTTTTGAGTAGGGACTCCGACTGAGATGATTCCTACCTCAAAAGGAAACACTATTTCTTGGATATTCAGCTCCTAAAAGTGTGATGTCATTTTCAACAAATTCTAGAGCCCAAGATGTTGGCCTGGAGAGTGAAAAAAGTTTGAGCTGCATCTTCAGCTCTTGCACAGGCCCTTGTTTCATCTAAAGTCATGTCTTTGAGAAGATCTTTCACAGCCTAAATCCAAATTATATGAGTGGGAATTAGAAGTTTATTTACCACCCTGATTCTTGCACTCCTTTGCCATCTCTTTGACTGCAAGATGAAGGTGGGAACAGGGAGGTGTTGTGAAACCTTGAGTAATGAACATTTAGAGGTACAGATATGATTAATGGAAGAAGGGTGAGAAGTTTCCAGGAGTTATTGCTTGTAAGGATTCTGTTTTAATTTAAAATCACAGGACAGAAAAGGATGAGAAACTAAAATTCCTTGATCTTTTCCAGGTCTCTGCTGAAAACCTCACTGGCCTGAAGCCAACTGTTTCTACTCGTGTGGTTTATGATGGGGGTGTGTTTATTGGACCAATATTTGGGGACATGCTTGCCACCCCCCATAACCAAACACAGGTGAGTTGATGTGCTCTCTCACTTGTCACTGATTCAGCAGGGTTGTGTAGCTCCAGGAGTCTCACAGGTATTTGGGTACCTTGTTCTGCCAATAAATCCTTTCAGGAATTTGATGTTCTTTGCCACAAATTTCTCATACTCTGCTGCCTGGTGTGTGGAGCAGGACTTTCCTCCAAGAGCTGTTGCAGGTAGGTAGAATGGAGATTATGGGTCATGGAAGACAATATCTTTTTTTGTTTGGAAGCAGTGACCAAGAAATGAAAATCTCTGAACTCTCACCCTTGGTGGGTCCTGTGGTGCTGGATACCAAATTGGGAATTACAAAATTGACCTGCAACACTCTGTGACACTGATGGGCAAAGTAAATGAGTTGGTGGCTGGGATACTCATCTGTGAGTTTGGCAAGTCCTGAACCTCTCTGGATCTCAATTCCCTAGGAGGGAAGAGAGAAACAGGAGATCTTCAGGCAGAATGAGGAATCATTCCAGTCTGCTGGATGGACAAATGTGTTCCCAAGTCTGCTCTCAGATGTTGCAGAACAGTGGCTGTGGCTGCCTTTGTTTCCAGCAGACTCACAGGCACTGTGGCCATAACAGGGTGATGCTGGATGTGCTACAAGCCCAGCTGTGCAACATCTGGGGCCAAGTCACCCTGCCTTTTTCATGAGCCTGGTTCCTAGCCATGAGAATTGCTCTTCTTCCAGTGACTCAGCCACCTATGGCATCTTTTCCTTCTGTGCTGCACAAACCCTCAAACAGCCCAAGTGAAACAACACCAGCAGCAACAAACAGATTTTCTGATATTTTTGAAGCTTTATCCTGGCAGTGTAAAAATGTCCCTCTAATTATCATCTCTCTGTCTAGGCAGACTACTTTGCAAATCTGTGCTCCTTGCATTTCTTTGGGACAGGTGCTTTGCTTTTTGCAGGCACACCCTTAACACCTGGAGAGGGATAAAGAAGGGCTCTTTTATGCCCTATCCTTTGCCAGTTGACTCTTCAAAAATATCAAGATCTCAGGAGGGATATTTCTTCATATCTCTTTTAGATAGTCAAGGTCACAGCACAGTATTTTTCCTTCAGCTTTAACAACAAGGGGCAAAAAAAAAAAATGAGGACACCATGTTGAGAAGACACATTGTAGGTTTTACTTTAATTAGTCTTCCATGGTGCTTTAGACATAATAAATTTATTCCCAAGGCAAAGTGAGAAGAACTGGGGGAAGAACAGTCTTCAATGGGTGACTGGAAGAACAGGAGTTTGAGGAGGTGTGGGTCCCAGGATGGTGGGAGGTAGGCTGGAGATGCAGCATCCAAAGCTGTGCCCTGGATGAGCCCTAGCAATCTGCTATTTAAATTTGCAATTAAATTTGCAGTGAGACTGCAGCAGGTTGAAGATCTCTCTGTTTGTACCTTGTTCTGGCACTGAGTTTTCTTGGTACCTCAGGGTGGCTACCAGCATCTATCAGTCAGTTGTGGCTCTAGAAAACACCTCTGTTCCCTTACCAACTTTAAGGTAACTCTCTGCTCTGTCTGCAGGTGGTGGTGATGGTGAATGATGTCCTTGCAAACTGTTCTGGCTCGTGTTCTTTCCAGTTCAGCCAGGAATTGACACCCATAGTCAGAGATGTGGAATATTCATCAGGTAACGGGGTCTGGTACCTGAACACAGTGGCCAAAATTCAGTGAAAAACATCTGCCAGGTGCTGGTGATTTCATGTACACTTGTATCCTTTTGTAAATTTTTGATTTTATGGAAACTGCACTTTATGGGGCACTTCTGATCAGCTCCAGTTCCAGACATGCTGAGTGTACTAGTTTGAACTGAGAAGGGCAGTGGAGCTGGGAAGGGTTTAGGGCACAGGTCTGGAGGGGCTCAGTCTGGAAAAAAGGAAATTCAGGGTGATCTTCTCACTCTCCACAACTCCTTGATAAGAGGGTGCAGCCAGGTAGGGCTTGGTCTCTTCTTCCAGGGATGAAGAAATAGGATGATAGGAAATGGCCTTAATGTGTGTCAGGAGAAGTTTAGATAGTTTTCAGGAAAAATTTCCTTATTGAATGGGTTGTCAGGCTCTGGAACAGCTGCTCAGGGCAGGGGTGGAATCACCATCCCTGGAAGGGTTCAGAGGGTTTGTGGTTGTGGCATTTGGAGGCACAGTTTAGTGGTAAACACAGAGGTGATTTCAGAGGTCTTTTCCAACCTTAACTACTCTGTGATTCTATGGTAGAGGCATAAAGGGGAGAGAAACAATGGCAGGTTTGATGCCTCAAGCAAAAACTAGCTCTTGGCTCAAGTTATTTTTAACAAAAATTTAAGGAAAAATATAACAGCTGGACAGGGACGGGCATGAATTGCTGTTATGTGGAACAGTGAGATACCACCAATAGTGTAGCTTTTAGGATATCCTGTTGAAGCTGTTAGAAACTTTTAACTGTTGGCTGAATTTGAGTTTGAATCTGGGCATTGGTAGCCCAAAATTCATGAGTCACCTTGATGATTATATTCCTTCAGGTGAGGGGTCCCAGGCCACAGTGATTCTCAGGGGAGCTGGTTTTGGTGAGGAGCAGCTGGCCCTGCAGGTGGAGGTGGACAGGAGGAGCTGCCACATCTCATCTCTGAATCAAACCCACGTGGTTTGCAAGGTGCCAAGGCTGCCGGTCGGGACCTACCCTGTGACACTGCTGGTGGCACCTCATGGCTTTGCTCTTGGTGCCACCACAGGACAAGGGATCTTCCTCACAGTGCAGCCAACACTGGGAGCTGTTGAGCCTCCTTCAACTTCAGAGATTGGTAGGTATGAACCCCTCAAGGGAGCTGCTTCCTTCTTCTTCCTTGGCTCGGCATCTTTTGGTTCTTTACCTTCACTGCCAAGATTTTCACCTGATGAAGAAGTTTTATGGCTGTGTGTACCCAAAGTACAGTAAAAAATTACCTAAAGACTGACAGATTCTCTTTGTGCAGGTAACCAGTTTCCTGAGTAGTTTTGTTTGGGAATTATATCTTCAAGTGCACATATATTCATTTCAGCAAATCATTAGTGCTTCACACTCATCTTCCCATATCCATTTGACATGTAGCTATGTAGTATTTTAATTAATCTGGCCTAATATTAAGTGGGTATTAGGGAAAACATCTTCACAGAAATGGTTTCCAACCCCTGGAACAGGTTGCCCAGGGCATTGGTGGAGTCACCATCCCTAGAGGGATTTGGAAGATGTGTGGATCTGGCACTTGGGGACATGGGTTACTGGTGGGCCTGGCAGTGCTGGGTTACTGACTGGACTTATTGATTTTAGAGTGTTTTTTCAAACTAAATTATCCTCTGATTCTATAACCTTGGAATGGCTGAACTCTGGTTAATCCCTGCCCCATTGAAGCAAATTCATGTTCTGAGGAATAAAATGGAAAACTCACCTGTGTTTAGGTGAGTTAGGTACAAAGGTTTAGGTACTTAGGTACAAAGCTAAGAAACTTAAGAGGAGCTAAAGCTAAAGTGAATCTCCTTCCCTTCCCATTATACCTCCTCTCCTTGAAATAGAACAGGAAATAGGGTGATTAATTCCATACCTAAAGAGAAGAGCCGGAATTTTTTTTTTTTTTTGAGAGGAAAGAGTCTCCTCAACCAATGAGATATGTGGCAAACACTCTTGATACACCTGGGCTGTGCAGTGAAGGACAGTCTCAGATTATCCTTTGTTTTCAAGCAGCAAGGAATGCAGCAGAAACAGCATGAACCAAGTCTACTCTGACAGGAAAATTACCCAGTCATTTCTGTGTAAATCTCATTTTATTTTTGGGATCATGGTGGCAATCACTACTGAGAGCAGTACTGGCCTCAGTGCAGCTCAGACACGTGGCTTATTTTCAGTAATCATGATCTGACTGGGCCATGCCTGCCCACATTGGAGCAGCCAGACAAAAGGAATGCTGGTCTGTAAAAATATCCATGGACAAGCATGGGATGGACTTGGGATAACACAGAATTCCTGAACTAGAAGTTATGGCCACCTTTTACTGTGCTTTTGATTTGAGGGTTTTTTTTGGGGGGGGGAAGGAGGGGGTTGTTTGTATTATTTTTTCTGCTGTTGATTTTTTTGGGTTGTTTGGTTTTTTCTTTTTTTTTTTTTGGTTGCATGGGAAGAAAACTGCTCTAACTCTTTTATTGCGGTTTTTTTTCCTTATTGAGAGGGTCATGACACACTAAGAATCACTTTTAATTCATAGAAAACCCAAACACCTCCAAACAACCCACCAATGGCAAATTTAAGTGCTTGAGCCTTGCTTCTCCTTTCCTTTGCTGGCAAATCCACTCCCAATTACAGTTATCTGTCACTCATTAAAAAGAAAGCAAGAATAATGCTATCTTACATTACATGTGCCTGGAATGCTTATAATTGGAAAGAATTACAGCTTCCATCTGTGTTTTTAATTTCTCCCATTTCAAATACCTCTCTTCAATCTCATTGTAAAGTGCACGCAGGCAGTATTTCACTGCATATAGATATAATGTAGATATCAAAACTTAACTGCATCAGTCTTTACACAACACTGGTGTATTCTGAACTCTAAATCTGAAGCTCCTTATCTGACAACCCTTGCATTTGCAAGTGGCTTCAGTTTTCACTTCTTGCTCTTTCTGACTCTGCAAATTTAATATTACAGGATGGGAAACACCTTGTATTTTGCTGCTTCAGCTCCCTCTGGTCAAAATATCCCTGGTCTCAGTGGTGCCATGCTGGGAGATCCCCATGACCTAACTCCAGAAGCATGGAATGCCTTTCTAAAGATACTCTCACATTCCACTGAATAGCAGGAGCTTGCTGTTAATGTATCTGATTGCTCTCGTTGGCCTGGATTTGCTGCCAGCCACAGGAAATCAAGACTAAACTTCTATAATTCTCTGGTGGTTTAAAGAATTAGCAGGAATAGGTAATTTCAGGAAAGTGTGCAAGGGAATTTGTCATTAATATATAATTACTTTAATGTAGAGGATTGCTTACATCACATGTGAAAAGAGGGATAAAAGCTCAGTAGGTTTACGATATAGCCATGCTAATAAATACAAATAAACGCTGCATTAATTAGTGCCTGTCTGAGCAGTCTGTTCAGCCACAATCTTAAAAACTCTGCAGTGCTGACAACTCGAGAAAAAGCTCTAAGTTTCAAGCAACATTTCCTTTTTTTTTTTTTTAAAGTTTCTCTGAATCGCATCAAAGCACAAACTCCAGCTTAGAATTGCCATTAATGCCCACTCCTGTTCTCTTTCCTGCTTCTCTTTGAAACATCCCTGAGCCCTCTAGTCACTTGGAAAAGCAAAGAGGCGCCTTGGCTCTTTAGAAATGGATGCTGAAGAAAGATCAAGCACAAGGCTGACTTGTGTTGGGCGCGATCCTGCCTGGGATTGGAGTGGCTCGGTCTGGCACGGAGGAGAGCTGAGCTTGCTCGGTGCTCCTCGGAACGAATCCCTCCGTGACTCCCCTCACAAATCCGAGTCTCCAGCCCTGCCAAGTCCCCTTTCTATCCCAAGTTTCCTAGACACATGCTACAGGCTTTTCTGACAGCAGGGAGCTTGGCAGCTGTTTGAACTGCGAGAGCACCTGCTGCGTTAAGCTCATTTTCCATTCTTAGTGCTTCTTCCTTCCTTCCTTATTTCGTTCTTGGGCTGGGGATCTGGCTAAGGGGGAGATCACAGGCCAGGGCTTGCTGGTTTAAATAAGTATGTCATTAAAAAATAAACCCAGAAAAAAAAAAAACAACTCAGTCATCCTGTGTTGTGGAGGATTCAAATAATTCAAATTCAAAGAATTCAAGTATGGCAAGAAGGATCTCTGGTGCAAGAGAGGGAGCCAGGCACAGCAAGGTGGAACAGATCATCATCAGCTCAGCTGAGAGACTTTTGTAGTCATCTAAAAACAAAGAATTCTTTGTATATTAAAATATCCTACGTATTGAATATCATGGAATAATTGTTTGTTTTAGGAGGACTCAGAGTGACTCTCAGGGGGACCAATCTGGAAGGGGTAAATGCTGTTTTGTTTGGGTCCCAGCCTTGCCCAATTTTGGAGGAGGGCAGAAATTCAACAAGAATTCAATGTAAAGTTCCTTCTCGGGTAAGAAACCACACTTTGGGGAACAGTCAGAGGCCAATGTGACTTTCTCTGTTTTCCTGGCCTGAGCTACACTAGGAAAGGGCAAAGAGTAACCCTTCAGCCAAGTCTTGTCTGTGGACTCTACAGATTAGACAGCTTAGTTAAAAGCAGATTAATAGGAGATTTATGAAAACTGCAAGCTCCTCAATTTAATAAGAATATTGCAAATTAAAAACGGCATAGTTAGTCTGGGATTTTATTTACTAGTTTAATGTATTTGTATGGATATAGCAAATCCAAATCTGCACAGTCTGGGATTGTTTTAAGGTTTCTAAATCTCCATAGATGCTCTTTAAAGTCAACTTAACTGTAAATATTTAAGCAGAATCTGGTGTATGTGAAAGTTTCATCAGTGCCATGTGCCTGACTTACATATGGGAGAATCAGAAACATAGGAAATAACATTTTTTAAAAAAAATTAGTTCATTCTTATCTATGACATTTTCTTTCTCTCTCTTCCTAGGGGGCAGAGGATGCTGCTGTCCATGTGACACTGATTTTTGGGTACAAGTCAATGACAGTAGCCAACTTGTTCCAGTATGATCCTTCCTTAAACCCTGCACTTGTATCCCTGAGCAGGAACAGAAGTGGCATAGCAGGTGAAAATGCAGATGTGTGTGGGGCATCTTCTGGAGAAGGGTTGTTAGTGCTGATGGTGGTGGGGCAGAGGGAATTTATAAATCTGTACAGTTTGATTCAACAATTTGATCTAATCTTGTTTGTTTTCTTTTAAATTTTAGTTCCTGTATTTCTTGCTAGTCCTGGTCAGTTGTGGTTGGTTTTTTATTGGTTTTTCACTAGTATACATGAAGTAATGAGTTGCTTGCCCCATGGTATGGATGATGTCCATAGGATGTCAGGTTCAGTGTAGTCCTGCTTTTGGGTCAGGTTTCTCTAACTCTGCTCTGAAACAATCCCATCTATTCATGCAGTGAAGGGAACCAATGGAATGGCATGAAGCTGTGTCAGGAAAGGTTTAGGCTGGGTATGAGGAAATGGTTTTTCACCCAGAGGGTGCCTGGGCACTAAACAAGCTCCCCAGGGAATGGTCACAGCCCCAAGGCTGCCAGAGCTCAAACAATGTTTGTACAAGTCTCTCAGATACAGGGTGGGATTCTCAGGACTGTCCTTTGCAGGTTGGCAGCTGAACTTTGATGATCCTTGTGGGCCCCTTCCAACTCAGGGTATTCCATGATTCTGTATTTCTTAGTAACAGATTCATCCATGACAGGAGAAATGAACTGTGGAGAGTGTCCTTCTCCAGGATCCCCACGGGTTGACCATGAAGAGCATCATGTGCATTTTGGGTTATTGAAAGCAGGGAATAGGCAACATTTCTTTATCTTAGTTCCCATTTCCAAGCCAAACTGTTCCTTTTTGACCTTGGGATGTGTTACTTTAGAATATGAACATAGACCTCACAGAATTCATGGGGACAAAATCCTAATTAGAGCTCATAGAGTGTTTGCCATTTCCTGTCTTTTGAAAGTTTCTATTTGGAGTTGTTTGGTTTTTTTTGTTTGGTTTTTTTTTTTTTTTTTTTTCACATTTCCCTCATTTTTCCCCCCAGGATTTTGGCTGTGTATAGGGGATAGAAAGCATAAACAGTGAATGATGTCCACTTACAAACAAGCCTTTTAGGAAAGTTTAGCACATTTCTGCATGGCAAACTGACAACAGTTATTTGGTATCTGAGACAGTGGGGAAGGAGATGGGAGTAAGACGGAAATATTCCTTTTTTCTTACCTATCTCATTCCTATTCATCCAAGAATATAATAACCTGAGTTTTTTCTCTATTTTTGCAACCTCTCCAGTGAACACCTTAAAGCTACCCATAGCTCCCAAATTCAGTTCGACTTGTTGGGGATTTACAGGGTTAGGTGACTGCCAGTGCCAAAATTCCTTGTGCACTCCCAGCATTTCTGTTAATTTTTCCCCAAATGCCCTTGTCATTTTCTATTACTCCAGAATGCATAAATAAGAGAAAACGTCCTTTATCATCTGAATATTATTCAGATACCACAGCACCAAGGGGAGGTTTTTGTAGCCGCGGGCATCTCAGGTGCAAAGAATTCCTTAATGTTACAGTGTCTCATGAGCTGTGGTGGGGCTGAGTTCAATCTGCTATTCAGAACCTCCACAGCTTCCTCTTTTAATATAATTTTCCTTCTATATAATAAAAAGAATAAATAAATTACACTGATGCCTTCCAGGCATCTGGGATTAAGCTGACAATTGACCAAGAGTCCAAAGAGTTCATGTTATTAACATATTCAACTTCTCAGGCTTTCAAACTTTATTTGAGTCTTTCTGAATGCAGAATTGAAAAGTACCAGTTCCAAGACCTGCTTAGAGGAGCAAGTAGTTGAAAGAATCTTTTGTACAGGCTCTTCTGTTCCTTCCTCCCTCCTTCATCCTTTCAGAGGAGAGAGGAGGATGAGATTCACCTCCTAAACACATCCCTGTGCTTAGATGTTTTGCATGGTCATTGAAGATAAATAGATGGTTCTGTGGTGGGATTTGCCACAGCTCTTCTCTGCGTCTTGCAATAGGATGAATCATGGCATAAAGTCTCTTTTCACTGACCACAGATAGAGCTATCAGTGAAAATGCCTTTATTTGGACTGATGGATACCACCTCATTTTTTTAAGCTATTTCAGAAGAAATTTAAGTTATGAAAATCCCTTGTCTCTTGGCTTTGTCCTTTCCTGTTAGTGCACTGTGCACTGATAAAGAAAAATATCCTCTATCATTTGAACACAGTTTGACACACAGCAGCTAAATTGGAGAGGGAGTCATGATTACTAAAAATAAGATGCTTTGGAGCAGAGCTGGTTTTCCCTGGAATTGAGTTAATTTTTTTTCGTGTGGGGCTGTGTTTTGGGTTCATGCTGAAAATGGTATGGATAACACAGAGATGTGTTGTCATTGTTGAGCAGGGCTTACACAGAGTCAGGGATTTTTCTGTTCCTCACCCCACCAGTGAAGAGCTGGGAGTGGACATGGATTTGGGAAGGGGCACAGCCAGGACAGCTGACCCCAACAGACCCAAGGGATTATCCAGACCATGTTGCTCATGTCCAGCAAGGGAGGAAGAGGGAGACAGAGTGGTGTTTTGTCTTCCCAAGTGACCATTCCATGTGATGGAGCCCTGATGGGATGGCTGCACCCCTGCCTGCCCATGGGAAGCAGAGAATGAAGTCCTCCTTTTGCTTTGCACACATAACTTTATAACTTTGCATCAAACTGTTTTTATCTCCACCCACAAGTTTTCTCCCGTTTATGCTTCCAATTCTCTCCCCCATCCCACTGCAGGGGAGGGAGTTAGCAGATGTGTGGGGCTGAGATGCCATCTGGGGTTAAACCATGACAAGCACATCTGATTTTAGGTACACAAGGAAATTTTTTTTATTGTGGACGGCTGCTATTACTATTACATGGCTCCATAATTCTGATAAAGAGGCTCTAGATAGTTTATCAGGGATAAAACAAAATAAATCCCAGAACCTCTGAGCTGCAGAGCTTTACAAAAAACCTTGTATTTGGTTTTTATCAGGTTCAGATATTTATAGGACAGATATTTATGGTAGGGGGACATGAATAATATCCTGAGTGTTGTTGAGAGTGGTTATTGGTGGTCATAACCAAGTTCACTGTGCTGATGGCTCAAGACAACCCTTATAGCTGGTGACCTTATGCAGGAGAGATTCAGTAGGATACAGAACCCCTGTAGTCTTCAACATTTTGGGTTTGGGCTGATGGGCATGGCTGGACCTACTCTGGCATGATGGGACTCTGCTCTTCCTCAGGCAATGGCCACAAGTGCTGAAATAACCACTCCCAGAAAAACTGAAAAAGTTCCCTTCCTTTCTCTGCAGGAGGTGAGGAGCTCCACATTGGAATATCCCAGTTTGCCAGCTACCAGGGCTCAGATGTTAAGGTCCAAATTGGTGATTTATGGCCACAGATCCAGGCACAGACAGAGCATGGGGTTAATGTGACACTTCCAGCCCTGCCTGCAGGGTGGTACAATATTTCTGTCCTCATCAATGGCATTGCTGTCACTTCAAACAGGTGTGTATCTTGCTCAGAAGCTTCATTCTCCACCTTATTTGGTGTTTTAGGGTTAATCTGAAACTGAAGGTTTGAGTTTTTCACTAATTCTGTACCTTAAAGGTGAATTCTGCAGTGTGGTATGAAATTATGAATAATTATCAAGGCATTTATTTATCTGTGGAGCCTGAGTCAGCAAACTGCTAATGCTAGTCAATTAACTTGCCTCGGATCAGTAGGAGGCAGGAGAGAAACATTTTAGCAAAAAACAGTTGATTTGATGAAAAATGCATATTCAGGCAATCAAAGGTATTCGCAGATTCAGGTCAAATGCAGATAAATCCTGCTGTAGGAAAACAGCAGAAGAAAAGAAACACTTTTCATGAGAAAAACAAAAGGTAGTTTGAACAATACAAAAATGCTTTGTTTGGAGAATTTTTAAATTATGATATTTCCATTTCCTAAGGTGACACTTCAAGTTCATGCCTAGATAAATGTAATATAAACGAATTAAAATGTGGGGGAAAGCTGGCGTGAAATTGGGATATAGGAATATATTCAAAAACAACACAGTTTTGTTCTTCAGCCATGGCAGCTGGCAGGAGTGATCCTGAAATTACAATATTGGGGAGAAATGAGTGTTTTTATTGCTCACAAACCAACCTAAGCTGCTTGCAATGTTAATGAACCTCAGAAGGAGAAAAATTGTGGTTGGTGGGATGGCACACAGGGATTCATCCCACCTGGTACTGGATGCTGTTAGCAGCACCATCACTTCATCTCCAGGGATAGATTGGAAGGGGATGGGTCATCCCAGGAGAGGACTCTGAGCTCTGGTGGGCTGGATTGCAGGATTGGGAAGATCCCTTATCTCACATGTCTTTTTAGGGAAGGGGATGTTTTTGAAAGCAGAGTGATGAAGAAAAATAGATGTAGATGGGACAGAAATAGAGCTATAACTTTATTTGGGTGGGCTTCAGGAGCTCATGTCTGGGTTTCCTCTTGTTCAGTTTGCTCCACTCTTTGGTGGGATGGTGTGAGGAGAGATGGCAGCTGTGATGCCTTTTCAATGCACTTCTGTTGGGCATAGCTGCAGTGGGGTCTGCTTGCCAAAAAAAATCCTTATTTTTGCTTCCTTTGATGGGCAATTCAGTTGGACTGAATTTGGCCCACCAGTTGCCAATAGATAAGAGAGTGTTTGTGATAGATGTAGCTCAAATGTGTCCCTGCCCAGGGATGGGGAGGGCTGGAATGAGATGATCTTTAAGGTCCCTTCCAACCCAAACCATTCTGTGATTCTAAACCACATAGAAAAATTTGGGGTGTTGAGTGGTCTTGTCACTGTGACATCAAACAAAGTGGATGTGCCAGGTGGGTGCTTGGCTTTCTGGGAGTTGTAAGAAAGAAAAGCACTACAACAGGAAAGAGAATTAAAAGAATAGCCCTAACTGCCCCAAACCCTTTCTGTGTTGGTTGTGTTTTGCAGGGTTGAGCCATTAATCCAGTACCTCTCTGAGATCTCCAGCATCCAGCCGTGTTGTGGCTCCATTCTGGGTAAACAGCATTGGCACATCTGCAGCCACTTATGGAGGTTAAAGGGATCAAGGGCACAGTTTTCCTGCAGGAATGGAAAGTGCATCCCATTTCACGTCCGTTTAAATGAGGGGGTTTTGGATCTGTGACCCTTTATTGTGCAGGCATCCATTGGCAGACAGCAGCTGTGTGGAAATGTGGGATTGTAGTGAGCATCCCTCCATCTGGTTGGCTGGCTCAGGGCTCCCTGTGCTTTGAATTTGATTTCCCCAAGTGTCTGCTCATGTATCCTTGCATGTTCCCATTGGGAAAGCACAGCACGCCCACACCTGGCTCATCTGTGCTGTTTCTGTCAGTCGTTTTGCCCCCATCTTTCAAGGTTTTGCATGTGAAAGTTAGGTGGAAAGCAGAGTACAATTGTGGTTTGAAGCAAACAATAATTTGAAGTGATCCCAAAAGGGATGTTCATTTTTGTTATGTTGAAAAGACAAAATAAAAAAGCCCTTTTTCAATGTTAATTTTAATCAAAAGGGAAATATTTATTAATCCTGTTCTAAGCTTTTAGACATTGGAAATAATTTAAGTGTGTTTCTGAGCAGAACATTGCTGAATTAAAAAGAAAAGTTTTACTTTAAATCTTCAAAAGCAGATTTGGGGTGGCTGATTTATTTTGTCATTTGGCTGGTGGTGGAGGAGAGTTGAATCCCTGTAGTGAATTTTATATGAGCCCTTAGAAATACTTTTATAGAAGACAGAGAAATTATTGTGCTACAACCTCAGATCCTCCACAGATTGCTCTCCCAGGCTCACAACACATTTAAGGACACAATTTCAGAGGCTTTGTGGTATGTGATTAGTTCAATAGTTTGTGAAGTGCTCAAGCCTTGAAAGATGAGAGAGTGGATAGAGCTTGGAGAGCAAATCCTATCAGTTTTGAAGATTAAGCCATGCTAAAAAAAATAATACAAGTTTTGCCTTTTTTATATTTCAGGGCAAATTGAAAATTAAATAAGAACTGATTAACTCTTTGGTTGTGGTTTTATGAATGGCTTAAGCTGAATTAAAACCTCTTTCCTGCAAAAAGCACCAGTCCCTTCCCCCTTACCTGTAATCTTCTGTTGTCTCTAACACTTGTGTGTACATCTAGGTTAAGGATTTGGGGCCACGTAAAAAGAAACCTCATCATAAGACTCATTATAAACCAACTTATTTTTTCAGCTAGATCATGGGAAAAGGAAGAGAATAGGCTTAATGGATAAAGAGGTTGAAGCAAGGCAGGACACCGGGAGTTCCAGTACTACAAACAAAAGGAACATGGACAGAGCCTTTGGGAGGGCTCTTCCCAGTGTGGCTGGTGCAGCCCTGGCACAGGGGGCCCAGAGAAGCTGTGGCTGCCCCTGGATCCCTGGAAGTGTCCAGGGCCAGGTTGGATGGGATTTGGAACAACCTGGGATAGTGGGAGTTGTCACTGCCCATGGTAGGGGGTTGGAAGGAAGTGCTCTTTAAGGCCCCTTACAACCCAATCCATTTGAAGATTCTATGAAATCTGGCACTGCCTGAGTTTGAGAATATTCCCAGTCGCATTCTTCTTCCCTGTGGGCATTGGGAACAAACTACCTCCCCACCTACCTGTAGGGACGGTCCCGTTCCATGAAGAATTCAGCCTCTGTTTACTCTCAGAGGTTTTTCACAGCAGCTTTCTCCATTTCTGTGGGGGCTTTCTACAGTCACTTACTGCCACAAAGATCTCTGACTACTTGTTACCTTAGCCTCTTGTCCATGTAGGATTATCCTGATATATGGCTGCTATTTTCTCCAACTGTCTTGTCCAAAAAAAAAAAAAGGTTTTATTTCTTTCCTTCAGCCTGTCATGCTTATCAGCTTTATCATAAAAGGTTTGTGTTGGAAGGGACCTTAAAAATGATGGTTCAGAGATAATCATGCATTCCTCTTCTGCATGTAATACTCTTCTTCCATATTTTGCTTTTCTCCTAGGTGGAACACTGCTCACAATCTCTGGGGTGGGTTTTAGCCAAAATCCTGCCCTGGTTTGTGTGTCAATGGACAATCAAACCTGTACAGTTACTCACCTGGAAGAAGAGACACTTTGGTGCCTGACTCCTCCAGCTGTTAATTTGTCTAATGAAGATTCACATGACATCTCTGTCAGAGTAGATGTAACCATCAGCAGTGGGTCATTTCAACAAGCTCTCTTTGCAAATAGGACCATCACCTTCCACTACCAAAGAGCTTTGACTCCCCTTGTTACTGCTGCTGAAACAGAAATCAGAGATGGCAGCCTGCTCTTGAGCATTGAGGGAATAAACATCACTGGATCTGTGGCTAAGCTTGGACACACTGAATGTCAACTTCAGTTTCTATGGGGCAACCAGTCTGCAATGTCTTATCAGTGCTCTTTTCCACTCAACAGCCTGGAACCTGGGACTTTCCCCATCCAGGTCATCCAGAGGCAGCTGGGATATGCTCAGGTGACAGCAAGGCAGCAGGCCCTCACCATAACTCCACAGATAACCTCCATATTCCCATCACAAGGATCCATCTGTGGTGGGATGTTGCTCACTATATCTGGGGTTGCTTTGAAATCCAGGAGGAATTTGGTACAGGTCAGCCTGGAGGATAATTACTCCTGTGAGATCCAGAAGTCTGATGATGACTCCATCAGCTGTGTTGTCCTTCCAGGGCCTCACCCTTTGCACCTTCAGTGGCTACCTGAGGCATCTCGGGCTCTCAGTGTCACTGTGATTGTCAATGGGATCCACGGTGTGTGCCTTGGGGGCTGCACACTCCACCTGCAGGAGCACTGGACACCCCTGGTACATCTGGTGACCTGGAGGACCAATGGGACATCCAGCCATGTGACAATCAAAGGACAGAGGCTGGCATGGCAGGGTGACAGCCCTGTGGTACACGTGGACAACAGCACTGCCTGCAAGGTGACTTTTTGGAACGAGACCATCATCACGTGCCAGACAGCCTGCCTGGCCCCAGGGGAGCACAGCATTTCCATAGCCAGCAGGAAAAGCGGCTGTGCTTGTTTCAGAGGGACATCCAGCCTTCTCACCATCCTGCCTTGGGTGTACCAGTTTTACCCACGGGATTTCAGCACCAATGGGGGAGGCCTGCTCAGCTTGGCTGGGTTGGCTCTGAAGGGAAAGAGGATGACTTCAGTCCTTGTAGACCATCACCCTTGCCTCATTCTCAACATCACCTGTGTGCTCATCCAGTGCACAGTGCCTTCAGGGAAAGGCACAAGGGCTCTGAGTCTGAGAGTAGATGGACACTCCTACTACCTTGGAACAATAAGTTACAGTGAGGAATTTACCCCAGCTTTCCTTTCACTTGTTTCCTCGGGTCTCCTTTTAACTTTGACAGTATCACAGGTCACAGAGATGGACATTATCCAGGTGTTTATTGGAGATTTTCCTTGCAGCAACATCACCATCAGTCGCTCCACGTTGCAGTGCACAGCTCCTCTGCTCCCTGTGGGCAAGTACCCTGTGCTGGGCCAGGACATTCCCAGGGGATGGGCTTCCTCCAACCTGACGTTCACTTCTCATCTGGCAGTGACAGCTGCACATCACAACTGGGGTAAGTCATGGAGGGTTGCTGCAGTTCCTCCACAGGGTTTTGTGTGAGGCACTGCAGTGATGGGGGCTTTTTGTCATTAAAGCAAAAATTATGAATTAAAAAAAAAAATAATTGTTGAGACTTAGCTGTCAGGCTCTGTCTTAAATCCCATTTTCTGTTCTTTTCTAAGGTGGCTTGAATGGAGGACAAGTTCACCTGCACGGAACTGGGTTTTCCCCAGGAAAGACTTTGGTCACAGTATGTGGCACCAGCTGTGAACTCTTGGGCAACATGACAGTGACTGAGCTGAGCTGCCTTGTCCCACGCCTACCAGGTCAGTTAAAACCCAGAAACTGTCATTGTGATAAAAATATCCCCTAAAATTTGACCCAAAATGGGGAGTCCTGGTGTATCTCATCCCAGGAGAACAAGGAGCAGCCCAGGAGAGAGGAGAGAAATTAACATAGCACTGACAAAGTTTGGACTTGGGGATCTTGGAGGTCTTTTCCAACCATAATGATTCCATGAATCTGTGACTTCTGTTTTTTGCACTCAGTCTGAGGACAGATGGAGTCAGGGTGAGTTTTTGTGTCCATGGCCATGGATGTTGGATTAGATCCAGCATGTGCCTGTGGCCACACTTGCACAACATCAACATTTCCTCTCAGCAGTTATTCCTTGGGAAAGCTCCCCATGTAAAACATCCATTTGGACAGCAGAATTGGGTACCCAAGAACCTCTTAGCCATCATGACCATCTTAATGAATTAACTCCCTTAAATGCCTCTTCTTCTGAGGGAATAGTCTCAAGTTGCACCAGGAAAGTTTCAGTTTAGATATTATATTTTTTTTTCACATTAAGTGTTTTCAAGCTTTGGAAGACAGTACCCAAGGAAGTGGTGGAGCCATCATTCTTGAAAGTGTTTAAAAAATGTATGAATGTGGCACTTGAGGACATGGTTTAGTGGTGAACATAGTGTTGGTGAGATGATGGTTGGACATGATTATCTTAAAGGTCTTTTCCAACTGTAACAATTCTTTAATTCTGTGGCCACACACATTTTGTGTTTTGGTTACATGGTGGGGTGGTCTCAGTAGGGTAAAGGTGTAGAAGGAAAAAGGTTGAATGACTGGAAGGGTGAACAAATGACAGACCATGGCCAGTTCATACCTTTGGGAAGCTGGAGATGAGGATTTGACTTCCTTGAGAGGAGGATGGGATCATCCATCATGACCACAGCATCTTCCTTAACTGGAGAGAGACATGATGACCTCCACATCTCTCTTTGAGAGAAATAACCCTGCCTAAATTTTGGACCTAGCTCTTCAAAATGAGCATTTCTGGGGACAAGATATGTTCCCTCCTTTTCCTACTGAAGGCTCAGAATTAGGCTTCTCACACCAGCAAAAGGCAGAATTTAAGGCTTTTAAGTCTCAGCTCTGAGCCATGTAGAATTCCCCAAATTCTAAGCATGAAGTATTCACCTTGGTGCTTGACTCCTTGGTGGAGTCCCCATCCTTGGAGGTGTCCAAGGAATGGCTGGATGTGGCACTCAGTGCTCTGGGCTGGGTGACAAGGTGAGGAGCAGTCAAAGCTTGGACTCTGCAATCTTGGAGATCTTATCCAGCCTAAATGGTGCTGTGATTCAGGGATTTCAACACTCAGAAACTGAACATTTCAGCCCCTTCACAGCTCTGAAGTTGGGGAACATCTGGAGGTCTGCAGAAATATTTGCTGCTCTGAGGCTGCCCAGACATCAGCCTCAGTGACCAGAGATCCAGGACCTCTTATTCTTTGTGGATGTGAAAGAAAGGTGACAAGTTAGTGTCCATCAGGGTAAATTCACAGGGGTTTGTTCAAAGGTGTGTGGAATATCCATCTTCTGAAATAGAAGTTGAATAAATTATTTGTCAAGAAGCCACCTCAATGTGAAATTTAACTTTTGAGCAATGGTTGGGACAAGAGGCCTCCAGGTGTTCTCTTCAGCCTCACTTATTCTCAAATTCTAAATTTACTCCTGTCATTTGGAACAGTTCCTGTCATAGAATCCCAGAAAGATTTTGGCTGAAGGAACCTTAAAGGTCATCCAGTTCCAACTCAAGTGCTATGAGGAATACTAAAAAAAGATGGAAGGGAGAAAGAATAAGGGCTTTAAAACTCAACCACAAGCACTCAAAAAGAGACACCAAGAGGGCATAAAGAGCTCAGTTTTCTTTGTTTTAAACAAGGCCCAGGCACACTCCACAAAACTGCTTGTTATTTTAAATAGAAAAAGACAGTGCTAGAGCATTGGAAAAAAAATAAAGCACGAAACAAGGCAACCTGGTTATTGCAGGGAGAATAGCTTACTAAAATTTAATCACATTGATCCAAACTGTGCTCAGAACTCCCTGCGTGGTTGGTGGCAGAGGGATCCTGAGAAAAGCAATTTCACAGCCAGGACCACGATGCTTGTTCCTGTCACTAGATGTCAGCAAGGGAATGCTGATTGCTGGCTGTGTGTCTGGAGAGGAAATGCAAAGGAAGCATTGCCTCACCTTCTCTCTCCTGCCCCGGGTTTTGCAGCCGTGCCAGTTTCACCAGTCGAGTTGCAAAATATTTGTTAATTAAATATTTACAAATATATATTTTCTTTTCTTAAAAAAAAAAAAATACTTTTGCAGGCTTATCAAATCTGTGTTTGTCAGGCTCTTTGTGCCCTTTGAGACACTTGTATTCAGCTTGTGCATATCTACATCTGGCATAGGTGAATCTGTATACAGAGCAAGACACTTTCCAGATATTCTTCCACGTAATGCTTAATATTTAAGCACTTTTAAAAAAAATATATTTAAGGTTTTAACCCTGCCCCTCACCACATTTAGGGTGGTTTAAGTGCAGTAACTCCAGTCTCACCTCATGGTTTACATCATGCTCTTTGCCTGGGGAATTTTGCCACTTGGTGCTGGCACATCCAGTGCTCAGACCTTTCTTGCACTGCCTCATCCACATGGGAAAGGTGGCAAAGAGACTCCAGGACTGTGAAGGAATGGGAAAGGGAGGTCTGTGGTGCTCCAGAGCCCCTCAGTGTTGTGTCCCAGCTGGATAGTTGTCTGACCTTTCCCTGCTCTGCTTGCTGAACTGGCTGATGTGAAGAGTTTAAGCTGCATTTCTTCTGTTACCGAGGGCTGTGAAGCAGAACCCTCTCTCTCCTCTGGCACTGTGGGATGTCAGGTGGCAATGGCTGTCCTGGCTCTCAGACTTGGGTCATGTTGTGTCTGGCTTGCTCCAGATTAGAGATGTCCACGTGGGCATCCCCAGCTGGTCCGAGTGGCTCTCTCATGTGATCCAATCCACAGGGCAAGGCTCTGCAGGTAGGAAATGTGACTTCTTTCCTTCTTTCCCTTTGAGCAGGAAGTTTTCTAAGAGATGAGGGATTGCCAGGCTCAGCAGGATCCATCCATAAGCCTTCCTCATGGGTCTTTCCTTAGGAATGGGTTCTGAGCAGGGTCGCAGCAAGGTTTTAGTTTGATCATTGGCAAGGGCTGGGAATGTTACAGAGATATTCCCAACCCAGACCACAAGGAATGGGAATGCAGGACCAGGCTATTTTATGAAAACTGTTGTCTTTTGCAAGGTGCAGAAAAATCAATTCAGAATAGAGCTAAAATTTGATTTTCAGCCTTAAAGCTTAAAAAAAATTAACAAAATGAAATAAAATTAAGAAAACCTCACTGCCTTCAAGCAAAAACAAAACCAAAAGAAAAATGCCCAAATTAACCCATGAGTCTTTAAAGGTAAAGATATAGCTGGCTTCATCACCATGCCTGGAAGGGCTCAAAAGCCACGTAGATGTGGCACTTTGGGACATGATTTAGTGGTGGGTTTGGCAGTGCTGGAAGAATGTTTGGGCTCAATATTAGAGGGCTTTTCCAAACAAAATTATTCTATGCTCATGAAAGCTGTCCCCCTCTCTGGTTCTTGCTTCTTTGCCACTGCATGAGTGAAAATGCAGTTGTAGATTCTGTTCAGCTCAGGTTAAATTTACAGGACATGTGGGTAGTATTTGTGGGACTGAGTTGTGCTCCTGTGAAAGATGAGAAAACTGGCATGAAGCTTGAGACAGGTGAGAAAATATCTGATTATTCCTCTAAGGTGATATTAGGGTAAATACCATATAAAATTATTCCAGTGAGCCAATCCCTGAGATTTTATGTTTTACATTAAAGCAAAAGTAAGGAAGGCATCTTTCAAAGGAGGTAAACTGATAAGAGGATGCATGAGGGTAAAAGCTGAGCCTGATTTTCCTGGTTGCATCAGCATGCTTGGAATAACAGGTCTGACTTTTGGGTTTTGATGTAACAGTTTTGGGATCTTTGTTTAAGGGTTCTGGACCTGCCATTAACCAGACTCCACTGGTAAAAGAGCATGTTTAGGGAGGAGGATTTAGATTAGAGGCTAGAAATGAGACTGGTTTAAAAGGATGTGGTTTGGTGGAGCTCTTTAAATGGGGCAAGAAGAGAGAGAGAAATGAGTTTTGGTTCTAACAAGGAGATGCACTGAGCCAGGACAGTGGGGACTAGAGCCAGGGAAATTTGGGGATTTGTATGAGCAGATGCAGAAGATATGAAGAGGCTCTGTTGTGGTATTTTGGCAGTTGGGACCTCAGGAGGAACCAGGGCCTTTGGTCGTTGTTGTGGAGATCAAACCAAAGGATCGAAATGGTCCCTTCTACCTTTCAAATCCAGACATGAAGTTAAGAGGAGGAAATAAAGCATATTAATTACATGGCAGGAATGTTCTGACAGTGAGATCTATCAGACAGTGGAGTAGATGCTTAAAAGCCACCTCTTGGGACTTCTGAAACCTGTCTCTGTGAAATGAATGTCTCACAGGGAGCAATTCTTCACAGGCAAAGGTTGGATTCGATGACCTTAACAGGTCTCTTTCTCCTTTCTCTTTTATTAACTTTTTTTTTTTTTTAATTCTTTGTCTTTCCTGCTAAGCCCATGTTGCTGCTCCACAGTCCATTTTGTGAGGGGTGGATAACCAGGGATGTGAGTTTTGGCACTGGGACTTCTTGGGCAGTTCTTCAATCAATCCCCAGCTGCCCTTGGAGTCTCCTGTAGGTTTGAGCCTCATCACAAGTCCAGCAGTTGTTATTAAACAGCAACCCAGAACAAAGCCCTTGTGCTGAGCATCCCAGGATGCTGGATTAAGCCAGAGTATCCCTCAAAGCCAGGGCTGGGGGTAGCCAGTCCCTAAGCCATCACCACCACACGGAGATTTGGCTGCCGTAGTGTCTGATCTCAAAAGAGAAGCTGTAATGAGCTGAGGGCATTCATCCCAGCAATGGGATTGCAGGTTTGATCTTTATAGGGAGTATAAAGCCTAAAGCAGCTTCATTCTGGGGTTTGAACACTAACGAATTAAGCAGGGAGAAAAATTGTGTCCCAGAACAGGCAGAATATCCTTTTAGGATGTGCCAAAAGTGTGTTAAAATCTTTAGCTGGTATTTTTTGCTACTGGTTGGTAGGAGATAATGGCATGAACAATACCAAGGGCTATTTGTGTTTCATGGTTGGAGGAATAGGAAGGGAAAGGCCAAGACTTCCTCCTAAATGAATAAAGACATTAAAACCTCTGAGAGGAGGGAAACAGGAGGATCTTGGAGAGCCCCAAGGAAAGAAGGAATGGGAAAAGAACATCACCTCTAAATGTGATATCTCCATTTGATGAACAGGAGATGTGGGGTGGGGAGGTGAGATTTTCCCCTCCTTTCACCTGAGAGAGAGAAAACAATTCTAAGTTTGATTCTGCGGGGTACAGATGAAGTAGGGTTTACTTGGAATTTGCTTCCTCTGATCTCTTTGCAATCCTTTGTAGCCATATTCTAAAACTTAGGTTTTATAAAATAATATCTTTGTTTGACTGGTTTGAGTTAAAAATTATTTCAGCCATTGGTAGGATACAAGGCCTCTTGTTCCTACAGGCATGATAACTTTGGGATGAGGGCACTGGAGCTCAGCAGAAACACCCAATTTCCACATTTTGGGGTTGTTTCAGAAGTGCCAGACTGTTCTTGTGCTGAGCTCTCAGGGCTGTGCAGGAAACACCTTCTGGTGACCTTCAGGAGCCAGGTAAGATCTTTGACAGCAGCAAAATCTTGAGGAAAACAGTCCTGACATTTTGTGAGTAATTTCCAACATTCATCCCAAAATAGAGTTCAAGTGGTTTTCCACAAAGGAAAACTCTGCCATGTTCTTTTCAAGACTACAAAAGAAAACAAAACCCTCCTGTAATGAATTGGTTCCACTCCAGGTTGTTGCAAATGCAAGATCTTTGCAGAATTTAGTCCCCTTGGATGCTATTTATTTGTCAAAACACAGATATTTAATGCTGCTTAAGATCCCCTTGAAACATCAGGAAAGACATATGGCTTTTGTTGTAGTCATGGAATACCTGAAGTAGCACTAGGTAGAGTTTTTGGACAAGAAAAGCAAAATCTTGCTGTCATTCTTTTAGGCTTCTCTGCCTGTTACTTGTCTTAGATGTAGGTCTTAAAGGCAGGGATTGTGTTTGGGTCTGTTTGGATGCCAAGCAAGAAAATTGCCCCTGGATTTTGGGAAGGAAAAGTATTAAGTATATTGCAAAATTTATTTTTCTTATTCTAAATCCAGAGAAGAAAAATAGAAAAGCATTGTAAACTCTCTCTCTCTGAAGTTCAGAGCAAATGAACTGATAGGTTTTAATATTTCAAAAATACCTGAAACATTAAAGAGTTATAAACTCTTCAGAAATACCCCATATGAAATAGTAAGCTTTAGCAAAATGTGCTAAATATTTTAATACAGGAAATAGAATGCCTTCATATTTTTACAATTTCAACCCCCATTTTTTAGGATTGCTTAGGAGACAAGACATGCATTAACAACAACACTTCCCCAGCAAACAAGGCACCTTTTGAACAAATTGGAACTTACAAAAGCAAATAGGAAAAAAACCTTTCTTGATAAATCCCCATTGATTGGATTTCTGATGCTTAAGGAATACTCTTGGATGCTTCAGTGCAGTCTGTTATACTGTCCACAGACCTTTTCAGGAGTTCATTACAACCATTTGGTTAGTTCAGGATTAATGAATATTCTCCAAAAGTCAGGGTTTTGAGAGAAACAGATTTAATGTCTGTCATGGTTTTAATGCTTAAAGGACTCCTGTCTAAAATTGCTAAACCCAAATATTTCAACTGACTCTGGACTTAAGTGACAGTCCATAATACTTTTCTTATCATTTTTTGCCTGGGTTTAGAATAAGAAAATCTAATTTTTATCACACTGAATCACTTAGGTTGGGAAAAAACCTCCAGGATCATTGAGTCCAACCTGTGACTGATCCCCACCTTGTTACTCAGACTAGAGCTCTGAGTGCCACATCCAGACCTTCCCTGGACACCTCCCAAGGATGGGGACTCCACCACATCCCAGGGCATTGCATTAACAACCCTTTCCATGAAAAAAAAAATTCTTCCAGATGTTCACACCACTTGTTCTTTAAATAAACCTCAAAACAGCTGCTCCCATTACAATTTTTACCTCATCCATGGAGGCAGACTTGGACCACATCTCAAGTCATACTCAGCTACATAAAGCAAGGTGGGAGATCCCAGTTCCCACCTGTTCCCCAGGAGCCCTCCAAGCTGTGTCCAAGTTTCCTCAAAAACTGTTTCTGGGTTTCAAACTCATGATAGGTATTAAGTTGTCTTAACATATATCTTCTTGGTAAAAGTTTTGTGCCACATTCTGAACTGTAAACCATGTTCTAGCTCTCCCAGAAGAAAAGTCTATGCCTGTATTTAATCCTTGTCATCTCCTATGTCATCTCCTTCTGGACAGAGCGCTTTGATCCCAAAGACCATCCTGGTGCTCAGAGCACAAAGGATGCTCAGGGCACATTTTGCTCACACAAAGCAAAGGGGGCTGAACGAGCTGGGTGGAGACCTAATAATCCTCAAAAAGGATGCAGCTAAAGAGAGGCTTGGTGCATATCAGGAGCCAAAGGATCATGGAATGGTTTGGTTGGAATGGGTGCACATCAGGAGCCCAAGGATCATGGAATGGTTTGGGTTGGAAAGGACATTAAAGTAACTTTAGTTCCATGGGCAGGCACACCTCCTGCAATGACATCTCTCAGCAGTTAAAATGCGCTCAGTGTCAGTGGTGTTTGGGCTGCTTTGGGTTATGTTTTCTCTCCTGTCTTGCAGCCTCTCTGGCCATTCTCTGTGGTCTGACACATTCTTCTGCCAGCTGCCAAGAGGACAGAGCCACCTTCATTGAGTGTGACATCCAAGTCCTGGTGGGCACCTCCCAGCAGAGAGGATCTGTGTCCTACTTCTACATCTGTGGGGACACCCCGCCCCAGGGACATTTTGCTGGACTCCTTGCCAGGTTAGTGCTGTGTCTCTCCATCAGCCCAGTGGATCCATCCACAAAATACATCCCCCCATGGCTTTCCACCCTTTTTTAGAGTTGTTCCAAATGATGGACTGAAGGAACAAAATCTCAGTTCTCACATTGATGCCAATAGAGCTGTTTAGCCTTGAGACCACTAGAGAGCTCTGCTGGGTAGTGGAATTCATTCCCTGTGCCTATCAAAGCATCTCCAGCCCCCCCTCCTTCCCTTCTGCCTTTTTAAAGTGTTTGAGAGACATCAGAAAATCCATCTCGTAAACAGCCTGCTTTGTTCCTTCTTAGGTTTTAATATTTATCTTCTGATCCAAAGCAACATCTGGTGGATGCCAATGGGAAAAATGATTAGGCATTATGAAAAGCAGAAGTCTTCTTTTTTTCTGTTGTTTTCTCTTTTTTTTTTTCCTTCTATTTTTTTTCTTCTTTTTTTTCCCCCCCTCTGCCTTTCTCCAAGCATTTTCATGAGTAAAAAGTCAAGGAGTAAATTCAGCAGGGCGTGCAAGGGTGGTTATGCTTTGCAAATTCAAGGCTGAGCTGTCCAGGAGTATAACTTGGAACTGTTGTCTTTGATGGAGCAGTGAGGATTTATTCCTGCTGAGCACTTCTAAGGATAAGTGGGATGTCTGAGTTAAGGAATAAACAGGTGAATGATTAAAGATTTGGTTTGGAAGGGACGTCAAAGGTTTTCTTGTTCCAGCCCCATGGACAGGGACACCTCCCACTACCCCAGGTTGCTCCAAGCCCCATCCAACCTGGCTTTGGACACTTCCAGGGATCCAGGAGCAGCCACAGCTTCTCTGGGCCCCCTGTGCCAGGGCCTCACCTCCCTCACAGGGTGGAATTTCTTCCTAATCTCTAATCTAAATCTCCCCTCCTTCAATTTGGAGCCACTTCTCCTTGTCCTATCACTCCATGTCCTTGTGAAAAGTTCCTCTCAAGGCTTCTTGTAACTCCCCTTTAGATACTGGAACAAGCTGAACAAAACTTTGCAGAAGTTATTTAGTAAACAGATAATTAGAACAGCATTGTAATGCACTGCCCATGATTTGCTGTTCGTGGTGAACAAACTTCTGGCTGCTGCATCTGGCCACAGTCCAGGTAATTCAGTGAAGTTGCAGAGATTTGATCCTCATCCTGACCTGGTCCTTGCATCATACTTGGTGTTGATTCACCAGAAGGAGCTTTGGATAACCTGAATTGAGGGGAAAAAAAAAAACCCAACTGGCATTTACTGTACAAAGACAGCAAGACATGAATTTCACAGATTTTTAAACTTGTTAAAAAATATAAAAATAGAAGTTTCCAACTAAAATTAATTTTAAAAAAAAGTTTACACAGTTGCGACGCCTCTCTGTGGGTCCGTCACTTCTTCCTCACCAGTTTTTTAAATTTGATCTAGCCTGGGCTTTTTAAGAAAATTCTTCCAAGTTTTGAGAAAACCAGTGTTAGGCAGAAAGAAATTATTTTCCTGCAGAGGAGACAGAGAGAAGAATTCTGTACAACTGGAAAAAGCCACACTGTGCATTGGTAATATCCTGTAACATCCCAGGAAATGGAGAGGACAGATCTTTTGAAGAAGACAAAAGTAAGGAGACTTATAAGGGAAAAAAAGTGAAATTGAATTAATTTAATCAGTTCTACTTCTCCCAGAATGACTTATTTCAAATCAAGAAACTCCAGGAGCCTTCCCTTGTCTGGTTGAATTTTGCTTTGCTTTTCCTCACATCAGTGTAAGCCCAATTCAAAAAACCAACAAACTTGAGAGGGACAGGACAACTCCATGTGTTTCTTTTTTGCTTATTTTTTCCTGGATATCAAAATTGTGCTCTGCTCTTCACTGATTAAAAAAATGCATCTTCAATTATATACTACTACTACTACTACTACTACTACTGCTACTACTACTACTACTATTTATTATTATTACTATTATTATTACTATTATTTTCTTTCTCCTTTTCTTGGTTTGGGCTGCTACTGTGCAGAAAGTCACAAAGTCCTTTTACTGTCTGTTGGCTTATTGTTTTCACTGTGGTTTTTAGTCCAATTTCACTGTGAATGCTCCAGAGACAGGGTTTATTATTCCTTCTGGGAATCCTATCAGGGTGAGATTTCTGAATCAAATCAATCAACTTTGTTTACCTACTATTTTTCCATTTCCCCCACTTCTTCAGCATCTTTCTTATTGTCTTAACTTTTCACCCCATTGTGCTCATGCTTATATTTTAGTTGAAAATTAAAACTTGTCTGGATATTTTTTTTCTATTGAGTTCATTTCTAAATTAAAGGGAAGTTTATTTCTTGCTAAAGGGAAGTAGGGGCAAGTAGTTTTTTTTGTTTTCAAAAAAGTTTCCTGATTTGAGAAATCTTAGAAAAAATAGAAGGAAAAAAATGTGAGGTTTGAATAATATAAATTAACTTATGTCAGAACTTCTGCAAACTTTTTTCCACATTTCAGTTCAGAAAAATATTTAATTTTAAAGTATTAATGGAATTTGCAAGAAAGTCTCAGAAAATTTAAATGTTTCCACCAGAAAAGGACTATTTTGAGGATTCCTGAAATAATACATATTGATCATTACAATTATTAATAATAAAAGTATATATAAATTTTAGCTATGTGCAAATGCTCAAGGTTAAGACATTTGTCCCAGGATGGGGACAAAACTACTGAAGTAATTCCTGGTTTAAGTGCACATTGACTCTCTCCTATTTTTCTTACTAATTTTATAGAATCACAGAATAGTTTGGGTTTGAAAGGACTTTAAGTCTCATCTCATTCCACCCCCTGCCACAGACAAGGGCACCTTCCACCATCCCAGGTTGCTCCAAGTCCCACTCAACCTCACCTTGGACACTTCCAGGGTTGGGGCAGCCACCTGGACAATGTTTTTCAGTGGTTTAAATAATATTTTCTTTATGTAGTTTGTACTACAGCCTATCCTTTATCTGCTTATAATGGCAAAAGTATATTCCTTAAAAGAGTTGTAAGTTTTGCCATTAACAATTCTTGTGTCAAGCTACATTCCTGAATTCCATTTAATAATTCACTCCTTTTCTTGCATTTTCTTTAAACATTGCAATTTGGTTAAGAGAGTTTCAGAATGTGCTTGCATAGGGATAGAAAGGAACTGGTTCTTCTGTTCTTCTTGCAAGCAAAATGTATTTACTTTTTGCAAAAAAAAAACCCAAAAACCTGTGAAAATCACTCAAATGTCCTTGTATTGACTTGAATGTTTGGGAAATTGTGTCCATGCCCTGCATCCAGCTGACCACCACCCCCTTCTGCCTTTAAAACTGTTGGTTATTTCAAAGATGCAGTTTTTTCTTGCAGCTTTAAAAAGTACTTTGCAGTACTTTTCAGCCCAGTCCACTGAATTATTGTACAGGACAAGATCAATTCTCAAAGTATTGCTATCAAAAGCAAGCACAGATCCCCAAGGCTGGCTTTTGATTATTGATACAGCAGAGGAAAAAGTTTATTTAAATATAAAAAATAAAAATTTGCTTTTAAAAGGGTTCAGTAACTTGCAAAGGCTTTTCTCCCCCTATTTTTTAGTATTGTTGTTTCTAATGTGGTTGATTCCTTTACCACTGTAACCCCAAACAAGGGCACCAAAACAAACAGGTTTCTTCTAAATGCAGGTCAGAGCAAGGCTTTGTTTGCAGAGTGAGCTGCTGCATCCAGCAGGGGAGTTTTAAATCTTCAGGCTCATCAAACCACTCTGATCATCACCCTCCCAACAAAGCTCTGAGTCCTGGCTTTCAAAATGGGTCAGTTTTGGGAGAGCTTTGGGCCAAGGAGGTGCTGCACTCCCTCTACTCCTCTCTCATGAGACCCCACCTGGAACAGGGTCCAGCTTTGGGCTCCCCAGCGCAGGAAGGACATGGAGAGGTTGGGGTGAGTCCCGAGGAAGCAGGATGATGATGATGATGATGATGATGATGATGATGATGATGATGATGATGATGATGATGATGATGAGAGGGATGGAGCAGCTCTGCTGTGAGGAAAGGCTGGGAAAATTTGGATTGCTCAGCCTGGAGAAGATGAGGCTGTAGGACGAACTTAGAACACCTTTCAATGCCTAAAGGGTCTCCATGAGATTTGGAGAGGGACTTTGGACAAGGGCTTGGAGCGACAGGGGAATGGTTTCAGACTGACAGAAGGAAGATTTTTGAGAGTTATTAGGAAGGAATTGTTCTGTGTGAGGGTGGTCAGGCCCTAGCACAGAGTGCCCAGAGAAGCTGTGGCTGCCCCTGGATCCCTGGAAGTGTCCAAGGCCAGGCTGGGTGGGAGGTGGGAGGTGGAAGGTGTCTCTGCCCATGGTAGGGGGATGGAATTGGATGGTCTTTAAAATCCTTCCAGTTTAAACCATTATGGGGTTCTGATCCCAGAGACACTTTACCTGTTAAAATCCTGTTATATGGGATTTTCAGGAATCTGAAGGCCTCTTAAAATCCTGATCCTGCCTATCTGATCCTCTGTTTTGTTGAGTAAATCACTCTGTGAACTCTGCCCTTTCTTATCTGTTCAGAAAAGCTGTGTAATTTCTGTTTTGCTAGTTGTTGTGTTGCTGTAACTCCTCTTCTTTCTCCTCACCTTCCTACATCTTGCCTGTGTGAATCTGATGGTGGGCTGGGGAGGAGAGGAACAAGTAGCAATGGCCAAGAGTCACAGAATTAGGTTGGAAAAGACCTCTGGGATCATCAAGTCCAACCATTAACCCTGTGCCACACTTTGCTCACCATTAAACCATATGTTGAATCCTATATCTCCCCACAATGAAACACTACCAAAATCAGCAACTGTCAGCAGCAAAACCAAGGGAAAAAATGTTTCTCTCCCACCATGTTTTCTATTTCTTCTTCCCCCCGTGCAAGGGGAGGCTTTAGAGCAAATGTCTGCTGGTATAACTGGCACATATATCAAATCTCCTTAGTCTGGGCTGTTAAGTAAGTTTAATTAATTTACTAAGTTAATGTTCCAATGTTAGCAACAAAGCATCATTGCAATCAGCTGGGTAGCAGGAATTGGAACCCCTAAATGAGCTCATTTTTTCACAGTTGGAATTAGGGACCAGTTAGCCAGTTTTGTGGTTTTTCCAATTTCTCCCCTTGCCCTAGGGGAGTTGCAAGTTATTCATTCCCCATTGCTAAGTGTGAGTAAGATGGGGAGGGGGAGACACAAACCAACCCTACTCCTTGTAGGAGTCCATCTTTGCTCCCAACACTGCTGATTCCCTCCCTGTTGTCTGCACTTATCTGCCTGCCTTGGTCCTAGACTGGCATTTGTTCCCGTTTGTGATGGTTTGGGGAAGGAGAAAAGCATCACTGAGAGATATTTACTGCGTGTGTTTTCATCCTGAGTGTGTGCAGATAAAGGGGGGAAAAACAAATAAACAATAAAAGAATGGAAACAAAATTACCGAAATTTGCAAAGTTTGACAAATGGTGGCCAGGAGTTGCCACAAGCTAATGGCTTTCAATGATTAATAAGAGTAAAAATAATTGCATTTCATTAAGATTGATGACACCCCATTTAACCTCCCTTCTCGTTTCAGCCCTAAAGTGGAAAGAGATGAAGTTCTCATCTATAATAGCTCCTGTAACATTACCATGGAAACTGAGGCAGAGATGGAGTGTGAGGGAGCTAATCAGCCAATTACTGCCAAGATTACTGAGATATGGAAAAACTGGGGCCAGAACACTCAGGTATAATCAAATCTTTTTTACAGACTGATTCAAACAGCTTAAAATTAAATTTGTAATATTGTGTACATTTAAAGGGGGGCAAGAAAAAAAACAATTTAGGCTGAGCAGCAGCAATATATAATATTAAATGCTTTCCAACTTTGAATAGCAGTTCTAATGCAGCACAGCTGAATTAATGATTAACTATGGCTAATCATGTATTTTATGAGACATAAATGAGCTTTACCTTATTTTCTGAGCAATCTATGTATTTTTTAACACTCTCTTCTTTTTTTTTTTAATATAAATTAAATTTTCTTATAAAAGTGTTATTTTCTGTTGAGCAGAAATTTTAGCCATGAGGTACAGTTCCAGCTCTCTGGCAGAGACTTAGCATTCAGTGCAGCCTTGGTTATATTTGATTTTTGCTGCTTTTCAGTAGCTGAAGGAAAATGGGACAGTGTTCCCAGTGCTATCTGTGGGTATTGCAAGAAAAGAAGGTACATGAGTTCATGACCAAAAACTATAATCCTGGACCAGCATAAATTTTAAGACTTGATAGGTAAAAATGTCATTGCTAATCTGAAATGTCCTGTTAGAGTCCTCACAGTTTTGCAGAGAGGGTATTTAGCCACCTGTAAGAGGAAATTTAGAGGGGTTGGATATTTGTTGAACACTAATTATCCCTTCTTCATTCTCCTTTCCTAAAGGAGAAGCTCCTGAGATGTGGTGGTGATCTCCTGAATACAGGAACATGTGGGTGGGGATAGTTACACACCTGACTTAGTAAAAAAATAAAATTAAATAAACTTTTCAAACAGTCTCTTAGCACAGTTTAGGAAAATGAAGTTCATTTGCTTAGCATCAATGTTAAAGCTACCACAGTAATTTTAAACTCTATCTGCAAAGGGATTTCCTGTGTTTAAGGACTTTAAATTTAACTTGCCATCTCAAAAAGTAGCTGCATTGTCCTGGCAGAGTAATTTTCGTGCATTTCTAGTGTTGAATTCTGTATTTAGTTTTGTATATCTGATCTATTTGGGAGTCTCTGAATACTTGGAAATATACCTAACATGAATATTGCTATTGGAGTGGAGTATCCTAAATTACAATTCCTTGTTTCTGTTAAGCCTCTCCTTGGTTTGTGAAGGAATGTCAGATGTAGAATGTTATCTATTAAGGTTCATTTGCTCATCAGCCTTGTTAGTTATAGATAGTTATGTTGGCTAAGGAGAAATACAGCCCTCAAAAATTGCTGGTTGGTGACTGCAGGATTGAAGGGAAGTGCCCAGGCAAGTAAAAGATCAAGTGGTAACTCCTCCTTACATTCCTGTTTTCCTTCCCAAATGGGATAAGGGCATCCCTAGAGCCCCAGAGCCTGGGCTGCAGCACAGAGGGATGTTCTCCTCTGCTGTCTGTGATCTGGGCAGTGTCACAGCTCCTGCAGCCTCACTAATAGCAGGATGACAGCTTGTCCTGTGACTCAGGTGGGAGCAAGAAGAGGAAGAAGCTGTGAGGTTTGCTCCTGCTGTGGTTTTTCTGCTCAGAGTAGGGAAAACCAAAGAAGTCCTAAGTGTCCAGAATGAACAAATTCATTCAGAGCAGGATGAAAACAGCAGCACTTTAGATCTGGGATTTGCTGCTGCTTAATGAACCCAGTGGGCATTCAGAATCATTTTATCCCTCTTCCCAAAACTGGCTTGGGTGAGCAGAGGTGGATGGGTGGGGAGTTCAGATAAATGGCTTCAATTTTGGTCCCTTCCTGGCTGACAGCATCCCGTGAAGATTTACGAGCTGGTGCAGCGCATGCATGCTTCACTGTGGAGGTTTAAATCATGTCATGTGAACTGGCCTTACCTTTCCAGTGGAAAAAATGGTCCCCAGGTTCAGCACTAAGCAGTGAAATGCATTAATAGCACCACGTGCCTTAGGATAATGGTGCTATTAGCAGGCAGCACAACTCTGTGTACAAGTAATGGGGCTGCATCTCTTTATAATAACATCTGGCACTTCTCTTGCATGCTCATGCAAGGATCTCAAAACATTCCATAAAAAAGGGGCCTGATCCTGTTCTCAGCACAGCTACACTGCTCAGTGGTTTGTTTTCTGACTCCTCTGCTGCCAGTTGAAGGATGCCCAGGCGGGCCAAGAATCAAGCCCAGTTCTTGGGTGCTGTGGGAGGGTTGTTCAGAGGTGATTTGATGATGATGGTAGAGCAGGATTAGCTTCAGGATGGCATTGGAAGTGAAAATGTAGAAAGGCTGACAGAGGCTGATGACATGGAATGGATGGGTACTGGCAACAAGAGAGAACAGCCTTGGTTGACAGCACAAAATAATAAATAGATAAATAAATAAACAAACAAATAAATAAAAATGTAAAATATTGGTTCTGGGAACTTGAGCCTGAGAGGTACAAATAGTAACATCACCAAACCTGCCAGAGTTCAAGCAACATTTAGACAACATTGTTAGGCACCGGTTAGGGGTCTTAGGGCTGCTCTCTGCAGAACCAGGAGCTGGCCTTGATGATCTTTGTGGGTTTCTTGAAATTCAGGATATTCTGTGATATGCTTACTATTCTATGACACAGTTTTTAGGGAATATTTTCATCAGTTCTATTATTTAAACAGCTGCATTTTCTGGTAGGCGCTGCAAAATCCATCACTTAATTGTTGTACTTTAAACTCTGGTCTCTGAGCTGTTGCTTGCATGAATCATAGAATCCTCAAACCAGGAAAAAACCACCAGAAACATCAGGTGCATGGTTACAGTCAAGGATGTGCTCAGATCTGAATCTAGAGGACACCCAGAATTTCATGGGGTTTCAAGGTGCTACCTGGAGATCTGTGATTTTTGCTGCAGACTTCATGAAATTTCAGTTCAATTTGGATTTTTCCTGATGTCTGGTCTGTGTCCCACCACCCCCCGAGAATAATTTTTATGATTTTCATTAGAAACTGATTTAAGCTCTTGCCTCACTTTGTGTTTGAAGTGTTTTGCCCTGTATGATTTAATTAGGTCACAAGAAATAAGCAGCAGGCCTCTGCCCCACTGTTGCATTCAGCATCATTAGTGTTTGCAACTTGCTCTGTTATTATCTAAGAAGAGTTGCACAATTATTTTTATTTCAGTATATAATGCAATTTAGCCTACTGAAAAGAGAGGGAGGGCAAAAAAAAAGAGCCCCAGCACTGATTGTATATCCCACAGGACTTAATTAGTTCACAGCTTCAAGAATGCACTGGATAATGGGAAGACATGAATTAAATAATAAAAGGGAAAAGAAAAGTTCTAATGCTCACTCAGTACCTGTCCACTTCCACCTTGGCTGCATAATGAGACGTCAGCTCTGGTGACACTGATGAGATGTGCAAAACACCCCAAAAAACACAAGGAGAGGATGCTCATGGGAGGGTTTGACCAGGCTGGGATGGCTCTGAACCCATTATGCTTAGTGAGCCTTCCCATTATTATTCCAGATCGCTGGACCAGACCTAATCATGATGCAAACATGCTGCTGGAGCAGCTCTTCCCTGCTCCCACTCCCCCTCCTCTGCTGGCCCACATGGCTGATGGAATATTTGGCAGAGGGCCGATGATTCCATGTATTTAGTCAGCCCTAGGGAAGCTGAGCTGGTATCCCAGTGAATTCCCTGCAACCCAGCCCTAAAGGGATCCCTGTTGGTGGGTAGGGGGTTAATAAAAAATAATTTGCCAGATAAAAATGCCATCCTGGATTACGGCTCTGCCTGGGTGTGCTGTGCTGCCTTGAGTTTGTTTTTAACAGGTCTTGAGACTTAAGGGGTGGCTTAGAGTATTGAGGATCTGTGAATTCTTAGCCTGGTGACTGATACAGGGGTAATTGTTTTGTTCACTTCTAATGAAAGAAAAATATAAACCCCCACAATGGCTGTGTCTCAGTTATGTACAGCCACCTCAAATATCCTTCTGTTCAACTTCCACTTAATATAATCAGGACTAGATCTTCAAATCCTTTGGATTCCTCTGCAGGTCTTAGAATCATTCCTTTCCTTCTTTTTTAGCCTTTTTTCCCCTACTTACCATCTCTCTTGGTGCCCAAGTATTTGGAGGTGAAGGAAGCAATGGAATGGTTTCAACTGGTGGAGATATTTGGTGATTTACAAAGGTGGCAAAACCCAGGCAGATTTCAGGGGCCATGGAAGGATCTCTGCAGCCCAGGGCACTCAGGGCATAAAGGATTGTTACTCACAGCAGGACTGATGCAAGGTCACAGATTGGTTTGGGTTGAAAGGGACATTTAAAAATCAATTCATTCCAACCCACTGCCATGGACAGGGACAGTTCTTGGGCATGTTCTCCATCTGTGAGGGTTACAAGTGATGGGAAGTGACTCTTCTTTTTTCCTCTCATTTTTGAGCTGTCGTCGTGTTGTGTGGATGTCTGATGGGTGAATTTTTGGGGGTGAAGGGCTCATACTTGGCAGTCCATGAGGAAAACCACCACAGCAGGCTGAGGGTAGTTAGGCAGGGCAGGGATCTTAGAGTCACAGAAAGGTTTGGGTTGGAACGGATCTTAAAAACATCATCTAGTCCCAGTTCCCCATGGACAGAGACATCTTCCACTAAACCAGACTGCTCCAAGCCCCATCCAGCCTGGCCTTGAACGCTGCCAGGAATGGGGAAGGAAAAGAGCAGATTCCAGTTTGATATGGAATTTATTTGGAGTGGGCTAATAAAACAGCTGTTCTGTTTTATTCTCTTCTCCCCTTGAAGAAGAACTGCGATGCAATGGATATTTAATTCCTGTGTATCCATTTAGAGAGTACAAACCCAGAACACTTTATCTTGCCATGGGGATCACAACTTGCTGAGGTTTGGGAATAGTTTCATTGGATTTATTAGCAAGTATCCTGATAGAACCTGACTTTATGTTGTCTCGGGCTGTGAGTAGAGTTCTTGGGTCCTTTGCAACCAGCCAAAAATAGCCATGTCACACAGGATGGGATATCAGAAGTAGGACTAGTTTAAACTCTTTTACAATATTTTGTGTATTTTTTCATAAATATCCACTTTTAACAGCCTAGCAAGCCCACCCTTGCATCTCCAAATTCCCTGTTTTCTTAACTTGATATCTTGGTCACAGTATTATTCTCAGATGGAGGTGAGGAGTGCAATAAAACCCACCAGACCCTCACAGAAAAGAAGTGGAACAGTGCATTAAAAAAAAAAAAAACAAAAAAACACCCCAAAAAAACCAACAATAAAAAACCCAAAAAACTAATAAAAACCAAGCCACAAAACCAGTCTTGGGGTGTGGAGGCTGCTGGAGCAGAGAGGTACCATCTGCAAGGTTGTTAAGTTGTAGGGAACCAAGATGGGCGCCCCAGTAACCACAGGCAATGTGAAGAGATAAATGGTTGACCCGAGCCCGTGTCAGGCAAGGATTGATGCCACTATCAGCCCCAGTGACTTTGCAATGATTTTTTAAAAAATCTCTGATAGACTGTGTTATCTAGTTACTGGCATGAGGGCAATGGCCTGGAGGCAGCAGGGAGGAGGGGGGAGGAAGAAGGAAAGGAGGAGAGAGAGAGAGAAAGGGAAAAAAAAAAGGTCATTCCAGGAGGACAATCTCTGTTGGACTAAATGAGAAAATAAGGGCCTTGCTCTGGAAGGGGAGGTAAATAAATAAATAAATAATAGGAAAAAGGGGCTCCTAGGAAAGGATAAGCAAAATTGCTTCTCTTTGGTTTTTTTTTGGGTTTTTTTTTGTTTGTTTTTTTGTTTTGTTTTTTTTTTTTTTTTTTTTTGTTTTTTTTTTTTTTTAATTCTTTCTTAGTTTCTTTTTTTGTTTTTTTTTAATGGGTTCAGCCTTGGGCTGCAATGGGAAATTTAGGAGTTGGGCTTGTGGTGTGGTTTTATTTTCCTTTAACTTTTTGCTTCCCGATTTGAGGTTTAACTGTTTCCTCTCCTGCTGTCAGATGAAAAATGAGATTTCTTTTTTTTTTTTCCCCACATTGTGAAAAGCCTCTTCTTTTTATTTTCAATCCCACCATCTTTCTAATGTCTCTGAGGAGATTACTTCCTGGATGGTAAGTGGCTTTCCAGGAACACTCTTCTCCCCACCACTCACAGAGCTGCACTGAGAGGTGCATTGGAACCTATCCCCAGGATATCCTAGTGTGGAATTCCATAATGCCCAGGATTGGACACCAGTCTCTGGAATCCCAAGCACCTCAAAGCTTTTTCATATGCATTTAAACAAATCTGTGTGAAATCAGAATTGAACACCTCATAGTTTAATGAGAGCTGTTTTCCTTTTCCTGCTTCCATTTCTCCCTGCTCCCAAGCTTTAATAGAAACAGATTTGGAGTGAAAAGCACGATTTTGGAAGTAGTGCTGCAGGGAACAGAAAGCAAATCTTTCCCTTCCTGTGCAAAAGGAAGGCTCCAATACATGTCAGGAGGGTGTGGGGAATCTCCTGAGTGACTGTGGCCGTGTGTCCTCTCCTCTTGCTCCCAGCTGCTTGCACAGAGTGTTACTGCCACTTTTCTATTTAATTATGACAAAAAACTAATTGACTCCTTTGGCAATTCAGCATTTTGGAGGGGGAAGGATTGTCTGTGTTTGGAACCATGTCTTGGTCTTGGATTTGGTCTCACAGAATGGTTAGGGTTGGAAAGGTCCTTAAAGATGTAGATCCTTCCACCAGACTGGGTGTCTCAAAGCCCTGTTCAAGCTGGCTTTGTCTCCTTGGGGGAAGGGAGTGGGGATTTTGGATGCCTGGGACTGTGCTTGGGCTCTGGGTGAAATTGGAGGAAGCCTCGTGCTTTCTCCAGCTGCCCATCCTGAATTTAATAGGAAAAGGGATGAGCAACCTAGAAACATGCCTAGCCCAGGCTTGTTCTGCATTGGAGCATGGCTTAACAGACCTCAAGGTCTTGTGTTGTAGTTGAGAAGGAGACAATACAAAGCAACACATTCCATTTTCAGAAGGCTTCAAACTGATTTTATTATAGCATGCATGCTTTTCATACATTCTTACAAAACTCATAAGTTTTCACTTTACTCATTGATCATGAAAGACAAAGTGCTCATTGGAATAGGCAGTTGCAGGTTTCTCTTCTTTATCCTTCTTTCTTTCTTGGTTTCTATGTCAACAACCTTGATAGAAAATTTTCAGGGGTAAACATGGATTCTCTTATCAAACTTCTCTCTGGCTCACAGAAGTCACTGTAAAACCTCTTCCACAGTCTTGTCCCTCATGTGGTGTGATGTGGGATAAAGATGAGGCCTTTCAGGCTTTTGTGTCACTAACAGAGGACTCTGTCACCCTCTGACTGTGCCCTCCCCCCAGTCCCACCCAGAGTGGCACTGTGGCCTGGATGCTCCACACGGTGTTTTCTGTGTACCAGAGCCATTGGCTGACCTACAGCCCCTTCCCAAATATTCCCGGGGTCTGGCTCAGCACCCAACAAGGACTGGGGGAACCTCTACTGAATTTTGAGAGATTTCAGTGGCATAGTCTTGGCCAGAGTGGGATCATTGAATGGGTTCTTGCTGTGGTTGGGCCTTGGATGTAGCTCCAAAGTTCTGAGTCTGGTGCCTGGCCTGTCCTCTGCCCATGAGGGCCAGATCAGGGGTCCCACCCCATCCACAAGAAGTGAGAAGAAGCCTTGGATAAAGTGTGTGGGAAGGGAACACAGTTATTATTTACTTTGAAAAAAAAATCAATCCTGAGAATAACAAAAGCCTGAACATTTGATCTTTTAGCAAACCGTTGGTAGTGATGGAGATAAAATCATCTTGCATCATGATTTCTTCTGTGCACTGAGTTTAGAGTGAGGAATAGAGAAAGGACAAATAGTATTTGTTGTTCAGGGATTTTTTTAAAGATTTTTTTTAATGGTTTTGTTACTGTTGGTGCTATCATAACATTTAGCATAGACTAAAATATGAACTAGGTGTACATCTAGAGGAAAAAACAAATATAAAGTAGGGAGATTTCAGTTCAGAGAGCATTTATTAATAACTTAAAAAAATTGCTGTAGCAGGAGGGAAAAACAGAGCTCTTTGCCATGATGAATCTACTAGAGGCTTCCCCCTCTTAACCCTCTCTAAGGAAAGGGTTAATTTGCTGTGGTTGCCAGTAAAAGCAAGCTGTTTGCGTGATGAGCCTCTAATAGCCGGGTGATAGACTGGCTTAACAACTGCTCTCTAAATGCTGGGTACCACCCCCTGATTAGCAGCTCCCTAAGTGGAAGCCCCTCGTGTCCAATCTGTCCTGGTGAATTGCTGCAGAGCAAAGGATTTCATTAAGGGATTGCGAGGGCACCTCCTAAAAATCAGCAAATAATTACGCTGGGGAGGAGAGGAGGGGACTGGGAGCTCTGTGGTCCCCGTGAAGAAAAGCAGACTGCCAGGGCAGGGGAGCATCAGGTGAAGTGGGTGCTATAAACACTTATGCTGGGTCTTCTCAATAAAGCTCAGTTTAGCCCCTGTCTATGACTTAAACAAAATATTCCTGGTCAGCTCCCTGGGTGGTGGAGGGCTGGGAGCTGTTAGCTCATATTCAGTTAAATTTCAAATGTCAGAGCTCGTTAGTGGTGATTTTAGCCAAAGACAGTTTGTGAGGAGCTGGGTAAATTTGAACTTCCTCGAATAAAATTGAGGAAAGAGATTGCTGTTTTGCTTATTGGTTTATTTTCCTGCTTTCACACATCTTCTCTGGGTCTGGGATTCTGATCAAGGGTCAGGCTCAGCTTCACCCCCTCAGGGGTCACTGTGCTCTCTCTTTCACACACACTCTGTTGCTCTTTCATTCTCAAATTCATCTTTATTTGCAGTTTTTCCTCCTTCCTTCACCTGTGTTTGGTGAGTAGAAGATGCATTTTTTGCTTTCAGTGTTGAAGGGAGCTTTTCCCTGAGATCACCAGTAAACCCAGGAAGGCAGCAGATTTAGGTAAGATATTTGGGAGAAATCCTTCTCTGTGAGGGTGAGGAGACCGTGGCACAGGTTCTTAGGGAAGCTTTGGCTACCCCATCCCTGGAAATGTTCAACACCAGATTGAATGGGGCTTGGAGCAACCTAGTCTAGTCAAAGGTGTCCTTTCCTCTGGCAGAGAGTTAGATCTAAATGGTCTTTAAGGCCCTTTCTTGCCCAAACCAGTCTGTGATTGCATGATTCTCTGGAAGGAATTGGTTCAGAAGAAATTGAGCAGTCAGTGTTGTTCTGCAGTGACTTTTTGGGAGCCCTGTGAGTCAGGGCATGGAGCCACTGAGCTAAAAGTGTGGCTTCAAGGCTGAAATGGCCAGACAGTGCTGCAGAAATTGATTTTTTTTCCATGCTGAAAGGACTGTAGATGCTGGACCCAAGCCAGTGCTCAATTTTAGATCTGGAGGAGGGAGTTTCTGGGTTGTCAGGTACATGAGGATTTAAATACAGATACCATGGGTAACAATTCTGGGTGGGTTTCTCCAGATGGTGATAACTAGCATTTCCACTTTTACGTACATCCTCTCTTGTGTGTGTACACTGGGATGGCATCCAACTCCCCAAAACAAAATTCACCCTTGGAATATTACTCAGCACACATCTGCATCCTTTAGCATTTGTATGAATTCAGATACTGGAGTAAGGATGAGCCAGCAGGGATCCTTGGGTGGAAGGACCCTGGGTTTCATATCCTGCCAAATGATTCACAGGCAGACAAGGGTGTGTGTGGGAGGCAGAGAGTGAAGGCCATGGAGTGTATTATTGCAGGGCATCTGTATTCCCAACAAAGATGAGCTGTTACAGCCCTGTTACAGACAGAGGGATGTTTTTACAGCTCAAACAGCAGCAGTTTGTGCTTTCAACTCAAAGGCTGCGCAGTTCAGAGGGCAATGTGTTGGTAGGGAGGTTCTCTCTCATGATAGGCTCTTATCTTGTCTGATTTGAATTAAGTTTGGGCTAAAACCTCCTGAAATGACAAGAGCAGTTACTGTCCCATGACGTGTGTGATGCTCTCTTCAGTGGAGGAGTTCTCATTCAGGCCAACTGGTTCAAAGTGCACTGAATTAACTTCAGCTGCCTTCTGGATTCTGTTGTGAGGCTGTCTGCACCCCTGAAATTGTCTTTCACATGCCACTGTAAGCTCAAACTACTGAAAAAAATTAAAGAGATGGAAGTACTGTTCCATCAAGAATAAGTTCTAATTTTAGCTACAAAAAATAAATGTATTAAAGTGAACATATCTGCTGCAGACATGTTCTCATTTCGAAGCCGTCTTGTGGTGGGAATGTTCTCCCCTGTTTGTGCAGCTCCTTGTGCAGTAGGGAGGGGGGCTTTATCTGGATTTATCAGAGTTAAAGAGATACCCCTGACTTCAGGAAAATGGCATGGGTGTTGCCAGTGTTCTAAATGCCACTCAGTGCTCAGATTCCCATTAGTAACTGGCAAATTGAGCTTGGAGTGACAGGGCAAAGGTGGCCTTTGCTGGGGTGTGACATTGTCCTTGCCCCCATAACCTGGTGATACCCTGCTACTTCTGTGACCTATTCTGTACCAGTCCCATCTTCACCTTTTTACCTTTGTGGCAGCTAAGTGTTTTTGATGATGACAATAAAGATACCACAAAGCACTTTTATTCTTGGTTGCCCCATCTGGGGCTGCGCGTTTGATCCGAAGGGCCGGCGTTCCAGTCAGATTGTGCTATCAGATGGAGCTGGCTCTATTTCCTGCATTACTCTTCCTGGCTGTACCACATTATGCAATTATGTTTGCATTTAAACCTGAGCACTTACCTGTAATGATGCTGTGGCTCAGTACACGATACATTAGGGCAGCAGATAATGCACACAGATAGGCTGAGGGCAGCATGTTGTTGATGTGCTAAAGCTAAGCAGGACACCAAGTTTGAAAGAGGGCTCTGAAAGCTTGCAGCCTGGGGAGGAGCTGCTCCAAAAGCTCACATTGCTGAAATAGCAGCTGTGCAGGGTGAGATTCTCCACCTGAGGGGCAGGTGTGGGGTTATTTCCGTTTCAAAGTCAGACACCAGCACTGTTGGTTGTCACTATAGGACACGAAACAACGCGGCGTGCACACACAGCACTGCTCTCAGGGTGAAGAGAAGGGAAATTTGTTTTCTGACTCTAACATTTATAGTTTTTTAAAAGTGAGAGTGGATTGGAGGGTGAAAGTGCCACCTCTCCAATGATACTGGACAAACTAACAGTTTATTGAATTTCTCTTCTTTTATAAAAGAATGCAAAACAATGAGTTATTTACAGAAAGTGTGTGAGAAAGTTTGCTACAAGAATGTAAACGTCAGAAGGCTTAGAAAATCTTAAAAAATCAGGGCAACAGTTGGTCGCTGCCACAACTTTTGCAGGAGCAGGAAAGCCTTGGTGGCTGCTGAGAGTCCCAAATCTTGCATCCCTGTAGCATTGTGTGAGAGGAAATGATTATTTTGAGATTTAAAGGAAGCTTAGAGGAAGGCTGGAGATGAACTTTTCACAAGGACATGGAGTAATAGGACAAGGGGTAATTGCCTTAAGCTGAAAGTCTTTTAGATTAAATATTGTGAAAAAATTCTTTGCTAAAGGGTGGGGAGGCCCTGGCACAGGTTTCCCAGAGTATCTGTTGCTGCTCAATCCCTGGCAGTGTCCAAGGCCAGGCTGGACAGGGTTTGGAGCAACCTGGGAGGTGGAAGGTGTCCCTGCCCATGGCAAGGGGTGGAACAGGATGAGCTTTAAGGACCCTTCCAATTCAAACCTTTCCAGTTTTATGATGAACCTTTGAGAAGTAACCATGTCTCTGCTGCTGGCCAAGCCCTTTGTACCTCATTGCACCTGCAGTCATCCCTGTGATGCAGTGAATTATAATAATATATAATATAAGATAATTATGAATGCTGCTGCTCTGCATTGGATCCTAGCCTAGGTAGATGGTCATGCCCAGTAATAATCAATGGCCCTGACTGACGAGATGTGGATGCAGTTAAGGCAGAATCTACATTTGTCCTTGGATTTTGTGGTTTTGCTGTCTGGTTGCTGTATTTTCTGCATAGGACAGACCAAGCTGTAGCCTAAACACAGTTTGCTCTCTTCCAAACACTTCAGTCTATGCCTGGTAAATCACTCTGAACCCCCTGTAAGCAAACCAATGGGGATGGTTTGTGTATAAACTCACCTGTATTCCCAATACTTCCATGGGAGCTGTGGGAAACTCCAAGGCTGGATCCCACACCAGTGCTCTGACCTTCACAGCTGACTCTAAAACACAAGGAGTTCCACCTCAAATTGAGGAAGGGCTTCTTTACACTGAGGGTATCAGAGCACTGGAACAGCTGCTCAGGGAGGGTGTGGAGTTCCCTCTCTGGAGACATCCCAAACCCACCTGGAGGTGTTCCTGTGTCACCTGCTCTATGCAAGGGGTAGGACTAGATGATCTCCAGAGGTCTCTTCCATCCCAAACATCTCTGTTATTCTGTTTATCTTCCTGCCTGATCCAAAAAAAGCCATCATCAGCTCTCCCTGGCACTGTTGGGTGGATGAGCCTCACTCCTCCCACCCCATTTACTGCAGCACCCATTCAGGAATCCTGCTTGCTGACACATAAGGACATAATTTGGTTACTTTTCCTGCAGGTGGTGGGCAAATTGTTGAGCTAATCTTTGCATTTGCAATATCTGCTCTGAGATTAGTAAGTGTAACTCAAGCTCATTCAATTGGGAGACAATATTTGCACAGTGCAAAGGCGGGCACAGTGACCAGGCTTGTGTAAACAACTTGGTGCAGTAATTTTCTCCTTACCATTAAATTGCTGTTTTTAATTCATCTCAGAAGTCTCCACAGTTTGAGAAATGGCTGGTTTAGAGAGATGTGTAAATTATATGTGCCCTTTAACAGTGCTCTGGAAAGGAAAACCCAGTCCTATTGTACCTAAACTGGAAGGTTGCACTAAATTCTTCTATGTGTTTACACTGAGGATTTTCAGCAAGTTGGGCTTAAAACTCTGCACTAGCATAGTTTCCACTATAGTAAATAATCAGTCTCTGATAACTATGCTGTAAATGAACATTGTAAAGAGTCTTGTGAATTAACAAGGAGATACAAGAAAATACACATTCTGTGAAACAAGGCTCTTCATGTGCTCCACAAAAGTTCCTCTGCTTTCCAGGGTGTTTTCTTTAATATCTGAAATTGAGATTTCTGATTTTAGGCTCACACTCCCACCATGACCCTGAGAGACCTAAGAACAGCACTTTGTTTTCATGTGTGGTGAAGAGACAGGGACCTTCCCAGAGTTCTCATGATTTGTTTAATTATGGAGTGGAGTTTAATAATAGAGTTAATAGTGGTCATATCCCTGCCTTATTTGGTATTTTACATTGAATTTGGTTGAGTTTCATTGCATGTGTGTACAAAGATGGCTCATCTATACCTGGGATATGCCCCCTAACAACAGTGATGATGTCTTTTCAGGATCCTCTCCATAAAAGCACCATTAGATTTAACTAATCCTCTGTGCCCTTAATTAAATACTTCTGGAGCAAGGAGCCTTACCTTCTGTGCTTCAAAATTGCAGTGATTACTCCCCTGCTGAATAAACCTTTTTTTTTTTTTTTTAGTGGCATTGCTGGTTTTGTTTGGGATTTTTTTTTTTTTTAACAGGAATTAAGCTGTTTCTCATGCCATTGTCCAGTTGCAAACTGGCTTGAGACTGATTTGTGCCCTGGCCTCTGACCTCCAAAACTGCCCACTCATTTTTTTTCCTGAGCTAATCAGCTCGATGAACTATTTACAGTTGGCTTTTGGGTCTTCTCACTGCTTCTGCAGCTGCCCCTGTCTGAGTAATTAATGATGCTGTGGCTTGTTTATGGTCTTGAGTTACTAATGCTCTTGGCTGCAAATGCATTTTTACCTCTGGGACGTGCCAGTTTCCTGGTTCTAGTCCCACCTCACCAGCCCAGGTCAATTTTTTGTGTGTAAACAGATTTATCCTCTAATAGTTTGGGAGAGACTAGAGTCATTCATCAGTCCCATAGAGAACATGCCCAGCCAGATTTTTCTTGTGCCTGTGCAACTCAGCAGAAGTCAGAGAGATTTCTGCAGGACAGCTAAAATTAAAAGAAATGAGAAAAAGGGAAAAATAATCCTTTCTTTTTAACTCAGGGTACAAGCAGTCTCAGTTAAAAAGAAAGAAATTGGAAAGTGCATCACAAATCCAGCCATGAGCCCAGCCCTGATCCTTGCTGTATCAATGCTTTGGGAGTAATTAAAGAGGGACCTGGTGGGATAATCCCACCTGCATTTTAAAGCTGGAGTGGTGGGTAAAGTGAAGTTACACAGCAGCAGATGATGCAGACAGTGATAAAAATATCAGCTTGTGGCTTTGGAAATGGTTTATTGGGTTGTGTTCCAGGCTTGCCTTTCCCAGGCAGTCATGTCAAGAATGCCAATTCATAAGGGAAAACTGAGGTTTCTCTGTTTTAGCCTCTCCATGCAGGTATATTCAGAAGCGCTCTGCTCATTTCCATGCTTGGTTTATTCATAGCTACAGTTCCTTCCAGGCTTCTTGGGAATAATATTGTCTTTTGGCATAAATGATTAATTTTTTCACAGCATATAGTTCTCTAGATATTTTGCTTTCTCTGTTTTTTCTTTTTTTTTTCCTTTGGTTTTTGTTTGTTTTTATTCATTTGTTTTTTGAATGTGTCTAAGGCTATGTCCTTAGTGATTCATGATTTGAGCACAACAATTTCTGCCACTTTTGGAAACATTTATTTCAGAAACCAGAAGAAGACGGTCCCATTATCTCTCTCCCTTTGTTGCCCAGTTTGGTTACCAGTGTCTGCTAAGGTTATCCATGGATGGGATTTTTGGGGTGTCCTTAGCAGGGCCAGGAGTTGGACTCAATGATCCTTGTGGGACCCTTCCAACTCTGGATATTCCATGATCCTATGAAATGAAAGTGATAAAGGTGAATGTGGTGCTTTCACAGGGAAGATGGAAGTAGACTTTCCATTTCAAACTTTTCCAGGGGTTCTCCTTTCTCTCTTACTTTCTTCTCCCTCACATCCAGCTTAAAAATGTCTCAATGGCAAACTTGGAACATTGTAGTGATGTGCACATCGATAAAAGTCCCTTATGGTGCTGCTGAGCACATTTTAGGATCCACTAGACTCGTTTGGCATTCTGATTTCCTAAGAACTCAGTCCACGTAACTTAAAGATTTGAAGGAAGCTTCTCTGGAATTGCTGGATGGATGTGCAAGAGAAATACTACATAATAATGGTAATTCTTAATCTCTGGCTTGTCTCTCTTTTTTTTTTTTTTTTTTTTTTTTTTTTTTTTTTTTTTTTTGTGAAAATTCGCTTTTGGAATGTGCAGGGCGGGTTTTACCTAAAGAAGTGTTCCCAGTGTGCTGGTTTGCATGCAGCTCTTTCCTGGCTGGTGTTTGCACCTGTAATGATCATTAGGTGGTACCTTCTGTCCTGAGACTTCTTGGAGAAGCCTTGGGAAATTCAGCCTTAAAAATCATATAATAATTTACATTGGAATAGAATAAATTACATTGGGAAAGATCTCCAAAATCATTGGGTCCGACCATTCCCCCTGCACTGCCAGGGCCACCACCATGCTGTGTCCCCAAGTGCCACATCTATGTGTTTTCTGAACAAAAATTCTGAACTTCCAGAAATTATGATCCTACCACTTCCCTGATCAGCCTGTTCCTTGACCATCTTCAGTCTGGCCATTTATTGATTTCATAGCACAAACACTTAAATTCTACTAATTTTTTGGAAGTCAAAATCCATATATTTGTCCATAAAATGAGTACAGAGAATATTTTTTTTAGCTTTATACTTGTTTTTGCACAGTATAAGATATTTTCTTATTATTATATATATATATTCTTATACATATATTCTAATATATATCTAATATATATATATTCTTATTTCTCCCTTTGGGATGGCCCCATTCCATTTTTCCCACAAAACTGTGTATATGCCTTCATTCTCTTAGAGAGCAAAATTTTTATACACTACAGAGAATGAAAAGATGATTGCAAAAATCCTCTGGTTTTGGTTTCTATAGAAAAAACACTTTCTTTTACACTGAGTGGTGAAGTGCAGGCAGGAGGCTGTTCTTAAAGAACAGGATGAACGAGAATCCTGAAATTGTCTTGGGGATGCTGTTATACAGAGGAAGACCTCCCCATGCCAATTGAAATTCCACAGCTTTACAGTTGTGGTGAGTATTTTCCAGTTAATTTGGCAAAGGGTTAGAGGTGTGACAGGCAGGAGAGGCAGGGAAGGATGCCAAGAGACAGGTTCAGCTTCTTTGGGCACTGGGCAGCATTTTGCTTGTTAATTCTACTGACTGTAGCAAATAACTTGCATTTGCATCCCTTTCAAGTGTGTGTAGGAGGGAGGAGCCTGCACCAATTTGTCTGGTTTAATTATAGATGTTCTACCCACCTTCCTAATTGCTCCTTCATTAAGAAGTAGCTTGTTTCTTTTTTTCCCTAGGAGCTAAAGATAATCAACTTTTGTTTGTTTCTGTAAATATTTTTTTTCTGCCCTTGAGGAGATAATTATTTCTATTGTTGCATGAAGATGGTGGCCAATACAGGAGGAATAATTAGAGCAGATGGCTGAAAATACTTCCCTTGTAAAAGACATCCAGTATAAAAAAATACCTCCCCTTTCTCTTCTGTCTCCTCCAAATATACGTTTTTCTTTCCTTCAGGTGGATGGGAGTTGGGTGAGGGGGTGTAAATCTTTTCCTGATGTATTAAACTGAGGAGCTGTTAAGAGTTCACAGCCTGGAAAGTGAGCTCCCCTGCATCCATCATTGAAATGAAAGTGTTTTCAAATGTGGTGTGGAGTCCTGGGCGTGTGGCGTGGGGAAATGCACGCTGCACTCCATCACTGGGAATGTTAACCTTGTCTCTCTGTGCTGGCTGAGGACAGGAACACTTGCTCTCTGTACTTGCTGGTTAAATGGCAATCTGTCAGCACCAGGCTGCTCTCCTGGGTGTCAATCTCTGATGTGTGGGCAGCATTCCAAACTTTTGTTCATTTGTGGATGCGCTCACTGGGACAGGAGAACTTCCTCCTGCTAAAGATTGCAGGGACCATAGTGTGCTTTCTGTGCCATCAGCTGGGGCTGGGGAAAAGGATAAAACTGCCTGCTGGGGCTGGAGCTGGTGGGAAAACCCTCCTGCTTTCAGGATTCTCCCTCTGGCATGCCCCAGGTGGAACCCACAGCCTGGAATCATGGAATGCGACATCAAAGAACATTCTTTCAAAACCCCTGCCATGGGCAGGGACACTTTCCACTGTCTCTGATTGCTCCAAGCCCTGTCTAGCCTGGCCTTGGACACTTCCAGGGATGGGACAGCCACAGTTCCTCTGGATAACCTGTGCCAGGGCCTCACAGTAAAGAATTTCTCCTTAAAATCTAGGGAAGAAGGGAGACTAGTGAGCACAGTAGGAAGCAGGGTCTGTGTTTAGGTAAATCACTGCTTTTTGGTTTTGTTTTAAAATTTATTTTCTGATGAGAGGATGAAAGCTCTTATCTTTGTGCCTGTAATTGTTATTGTAGTCTTTTTTTGGGAGTCTACTCTAAACAAACCCCACTTAACTAAAAAAGTTATAAAGTCATCCCAAAGTATGATCAAATGATCTATTCTGTATCTAAACAGGACTTTCTCAACCCTTTAAAAGCCCAAACCTTGCATTTTTATATCCTTCCTATTTGTGAATTTTTTACCAACCTGGGTGAGAATTTAAGTTTTTCACTGTTATTTATTCAGTTGTTGCAGTCACTGCTGCTGTTTCCGAGCCCTGGCAGTCACAAGCTGACAAACTGATCCTGAGATGCATCCCCAAAGGCTGACAGAACGGCAACCCCAGCCTGGCTGACAACAGCAGCAGCTAAAAAACATAAAATGGAAAGAAATTTGCCTGGAAAATGAAAAAAGAAGGTGCAATAGGCAGGAAAGGGGGTTAAGGTGCTGAATTGCAAAGAGATTGTGTGTATTTTATTGTATGCTACAAAAATGTAATTTTACTTTTATATAATTCATTAGTTATTTTGAAGATATGATTGGGAAGGGAAAATTGACCTGTGTTATAACAAGCTATGGGCCGGGTACACAAGGTTTGGGCTGGATATGAGTTGTGCATAGAATCCCAGAATATTCTGACTTGGAAAGGACCAGCAGAGGTCATTGAGTACAACCCCTGGCCCTCACAGGACACCCCAAAAATCCCATCATGTGCCTGAGAGGTTTCTCCCAATGCTTCTGAGCTCCATCCAGCTTGGTGCTCTGATCTGAGGGACCGGTTCCAGTGCCCAAATTACCTCTGGGTAAAACTTTCCGTAGAAAATAAAATTTCCTGTGTGCATGACACATTTCAAATGGATGTCAGAGCTGGAAAGCACTTGCAGGACTCTATTAATTGAATTTTCAGGTCAGATCCCTTCCCAGCTCCTTCTGCTCTTTGGTGCCCCAGGAAGAACAACTGGGGTTTCTTAGGGATTCCCAATTCTGGTGGTGATTTCCCACCCACAGGAGGTTTCTGTCCATATTTTGCAGGTTTGGCTCCCTGCTGGGTTAATGCCATCTGCTGTGCTGGATTCAAAATGTGAAATGTTGCCAGAGTGCGTTTCCTATGGGTGTGTGATGTGAGGGCACATCCTCCAACAGTTTGGGGGATGATTTTACCTGTTCAGTACAGGTTATAATTATTTATTTAACTCATTACATTGTATAAAGCATACAACCAAAAGAGACTCATGCCCCAATTTATCCACTGATTGTCACAAGCCCTGCAGGATTGCAGCATCTTTGTTGTCTTGCTTCTCCTGTTAAACCCCGTTGAAATTGGCCACGTTCAGATGTGAGCTCTGACAGCGACACAGATGGCTGCAGCGATGTCGTGGTCTCATAAGCTCTGTTCCCTCCAAATCATCCTTCCAGCTCTGGTGCGCACTGAAGCCAGAGTGTGGAGCTGCCACCCCACTGCAGCAGCTGCTGCCAGCCAGCTCCAGCTTCACAGCTCAGGGTTTGCTTTATGCCAGCTCCTCTTTCTCCCATCCTGGTTTTTGCAGCTCCCTGCCATTTTTCCTGAAGCTGGGAAAAGCACAGGAGGGAAATGCCCAGCACCAGTGGCTGACACACAGCTTTCCCTGGCTCTGCAGGCTCCTTCTGGTTCATTCACCAAGCCCACGTGGGGTGGGCACTCAGCCACAGCCCTGGCACCTGCAGCTGCTGCTGCTCTTCAGGCTGGCTGAGAAGTATTTCAATGAAACACCAGAGGTCAAATACAGGGTGTCAGGCAGGGGAAAAAATAGAAAAAGAAAGAGTTTTGCTTGTCTGAAAAAAAACAAAATAGTGAGAGGGATGTTGTGACTCTGTCACCAGCCCTGCTCAATGAGAGATGTGCAATTAATTTGTGTATTAGTTGATATTATTTTACCATGGGCTGCTTAAGTGGAGCTGGAGATAAACACCACCACCCTTCTGTAAAGGATTTTAAGAATTCTGTTGCAGCTGGAGATTGCACTGTGCTTTTCTCCCAGAAATCAGGGAGGATAATCACATGGGATTATTCACAAAGTTGAGGAAAAGGTACTGGTGGTTCAGGGCAGGTGTCTGTTTCACTAAACTTGTATTAGACCACACCCTCTTCTCTCAAAGATCTTAAGGAGGTGCTCTTTCATCTTAGGGAAGGGTGCAGGACTGCAAGAGAAAAGTTAACAAACAAAATTGTTTGATGTCTTTCCTCAATCCCTACAGAGTTGCCTTCCCTCTAACCCCACTCTGTGCTCTGGTAATTTAAAGTGTGTTCCTTAAATAAACCTACTTTTCTCCTCCTAAAACAGATTCTTTGGATTTATTCTCTCTGTGGTAATGCAAGGATAGTACAAGTGATTATAAACAGCTCCTGGTCTTGTGTTATTTAGCTAATGTTCATCTGTTTAATTTTATTCATAAAGAAGAAAAAGTGATTTTACAATATTTTAAAAATATTGATTTTGCAAGTGAGAAATCACTTGAAAGACACTCAGGGGCACATGACCACGGCCTAAGCCAGGCATTTTCTCACTGGAAACTTTTAGGTATGGACTGGGTGGAAAAATAGAGAATTTTATGACCTTGATTAACCCATTTTCTCCCTCTATGAGGATGGAGAGGCCCTGGGACAGGTTGCAAAGAGAAGCTGTGGTTGTCTCACTCCTGGAAGTGTCCAAGGCCAGGTTAGATGGGGCTTGGAGCAACCTGGGATAGTGAAAGGTGTCCCTGTCCATGACAGGGAGGGTGGAACAAGGTGATCTTTTAAGTCCTTTCCAACCCAAACTATTCTGTGATTCCACTGTCGGGCATGAACAGTGAGATTTTTGTGCCAGATGGTGTTGGGAGAACTGAACAGATATTGAGTCCTCTAAGAGGAGACAGCAGGAACTGAGTAAGCTCAAACACTGATGTTAGGTAGAGAGAAGGTTAGATGAAGAGCAAGAGTGTCTTCTAGTTAGAAATCCATAGTTGCCATCTTAAAAGAAAACAAAAGTCCAAATGTTCAGAAGAGGAGTTTATTCTTAACTCTTGCAGGGCTTCTATCAGCAGCTGACTAGGTGCTAGCAAGTGGTGCTAGCAAGAAGGTCTGGCACACTCCTTGCAGCCTTGCTTGCCCATGAGAGTTAGTTGGAAGGTTCTGAGTGATTTCAGAGGTTCAGAGCGATGTCAAAGTGACTTAAAGGCACTCAGGAAACCTTCTCAACCAAACATTCCTGTGGATCTCACCATTTCCCAGCTGCCTCCTCCAGTGTTATGCTGATAGCATTGGCAGCATTTGTGCCACAAAAGAATTTATGGAATTTGTAATTTTATGCTACAACTGTCTTGATAAGCAGTGTACACACCTTTCTAAGAACTGTCCCCTCCTCTGAGATAAAAAACAAGTTTAATTAGCTGGTTTTCAGTGGATCTGTTTTATATTTTATGCAATCTGTTTCACAGCATTGTCAATGAAGAGTAATTCACAGCCTCTCTGGAAAGATAATGGGTAAAGGCATCTATCCTTTCAGCTGGAAATTTGTCTTAAATCTCTGAACTATATCAACTAATGAAAATTTAACTTGTCCTACTACTCTTAGCAACTATGCAATAATTTTACTTTGGTAATGATGAAGTGGTTCACTCCCTCTGACACCAGAGTTTTAACTGCCAAGAATTTTTTACTGCCTTGTGTGTTAATGCAGTCCCAGGCTTCACTCTGAGCTGAATCAATTCCCTTTGTAGAGAAATCATAGAATGGATTGTAGGAAATCCCAGCATCCAGCCAGGGTGTATATCAACCAGTTGTATCATTTAGCCTGGGAACCATCACTCATTCCCTGGTGAAAATAATTAAAATAGTCTATAATAGTTTAAATAATTAGAGTGGTTTTGGTTAAAAAGACCTTAAAGCTCATCTGAAGGTTCATGGGCAGGGACACCTTCCACTGGGCCAGGTTGCTCAGGGACAGCACTATGGGAAATATTCTATAAAACATCAGGCACATGAAACTAAACCTGAAAACAGCGCAGTAAAAGAGAATAACGATCATAACACCCCCATTATTGATTCACCTCCACTGCAGCTCCCGAGCAAAAGCTTTAATGCACTCGATGGGCTCCATTTGAAAATGGAGTAACTCTGCTTTGCTTTTGTCTTGAGGTTATTCTTTCCACTGCTGTTTTGGTTATTCTTTCCACTGCTGTTCTGCTGCACAGCCCACTGAGGACCACAAATATTTCCATGTCTGGTTTCCCCCCACCACTGCCTCAGATGAGTTGAGGATGTTCTTGTTGTTCCACATATGAGACCAAATAATATGTTTTGGATACCTATGTCCACACTTGTGCACAGATGTCCAGGCAAAAAAATTCACACCTTCCTCCAGAAATTCACCATCAGGGCCCTAAACAACCTGGTCTAGTGGGAGGTGTCACTGCCCATGGCAGGGGGACTGGAAGGAAATGACCTTTCAGGTCTTTCCAACCCAAACAATTCTGTGATTCTGTAAAACCTTCACTGCAAAGGACATGTTTGAAGTATAGACATGAGGAGAAACCTTTAAACTCAGGAATCACTTTACCATGGCACATCATGAGTCAGTCTGTTAGCAGTTTTCAAATTATTCAGGGCTTTATTTGGAACTGCTGTGCTTACCCTCAAAGCAGAGGCAATAATAATACCAGATAAGCAGAGAAAGCTAAAAAGGTACTTGAGAGGAGGAATGTCTGTCCAAATGAGGATGAGTGGCAGGAGAGCCTTTAGGAAAAAAAAAAACCAAACCAAAAAACAACCTGTAAAGCAAAATACTGCCCATCCAGGAGGATGTTTTAATTCCAAGCTCTTCAGGCTATTTTATGGCATTGCCAGGAAACAACAGTGCAGTTCTGCTTCTCGGGAGGCAGAGAGAGACACACACCAAGAAACCTGTGGAGGGTCCTGGTGCAAATCCCTCATTCCCCAGATTAGAACGAGACAAGGGGCGACCCCCAAATTGTGACAAGCATTCCTGAAGGTCAAGCACCTCTCCAGTACCAACATCCATCTATTCCTTTGCCTTTTACAGGGTCCCTCTGGAAGTCATCTTGTACAAACCGCTGGATGCGGCTTTGGAATCTCCTCCGCTGCTCTCTGAGCAAACCCGCTTCTTGAAAGATGGCAAGGGGCGAGCTTTGAAACTTCTCTGGATGTTTCTCTTTGCAGCTTGCCCTGCAGTTGTGTGGCCGGTGGGAGGAGGACTCCAGCTGGCCTGCTGGCCACCAGCCGCGAGAGGGCGATAATGTCACGATAGAAGGCGGCCGGACCCTGCTCCTGGGGACCAGCACCAGTGTCCTCAACCTGCTGCAGCTCAAAGGTCGGCATGAGGGGGGTTCGGTGCTCTTCTTCCTCCAGGGATGGGGTTTTTCATGGCTCTGGTCTCTCCTTTCATTCCCCAGCTCCAGCATTAGAGGAGATGATTGTGCAGGCTGAGCCTGCTCTCGGTAGATGGGGGCAGTGATGGGGGACAGGGCAAGAATTAAAATATTCTGTGTGCAGAAGGAATTGTTTATGCTGCTTGAGGCCTAATGACAATATAAATAAGCAAAAAGGCCTTTTTTTCCCTTTTTTCTTTACCCAGGATACCAAAATTGCTGCTGTCCTGAGCAGTGTTCAGTGATAATGGCACTGCTGATAACAAAAATCTACTCTGTTCTGTTTGGCATCTTTGAGGCAGGTGTGTCACAAACATCTTCACAAAATTATTGACATTATAGAATCATAGGTAAAAACAAGCAAATGCAGTAAATAATCCCAAATCCTAGAGCCCAGCTGGTGGGCAGAATGTAAATAACTGAGCACAGTTATGATGGGAAACCCTGGATTTGCTGGGTTTATTTACCTGTACCTAGACTCAGAATAAAAATGAGACAGGCATATCTCTGTGTGGGTGTCAAAGTAAGAATTTAAAGGACTTGTAATTCCAGGTCAGAAATCTTCCCCCCTGAAAGTTAGATCCTGGTTGTGGAAACTGCTGTACACATGCTGGTATTATGGGAATGAGTTGTGCTGGTGAAATTGCTGGCACAAAGTTAAGCCTCTGCTGAAACAGAGATCAAAAAATGAAAGCAGGAGTTTTTACATGTTTAAAGACCAGGATTATTGCTGGTAAAATTGCTTTTTTACTAAAATGATACCAAAGGTACTAGTTTTTCATTGGGATCATGGTGAAAGTCATGCATTTGACAATTATATTTTAAATTTGAATGATAATTTGAAAAAAGTTTGCAAGTTTATCCCTATCATGAGAACATTTTCAAAACTCATTGAACTTGCTCAGGCCAGGCTCAGAGATTTTCAAAAATTGCTGCATCAGACATCACTCCCATTTAAAAGCAAAATTAAAAATCAGCTGAGATTTTAAGATTAAAAAAAAGGTGAAACACTTTGGTACAATCCTTTCCCCCAGTGAAAATTCTAAATCTGTGATTCAATATTATTCTTAACCTCATTGTGATTATACCATACTTTAAATGAGACAGGTCAGAACACCAGATTTCTTTTGGCTGCAAATCTGGAGGAAGATTTTGGGGCTCAGTCACAGACTTTTTGAAGAATTGGGGAAAAATATTGGAGAAGAAACTCTCTGAGCTTTGTACCTATTCAAAGGCTCATTTGATCTATGAGTCAGCCCTCATGAAGCTACTGGAGGTCTGATTGAATTTAATGAAGTCTGGAGTAGTATCTTTATGGCTCTGGCTCATCTGACATTCAAATCATTCCTCTTCTTTATCGTGTTTTCCAAGAAGCCTGGTTTATAAAGTCAATTCAGTTAGAAAAGCAGCATTAGAATATTCTAGATGCCATTATTTTCTCCACTGTTACACGCCAAACAGAGGGATAAAACATTTTAGAATTATAACCTGCAGGAATTTTTTGTCTGAGCTTTGTGAAGTTGCCTGTTGCATCCACTGCCACCACAGGTTTTCTGGCTGTGTAGCCTTGGTTAGATTTGGAATCAAGACATGCTGAGATCTATTCTGAAATGAGGCTGAGATTTATCTTTCCTTATCTTCCCTTTTTTTAAAACTGTCCAGCTCAGGGGAGTTTTTTATGCTCCTGTATTGATAGAAACACACATCAGCAAAGACCTGTTCATCTTAGGAATTATAGACACCCATCTCAAACTGAACCACAGGTGATCCCTCAGAGCACAACTACCAACCCCATGAGCACATCAAATAATCAAGCACTTCCCCCAGGTGCCAGATGGGCATGGCAGTACACCCCTAACCCCTAAGGTAGGTGTCGATATGTGCTTTGATTGAAACATCCCATTCCTGTTTTACCTGGAGAGCTTTTCTTAGCTGGAGCTGGAGAATGGGATTAAATTGTAGCTCTGCTCCCTTTGGCTTTCATGACTCAGCATCAGGCTGGCTGTGCACTCTTAAGCTGAAAATACAAGGTTTTGTGGATGGAAAAATGATGTAACACTACTGAATACACTGCTGCTACACTGCCCATTTTCTGGGGTTACGTCCAGCAAACCCAACACATGTTTACATGCCCATTTCTTGAAATTCTCCTTTCTTTAAGACACCATGAGGATTTTGCATACTGGCCCTGTGTTGTCCCATTTTGATGATTTCAACATTGCAGGAATTACTTAAAGAGTGTTAGAACAAGAATTTCATGTGCAGCCTTAAACTGACCCTTCTTTGGCCACATTAACATATAGCCCCAAACATATAGAGGTTCTGGGAATGACCAGACTGTCTGGGCAGAAGATCTGGAGGTCAAAACAATAGAAAAATAGGATTAGGCTGCTGGGTTCTGCTCACTGCCACAAGAGCTCAGCAGTTTCTCCCTCCTCCTCAACAAGGAGAGCATGAACATGTGGATATTGAGAGTGGAAAGTTTAATAGTCAGGCTGTGAAACAGCTCAGACAAGACTGATTGGGGAAGAGATACCAGATAGACAGACTGTAGATAATTCTGTATGTTCAGCAGATTGGAGTTATTTCTGTAATCCCAGCATCACAAGCATGGAAATATTTATGATAACCCAGGACAGATGGAAATTTCCTTTGCATGGGGCTTACACTGGAGGAACATTGTGTTTGATGGGCTGATACCTCAGACATGTGTTGTTGCCTTTGTCTGAAATTATAGTGGTCTAGGGAGGTCTGGAGACAAAAAAAATGAAGCTGTCTGGTCATTCAGGAGTCCCTTGGAGATGAATTTTGGCACTCCCAGTTACACTCCAGTGGAATTGAAGATCCCCACCTGGGCAATTACTCTTTGCAAAGGCAATTTTGGGATAGCCACTCTTGCAGGAATAAGGGAGAGGATTGCTTTGATCCATTTTCACTTAAAGAATCATTTAGGTTGGAAAAGATCTCCAAGGTCATGGAGTCCAACCTTTGACCAAATACCAACATGTCAACTAGACCAGAGCACTGAGTGCCCTGTGCAGTTTTTCTCTGATTCTCTGATTCTGTGAATATTTTTGAATTTCTTGTAATCCATGTTTTGATCAGACTTTGGCCAGAATGGATCCTGTGAGTAAATCAGGGAGTGAGGAAAACACAAATATTGATTTTGCGTGTCTTTTCCTCCTCTTTGATGCTATTAGCAACAAGCATCAAATATTCACTGATACACTGACTTCAGTAGTTGTCAAATAAACTGTGCTTCAGTCACTGCTGAGAAAGATTGGGTTTTAATTCACTGAAAGAAGGAAAAAATATTTCCCTCTGTTTTCTTCTCTATGGCATCAGCTGGTGCTTAAACTAATTTTTAAATCCCTTGTCAGTAGGCATATTTGGAACCTATTCCTGTCATGGAGTTTTCTGTGCCCTTTTTATCAATCCATTTGAGATAAGCATTGTGATTTTCTTTTCTTTTCTTTTCTTTTCTTTTCTTTTCTTTTCTTTTCTTTTCTTTTCTTTTCTTTTCTTTTCTTTTCTTTTCTTTTCTTTTCTTTTCTTTTCTCTTTTCTTTTCTTTTCTTTTCTTTTCTTTTCTTTTCTTTTCTTTTCTTTTCTTTTCTTTTCTTTTCTTTTCTTTTCTTTTCTTTTCTTTTCTTTTCTTTTCTTTCTTTTCTTTTCTTTTCTTTTCTTTTCTTTTTTCTTTTTTTCTTTCTTTTTTTTTTTTTTTTTGCAGGCAGTTTCCAGTTCATATTTTCTTTTTTTAATCAGGCAGAGACATTACAATTAAAATACCATAAAAGTGATTCTGGCAGTATTGCAATAAGCATGTTTTTTAATTAAAGAAAGAACATGGGATGTACAAATAGTACCAGCTAATGGGAAATTTCATCCAATGTATTTTTTAATTGAGATTTAAAAGGAAGAAAAGTCAGCTCTATTTCTCTCTGCCACTGTGTGATATTTTCCTACATTGTTATGCTGAGCCTTCGATAATTAGTCTCAGAGCTTTAGAATCCTCTCTGTTTTGTGAAAAACTGTGGAAGGCAACAGTTGTTTATTTTTCAGAATATTTTTCTGCAGGGATTCAGTGTTATCTAGTAGAGTGCAACTCACAGATGTGGGCATTCCTGGAGGAAGGGTTTTAAGGCCCTGAATCTGTAGCAATTTAAGGTCTGGGTCTTTTCAGATCCTCTCCCTGCTGCAAACCATGGTTCATGTTTGGGTGTGGACTGAAGGTTTCTTTTGCCATCATGTTCCATATGGGCTTATGGGATGCAGGTTGGACTCCCAGGACTCCCACTTGAAAATTAAATTCATTTGCTGCAACTTCAGCTCTGAAGACTCCTGTGGGATGTTTCACAGTGAGCAGATGTGTGGAAGTTAATCCTGGCCAAGGAACTGAACACAGCTTTGGCAGAGACTGAGCAGAAACCCTGGGCAGCACTGGGGCAGCACCATAATCACTGTCATGGAAACAGGGAATCACAGAATCACAGAATGGTTTGGGTTGGAATGGACCCTAAATCTCACCTCGTTCTATCCCCTGCCATGGGGAAGGACATCTTCCACTGTCCCAGGCTGCTCCAAGCCAAATCCAGCCTGGCCCTGGACGCTTCCAGGGATTCAGGGGCAGCCACAGCTTCTCTGGGCACCCTGTGCCAGGGCCTGACCATCCTCAGAGGGAAGAACTTCCAAATGTGCACCTAATGAATGTCTGTCACTTGGGGACTTGAAATGACAGCCCAGGGACCTCTGTTTTCATCACATCCCCGTGGGTGGTGTTACCTGATGCCTTCACAAGGCTCACTTGGAAGTTCCCCAATTATATCCCAGATGATGTGAGATGTGCCTGAAGACACCCTGGAGTGTCTGCACCTCTTCCCCACCAAGTCACCTCTCCTCTTCCAAATCCATCCAGGTGTTGTTAAGTATCTCGGAGGCCCCTTAAGAGCTGAAGAAGTAGAAAGTTTTCTTTGAAGGAGATACATCTATGGCAGCACCTTCTGGGATGCTGGTTGGAATTGCCTTTTACTCGTCTCCTGAGCTCTAAGGGAAGAGCCTGATCAGTTTCCAAGGGAGCACGTGCCATCTGAACAGATGGCTGTGAGCGCAGCAAGCCAAAAATCAAAGGCTTGTCAGGCTGGGGAAATGAATTCTGTCTGAGTCTACTGAAGCAGCTGCTGATTCCTCTCCCAGGGATGGATTAAGGCGTCCATCCAACAAAGTGCTGGAATACAAGCTTAACTTTTGAGTGTGTTAGTGGTGTCCTGGTGGAAATACACAGGCATTTGAATTCAGAACTTATCTGGGATCTGTACCTGTGTGCTATGAACATGGAGGAACATTTTGAGGGGGGTGCAGGATGAATTTTGGACTCTTGGTTTGAACAGCCTTTTGGATGGGGCCAATATAACAAAATTCCCCTTTGCATCTTGTTCATCCATGGTCCAAGCTGCAAACAACTTTCATGGTTCATTGGAATGTCCTGTGAGCATGTCAACAGGGTGCAGGTGACAGATCCATGAAATAATGAATTGTCTTTTCTAAAGATCATGAACTTTGTATTTTTATTTCTGTATGCAACAAGATCAACAAGATTTTAGTTGATTTGGGTTTATTTTTTCCTGCTTGGAGGTGCTACCAGGGACATCCTTGGAGCAGAATAATGAGCAGTAAGGGGCTGCCAGCACATTAAAGCCTTGTGGTTATACAGGATCAAGCAAAGCTATTCCAGCTCTGGCAGTGGCATCCTGCTGTTTGCCACTCAGGGATGCTGGCCAGAAAGAGAATTTCTGATCCTGAGCCTGGGGAATTCTCATGGGGAATTCTGTGGCTTTGTCATGTGAAACACAAGAGCAAGCTGGAGGCTGTGGGGATGAATTATTCCTGGTCATGGAGCAACCAGAGCAGATCTCCCCTGCACCGTGATGGGAAGAGGTAGTCCAGGTGAAGAGATGAGATTTCAATCTTCAAATCTTCTTCCATGTAGAGGAAGTTTGAAGTTGAAGGTTATGACACAGTGGTGATATGTAAGACCATTTTGTTGATACTCTTCTGCTACTTTTATATAAAAAAAATTATCTTAAGATTATCCAGCACTCTTCTCGTAATTTGCTGGCTTTAACACTGTTATTCAGCTTTACATAAAGAAGTAGAATGAAATCAAATTTGAAGTGGAAGTGAATAGCTGAAGTTGAACTAAATATAAATATGTTACTTTTGCTCCAGCTCCCTAATGAGCTGTTCTTTAGGAAAAAATATCTTATATTGACAGTGAATGCAAAGTGTGGCCTCAAAAATGCCTCCATGCAAAAGGTGTCCTTTGGAATGGGGACTTTGCTTCCCTCCAATTTCAGGAAATCTCTAAAACAGTCTATATCACAACCTAAATGAAAGTTAGTAACATTGCTTTTATTTATTATGAGAATATCTGTTTCAGAATTATTTTTTTATTTAAAATGAAGTTTTTGAGGAGGGATATAAACTGCTATGTCTGCAAGTGTGAATCTTCTTCACAGAGGCAAGGAGAAACTCCCTGCACCAGTCTTCCCAATCTTCTAGTTAATTTTTTTTTATTTTTGTTTTTGTTGGGTTTTTTCCTTCTTTTTTTTTTTTCCTTTTCTTTTCACACGTGCATGTTGCAGGCTCTTTTCGTAGTTAATATTTTGGATACCTGGCCTGTGGCATTGCATGAGTGAGTCCAGGACACCTGACAGAGAGAATTGTTAATACGTTCCCTTTCCAAATCCTTTATTTTTGACCATGTCCTCCACCATTTCCCAGGGACTTCAGGAGGTAAATCTCTTTTCACAAAACCAGTGGAGCTGTAATTAATTATTCTTTCAGCAGATTAAACCTCCCACCTTATTATTAAGTTTGTTTACTTTAAATTTTTTAAAATTATTTGGTCTGGCTGCTTCTCCCCTCCTGTGGGACGTATGGAATTGCCTTGTTTTTATTCTTTCTTTTCCTCCTCTTTTTCCCCCCTTTGGTAAAGACAGATAAAGAAAGATTTCTTTTCTGTTTGTGCAGAGGTGGAGGCTAATTGCTGGGTTAATTGAGAAGAATGGTGCTTCTGATGTTCTCACAAAGTATCAAATAGCCTCAACATATTTCTCCCCTCTCTCCCTCACTCCACCTAAAGAGACCCATTGAATTTGCACATTACTGTACAGAAGTGATTACGGGCTTAATTGTATTTATTTTGCTTGGTGGGGAGGCCATCATAAGAGTGGTTGATTGATTTTTATAAAATCACCCTCAAGGTCATGTGTAGGACTTTGCTTTCCTGTGCAGCCATAACAAACAATTTGAGGGTCACAGCCAAAGGCTCCGTTGAGCAATATTCCTGCTTTCTGCTTTCAGGGAAGGGGTCAAGTGCAATAAAAGAAGGAAGCATAACTTTTATTTTCTTTTTAAAAAAAGGAGAAGACAACCTTGTAAAGCAGCAGCTGTATATTTATTCTGACCCAAGAAAAACCACAGAGGTGTAGAGAGACAATATGCAATTTTTGGGCAGAAGAATTTGTAAGTTTAGCCAGAGATTTTTTTACACATAGGCTTGATAAATGGTTAAATGAGTCCCTCCTAATGCTTTCTTTTCTGTTCTCTGGTGCTGCTCTTCTTTCATCCTCAGCAGCTGAACTTTACTTTTTCACTGTATTTTTTCCCAAAGACTGAGCACCATTTAGATTTGTCCTGGGAAGTTTTCAGAAGCTTTGCAAAGATCCAGGGCACAACAGCATTGTGGAACGACCATGAGTGAAGCTGATCTGCTGCTTTTCAGGGTTAAATTTTGTGTCTGACTGCTGTTTTTAAGGGAAAGTAAAAAAGTCACATACAGCAAATTCCACAATCATAGGATGGTTTGATTGTAAGGAACCTTAAAAACCATCTTGTTCCAACCCCCCTGCTGTGGACAGGACACCTTAAGCTAGACCAGGTTGCTTAAAGCCCCATCCAAGCTGGCCTTGAGCATCTCCAGGGATGGGGCAGGCACAGCTTCTCTGGGAAACCTGTTCTAATTCCTCACCACTCTCACAGGGAAGAATTTCTTCCTAAAATGAGGGCTTCTGGTGTTCAAGCTGCACCAGAGGAGGTTTAAATTGGATGTTACGAAGAAATTATTAACCAAAAGGGAGGACCGAGAGTTTAACAGACTTCTCAGGGCGGTGGCTGATTCACCATCCCTGGAAGTGTTCAAAAAATGCTTGGAGACATGGTTTAGTGGTGAACTTGGCAGTACTGAGTTAATGGTTGGACTCTGTGATCTTAAAGGCTTTTGTCAATCCCAGTGACTCTGATTTCCCTCTGGAAGGGTCAAACTTGCAGGCCAGGCATGCACAGATCCTGCTGGAATTCCTGCTGCTCCTGGGATGAGGTGGGGCTATTGCTCCTACTTGCACCCAGAGCAGTCAGCAGCATCCAAGCTTCTCAGACACTCAGAAATCCACAAAAGATGCAGAAAATCTTCAATCAACAGCTTGAAAATTTTGAATAGGCAATATGTGACTGAAGCTTGGGAAATCTTGTTTGAGACAGCATTGTGATTTTGCAATCAAAGGATAGGACAACTGTCTTCCAGCCCTCCTGGTTCAATGGTACAGCATGGCAGCAATTAAAATACTTATTAAAAATTGTATGAAGAGAAGTGGAAACAGAAATTACTGTATTTCACTGAGAATAGAGCATAGAAAGTCAATAAAGACCTTAGGGAAGATGTCTTTTTTATGTTAGGAGTGAAATAAATCACAGTGATTTACAGTTCCATTTATAGATTGTGGTGATAAAATTATTAACACTGTTGCTATAAAGCAAAAGTATTTAATAAATATATCTGTTCTCAGTATGGGAAGAAACAGGATGGTAAATTATATCACAAGATGAAGATGGACCAGCAGTCCATTTTTTGCCAAATAATGTTAATAGAATGAAAACCTTAAATATTCTTTCAGAATACACATTCTTAAAATCAACAGGTCCAGTCTCATTCCAGCTTTAAAACTTCTGCTGGAATCAGATATCTTGTGTCATTTTACATGAAGCAAGCTGTAATTTCTACTGCTTCTTCACAATCCATGCAGTATAATTTGCAAAGACTCTCTGTAAAAAGGTTCAACACTAATATATTTGTTGTTAGAAAAGTATGTCTAGGGAAAGAGACAAGTTACACATAGGAGAGTTGATGTTTTTGAGAGCAAACCTGTGGTTCCCAGTGGTTATAAGCAAGAAAATGTGAGATTTATCTCTTCCTTCCTTAAGCACGTTCTGTAAAAAATTATGTAAAAAATTGTGTAAAGCAATGAAATTTGGAAAGAAAATACTTAATGAATAGTCCCTATTCAAATACTATTTTTTATATGCCTAAGAAATGAGGACTAAGTTATAAGACTTTGTTATAGGCTCAAGAAATCAATGAAACAAAGAAAACCCCTCCATGTGAGAATAAAAAAGGAAATCAGGATAAGCAGAATTTGAGCAATGGCAAGCAATGATCAAGAGAGTTCTTAATCTGTTTTTTATATTAGAACTTCTCTCCTTTTTTTTTTTTTTTTTTGTCTAAATACTGCAATTAACCCAGATATCTGGTCTCCCTTCTTCTTGCTAAGAATTTGCAGTGTAATCATGGAATCATGGAATGTTTTGGGTTGGAAGGGACCTTAAAGATCACCTGATGATCTGGTTGCACCTCCTGCCATGGGCAGGGACACTTTCCACTATCCCAGGTTGCTCCAAGCCCCATCCAGCCTGGCCTTTGGCACTTCCAGAGTTGGGCAGCCACAGCTTCTCTGGGCACCCTGTGCCAGGGCCTCCCCACCCTCACAGGGAAGAATTTGTGAGGCAGGAGAGACAAGTGGGTGATGGGTAGAGGGATCACCATCAAAAACTGCTCCCACCAGTAGCAAACTGGCCGTGGGATGAGCTAGTACAATTATCAGCTACTTCATACAAAGGGAGCAGGGGAGACCCTTTGTAAGAGGTGTGGAGCTTCCAGACTTTGGGAATTTCTCTATTCGCTTATGGAAACTTGGCTTGACTTAGAAAGGCACATCCCATGTGCAGTGTGACAAAATGAATGAGAGTCCACTGTGTCCTCATCCATTGTACAGAAAGTGGCAGCATCCTTCACAGGAGAGGAAATATGGAAGGAGATCATGAAATAAACATCCTGAGGTGACTGACTGGGATTTTCAGCTCATGAGGGCCAAGAACAAGGGAGGCATTTGACAGAACTGAAGAGCTTTGAGTAAAAAAAAAGGGATGGAAATGGTTTTTCATGCACTATGCATTTAACCCACAGAATTCATTGCTACAAGGAGTCGTTGACACCAAATATCACAAAAAATTCCAAAGACCAGTTCTTTATTACTGGCAAATCTTATCCAGTTATACTAATAGTCAGTAGGAGGAAAATGTTGGCAAGCAGTTGAAACCTTATACTTTGAGGTGAAGCTAACCTCTAATTAGGGATTAAAATGAGATTTTTATGGGATGGGGAGATCAACCCACAGCCAGCTAAGAGGGAGACATGTCTCACACTGTATTTGGAAGCATCTGGTTTTGAACAGCAGCTGGAAGAGTTTGCAGGATTAAATCAACCACTGATCTAAACAAGTTGCCAGTTCTTATGTTCCAAAGCAGTTTTCCTCTCCCCTCTCCCAGTTACAAGTAGTTTGTAACCTAAAAAGTAACATAATACAAATTAAATAGAAATATCCATTTTCAACATTAAGTGACTGAGTTGGTTAAAATTGGGTTTTTCCAAACCCAGCTTCCTTTAGCTGTGGTTGGAGAGTCTGCCCAGGCTGACTGGCCTTGCTCAAGTGTAGAAATGCAGACCATTGTAGAATCAAAAAATGGACTGGATTAACTGGGTCTTTAAAGTGTTGATAAATCCATGGAGAGAAATAAAGAGCAAGGTGGAAAATTTACAGAATTCAATAACATTTTAGCATTTACTTTTTAATTTTAATGCAAACCCCTTTGTTTACTTACCTCTTCCAGTTCCTTTGGCTGTGAGAATGACTGACTGAATATATGATTGTATTTTCTCTTTGTCTTGTCTTCAGGTGGCAAACTCCTGTTTATTGGACCAGGACCTGTAGAACTGCATGCTCATTACATCCTGGTATCTGATGGAGGAGAGCTCCAGGTGGGATCCCCTGAGGCCCCTTTCCATCACAAAGCACACATCTATCTCTATGGAAGCCTCCACTCTCCACCATTACTTCCATATGGAGTTAAATTCCTGGCAGTGAGGAATGGGACCCTTTCCATTCATGGTGAGTTCATTTCTTTTCTTGTAAAAATGAAAAACAAGAAACAAAGAAAACACACAAAAAAACCCCCGGTTTTTGGAAGAAAAATAAATTGACAAAACTTTGGTCATGATTCTCGTGGAATCATGGAATGGGTTGGGTTGGAAGAGACCTACCTAGTTCCAACAGCTATGCCATGGGCAGGGACACCTTCCATTACCCCAGATTGTTCCAAGCTCTGTCCAACCTGGCCTTGAACACTTCCAGGGATCCAGGGGCAGCCACAGCTTCTCTGGGAAACCTCTTCCAGGGCCTCACCACCCTCACAGGGAACAATTTCTTCCCAATATCCCATCCATCCCTGCCCTCTGGCAGTGGGAGCCATTCCCTGTGTCCTGTCCCTCCATCCCTTGTCCCCAGTCCCTCTCCAGCTCTCCTGGAGCCCCTTTAGGCCCTGGAAGGGGCTCTGAGCTCTCCCTGGAGCCTTCTCTTCTCAGGGTGAAAATTCCCAGCTCTCCCAGCCTGGCTCCAGAGCAGAGGGGCTCCAGCCCTCAGAACATCTTCATGGCCCCATCTGGACCCATCCCAACAACTCCACACCATTCTTATATTGTGGCATGAAAAAATTTAGATATGGAGCTTTTCTTGAAGACTATGAAATATGGGTATAGAATGGCCATTTCTTGGTGCAGGAGTTTGGACATGGAATTCAAGTCCAAACTCAGCATGATTCAGAACATTGGTGCACATTTCTCAAGTTCTTCTCTACTGGGCTATTTTTAAAAGCTCTACATCTCATAGAGGAGGAGGAAGAAAAAAAAGAAAAAGAAAAACCATCTGAATGTCTCATCTCCCTTCCTCCTGTTCTTGTGTGTCAACCTTCCTGTTGGTGATGTTCACACCCTCCAGCAGGTCTTGAACTTCCACCCTGTGCCCTCCAGGAGGAAATGTTGCTGTCTGAGCACAGAGACATGTGGCTTTGGGACAAAAGTGATGTCAGGCACCAAGGATACCATCAGAGCACAGGCAGGGAGGGAGTTGTGCCTCTGTTCTATCATCCTGCCAGCTTACAGGGACTGAGCAAGGCTGGGAGAGGTCAGGTTAGGAGGGGAGTCAGTGAGAAGATGGTTTTGTGAATCAGGAGAGATGAGCAAGGGCTGAGGAAGGAGCTCCTGGCAGGGCAGGAGAGGTGGGGCTGCACCTCAGCACCATGTCAGGTGCTCTTGATCCCTTCATTGAGACACAGCAAGGCTCAATTATTTACTGCCTGTAAAAGGCTTCAATAATTTCAGTGAAGTGGCTTTGCAGAGCATTTCTACCCCATTTCCTGAAGGGTCTCTGTGAAGGAGGGCTATTAGAGCATCTTGGCTGAATTGACTGTCTGTTACTGGCCATTGAGTTTCACACAGTTATCCCAGCCCTGAGCTCAGAAATTCCCCTTAGATTAAAGCTTGCCTTCCAGAAAGTCTTGGTCTTTGAGGATGTTAAGGGAGACAGAAACCAGCTTCTTCCTTAGAGGCTTTTTCCAGGGGATTAATTTGGTTAATCATCCATTTCCCCCCCCCCCCCCCCTTTTTAAAGAAAAGTATTGAGATTTGAATTTGCCTCATAGCAGCTATTGCTGCTTCACTTTTTGCGTCTTCTGCCACTTTAAAGTGTCCTTCTCTTCTTGGTTTGACCCCTGTAAGCCAGGATTTTGTCCTTAGATTGTCAGCCCTTTACAGCATGAGCCTTCACTTTTCCATGCTTTTTGTTTCTAGCAATGTAGGAAAACCAGTAGCAACTCTTGGCAGCTGTGCCTCCTGTGCTGCTGCTGCTTTCCATTCCAAGCCTGTATCAACTCTGTCTTGGTGACTCCATCACCCACAAAATTGAAGACAAACAGGGCAGAGCACATTTTGCAGTCTTACCTGGACAATGTGATGGAGGGCGGCAAACCCAGGCATCCACATCAGTACCTCGAGCCTTTTCTCAATGATAATTTATCCATTTTACTCAGTGCCATAATTTTCAGTGAGTCTTCAATTCCCAGGAAAACAAGAGGATGAGGTCTGCAATCCAAGTATTACCTGGATGGAGATATACAGAGTCAAATGGGGCTTGGCCCTTAGTGGAAAAAACTCTTGGTTTCAATTTTTTAAATAAATTGTTGGATTATTGAAAGGCTTTTGTGGGAAGGGATGTTAAAGCCATCTAGTCCACCCCCATTCCATGGGCAAGGATGCTTTCCTCTATCTCAGGTTGCTCAGGATCCCATCCAGCCTGGCCTTGGACGCTTCCAGGGATCCAGGGGCAGCCACAGCTTCTCTGGGCACCCTGTGCCAGGGCCTCCCCACCCTCACAGGGAAGAAATTCTTCCCAATATCCCATCTAACTCTGCCCTCTGTCAGTTTGAAGCCATTTCCCTGGTCCTGTCCCTCCAGGCCTTTGTCCCCAGTCCCTCTCCTGCTCTCCTGGAGCCCTTTTAGGCACTGGAAGGGGCTTTAAGTCCTCCCTGATCCTTCTCTTCTTCAGGCTGAACAATGCCAACTCTTATTTTATTATTATTACTCAAAATCAATTCTTATTCAAGAAATCATATCAATTTCTTATTCAATATATCCAGAGTAGCTATGAAGTCACTTTTAAGCTCTGCTCAACACGCAGCCCCAGTGCATGGCTGCAATTATTGCTCATTCAAACCATGTAATTTGCAATTTAACATAGAAGCAGTAGAAGCCTGCTTCTGAGCATGACAGAAAGTAGTGGGGTCTTTTACTGGGTTCATATTGCTTACATGGAAAAAAAAATCTGCTGTTCTGTCTTCAATTTAGCATCAGTCTGGTCTGTGGTACAGAACAAATTGTAGAGCATGACAGCCCCTTTCATATAAATATATATATGTGAAAGAGGCTGACATGCTTTGCAATACCCATTTGTGAGATACATTTATACACACGAATATATATGTTATCTCAGATCAAAATCATTAAATAAGCAGGTTTCCAAATTCCTGGCTGTCTTGGCAAAGACAGGGCCGAGCATATTTTAATTCCTTTTCTCTTTCAGGCTGGGAGTGCTGGGGGATGCTCTGCAGCTCTGGTTGAGTTCAGATTGTTTAGTAAGCGCTGTCAGCTCCTCACTTTGATATGTTAATATGACTAAGGGTTTCCCACAATTCCCTCATGAGTGGCAGTCCTCTGCTCCTGTGCTTGTAGCAGACTGGGAAATTTCACTGTTGCCTTTGGCTTTGGCCAACTCCCCTGCCAGTCAGAGCGTGCCACCCATAAACTGCCTGTCAGTCACCTGTCACTTGGAGAGGGGGCTTCAGCCAGCCAGGGCAACTCCACTTTTTGACAATGTAATTATGGCAGTAGGGGCCTGAGCAGGGCTGAGAGAGTTTTATTGATTGTTCAGAAGGGAAATTTATCACTGTCTCCAGCTCTGTTCGCGCTCTATTCCCTGAGAAACTCTCCTGACAAGCTCCGGGAGAGGAGTTCAGCCTGGTGGCCTTGGCTGTTCTTGTGCCTTTGTCCTTCCCAGGGAAGCTGGAGGCACCAGTGGATGCTGAATGAGGGGCAGGAACTGCGTGCAGAGTGGAGATGCTGCATCAGAACAAAAAGCACCCAAACTGTCCTTGTGACAGCCTGATCTTGTGGTCCTAACACTCTTATAAAGGAATCCTGGAATGGTTTGGGTCGGAAGAGGCCTTAATGACCATCCAGTTCTACCCCCAGCCAGGGGCAGGGACACTTTCCACCATCCCAGGTTGCTCCAAGCTCCATCCACCCTGGCCTTGGACACTTCCAGGGATCCAGGGGCAGCCACAGCTTCTCTGGGCACCCTGTGCCAGGGCCTCACCACCCTCATAGGGAAGAATTCCTCCCCAATATCCCATCTAAACCTACCCTTCTTCAGCTTAAGACCATTTATTCTTGTCCTGTCCTTCCACAACCTTGTCCCAGGTCCCTCTCCAGCTCTCCTGGAGCTTCTTTAGGCCCTGGAAGGGGCTCTGAGCTCTCCCTGGAGCCTTCTCTTCTCAAGGCTGAACACCCCCAGCTCTCCCAGCCTTGCTCCAGAGCAGAGATGTTGCCAGAAACTGAAATATTTTAAATTTATATTTTTATCTTCAGCAGTCCTGTGGAGCTATGTCATTATTCCATTGCATCCCCCTGAAACAGACTGCCACTCTTTCCAAAAAAAGACCAGCATTCCTTTGTTAGGCATTTATCTAAAACTTTGTGTTAGCACTCTGGTGGGAAAGAATATGAGCTATGAACAACCTATTCTAGTGGAAGGTGTTCCTCCCATGGCAGAGGTTGGAACTAGGTGATCTTTAAGGTCTCTTCCAATACAAAACCTCCTGAGATTCTGTGATTCCATGAGCCTCTTCCCTGAATTTTGTCTAAAAATATGTATTCCCCTCACTTAGATGAAAAATGTTACACTTCAGAAAAATGTTGCATTCTCCTTGTCCAAACTATAAAAGGTGTGTGGTAAAGAAAAAAACAATGTCCTGACAGTTTTGGTTTAATAACTTATTTGAAATCAGGAGAATTTAAACAGAGGTGTCAATAGTCACTAGAGTGCTCTGAAATCATGGCCAATCCTACTGACAGGAATGTCCCTGCATTTGCAATGGAGAAAATGATATTTTAGAGATAAATCTGCATGCCTTCTATTCCAGATTTCTCTGCAGCCACAGCAATCTGATACTTTTTCAGGGTTAGCTCAGGAAAAAAAAAGTATTTTTTTATCAGTTGAACCAATTATTAATTTTAATTGCTTTTAATCAATAATAAAACACAAAATATTTGTGAGCTGTTCACTGTGCTCTACAAAGCCTGTGCATTCCTCCAGAGATCAAACATTTAATCAAATGCCTCTTGCTTTGCCTCCATTAGGCAGTGTTATGTATCTGTGCTGAGTTTGAGATTAAGAGATCATAGACAACATGAGAGAATTTGTTCTGCTTTACTCACATATTAAAAAGAAAAGCTTCCCAGGGGAAAAAAATAAGAGGAAAAAAATATGTAGCAGGGGGATTCAAGATAGGGTGCAGAGATCTGTTAGAGAAAAAATTATTTTTTACACTACTGAAATGCATCTATTCAGTAAATATTATTTTTCACTACCTGAACTTCCTGATTTCTGAGCTTGCTTCCATAGGTTGGTTTTCCTTAGGTGCCAGTTATTCTGTGTGGGGGCTCAGGAGTATTTTTTCCTCCTGTGACGGTGTTTTTCCCCTCTAAGACCTTGACTTTAACATGATGCATTAAAGCAGATGGCTCTGGAACAGAAGGCTGAGCTGCCTTGAATCCCCTCGTGTTCACCAGGGGTAAGAAACTGCACTTAGGCACTTCCCATGGAGTAACTAATGTACAATGACTTGTGCCTTCACTTTCTTATTAACAAATATAAGATGACCATTAGATTTTAAAGACCTAGCAGATGGGGGGAGAAAAAAAAAAGAGTTGGTTTCAGGGCAAGCTGCTGTGTCTTTCACAGTTTGCCCTTCTTTCTAGCAGAAATGCATCTATTATCTATGATTTAAGCTTAAATCAGCTGATTTGTGTTTTGGTGCTGATCTTACTGGGAAAAACAGGATGCAAAGGGGACAAAGAGATGGACACTAATATATATTATATCATAAAGATATATATAAGAATATAGAATATATTATATATATATAAATAGAATTTAATATAATGATATAATATAATATAATATAATATAATATAATATAATATAATATAATATAATATAATATAATATATTATAATATAATATAATATAATATATAGAATTATATAATATATATATATATGTATATGTATATATATATATAGGTAGTAAAGATATTAGTACAATATAATACAATACACACTACATACAGGAAGAGAATACAATAAAATAGGATAGACTAGAATACATATATAGACCATAGCTAATATACATATATGTAATTTCCTTGTGATTCCTGATCAAGTGCAGGTCTATGGGTTGTTACAAATATGGAGGCATATTATATATTTAATTGTTTAATTATTTATTAAATTATTTAATAAATTATTATTAAATAATTTCCTCCTTCAAACTTGTGAATACAACATCAAAATACTGCTTCCAATTCTGGTGCCAACAAAACCCAGGTTATTGGCTGAAGGAAGAGAACACCCAGCAGCAAATTCAGGGTTAATTTCCACCCTGGATAGGAGAAAAGCTAAGAAGTTTGGCCTTCCCAGTTAGGTGGTGGAAGTGTTCAAGAAAAAACTGGACGTGGCACTCAGTGCTCCTGTTTAGTTGACAAGGCAGGGCTTGGTCACAGGTTGGACTCAATCTTGGAGGTCTTTTCAAACCTGAGGGATTCTGTGGTTCTGAGAAGTTTGGCAAATTGAGGGGCCTGGATTCAGCCCTGGCTTTGCCCAGAGCTGCAGGCTGAGCCAGGCAGGGACCCTCCCTTTGGGCTCACCCTCACTTTTCCTGGTGCTGAATTCTCCTCCTCCACATTTTGGGGACACAGGGAGCTGATCTTAGCCTGGCAATGGTTGTGCTGCCCCACATTGCCACTCCTGCAGGGAGAGATGCCGTGTCTCACTCCACAGCAGCACAGGAAATGATCTGGCAATCACACAAAGTGTCTCTAGATCATGTCTGCAGCTCCCTGCAGGATTCCCTGTCCTTGGCTGCCACAGCTGGAGCTCTTTGTTCCTGGATCTGTCTAAGGACCTTTTCCTCCACAGCATCTTTGGTTGTGAGCTCATTCTAGATGTGGAACATGGATTTTGGTTTATGCAATGACATTATATTACATCTTTCCCCTTGTTTTCAGGACTGATGTGACTTAGCAAAGTGACTGGGGAATCTCTGATTAAAGGGAATGTTTGGAAATTTGTGCATTTATGGGACAGCATGCAGGGAAGGTACATTTTTTGCAATGTAAATTGTTAGAAAAGGGCAACAATCCTCAGTGAGATCCTATTAGCATGGAATGGTTTGTGTTGGAAGGGTCCTTAAACTCATATCATTGCAAATCCATTTTCCACTAGACCAGGTTCTCCAAGCTCAATCCAACCTCACCTTGAGCACTTCCAGGAAAAGAACATGATAATCCTTGCTTTCTCCAGGTGCTGTTGAAAGATATTCAGGTGGAAATGCTTTAAGTTAAAAGTGCAGTTTCATGAACAGGAAACATTCAGGAGGACTAGGTCGTTTTCAAGGATATCTCCCAGTGGAGAACATAAAAGTTATTGCGTTTGTCCTCTTGTCTGGATGATGTCAGAATTTTCATTTTTGCTCACTGAGGGAAGATTCAAGATCAGTTTGGATGGAGCTCTGAGCAACCTGATCCAACTGGTACTCCTGCTCCTTCAGCAGGAGGAAAGGAGCTGGACTAGATGACTTCTAAAGGTCTCCTCCACCCCAAACCATCCTCTGACTCTGATTCCAAACTATGATTTTGAGCCCAAGTAAAATACCCAGTGTGGTCCTGCCGCAGCTTCTTGTCAAAGAGCTGATAAACTCTTGGGTGTCCCAAGGGTTAACAATTATAAATCCTAAGGGTTAAAAAGCAGGTATAAATCAGAAAGGATGTTCCATTTCACCTGGGGATGGGGATGAAAAGCTCAGTGCAGTGGCTGACAGAGTTGACAGCTCACAGTTCAAGCAAATGTTTTTTAACACATTTGAAAAGATAGGAAAGCAGCTTTCATTCTTTTTTGATTCCCTTTTTAAAACAAACCCCTTATGGCCAGTGACTGGAGTAGTCACTGCAAGAGCTGATGTAGCTGTGACATTTTTAAGAAAAAAAGTATAAATTCCGGGTTCATAAAATATTTTTTCCTAGTCCTCAATAAAGGATCTGCCACTTGAAGATCTATTTGGCCACAGAGAGTTGTAGCAGCACACCTGTGTCCTATCCTGACTAAAAAGGCTTCCCAGAAAAGATTTTCTATTCCTTTTAACTTGAAGAATTTAATCCATTATTATTTTTATGGTTTGTTTTATTAACTGAAGCAAGAGCAGCAAAATGTCTTTGCCGTGGATCAAAAATACATTTCAAAAAACTCATCTTTTTCCTGAAGCACCAGTTTCCAATGGCAGTACTGCCAGTCATCACTTTGGCATTTGAAAATTTTAGGAATAGTCAAGTTAAGTTTGATTAGGAAGTGCATTTTGGGTCAGGAAAAGGGAATGATAATAAGGGATTATGACAATGGATTATGAGAGGAAGCTATATTTCTATGATAGTCTGAAACCAGAAATGCTGTGGGAAAGTGTGTTGTATTTTATTACCAGAGACAATCACAGAGTCACCGATTGGTTTGGGCTGGAAGAGACCTTAAAAGTTTTCTAGTTTCAACTCCCTGCCATAGGTGAGGGGTTTTATATTCTTTACAAAAAAATAAAAACAATTGTAGTCCATTGAATTATATTATTACCTTCTCTTGAAAAATTCCTTTTTTTTTTTTGTTTGTTTTGTTTTTCTTTTTTTCTTTTTTTTTTTTTTTTGTGGGGAAGGAAAACAGTTTTCTTTTCACTTTGTTCCTGGAAACTGAAAGCTCCTATTCCCATTTACACTAAGATTTACAGTATAGCTACAACAGATTGACAAATTATCTGCACTGTAATTTGTACATTCCCAGTAAGTAGATTTTGTGTCTGAGCCCTGCAGTTCTCGTAAATTCCTTTTGTGGAATAAAGGGATCTCATTACCTCAACTTTAAAATGCTAATAAACAGTCAGAAGGTGTAAAAGAGCTTTATAGTTTGTCAACACCCTAAACAACTGTGTGTTCACAACTGAGTTAATTAATTTGATGTAAAAAGAAGCAAAAATGAGATGCAGCATGGTCCTGGGTGTCAGAGGAGAAGGGTTCAAACCTTGCTGCCCTATGACAAAAAGGGGAAATTTTTAAAAAACGTTTAAACAGCTTTTGGGAGAAATACCAACAGATCCATGGCAGGCTTAGGACTGGAACCAGTTCTCTTAAAACCATTAAAAGATTCCAGTTTGTACCAACACTCCCATGTGTAAACCCTATTTTCCAGCTCTGCCTGACTCTGGATGGGGCTCACACTGCCTGGTGTCAGTTTTGGTTAGGAGGTTCCCAGGGTGTCTAAAGTTAGGTAACAACATGTACTACAAAAAGTCTTGTTTTCAGGTCAAGGACATCTGTTTTCGCTGAAAGCACCTTGTCATCTTGTCATGTAAATTCTCAGACCCCCTCTCCTTACTCTGTAGTAATTTCTTTCAAACTGCTTTATTTCAGTGTTTCCAACTGTAGTAGCTGCTGCTTTCAAAGCTGGGTGACCAGAGATGGATTTCAAACACCCAAATGAAGTTTTCAGTGTCCCTTCAGCAACCCACTGTGCAGCTGGAAGACGAAATGATGCTCATGTCTTTCGTAATCAAAGGATTGTAAATAATGGCCTAATTTGTTTAAACCCACACCACTGAGTCCAGTGCATGTTTTACATTCTGTGGACAGATTTTCCTGTGACCCTGGAGGTGTGTGCCCTGACACAATTTGCTGGTTTGCTCAGTTTTGATGTGACTTGGAGATATTTCTGTAAATGTCAAATTCACATCTCCTGTTGAGCTACCTAGAATCATGGAGTGGTTTGAGTTGGAAAGGAGCTCAAACCTCATTTAATTCCAACCCTCTGCCATGGGCAGGGACACTTTCCACTATCCCAGGTTGCTCCAAGCCTCATCCAACCTGGCCTTGGACACTTCCAGGGATCCAGGGGCAGCTACAGCTTCTCTGGTCAACCTGTGCCAGGGCCTGACCTCCCTCTGACTTGGGAATTTCTTCCTAATATCTGATTTAAATGTCTCCTCTCATAGTTTAAAGGTCTTTCTCCTTGTTCTATCAGTAGCTTTTGGTCTCCTATCACTACTTAGGACTGGGTGAAACCACCTAGGTAAGTGACATATCATCCCACACTGATTTATGAAATGTTTTGTGTTAGAGGCCATAAGAAATTAAATTTATACTGTTTTTCAACAAGAGTGGCATTGTACACATCAGAATTGTTCCATTCTTAATAATTTTACCAGGTCCATACAAGACTGCAACTTCACATTATGCTTCTAACAGGAAGCATAACCAGAGTCCTGATGCCAAGATATTCCCAGTCTTAAGATCTGTGATTAATTAATTTGGAATTAATTTTCAAATCCATTGTATTCCTAGGCTACACCATTCTTCTCTGCTCCATATTTAAGGGTGTTCTGTTAATTCATTTACTAAAGTGCTCAATTTTTGTATTGCCTGCAACAGCTTTTTGTGTCTGAAGGCTCTGTCCTGTACCTTTAACATGAAGTCACTTCTGTTTTAGATCTCAAGATGGGGTTTTTTTTTCCAGCTCATACTTAGTTAATTATTAAAAATGAGTTCAATAATTAAGGAGTTATACAGATTCATCTATTTTTCAGCATTTGGAGTGTTTCTGCTCAGTACATTTTGGGGGAAGAAATAATTTAAATATACCACAGCTGTTGGTGTTTTAAATGTTTTCCCCTCAAACAGGTAATTTATTTACCTGTTGCACAGCCCAAACCCTGGCACTGTAGGTTATTTTATGAATTTTGCATGTTTTAATCAAAATTGAGGTGTTTTCAGTAGGAACATATTATAATTAAGGCAAAGAAGCCTCAGTTATGGTCCCTCATTGACACCAGAAAGGTGTCACTGACCAAATCCTGGGTGTCACTTGTGCTGCTGGAAGCAGAGGAGATTCTGACCTGGAGGTGTTGTATGTGGGAATGTAAATGGGAATGTAAATGGGAATGTAAATGGAAGCAAGAAAATGGATAAATGTGGTGCTTAGGGACATGGTTGATGGTAGACAGGAAAGAGCTGAGTTAATGATTGGACTTGATGGCCTCACAGGTCTTTTTTTAATCTTAATGAATTTATGATTCTGTGAAAGTGGGATCTACTAGATCTGTTGGTTTGTTTGGTTTGGTTTTCCCTAACAAAAATATACCGAATTTACTGGAAAATGGGAGTAGATTTTGAACATGCAGAGAAATATCCCACCCTGCCTAGATCAGGGAAAAGAATACAGCAAACTGTGGAATGGGAGACAGGTAGCTGAACACAGTAAGAGGTGAAAAACAAGAACAAGGAAATAAAGGAAATGGGGGAATGTTGGATGCCTTGAATATTCTTTTAGAAGAAAAAACCCTAAGTAATTGAGAATATTTTTGGTAAAAATTTTTGAGTCATAGCTCGAAAGTGGAAAAAAACCTGAAAAAAGCCTTTTCCATTGGAGCATGCTTTGAATGCAGAATGGTGTTTCCCACTCCTCAGTGACAAGAGCTGTTGCCCAGCAGTGCTGCTGTGGAGTATGGGTGACAGATGAACTCCACAGGGGTCAGTTGTGTGTCTGGGCACAGATGCATGAGAACACACATTAACATAGGCACACAAATCAACACCAGAAACAAAATGTCCAGAGCTGGAGAGAAATTGTGCAGTGCTCCACATGCAGATGGCTGCTGCCAGTCCTGGGCTTTTATGCCAGCCCTAAAAATTCACAAGAATCACTCAGTGAAAGAAGGAAGGTAAATGAATAAAAATGAAGAGTGCTGCTGGTAAAAGAATGCACATAGGAGGGTATTAAGAGGGTTTTTTGAGCTGTATTGAGGATGAGGTTTTTGATGTCTGTGAATGGTGAAAGGTGGGTTTTTGTCTAGGTCTGCATTAAAAAGCAGCGTGGCCCTATAGAAGCAGAGCTGTAGGGTGAATGATGTAGGTGCTGAGGATGCAGGGTCCACATGGTCTGGGGGCTGCTACAGAGTCATTCCAGTCTGGTTCCATTGGCACCTCCAGTGCCCTATGTGTCCTACTGCATTTCAGCTTCTGAATTGGTTTCCCAGAATCCCAGGATGGGTCAGGTTGGAGGGGACCACATTGGCTCGCCTGGTCCAGCAGGGCCATCCCAGAGCACAGGGCATAGGATTGTATACAGGCAGTTCTGGAATATCTCCAAGTGAGGGAGACTCCACAGCCTCTCTGGACAATCTGTTCAGTGCTCGGTCACTGCACAGGAAAGAAGTTCTTCCTCCTGTCCAGGTGGAACTTGCTGGGCTCAGTCCCTGCCCGTGGCTCTGGTGCCATTGCTGGGCCCTGGAGCAGAGCCTGGGCCCTGCTCTGCCCCTCCCTGCACACAGGGACACCCAGGGCTGAGGGTCCCTCTCAGCTGTGCCTCCTCTCCAGGCTGAGCAGCCCCAGCTCCCTCAGCCTCTCCTCCTCAGGGAGACGCTCCAGCCCCTTCATCATTTTCATCATCTTCATCACCCTGCACTGGACTCCAAGATCTCCATATTTCCCTTGACCTGAGGAGCCCAGAATAGGCCATAGAAAGCCAGATGCACCTCACAGGGCTGAGCTGAACAGCAGGAGATGTTTGATGCCTTCCAAAAGAGTTTGAAATGTCTGGGAGATTTTCTTAGCTGGAAGTTGAGAAATTTCAAGTTTGATTTAAGAAAATGTAATGATACAGAATTATCTCAGGTTTAGAGTACGTCATTGACACACAGAGCAGGTGCTCACGTAAACTGCAAGATAAAAGAGTATAAAGATTTTATTCTTCTGTGATTCTGTTGTGAATTTGTTGTCTTGAAGGTGCTATTTCTTATTTCCATCTTCATTAAGGAAATAGTTGAGACACTATTATATAAGTAATTAAGACACTGGAGTATAAGGAACAAGAAAGTGAAACAGGATATGGACAGAGAAGTTTGCTTAAAATAATTTGAAAATGATTTATTGGATGCAACCTCTACACTCAGAGATTTCTGCTATTATTACTTTCCTGCAGTATGACCAAGGAGTTCAGTACCTTGCTGTGGGCTAAAGGTAAATGATGATCTACTGCAAGGGAGGGAATAAAAGTATTCCAAAGGTAGATGTGTGAGGCACACGCTCTCCCCTGATGATGTTCAGTGTGTTGGACCTCACCGGACCAATCTTTTCCAAAGCCTGACAGAAAAATGTCAAAAGTTAAAGCAAACTTCATTATGTGAAGAAAGGAGGGTTATAGGGCAAGATTTTTCATTGCTAGGGCTTGTTACACACAGATTTCATAGAATCATTGAATTATTTTGGTTGGAAGGATCCTTAAAGATCATCTAATTGCAGTCCTCTGTGATCAGCAGGGACACCTCTCATTAGACCAGGTTTTTCTGAGCCCTGTCCAACCCAGCCTTGAACCAGGACAATGCTACTCCTCTTTGGTTTTTTTTTTAAGTTGAACGGCTTACTTTTAAACTTTTTTTTCCCCCTTGTTTTTTTCAGGCTGGATGCCCAAAGTAGTTTTCACACACTTGAAATCATCAGTTAATGCCAGCGACACACGGTTGGTGCTCCAGGAACCTGTTGATTGGCAACCTGGTGATGAAATCCTGGTGGGAAGTTCAGGCCTTGGAGATGCACAGCAGCAGGAGGAAATGGCTGTAATCCAGTCTGTGAACAACACAGAGCTGCACCTCAGATCACCACTCAGGTATCCTTCCAGGAGATTTTTATAGCAGAGAGCTAAACAAGTAGAAAATTTGATCAAAGTCAGGATTTGCCGTTCCCTGTGGGACATAATAACTATATAAATCCCTTTAATAAAGGTGGCCAGTGATATTTCAGTTCCTCACTCCCCCTAAAGGTAGTGGATATTCAATCCTGAATGTTTAAATTCTATGTTTAAATTCTGTATCATCCCCTTGGAACTCAGAAAACCTTTGAAGCAGAAAACACTTATGGCCAGTAAAGTCCAGTGGTGTCCGTATAGGAATGACAAAGAAATTTCCTGTATATTCAATTCCTTAAGAAAGTGCATATTTTTCAGAAGAAATGTATGACTTTTGTAAAAAAAAATCCTCTCTTCTTGACTGATTTTCTTAAGTAATACACTCAAAGTGAATTTTTTCATTATGGAAATTTGCTTCTATATTTCCAATGAGTGTTAATTTCACTGCCCTACACTTTCTTCATCTACTGTGCATGCATGTCTTGGACAGACTGAAAACTGCACTTCTCACATTATCTATCTAGAGGCAACCTAACTCCAATGCCCAGGAAGATTAAGGGTATTATTTTTAGAAATAATTTGGACTTGAGGAAAAAAGTTCTGATGGTTTTCACCCAAGCCTGTTTTGGGAAGAGAATTCAAAGGCTGAAATATATTGTTGTAAATCTTATAGAATCACAGAACATCCTCAATTGGAAGAGACCCACAAGAATCATTGAATCCAGTTCTCGGTCCTGCATAGGGAAATTCCAAAATCTCCACCATGTGCCTAGAAATGTCATCCAAATGTGTTTTTGAGCTCTGGCAGACTTGGGGCTGTAATCACTTCCCTGAGTGGCCTGTTACAGCGCCCAACCACGCTCTGGGTGAAAAGCCTTTTCTTAATAACACAACACAATATAATATTATATACATAATCTAAGGAAGGGTTGAGAGCTTGTGAAACAAAAAGATGAAAGCAAATATCAGACAAGGAAAAGCCTATCTAGCACTGATTGTGCCACTGTCCCTGCTGAGAAAAGGACTGAAACCAGCTCAGAATTTGGGAGGCTATGTTAATGAACATAAAAATCAAGAAATAATAATGTAATTCTCTCCATCTGGCAGGTGCAGATGATATTTTTTGTCTTTTGTTAGGTGCCCCCACAGTGCTGGAGAGGAATGGGGCAATGGCCAAGGTCTGCCTTCCAGTGCTGTGGTGGCACTGATCAGCAGAAGGGTGGTTGTTCAAGGAAATGTCACACTGGAGAGGATGTCCCACCTCAGGCAGTGTGCAAATGCAGGTGAGGAAGTCTTTGCTCACAGAAATGTACTGGGGAGGAAAACTGCTCCATTAAAATCCCATTGTGGCAGCCTCGCTGTGTATTAGAACTCTTTCTTCCTAGGATAACTTTGAGATAATTCCAATGCCAGAAAAGAGAGTTTGTCTTTCCAAACATTGTTTGACATTGAAGTGTGAAGTCTTGGGAGTTGAACTGCACTTCATTGTAATATCTCAGATGTATTATTTTCACATTGTTGTTTCAAGCCATCTTGGGAAAGACCCTTTAGTTTTGCCTGAGCCTAAGGGTGTAGAAAAGAGAGTATCTTCTGAAAACATGTTTCAGTGTACATAAAATATTAAATTTTTAATTGTGTTTACTATTTAGTCACTTTAAGAAGGAGGAAAAACAAAACAGCCCAATGCTGTTTGTACTCTTTAGCGTAAAATATTGAGACGTTGTTTAGTGTTTAGGGTTGCCAAGGAAAAAATAACAGGTGATGCATAAAGTATCAATGGTGAAAAAATGTTAAATATCTCAGTTCTCTTTTAGTTTTACCTGTATGAAATGCCATGGAGTTTGACAGGTGGATTCCTGATTTACACCATCTATTCAAGAAGCAGAATCAGACACAGTGATTATAATGTGAGGAGAGTTAGGTTATCTGGCAACCCAGGTGTAAGGTTTCCTTTAAAAAAAACTGCCTTGGGCTTTCAGACTGTGACACAAGACTTCATTTGATATCCAGCAGCCAGCTGCTTATATTACTCATGGATTTATGGTCCATTTCATGTGGAACTCATAAATATAGGCTCTGAAATGCACTAACTGTTTGAGGTTTTTATTTGAGTTAAAGGATAGGAGGATTTCTCAGAGGAGTCACCAGAAGAGGAGTGAACAGTGTTTTTTGTGGTTAATTTACCTTCTTTAAAAGAAAAATGAGCATTACTGGGCATCAGCAGGCAATGCTGGAATTTGAGATCCCCTCTGCCCTTCCACTGAACAAACCCAAGTAACACATTCATAGTCTGAATCTCATAGCAAAATATCTCACACCCATGGAAGGGCCTTTCAGGAATTTTACCCAGCCCTGTGATTTAATTTTTTGTCATATCATGGGATTCAAGAATGGTTGAGTTGGAAGGGAAATTAAAGATCATCACATTCCACCCTTCTGCCATGGGCAGGGATATTTTCCACTATCCCAAGTTGTTCCAATCTCTGTCCAGCCCGGACTTGGACACTTCCAGTGATCCAGAGGTATCCACAGCTTCTCTGGGCACGCTGGGCCAGAGTCTCACCACCCTCACAATGAAGAATTTCACAAGGAAGAATTTCTTCCTAATCTCTATTCTTGTCTTGAAACTGGGTAGCAACAGTTCCCCATCCATCTGCAGGGAACATCAGGAGAGCAGAGTTTAAAAAAACAAAAACAAAACCAGAATGCCTCATTTCAGTTTAGTTCTATACATCCATGCCCAATCTCCTTTTCAAGAACCTCATTTAAGGGAAATCAGTGTCAAATCCCTCTTGCTCATGCATACAATTATCTAAAATTAACTCCAAGGAGGTGTCCAAATAATAAAACTACAGATTCCTGGTTGTTTTGATATATTTCCCTCCAAAATGTCCAGACTTTTAGGGAAAGAACCAGACGTATTTTGAGGAACATCAAAAATGTTTGCCTGTGTTGCCTTTGGGCCCATGTTTCAGATCCCTGCTGGAGCTGGAGTCTCACTGGGTCAGGGGGATGATCTCCCCCTGGACATCCCACCCCACAGAGAAGGTGCCACTCACAGCTGTCCCTGGGTTGTGCCCTAGGTCACCCCGGGTGTTTGTACAAGAGAAGTGAGAGGCAGCTGGGCTCTCGGGACCTGGGGGCCGTGGTGTTGGTGGAGGCCTTCCAGGGCCAGGCGAGCCGGCTCCAGCTGCAGGGGATCCAATTCCGCCACGTGGGACAAGCATTCCAGCATCACTGCAGTGCCCTGACTGTCACTGGCAACACCTGGATGGCAGGTGAGCTCCCTGCACTGGACATACCCACCTTCTCCTGCCCACCCTCAAAACCTGCTTGGCTCTTCAATCAATTGGCAAATTGGATTGTTAAATGTGAAAAAATCCCCTCATCTCTAGTCTAAGATCAAGTGACAGAGTGGTTTCACCTGCTTAATTTCCTTTGTATCTCTGCTTCTCCCTAAAATAATATTTTTTTAATGCTACACTGCCCTTTTCATGTAGAAGAGAGTAGCTCTGGAAATGAATGCACCAAGACACTATGAGGGAGCCTAAAAATGCACCAAGACACTATGAGGGAGCCCAAGACACCATGAAGGAGCCCCTTCAACTAGCCAGCCCAATGACTCAGGGCTGGCTAGTTGCAGGGGCCAACATTTAATTTTATCACCCAGAGGTTAAGGAACAAATTAAGTTCTTTTGCCTTTGTCACTGTTAAATGCCAAATCCACCTCTGTGGAAGTGGCAGTGAGAGCTCTGAAGACTGATGGTGGTAGGGGCAAGTTAGGTGGGCTCAAAGAATGTTTTAAGGATGCTGAATGGATTTTCCCTTCCTAAGGTACATTTGCACCTCTCACAGAATAATAAAATTATTTGGTTTGGTTTGGTTTGGTTTGGTTTGGTTTGGTTTGGTTTGGTTAGGTTTGGTTTGGTTTGGTTTGGTTTGGTTTGGTTTGGTTTGGTTTGGTTGGGATGGGTTTGGTTTGGTTTGGTTTGGTTTGGTTTGGTTTGGTTTGGTTTGGTTTGGTTTGGTTTGGAAGGGACCTGTGCCATCTTCATCACTAAAGGAGGCTCAGGGCTCCCTGGTGGCAGAAGGCAGCCCTGGCCAGGATCTGGATGATGGGAAGGTCAGCATGCCTGGCTAGAGAAGGGCTGTAAAACACCTCCCCTCAATCTGCAGCGTGATTTGTGCTCACACCACTCCCTTCCTCCCAGACTCCTACATCCGTGGTTGTTGTGTTCTGGACTCCTTTGGCCAAGGCCTCCAACTGAGAGGGATCTCCAACCTCACTGTGGACAGCAATGTCTTCTACAACATTTCAGGCCATGGGGTCCTCCTGGGTAAGTGAAGCAGGCAAATATCCACACTACATACAACAGCAGCTTCTGCTGATTCCCATTTGCTTGGAAATGCTTTCAGACCCTTAACTGAACTCTGAGAACTTTAATCACATCTTCTGCAATTTCTGGTGTCAGTGAATTTGGAATAAAGCTCCCACAATTCCACACACAACTCCTAGCAGCTCTTTCCATTTGGCCAGCTCTTTTTCTTCAGATCAGTCTTCACTTGATCGGGATCAACTATTTTTCAGTGAAAAAATACTAGATTTTTTTTTAGGTGATTGAATAATCTGTCTTTGGAAAAGTGTCATTATGCCACATTTAAGACCACAACTCGATGAAGCATTTAAGAGAATATTACCTTTCACTTCAGTCATTTGATGTCGAAGATAATGGAATGAAAGCATATGTTAAAAGTTAACCAGAGGATTTAGCACTTAAATAAATTGGAGCTTGGAGCAACAAAAATGTTAAACAACAAAATATTTCTCCTAACTAACCATCAGGAGACTGACTTCAAGCATCTTCTGCTGGGATCTCACGTTTCCTGAATACCTAAAGATATAGCTCGATTTTTGTTTTCCATAAGAGATGGGATAAAAATGACCAATTATGACATAAAAAGAGGGGAAAAAAGAAAGCCTTCAGTTCTGTTCCTGCAGTTCCCCACCCACAGCAAATCCCTCTGCTGGGTGCTGTGTATAAACATAATGAGGAGTGATATATAATGATTTAAACAGGGAAGATTATAAACCAAATGTGGTTATACACATCTTGCAGATGAAGAGAGCTGGCTCACAGAGATGCAAGGACTTGCCCAAGCTGATTTACAGAGCCCTTGCAGCCATGGGGAAGCAGAACAGGACCTCCAAGCTGCTGGCATCCCTTGGCTCATTCGTGTTGGGATCTGTGTCTGAGTTAAAGGACTCTGAGCTGAGCTGAAGTTTCAGCCTGAATACACCTTGTCCTCAAGATGTTTTTAATGGCTTCACTGTCAGCAGCTCTAGAGGGTCTGATGGATTAATTTATATATAATTTTGTTGCCCATGAAGGAATATTTATTACAGCTGGCTCTTTGCAGCTCTGGAATTGGATTCTCTCAGTGATTTCACCTAAAATCCTGATTTTCAGAGGGTTTGCAAGGCCATCACAAAATGTCACTCTGCTTAAAATTATTGACACACAAGGTCTGAGCTTGAAAGTCAAAACCTCAAAATCCTCTATGGCTGTCAAAAGGACTTCTTTAGGATCTTTTTCATGCTCTGGTAGAAGCACATAGAAGTACATAGAGACTGGAAAAAATTGAGAGAGCTGATTCCCTCAAAATACTAAGGGAAGGCTAAAAGTATTTATTGCTATCTCAAAAACCAAAGGACACAGGTTTTCCTGTGAAGTGGCTTATATTTGGGGTAGTAATGATTTGGGAAAGGGATCTGTATTATTTATAGAAATTTGAGCAGGTATATTTGAAGATAATTACTTCTTTTGGATAAAAACAACTAGATGGGTGTGATTTGGATAAAGAAAACTAGATGGATGTTATTGGCTGTTAATGTAGGCCAGAGAGCATGGTCTATGCATAGATTGCACAGGAATTCCAACACAGGATTCCACTTTTTGTTCTGCTTCCAAAAGAGCAGCAGTGCTGATCATAGAATCATGGAGTCATTAAGGTTGGAAAAGACCTTCAAGATCTTCCTGGTTCTGGAAGTTGAACCATTAAACTAACCCTGCCAATGTCCCAAGTTCCATATCTCCATGGCTGCAAACACTCCCAGGGATGGTGACTCCACCACTTTCCTGGAACAGCCTGTTCCAATGCCTGACCACCCTTTAGGTGAAGAATCTTTCCTGACATCCTAAACCTCTCACAGAGCAATCTGAGGCCGTTTCCCCTTATCCTATCCATGTGTCCTTGTCTGGACTTGGCTTGTATGGGACTGTCCACTCCTTGCCATTGGGTGGCCCATTGTTTTTAACATGTAGTATAAAAAAAAATTTATTTTCTTCTTCCATTTTCTATACTGCAACTAGATCTGGGGCTCCCCAAGAGGTCTGTGTTGTCTAATCAATTGCTTGATTGATTTTTCCCTTTCTCTTCTCCTACTCCATTGCTTAGGGGGGCAAACCCCCAGTTTTGTGCAGAGGTGCACCAGGTGTTTTTCAGCCTGTTTAGAAATTTTCTTACATGTAAGTAGGGCAGTGAATGGAGACAGGAGATAAAGAAGACTTTGAATTCTAGTACTGCCAGGAGCATGCCTGTGTGTGCATAGGTGAGCCTCTTTCCCATTCTGAACCACTCTGAGTCTCTTTTCTCAACTGTAAATCTGCTTTATAATACATATTTTATTTATTTTTATCATAAACTTGCAGTCCAGAATATATGACTTGTGGTATAGTCACATATAATACCTTGTACAGGGAAATAGATGTGAATATAACACCTGGAGTTGTGTATATTGAAATGAGAATCATGATAATAGAGGGTTTCCAGCTATATGTACATTTATGTTTATTTTTATTTTTTCTTCCTCTTATTTTTTACTTTTTTATCTTTTTTTTTTTTTTCTCTTCATATCTTTTTCTTTTAAAGGTGAGGGACCGGAAGAGGACAACAAAATCAGTAACAACATAGTGATTGGCCTTTCTGTAACTGATGGTTTATCCAATATTGAGTCACTGTCACCAGCAGGGATCTATGTCAGGGCTCCTGCCAGCCACATCAGGGTAAGAAGTTCTGGTATAAGACATAACATTTCTTTTCTAATCAAAGGTATCAGAAAGACACAGAGCTTCATTTATCTGGGAGATCACATACACAATATTTGTTTCTTGGCTGAGCTGTCAGAACTTGTGCTTGTGATGGGATATTGAAACAAGTGCATATTACAAAATAAATTATGTTCCTGGGTAAATTTATTACTGAGAGTTTTGCTGTGTTTGAGTGGAATGGAATATTACAGTGAGAGAATTCATCCTGAGGTACTTTAAAATGTTGTTTTATTTTATAATGCTCACAGATTCAGAAAACTTGGAAAAAGTTTAGTCTCAGCTTCTCTAGAATTTCTGCCATTATTAAAAAAAACCTTTCAATTTTAATGGACTGACTACAAAAACACTAAAATTCAGCAGCATCAATTACACCTCTGTCTGGATTAAAAATCACATTTCCCATACAGCTGAAGATTTGCATTCCAGGATGAGAAAGAGAATATGTTCCCTGTCCTGTGAAAATGACATTGATTTTGAAAGAAAGGAAGGTTCTAAATTTTAAATGGTTATAAAGCACCAGGTTTTTAAAGAGAACAGCCACACATCAAAAAGTTGAGCTCAGAAAAAATACTTTTATTCACTAATTCTCTGATGCTTTCTCTTAGTTCATACTCTTTTTCAGTCTTACATTTCAGAATAAAGAATCACTTTTATGTGTTTCGTGGAAAAACATTATTTTCATCCACTTCAAACCACTTTTCCTTCCCAACTATTTTAAGAAATTACATTGAAACTGACCTTTCTTACCACACTTTCAGTAGTGAAAAATGCATATTTTCATTTAAAAAATAATCCTAACCTGTTCTATTGTTAACCCCCAGTAACCAAACCAATTACTGTTTGTGAAGACCTAATCACCTCTGGGGTTTCTGCTTCATGGGGAAAGATTTACACCTAAATTTGAAGGTGAAAAAGAGACCAACACATTTCCTGTGCTTTTATGAAGAAAGGAGCACTGAGAAAGGAGGAGAGAACTTTTCTGCAATTCCCTCGAGGCCATATTTATCATTTTTAAGGCCATCAAATATGGTTTTAAAATACAACAACCAGGCAGAATCATGAGAATTTCAGCTCCACTAAGCACAGAGTTTTGTACTGTCATGCACTGACTTACCCTGGAGCTGTTCCCTCCATTGCCAGTGGCTCAGCTTTTGAAAAGGTTTGCTGCAATTACCTCCACGGGTTCCTGGGAGCTGCCTGTGCTGGGTTTTCAGCACATTTATTTATCCCCCTCTGCTCACGTGAATTTGCAGATATAAAGAGCTACATCTGTGGCTGGGTACCCCAATATCAGGGGGTCCCTTCTGCTCTCCAGAGGTGTTCTGCTCCAGGCAGGGTAACAGATGGCCCTCAGATGGTTGCTGATGACCTTCATCATCCTGAGGAGTGGAATATTTGAGGAGTCACAGCAGCAAAAAGAAAACTCAAAGAAGTTGCCCAGCTTAAAATTGTTATTAACTGCTCCTACTGTACAACAGGACCATGCAGTGCTCAGGCAGGCAGCAAAGCACAGGGATATTAAGAGAAAAAGGTCATATTTCTCCCTGGTAAAAGAACAGGTGACTTTTCCTTAGTGCAATAATAATCACTAAATTCCAGGGGTGCTGGTGCAGCACCAGCATTACAATGCTGTAGTCTCAACACCTTTTCTCTCATGAAAATTCTCAGATCAAATGACTCAAGCTTTTTAGGTATTTATATTCTTAGTTCGTTGGGGAAATCTGAAGAATGTAATGAGAAAGACTCATCTTCCACCTGCCTGGTTGTCAGGCCAGAACATGCAATAGAAGCTTTCCCAGTTTAGAATTTAATTTTATGCGTTTGTCAGTCTTTTTGTTTATTGGTTTTGTGTTTGCTTTTTGTTTATTTTCAGATTTCCATATTTTGGTTACTGGTTTTAACTTGGCTGCAATCTTTAAGGCAGGGACTGTAGAGAGCTCTAGGTCTAAGCTATGTAACATCTTCTGTGCATGATGGGTTAAGCCTTTCCACAGTGAGACCTGCAGTAATGTTTTCATAACTAGGCAATTTACTTGGGAGCTTAAATTTGCATCGGTGGCTGAAGAGCTTAAATTTCCTTGAAATTCAGTGGTGGCCTAAACGGTGTGGAAATTGGGACAGAGCAGTCACTCAAACCTGAGCCTACAAAGACATTTGGAGACCCAATTCCCACTGGTTTCCATTTGACTTAAGCTCTTAAGTGCACTGGTGAATCAGGCTGTTAGACTAAATTTTATACTCAGACAGTATGAGTGCAAAATGATTATTACAAGGTTAGCATAATTTTTTTAAACACAATGTGTAAGCCCAGGTTATCACTTTTTAGAGTCATGGACAATATCATTTGCAGGCTGTTTTTTGGGTTTTTTTACATGCTATCAGTGCAAGAAACTGAAGATGCTCCTCTGTGATGTTGGCTTTTTTCTCACTGAAACATCCACCCTATGTCCTTGGTTTTCTTTTTGTGCGCAGGAAAAATAATTCAAAAAGTAGGTTTTTATCTTTTTATGTTGTCTTTCTTGACCCTGGTGAGTTTTGGCCTTTTTGTTGTTCCAACCCATAAACATTCAATGCCCTGAAACGCCAGAGCCAGCATGCAGTGCTCATGCATAACAACATATGGATTGGGTTTAGGAAATCCAGCAAGAACCTCCCTTTCCTTTCTTGCCTTGGTGTTGAGGAGTGGGAAACAGCTCAGATGAATGAACGGGGTGGAGCTCAGCTGGTGTCTCTGTGTCAGAGGAGTGACTGATTGTCACACTGCTGGTAAATGCATTTGTTTCTTCATGTCACCCAATCCTGCCATTCTCCACAGCGCCAAAGAGGTGAAGCTGCATCTCTCTGGCACTGTTTTCCCACTGTTCCATCCCTGCTGAGATCTTTTCAAAACCCTTTCCTGCAAAGTGGGCCCACACCAAAGCAGGCACATTGTGAGTTCTGCTCACATCCTGCCCAACTCTCAAACTGTGGGAGTGGTGCTGGGAACAGTGTCCAGGCTTTAATGTCATCTTTAAGGTCAACAGTTTGAGTCCCAGCTATCTGAAAGAAATTCATGAAATATTTACACCAGCAGAGTTGTAACAGTTAAGAGACACTTAAACCGTCAGGCACTTGATTTTAGTGACTTGCAGTGCATACCTCCAGGTTTTTGGCATGCTCAGGGAGGTAATTTCTCTCTGGAATTTTGGTTGCACGGACATTCATAATATACTGACTTCCACAAAGAATTGATTTCCACACAAAATTCCTTGCTTGCCTAAAACCCCTGCCCTGCAGCCACGAGCTGGCTGAATAAATATGCAGGTTTTTTTTTCTTTTCCTTATGAATCATCTGTAGAACGCACGGTTGGAGTCGCAAGTAAAATATCCTGGAAATGATGTGACTGGACTGCAGAAGTGTTTTGTTAAAGGAAAAGGGTCTGTGGCTGCACTTTCAGAAAAAGCAGCAGTTTTGCCAGGGGATAGAGAAAGCAGAGCTCTGGGTCTCAGCACTTTATTCCTTGACAGATGTCAGGGATCAGGACTGCAGGGAGCACACTTGGATGGGTCAGAAGAAAGTAATTGGTGTATGGAGGGTTTCACCTCGAGGTCACCAGGCTCAGCTTTGATTTGGACCATCAGGGACCAAAAAGTCATTAGTATTTTAACACTGTCCAGTGACCTATGAATGGGAGTGGTGGCGTCAGACCTGATCTTAGAGAACAAGCCCTCCTTAGAGCTGCAAGAAAGGCCATCTTAGACCCCCCCCTCAGAGAGCCACATACCTCTAGAGAGCAATTAATTTTGTCTAAGATTAGACTAAAAGTATTGCCTTCTGCACATGCCTATGTCTTATTTTTTTTTTCCTAAAAAGGAAGCTAAAATCTACCAGCCTGGACTTCAAATTTTCACACACCTAAGGCAGGTGAGAGGGATCATGCACAGGTGCACACATGAAGACATTGCTATATGACACAACTCACACCCAACTAGGCTTGGCTGCTCTCCAAATTAAGCTGGCAAGAGCAGGTTTTTTGTCCTAGAGTAGAAAAGTTCAGAACATACCGAATACAACTCATATAACCTACTTGATGCATATTCTGCCAAACTCCTAATTTTAAGGCCAGTCAGACCTTATGTCCACTTATTTTTATTATTTTATTATTTGCAACACAAATAAAGTAACTCAAGTGCAGAATTTAGGATGCAATTTCTTTAAGATATATTAAATGACAATAACTTACAACACATCTTCCTATGAGTATTCACTTACCCTGTAAAAAATTATCCAAATCACATAATTTACCACAGGTGTAAAGAAGTTTAATTGTTCAGTCACTGACATATCCACATATCCTGAAGATGTTGTTCTTTGCTTTCTCTTGACTTTTAGGAGTCTCACTCTTTCAATGCAAATATTTCCTTTCTTCCTTATCCCGTGTTTGCTTTGGGAGATAAGAGAAATATCAAGACTGAGAAAGAAACCAATAAACTTGATTAGTTTGTGATTTACATTTGTGATTAATTTGTGATTTACTTTTTCTCTCTGACAATTTCATATATTGAAAGGAGTTTATAGACATAAGTTTTCAACACATTTTTTTCTTACCTACTTCTTGACAATTTGTCACAACAGCATTTTTCTGTCATTTGTCTCTATTGCTTGGTCAATCCTCCTTGTCTGGTGTGAAAACAAGTATGTTTACAACTGGTCCAAGGTCAAAGTGAAAACAGAACAAGACTAGGGACACAGAAATGAGGTACAAGTCTCCACCAGCCAGTTTACCAGAATTTGAATGGACATCAACTGGGATTTTAATTTGTGTGTTTCTTAAATTAATTTTAATTTCCAGAAATCTGTGCTATTATTTTCATAGTCACATGTTCCTCTCTACAGGGCAACACAGTGTGTGGTGCTGGGTATGGCTATTTCTTTCATCTCTCCCCTGAGGGACCATCCAAAGTGCCTCTCCTGTCCTTCAGTGAGAACACAGCTCACTCCTGCACAAGGTACTTGGGGAGTTTGGTGAAGGAGATTTTCCTTCAGGGAATGGTTGTGCCTTCTTCTATAATTGCAGTGGTGGGCAGAAAAGGCCTTGCCCCTCTTTTCAGGGCTTTTCCCCCAGTTTTGAACCCTTTCAGGTCTTTGTCTCTTGCAAGCAAAGTTGTCTCGAGGATCTTTGTGGGAAGTGTCCCTGTCCATGGCAGGGTGGTGGAACGAGATGATCTCTAAAGTCCCTTCCAACACTCCCTGGTTCCAAGGTTCTGTGACATTTCATAGAGCAATCATTCCTTTAGTGTCCAGGAAGAGCTATTGAAAAAGTTTTAACCAGTGCTTCCCTAAAACAGAAAATGTATTGGAGAAAGAATATTAAAAAATGAGATTGTACTGAAAATCAGTGGTGAAGGTGACCTGAATTTTGAGTGAATCTCAAAATCTCGATGGATAATAATAATCTCAATGGATATTAATCTGGATTTTAAATCTCTGAGAAGGTCAAACGTAGTGCTGCATTCAGGAATGCATTCATTTGGGCTGTAATCCAAGTTAGCTGAATCCAAGATAAAGAAGAGCCTTACCTGTCCAGATTCATGTCAGGCTTACCTGAAGGTGATGCTGGCTGAAAACTAATGAGCATGGGGGGGTGTTTTGTAGTGAGAACCTCTCAGTAGCACTGCACACTCCTTTTCAGCTCTGATAGATCTAACACTGATAACTTTTGACTTTTAAGAAATAAAGTCTCATGCAGACAACTATTACAAATTTAAGGTTTTAGATATCAAAATGATGAATAGAAAAATCTGCTCACCAGTCCATGCCATGTAAAGGAACAGTGTCCATGGCTTTCTCTCCCAAACAGGCAAGGATTGCTGGTATACCCAGGGTATTTGCCAGACAGTCATGTTCAGTTCAACAATTTCACAGCCTGGAGCTGCCAAGGGGGAGCACAGGTAGGTTTGTCCCCACTGCCTGCTGTGATGCTCAGGATCTTTCCAAGTATCTCACCTCCACACCTGATTGTCAAAAAGCTTGATTGACTAAAAACTCTTGTGCTTCTACGTCCATGTCTCTCACCAGGAAGCTCCTATTTTAATGAAAAATGCAGAAATTTGATTTGTGTGAATTCTTTTTGCTGCAGAATCAGTGCTACTTTCACCGGCTGGTGTTCTCTGTAATCATCTAGCATCTGTCTGCCACTGCAATCATGGAATTTTAGAATGTTTTGGGTTGGAAGGGACCTTAAAATCCATCTCATCCCATGAGCAGGGATACCTTCCATTAGATCATGTTGCCAAATAAAAAAATCTCCAAGTATATCTGAGCTGTTCATGAAGATTGCAATAGGTAGATATATTACCTTTATAGAACTGATGGTTTCCATGGGATTATTTTTTATTCTTCTTAAAATTTTGCGCTTTTTATTTATTTGAATTTGTCTAGCTTTGTTCTCCAGCTAATATGACTCACTATTAATTAATCTGATTTTTTAAAAGCCAGACATCCTTTATTATGTCATATTTTTCCCCATACTCACAATTTGGAGCTTGGGATCCTGTTAATTTCTGTCTGATGACATGAACAGTTTGTATGTGTTTCTCTATAAGGTTTTATAGCTTTACCCATCTCTATGACTCTTCCTCTGAAGGTATCCAATTTATCAGCATGATTTTTCAGGCTGATGTGTTCCCTTTCTGGAAAACCTATTTGTATGAAGAGCAGAAAAAGGGTGATTTTCAGGTTTGTTATTGTTGTTTGTGTTCTCTGCATAACCTGTGATTTCTTTGTATGTGACTGACCTAGAATACACAAATAACTAAGCTTATTCTGCTTCTTTCCATGGGCTCCCTTTAGAAACAATCTCCTTTCTTTTAGGTGCCCCATTCCAGAAGTGTTCAAGGCTGGGTTGGATGGGGCTTGGAGCAACCTGGGATAGTGGAAGGTGTCAGTGCCCATGGCAGGAGTTGGAATGAAATATTCCTTAAGGCTCCTTCTAAGCTAAACCATTCTATTATTTGATGATGATGTCTATTATTATTATTTTATTTTCCTTTAATATAGATTTTCAGTAGCAGGAACCTTGAGCTCCAGCATTTCTGGATTTCTGCTTGCAAAGATTTTGGCATTGACATTGTGCAAAGCCTGGGAAACACCTCTGTGTCTGAAAGCATTTTAAATGGACACCTTGGGCAAAAGGTAAGAACTGCAAGAAATTTCAATGTATCTTAGGTCTCACAGCAACGTTTGAATAGGAATTTGGAGAAATTAGGAAGCAACCTGGAGAACAGCCCCTGTTCCATGGCAGATTGGGAAAAGCTTGGATTTTAAACAGATTATAAGGGAATGCCCTCAAGTTGCATCAGTAAAGGTTTAGACTGGATTTTGGGAAAAATATCTTCACTGAAAGGTTTTCAAGTGTTGGGACAGACAGCCTAGGGCAGTAATGGAATTACTTGGAGGGTTTTAAAAACCATGTAAATGTTGGCACTTCAGTACATTTTTTAGCGTTGGCCTTGGCAGTGTTGGGTTGATGGTTGGACTCCATGGTCTTAGAGGGCTTTTCCAACCAAAACAGTTCTACAGGTTTTTGGGGTTTTTTCCCAACATCTTTTCCTTTCAGCATGGAAGCTTTTAAGAATTTTTTTTAGCAAATTTGAAACAAGGACTCTGTTTTTTCTGTTTTCATTAGAAACTACTATAAAATTTCACACTGTAAGGCATAATCCTATATATTCTTTCTAAAACCACATTCAAAAGTGAAAATAAAATCACAAACAAAAAAAGCTGAAGGATCTTAGCAGGACAAGTTCAAATTTTTTTCCTACTCATATTTTTTTCCAGTATTGATATGGTCTCAGAAAAATCATGGAATTTCACCAGATCGGACTTTTTGAGAGGCATCATAATTTTTCTTTAATCAAGCTTTTCTAACACAAATTCCTATACACCTCTTGCATTTAGCACCATTTAAATAGGCACAAGTGGGTTTAGTTTAGTGATTTCAGAATTCTGAGGGGGAACACCAGCTTTGGCTTCTATCCTTGTTAACACTTTGGTTTCCTCTGCTCTCTTCCAGCATCATTGGTCCACCTGGAACGCAGAGTGTTACTTTTTTACTTGAGAATGAAAAATGCTGACAAAATGTAATTTTATTTATGCAGTAAATATGTTCTTCTTCCACTATTTCTTTAGGCAGCTGGATGAAGTCCTTTGGGTGCTACCAGGTTGTTAACAGATTAATAACATGGATAACAATGGAATTTTAGTTACAACTGGCCGCAGATGCTTGTTCATGATTTTGAGGTCTTTTTTTTTTCCCCTGCTCAGTTTTCTATTGTTGTTCATTAAATTAATTTTCTCTCTGACTGTCAGAAAAATAAAAAAAAGTATTTTAAATGATTTTTCTTTAGAAGCTCACAGAAAGGAACCTCCTTAGCAGGTCTACTTTAAGTAGATGGTTCAGATAAAATTCTGGCTTCACCTGTCCAGCCTTTCAGTGTCCCAGTGATGTCCCAGTGAATTTCTCTGACACCAAGGGGTGGATGTTTTTGTTTTTGCTTTGCAGGATCCATGGAAGGACTCCAGTGTTGTACTTGCTGAGAGATTTAGAGACAGTCACACTGTGCCTTGTTTCTGTCAGTACCTCAGGGGGGGATTATCTTTGATTATCTCATGATAAGAGCCTCCTTGTCATAATTTACATCTTAATGTATGTAATTCTCCCTTTAATAATGATGTCTATTTAATATAAATTAAAACTTTATTACATTAATTTAATGGGAACCTTGGATATTCCTCTCTGTTAGCCCTTCCACTTTTTGGAAAAAAGTGTTTTTAAAACAAGGTTGTTTTCTTGAAATATCAGGGCATTGAAAAGTTGGGGCTTTGACTCATTGAAATATTAGTGACAGGGATAAATCCAGGACTGGCAAAAGCCAAGTGAAAGATTTTTTTTAACTTCCAAGATATTCAGAAAGCCCCCTCCATGTTATCATTAAGCAGCTCTGTCTTTGTGGGACCATTTAAGGAGAAGCATTTCTTCCTGGAAAAAGCAGAAGTTCTGAGACACACAAGGGAGGAATTATTGTCTCACACTGGTCTATTTGCTATTTATTTAAATAAAATTAATTAATTTTAAAAGTATAGAAAATTGGGTGGGATGGAAGAACCAGAAGTGTAAGAAAAAAGCCAATAGAGACTTTCTGAGCAATTTGTTAACCAGAAACCAGGGATTTCTGCTTAGCAGTGACTTGGAATAGGAGGGCCCAAGGGCCAGGACTATCACTCCTGACGTTTTGACCTCAGAATAAAACAGCTGATGGAACCACTGTGTCTTACAAAGATTAAAGATAGCACCTTCTTATTGAAGTAATAATGTACTTATAACAGCCATTACATTCTTTCTTTTCAATTGCAGGTGCTTTCCCATAGGGTGGATTTCTTGATTGATTCTTTACTATGGCTTCTGAGATATATTCTACAAGTATTCATTGGCCTCAGAAACAGGATCACAGACTCCTGCCAGCCCTTCTTCCTCCAGGCTGCTCACTAACTCTAAGTATATCTTTATTTCCAGCCTGTTTCCAAGAGAGTTGGGCAGAGGGTTGTACACTTCCACTCTGCTGTGGACTACAATCACCCCAAAGTCCAGTTTGTTGATTGTGTTTTTCATCTCCCATGGCTTTTGTTCTTCCTTTCTGTCTTTTTAAGTTCTAATAGACCCTGAAGTCCTCTAGAGCTTTTCAGAGAGCCTGGCTTAAGTGTGTCCCCATGCCAATTCACACAAAATCCCTTTGAATTTCAGTGCTCAGATTTTTCTTAGAACAGAAATAAGAATGGCCATCTTTGCAGAGTAGGAAAAACTCCCACTTGCTGAACAAAAAAGGCAAAGTGAAATGGAGATGTAAAAATCCACTCACTGTGGCTTTTAGGTGGGTTGTTTCTCCCTAGGGAATGTCCAACCATAACTACCATGAAACAACTCAAACAAAAGCCAATAAGCTGCCCTTAAGAATGATGCTACCACCTGCTTCACGTGGGGAATTGGATGGGTGTTGTCAGAATTTGCCAAACAATGGTTTACATCTGTCCTTTAAACTCCACAATTATGGGTAGTCACATTCTTGCGTTCCCAGCTGCTGCATCTTGGATACTCCATTTCTGGAAATGCTCATGGCCAGGTTAGACAGGACTTGAAGCAACCTGGTCTTTTGGAAGATGTCCCTGCCATGTCAGGGAGTTGGAATGAGGTGACTTTTATGGTCCTTTCCAATCCAGACTATTCCAGGACTCCATGACTCACATGATGATGTTTCCTTCATTTCTTCATTTCAGGACAGGATCTGTATGTCTGCAGGACTAAGGGCTCCCAAAAGATACCAGCTCCTCATCTCCAATACAGCTTTCAGGAACTTTGATGTGAACACTTGCACAGCGATCAGGACTTGTTCTGGCTGTTACCAAGGGCAGGGTGAGTCTGATTTATATTTGTTTCTCAGGATTCCCAAATCCCTAGCTTCCCCCTGCAATTACAAGTTCATATTTTCCACAGATGACCATTGATAATTCCTCTGCACAGGCTGAGATTTCAGGTTCTCCCCAGTCTTTCTGGATATGGCTTCATCACTCAGTTGAAGCCACATATTGCATTTATTTTAAGACAAACCTGGCCTGATTTTTGCACTGATACAGTTTTCTCAGTGGAAATGGGTTTTATACACTGCCTTGTTTCTGCATCTTCATTCTGAGAGGTAAAATTTCAAGAGTGATGATTTCTTTAAAAGTTGTGACACCACCTCACAGAATTCCACCAAACTGCTTACCAGCCCAAACCTGAGGTGAATTTGCTTAAGACAATGTGTAAACTAAGCATCCTTCTGAGCTTTGAAGAGGTACTCAAAGGCTCTTTGAAGAATGCTCCAACTGCAATTGCCTTTTGTATTGTAATAAAATGTATTTATATATAAATGAAGACTGTCCTACAATAACATAGAAGAGGATTTCAGGAGATGAGATCAAAGGACAGGGGGAATAGTCAAATCTGGCTTAGTCAGGCTAAAACTGGGAATATGACAGTCATATAGTAACCCGTGCATTGTATGGCATTCCTGCCAAAGCTCACTTGTTACAGTCCATGGGGCAACGATTTTCTGACATTTCTGTAAAAATTAATGTGCTCATAAATTTTAGCCTGCATGAATATTCATATTTTTTGTAGCTATCTTTGTTTCACTAGTGAAAAAATTCTCCAGACTCACTTTTCAGCCTAGGCTTTATTCTGCTAGGTGCTGCACATACGCAAAAGAGTCAAGTGCATTTACACCATGTACTCACCTCTAAAACAAAGGCAGACAGGATCTATAAGAGTCACTGTAATTTTTGGCTGTGGGGCCTGTTAATAAATGTTTGGAGTCACTGAGGAGATGCTGGTAGAGCCAGGAGCAGCACCTGGCCAGTCTGTGCCACAGTCACAGCAGTGTACTGGGCAGGTTTGGTCTGGCACAGCAATAGCTATTCCTACAACCATCTCCATTTATTTTCTTGGATCTCCCCATTTTTGTTGACCCATCAGACATTTTTCCAAAGGCAAGGTGGAATGAGGTTGGTCTCTTTTCCTCCAGAGAGCTGTCTTCAGGCCCATCACATGAGGTGACCATTTTGTTTTTTTGACTGCTGCTTGTCAACCACAGGTGGGTTTACAGTGACAGCTGAACATCTGACCTTCACCAATTCCCCTTTCCAAGTGTCCTTCCCCTTTCCTCACTCTGCCATCCTTGAGGATCTTGATGGCTCCACCACGGGACAGAAGGGAAGTCACATCCTGCCTTCCACAGATATCCTGGCAGCATCTTGCACAGCCAGTGCCAACTTCAGCCAAGCTTCTGGTGGCAGTGTCTGTGACAGTGACCTTGTTTTCCACCGTATGGATCTTCATTTGTAAGTAATTGCTCCACCTCCCAAAATACAGCGTGGGTTTTGCTTCTATGTGCTATTCTGAGATTGCTGCTGGTCTGAACTCAGTGCCAGGACTGCTGCCTCTCTGCTTGGTCCTAAATTAGGTCTAAAGCCTGAGCAGTGGCATCTCTCTTAATCTGCTCTGCTGTCTCCCATGGCCTGTCACACCATGGCTGTCACTGTCATATTTTCTGGAAAAATCCCCTTGCCCAGGATTCTTCTCCTGGGAACCTGAGAAGCCTCAGAGAAAAAGGAAAACAATATTATCTCATTTGCTTCTCCTCTGCTTTGCTGCTTTGGAATGCAGTTTGGAGATTGTTTATCTAACAGGTGGTCATTTGATTGGTTTCATGTGAATTATTTTGACTTAATGACCAATCATGGTCCAGCTGTGTCAGGGCTTTGGAGACAGTAATGGGTTTTTCATTATTATCTTGTTAAACCTTCTGTAAATATCCTTTCTCTAGTCTTTAGTATAGTTTTAGTATAGCATTCTTTAATATTATATAGTAACATAAAATAATAAATTAGCCTTCTAAGAACATGGAGTCAGATTCATAATTTCCTTCCTGCCACGGGGACCCCAGAAAATACCACACATGGCAGAAGGACAAGGGTGTCCTGGAGATGCTGTGTCAGATCTGCCATTCACACTGAAGTATTTGATAGGTTGGGAAACTAAAAAGAGCTCTAATAATAATCCAGTCCTGGGGTACAGCCAGGTTGTTCCCATCAGCTTTGGTGGCTGTACACCTCCCAGTTCTATCCCAGTTCACTTGTCTCCCCAAGCTGGAATTTTCCCTCCCTTTAACCAGCTGGCAGCTGAGGGGATCCGGTGAAGGAATGCTGTCCAAGAACTGCCAACACTTCTATCACCCAGGGAGGACACTTCCAAATTTCTGACGTAAGAAAAAGGGTGAAAAAGAATTTTAGATATCTAAACATCACTCCTGCTTTTCTTCCCATGCTCATCTTCCCTTCCCAGTCTCCTGCTCAGTATTTCACTCTCCTTTTGAAGTAAAAATCTGAACAATTATCCATTTTTTGCTGTCTCAGGTTAGTAGTACACAGGCAGAAATCCTGAAGTGCTCTGTCAGAGGGCTGTTAATTATTCATGTTTAGCTCATAATTAATGTTTTAGAAGTAGAAGGGGGAAAACCTCAACCCCTTCCCAAACAGGAAAAAAACTAATCAGCTTTTCCATTGAAGGAGAAAACTAAGACTTTGAGTTACCTGGAGGCTTTGCATGTGATTACTGTGTTTCGTAATGAAACCAAAAGTCTGCAAAAATTTAAGAGCTTGGAGTCATTTATATGTAACTAAAAGAGTACTGGGTAGAAGGCAAAATAAAACTGTGCTTGGTATCTTTCCTAAGCAGTTAACCATGAGGTCTTGGGGAAATGAATTCCCTTTCTAGTCTCTGTTTACCTTGATGAAATGGACTGCAAGATCTTTGGGCTGATGCTGTGTGGGTGGATGGAGCTTCTCTAAATGTTGTCTGTAGAGTGATTTGGATCCTTTTAGGTACTGCCAGGATGTAATTGTTAATAATTCATGTCAGTTAAGATATTTAATACGCCTTGTTTCTCCTGGCATCAAAAGGTAGGTAAGGAACAAGCACAAACAGTTCATCTGCACCATTGCTGTTAACTCTGGAAGACTTAACCAGACCTAAATAACCAGACCTAAACTGCATGAGAATTTCCCTGGAAGTGCTCAAGACTAAGTTAGACAGGGGTTGGTGCAACATGATCTAGTAGAAGGTGTCTCTCCCCATGGCAGGGGGTTGGCACTAAATGAGCTTTAAGGTCCCTTCCAATCTAAATAATTCCAGGATTCAATGATTAGCCATATCAATGACGTCTCAATTAAGGTTTTATTTCAAGCAAGTATTTGTTTAGCTTCTTTATTATTCCTCTGCATGATCTGGGAGTAAATTTATGTCAAAGATCCTTGGCAGTCTGAGAAGAAGAAGCCAGCTGTTAGCCTGGCCTCCTGTGTACTCAGCCGAGTAACCTCAGGGACCGTGAGCATCCTCTCTGTGCTGCTTCCAGATCCTCTCTCCTCAGCAGCTCCTAGCAGCCAAATCACTGTCATGTGAGGTTGAAATACTGTCAGAACCAGCCAAATGAGGGTGGTGAGTCAGGGAGGCTTTGTTCAGATAGATAGAGCTCCAAAAGGAACCTGGGAGAGGACCAGGATGGGGAATAAAAGGAGCTGGAGGGGATGAAGAGTAAAAGTCAATAAACATGACCAGAGGATGAAGGGGGTGGGAGAAGGAGAATGGGTGAATTTTATCCAGATGTGTTTGGAGAGTGTTTGCAATAAAAAAAGAATAGTTTAGGATTAATACAGCAAGACATGACTAGGAGCAATTGGGAGAGGTTGAGTAAAGAGAATAAAGATAGGTGAGTGAAGGAAAAAAATTCCTAACAAGTTCCTCTTGGATCTGTCTCACCTCAATGAAAAGACAAAAGAACTGTTGCTTGGCTATCTTTAGTTTCAGACAAGAAAAGGGTTAAAAATCTCTCTGGAAGAAATCTTTGTATCATCCTCTACCAGGCTATGGTATATGAGACCTGTCAGGTCTGCCACAAGAATTTTCTGTGCTCCTCAAAAAAAAAAAAGCATGAGACGCTTGAGATAATTTTTTTTTCACTTATCCTGAATTTCAGGAATGGGATTCCAGCTCCAAAAATCTTGAAGGTTGAGGCAAATAATGGATTTTAAGAGGGGAGACCTAGTATGGCAACCTCTATCTCAGCAACCTCAGGATCATACCCTGACCCTGAGAGCAACTGGCAAGGATTGGACATGGCCATATTTTTAACCATTTCAGTCTCCAAAACATCAGGGTTGTTGCATTAGCACTAACCTTTAGGAAAGATCCCCTGCCTGGGAGCTGTCAGGGATAGGGATGTTTTGTGTCAGCTAAAACAATGTCTGGAACAATTTCAATTATTTATCATACAATGTGAGCAATTGACTGCTTATCTTTGTGCTGTTTAATTTACCAGGATGCTCGTGTTGTATTGACACTTTTCCCCAAAATAAATGATGTGTATGGGAGAAAATGAGTGTTTTGTTAGAGAAAAACTATGGAAGCTCTTTTCTGAGAAGGAGAACTACTATCTTGAACATTTTGTGACTCTCTGTCCTGAGCTACTTCACTCAACAATTTCCAAGGAAATAAGGATCCATTTCCAAGCTAGCACTGTTGTAACAAAACCCTTCTTCACAAAGTCCAGTTGAAAGTTAAACTAATGTGTCACGTAAGCACACTTTAAAGAGGGGTTTTATGTCTTTTAAAAATGTAATTGGAGCTTATAAAAGTCTTTATAAATTTATATGTGAGAAAGTTATTGAGTAGTCTGAAGAACAGCTTATGCTATGGCACAGCACAGCATGGCTGCAGGCTAGAAACGGCTGCTCCAAATGCCACCGCTACCCATATTATCATGGAACTATGAATCTCTATTAATATTAAAACAAATTTTCATTAAAAAATTGTCATAACATGATTAAGTACTTTCAAAGTTTCTTCACATTATGCATAATTTTTACAAGAGGAGAGCATTAGAATAATCTGCAGCCTGGCAGCCCCTTGCAGCGAAGGGTACTCCAAACACGTGGTGGCTGCGCCTGCCAAAAGGGAGTTTCCCTCTTGGTCCCTCTAATTTGCTTTCCTTCTCTCACTGGGGAAGCAGTGGATTTTTCTTTGCTTTACTTGGACTTGCTCAGAACCAGTCCTGTAGTTCAAGCCTTTTATTGTCTCCCTCTTCTGCTGCAAAGCAAAAGATTAACTTTTTAGGTTTCATTCCTATATCAGCTCTAACATTCTCTCTGTGTGATGCACTTTGTCGGGGTCTCTAGCTGGTGAGAGTGACCTGAGAAAAGTTAGAAAGTCTCTTTTCCAAGCCTGGTGCTTGAAGAAAGAGTCAGAGCTCTTCATTTCCTGGTCTCAAGGTTGTTTATTTTATCTTATCTGTAAAAAAATTTCTCCTGGCCTGACAAGGTCCACTCAGCAAGACAGTGAGAGGCACTCTGCCTGCCCTCAGGGCAGTGTTATGTCTTTATACTAAAAACTACGTGTACAATATTTACAATTACTTTCCAATACCTATCACCTATGTTAGACATAGGCGATAAACCAATCTGGAAATGCCAACATCACAGCAGAAGATGGAGGCCAAGTAGAAGAAGCAGAAAGGCTGGACACACCCAGTTCCCTCCATCTTGCCTCCTGAACTCCCATACCAAAAACCCTAAAATCTACTTTTTCACCCTGTGATAACTTCGCTAATATTCTATTTAAACTGTTGTGACCTGCTGATCTTCATACAAGGTTGGTAACTTGCCCCATGGGTCATAATCAAAACCACAGGGGCATTTTGGGCTCTGTGCCAGGGTCTCTGAGACCTCTGGCAGGGGTCTTGGCTGCTCAGGACAGCCAGAGGGATGTCCTGGGTTCTGACAGCATTTCTGCTGCAAACCCAGCCACTGCTGATGGGTTGGTGTTTCCCTACCTCTGTGTCTTTGAATTGTGAAGAAATTTCAGATGGTTACTCTAGATTTGCTTTCCTTTGATATTTACTCTCTGTGGTGCCTTCAGCTGAACATCTCCCTGCTGTGAAACACCCTGACCACCACAATTCTTCTCTCAATGTCCTCAGTCACTCTCTGGCCATGTGTGCCCTCACACAGGGGGCAGCTTACATGGTCACTTGTCCCCACAACCCACCCTCCGAGGGCTCCTGTGATGTAATATGGAAGGCAAATATTAAATTATTGACTGTTCAGTTACCAACTCATCAGCTCAGCTTTAGAGAGTCAGCTTTTACTCTGCTGCGTTTCTGGCATTTCAGACATCCCACCTAGAGAAATTTGTTTCCCAGTGGAAGACCCTTTTCCATTCACCCTGCAGTCAGGGGTATGGGCAGCAAAGACAGATCCTGCACAGTGTTATGAGTATGCAGGATAAGATATTTCTTAAAGCCTTCTCTCTCAGCTTGACCATCATCTGAGGTATTTCTTAGTGCAGGGAGATAAATTTAACATTGAGCCAACGTTTGCTGGCCCTAAGCTTTCTATCCTGGCAAGGAGAAATCTGGCAAGTCTGTTGGATGTTTCTTATGGCCTGGATAGATCAGAGCCAGGTGCATCAGCTGGGACTCCCTGTAATAACCAACATATTAATCCTAAAATCACAGTATGGTTTGGGTTAGAAGGGACCTTAAAGATCATTTAATTCCACCTCCTTCCATGGGCAAGGACACCCTCCACTACCCCAGGCTGTTCCAAGCCCTGTCCAACTTGGCCTTGGACACTTCCAGGGACTCTTCAGAGCTCTGCCTGATGTGGGAAAAGCAGAGTGAACAAGCAGTCCTCCTCTGGTGTTTGCCATGCTCACACTGCAGACATTTTACCTGTTTGTTTACCAACCACTTTCCAGCTCAGGATTTCTGTCTGATTTTAATTTTCCTGAAAATATCAGCTTGTAAACTGTAGGATCTGGGGAAATGTTTTAAGGACATGGGGGATTTTGGAAGGCAGGGGTAGCAAACTGAAATTCTACTCTGAAGGAATCCATCTTGTCAGTCACAATCCTTTCTATTCCTGGGAAACCATTTCAATTCTTCTTTTATTTAGAATTCAGCCCATGGTGGTGACTCAAGATCAGGGTCAAAGATCTGGTTATTTCCTAAAACACTCATGCATGAAAAAAAAATCACTGCTACTAAGGATTCATAATAAAAGACAGATTTGAATAATGAGCTTGGTATCTCAACAAAGATACTCACATTTACTGAAAACAGCTGAAAATTCTTAGTTCTTGGCAATTAAAATAAAGTGAACTGGTCTGGGGCCCAAGATTAAACCTGTAAAGTGTTTGATATGGTTATAATTCTGAATTAGCCTCCCTTTGGCCAACAATAAACATGGACTCTTGATATAAACATTTCGTGTCCCATTTGAAGTTCAATGCTAAATTGTTTCCTGTTTTTGAAGAGGGATAATCATAATGGATTATTACACAAACAGAAAGCATTTAGAGCTAAACAGAGCGCCTGCCTTCATACAAACAGATATGGACCCTTAGGATAAATAAGTTAATGGTAAACATAAACAAGAGAGTTAATATTTGTTCTCCTCCATGTTGTTGATTGGCTTAACAAATCCTTTGTGGCCCATATCTGTCGAGCAGTTCTGCACAATGCATTTGAGCTGAATTATATAACAGTTTATACAGTCACAATTGGTGAATTGTGGCTCAGACTGTAAAGCCCTATCCTGTAATCCTGCCATATTTCTAAAGCAAATTGCTCCTTAATTGAAACCTGCTTCGATATAAAAAATACAGCCTTCACAATGAGTCATCCTTTTTTCCCCCTTACAGTTTGCAAAGGCTTCCAGCAGTTTAAAGGGAGGGTTAATTTTGCATTAAGACCATTGCCTCCTAGTTTCTTTCAAATAAAGCCAGGAGAAGTTCAGGGGAAGGCTCTCCTCTGATAATGAAGCTCTCCATGTTAATGATGCGTGCAGGCTCCCTCGGATCCTCTGAATTAGAAATACTCGTGTGTGCCAGTGCTCTTCTACTTCATTAGCATTAAAGAGAGGTAGATTGGTGGCTATTTAGGGCACAGTGAAATCACTGGCTATTTAGGGCAAATGGAAATGGTGCTAATTGTGGCTGGTAATTCCATTAGTAGGGTACTTCCATTTTGGTGCCTTTTTGGCATGGAGGTGAAGAAACAACACACTGACATCCTTTCAAGGGGGTGCATCTCAGGCTTATTGTGTCCTTGTACCAGTTAACTTGTACACTGGGCTGAGAAGTTTTCTAGGTTCCCCAAATTTTTGGTTTGCTGGTGGGCACCCTGTCAGGAGTTGGAAATGAATTTATGGGTGGCAAAACCTCAAGCAACTCATGTAAAAGACAAGGACACAACATTACAGGTCAAGAAAACCCTAGAGATTCCAGGCCATAAGGCATCTCCTGCTCCTTTTCCTTCCTGGGTCATGAACATGAGCCAGGTGTGCTCAGGTGGGCAAGAGGCCAAAGGCACCTGGGCTGTGCCAGCTCTGGGGTGACAGCAGGAGCAGGGCAGTGCTGTCCCCTGTGCTGGCACTGCTGGGGCACCTCCAGTGCTGGGGACAGCTCTGGGACAAGAGGGACACTGAGGGGCTGGAGGGTGTCCAGGGAAGGGAACAGAGCTGGGTAAGGGGCTGGAGCACCAGGAGGGGCTGAGGGAGCTGGAAAGGGGCTCAGCCTGGAGAAAAGGAGGCTCAGGGGGGACCTTGTGGCTCTGCACAACCCCTGACAGGAGGGGACAGCCAGGGGGTGGGCAGTGTGGGGGTGTGGTCAGGCTTTGCTCCTAGGGAACAAGGACAAGAGTACATGGCCCTAAGGTGCACCAAGAGAGGTTTAGATTAAATATTAAAATGGAAAAGGAGGTCAGGCATTGAAATGAGCTTTGTGGGGCAGTGGTGCTCATAACTCTCTAAAAATAGTTAAGTCTCCATGCCTGGAGGGATTTAAAACACATGTAAATGTGGCATTTTGGGACATGGTGTAGAGGTGGCCTCGGCAGTGTTGGGTTAATGGTTGGACTCGATGATCTCAGAGGTCTTTTCAAACTTAAATGATTCTATGATTCTATAACTTGTCTGTTATAATTCGACACACAGGAAAAGATGTATTTCACTTAACTGTAGCCATCTGGAAGTTCACTATGCAGTTTAAGATATTTATTTGGGGTCTTCTAAATATTGGTTTCCAACATAAATGGATTCACAGCTGACTTGTGAATTCACATTCCCATTCCCTAGCTATTGGATTTACATGGCTAGTGTGGAATTGCCACCTAACTTTCTAACAGGTCAGACTTGTATCCCAGTAGGATTGTCCCTTCCAGGACTTCTGTCTTTACTTCTCCTGGAAGTACTGGGGACAGTCTCCCCATAAAAGTGATTCAAGCTGTTCTCTTCAGAACTCTCTGATGATGAAAATTAAAATAAATAAAGAGTAAAACCATGTGAATTTATGCTGCAGAGATCCTAGGTCTGAGTCTCTGTCACTTGCTGTGACATTGGACATCTTTGCAACTCCATAAGGCTCCCTCTGATGTGCAGGAGAGTTTTGCATTGTGGTTGGTGTTCTTCTGCTGCTAGAATACCTGTGCAGGTGCTGATAGCTGTGGCAATAATGTGCTTGTTGTCATTTACTTGCTTAATTAGCAGCCTAATATCCTGGTCCAGTTAATGCCCATAACAGGAGGTTTATTAGTGGTACAAAAGCTGTTTAAGCCTTATTAACTCCTTCCAGTTTCATTGGTCTGCCAATATCTTCTGGTTGAGTGATTCTTTGCTGATTCACACTTCGCTTTGCCACTGCTGTTTCTCAGCTGAATGTTTCTGGGTAACCAGAAAGTGATTTGACAAAGTGCCAGACACTAGAATAACAACAACAAAAAAAGAAAAAAAAAATCAGTGAACTGATTTTAAGAGAGAAAAGAAAAATACATCTGGGATGACTGCTCTGGTGATTTTGCATCATCTCCAAAGCACTTGGGGGGAAAAAAAAAGCAACCAAAAATTGCATATACAGGCAAATTGCAGGATTACATAAATTTTAGCACTGTCTTGGGTTAGTAAGCCATATCCAGCCTGAGAGGTTAGATAATATGCTGAGATGTGTAGTTGTAAAATAATGCTTCAAATATTGAGAAAAAAATATTGAAGGGATGGTTAAAAGAGGGGATTTTTTAAGCTTATTGTCAGCTCAAATGCCAGACTGAGAGGAGTCTACTGCAACCTTAAATCTAAAGGGTTTATGACCCCTCATGGTATCAGTGCTAATGTTGATCTCTTCAGTAAGGGTTTTTTCTCCTGAGTAGACTGGTCAGAAATTAGGAGTGCCAAGTTCTAGTGAAAAAGGGGGTTGAGTTCTCATTTGGATGCTTATAAGAACTGCTGCACTAAAAGTTCACCCATTTTCTGAAGGATTTAATCAATCCTCAGCAGCCCCAGCTTTTACTGCAGACAGAGAACAACTCTTTGAATTACACAGGACTTTTATTGAAACTTTTGATCACTCAAATGGGAGTGAATTATAACAGAATCACAGAATGGTTTGGGTTGGAAGGAACCCTAAATATCACCTCATTCCAACCCCCTGCCATGGGCAGGAACACCTTCCACTAGACCTGGTTACTCCAAACACCACCCAGCCTGGACTGATGCTAATAAGAAGACTCCATCAAATTTCATAAAGATCCTAAAATTTGAACTTGAGGTCCATGAGTCTGGCAGAAGGAAAATACTCTGGCAATGTAGAAGTTGGTACCCTGGCTGTTACATCTGCTCTGTTCTCTTCCTCTTCCTTTACTCCTACATGCTGTGTCTCTCTTTTTCTCTCTCCTTTTACAGCAATTCAGGCAAAATATTGTTTCTTATGGCATTTATAAAGAATTACATAAAATGGAGACACATTCTAAGGGAGATCCAGCACAGCTTCTGTAATTCAAATAAAAACAGAACTGTACAGGTTGCAAAATAACAGAGTTCAATGTAAAAATATAATTTTTTTTCTTTTCCTGCAGGAAAGAGGCTCCTGACACTCCCTATAATTTAACTGTGACTGACAGTAGGAATAAGTCAAGCACAGTCAATTATGTCCCTGATACTTTATCAAACCTGTATGGCTGGATGGTTCTTCTCCTGGATAAAGAGACTTACACGTTGACATTTGACAACCCTTTGGTCAGCAAACAGCTCCAGGTAACATGGGAAGGTTTTATAATTTCAAAATTGTATCTGGAAGAGATAATCATGTTTTCATCTCTTTGGAAGAACAGAGAGAAATAAAATAAAGTGCACTGAGAAAGTCTCTCTGTATTTATAGGCTTAGATAAGATGACTGATAAGCTCTCTCTTATCTCTCAGATAAGTTCAGAGATAAGTTCTCTGTAATCACCTGGAGCAGGAAGGTCATGGAATCATGGAATGGTTTGTGTTGGAAAGGACCTTAAAGCTCATCCCGTTCCAACCCCTGCCATAGGCAGGGACACCTTCCACTAGACCAGGTTGCTCCAAGCCCCATCCCGCCTGGCCATGGACACTTGATGATTTTGGATATCTTAGGTGAAATTTCAGTGTGGTGTTTAGGAACCAACAGGATTTTTACTGCCTTAAGACATGTTGAAGCACAGTTTTCAGAAGACATTGGTTCTCCTCATCCTTCAAAGGTGATGAGGGCAGTTGATTTTTTCTGCATTTACCATCACCTCCTGCTTAATTTTGCATCTCTTTTCCTGTTTTCAACACATTTTACCTGTGAGGAGCACCACCCTCTTTACCCCTTTATGCTGCACTCCGTGGCGCTCTAATCACAGACTCAGACATGTTTCCTTTTGGTTCCCTCTTCTCCAGTATTCAGTGACATTTAGCAACTTCAAGGCTGGGAATTACCTGCTGGTGGAACACAAGGATCTTCCTGCCCATCTGGAGGCTGTGGTGTCCTGTGGGACAAGGAGGGGACAGCCACTCCAGCTGGTACCTTCCTATGGCCAGCACAGGAGCTGTGATTGGCATCTCGACAGCAAGCTGGGGAAGTTCACCTACCTGGGTAAGTGCAGTGTGGGGGTTGCAATCTACATCTGTGATCAGGAATGGTGTCAGAGCTGATGCTTCTTTAATTTAGACCCAAAATCTGCTCAAGGCCAGCTTTCAATGGCCTTTCAATAAGTGAGAGGTCCTTCAAAATGTTGGTCAAATAGCTAAGTGCACCTCAGGTGCATCCCTAACTGATCTATCTGATGCCTGACCTAGCAACAGAAGGAATGTGCCATAAATAGAGGGTGATGTGACATCAGTTGTATTTGAGTTTGTTTTTTTTGAGTGGTAAAGACATTAAATTCCACCAATGACCTCTGCTGTCAACTGGTCCTACATCACAGGTATCATTAATAAAACATGCTTATCTTGCCAGGCTGAGCCCACTGAAGGCAGTAAGATTACTGGGAGAGAGCTTTTTCTAGGGTTGGAAACTTCCAAAGACAGCTAAATCTTTACCTATGTGACTTCGTACATGAGATCATGGAGTGTGGTGAAAATTTTCTTTTTGAAGAAATGGGCATTTTCTGTAATACCCATTCTCAAGTAAATAATTTTATAAATATCTAAGCTCTATATGTCAAAATCAAGGTAATGATTGTTGCCTTTATTAATAGCAGCAGAACTAGAAATCACAAATATATTTTGGTGTCTTTGAGAAGATTAGCTTCTCCTTCATGACTCATACCAGGAAAGTAAAGATGATGATTTTCTTTATAACAGATATTTTTTCTCTTCTGTTCCATTAAATGTAATGAAATTCCCTTTGATTTTGCATTACTGAGATGGCATGCAAATGGCTTTCTCATGTAGGATACCTTTAGAACAATCATTGTGACAATGGAGAGAAAAACATGCCTGGAATGAGGGCAGGCAATCCACTGAGCTTGGTCTGGCAACAGTGAAAATCAACTAGTGTGGAAAATCACATTTGTGGAGAACTGGGGAAACCCAAAACTTAACCTCAGTCTGAGGATCTCAGTTGCTGTGTTCACCTCTGATTCTTCAGCAACTGCCACAGCACAGCTTGTGTTTAACATTTTAGCTCTAAAAATGGGCTGGATGTACCCAGGCTTCAAACTATAAAAGATCCCTGTGCTTGCTTAATCCCAAACTGTACTGGTGCACTGGTCACCACCTGGGAGTCTGCCTGCTCTAGGCCAAAGCTGTGGCAGGAATTTGACCAGCATTATAACCACGTAGATTATTGGGGTCCTGGTCTTGGGTCTGTGTCCTGGCCCTATTTAGACACAGTTCAAGTGTAAATTTGCTACTGTAAATTTAGCTGTTGGGTCTAAACCTTACCAGAGATCAAGTCAAGTATTTACTGAAAAAAGAAAAATGTTTTATTATTTCTGCGTACTAACAGTGTAAATTTGTTCCTTCAAATATAAAAGGTGACTGTTTTTCAGTTTGCATATCCTGATTTGCACTGTCAGAGCAGCATGGGAAAGCTCAGAGGATGGCATCTGTAGCTTGGCCTCTGCTGTTAAAAATAGAGGAGATGAGTCTTGGGAAGACCGGGACAAAAGTGGTCTGGCTGGCATATGCCACTCTTGCATCACACACACTTTCTTGCCCTTCTCTTGCATTACTTTCATCTTGATTTTTATCACACAAAGAGCTTGTTGTGGTTCCTCATTTTAATAGAGAGAGAAACAATAATCCAAAATACACGAGGGGAAATTTATGAAAACACCTGACATGCATAATTCATGCTGTGAACATTTTCTGTGAGGACTGTTATAGGAGTGAGATCAATAATTCAGTGTCGGGTACCTAATATCTATGCTGTGGATGTAGGGTAAAAGTTTGAAACAAAGCAGATTCCTGGCCCTGGTGTGAGATTTCTCTCCTTCTCTCCGCTGTGCACGCTGAGAGGGTGAGGATAATTAGCCAGCAGAGCAGATCCATGGCATGTGGTAGACTTTCCATCACTCAGGGTCCTTAGAAGATGCTTGGCTGTCTTTTCAGGGAAATATGCTCCGGCTCTGCGAGAAGCTATTAGAAACCTCATGAGGCGAGATTCATGCTCCATAGGAGGTCAGAGAAAGCTGCCACAATGGTCCCTTCTGGCCTTAAAACCCCACCAATCCACTCAGAGAGGACAAGGCTAGAAGGTCTGGCCTTCCTGCCGTCTTCTTGCCTAAATCTGCAAGTTGGCCCTTTTAGAAATTTTTCTTTTTTAATATTTTATTTACATTTAACTATATGATATAATTAGCCAACTAATTAATCCCGTTTACAAGCTTTGTGGGATTCTTCAGCTGTCAGTCATGCCCGAGCCCGGGGCCGGCGTTGAGCCTCAGCTCCCTCCTCCATCAGACTTGGTCTCCATGGCTACAGGCTGCATCTGCTGACACCCCACTCTCTATTTACTGCTTAATTAAGAATTTCACGCTCAGCCCTTATCTGCTGCTAAGAACAAGAACACACTGTTAAGAAACTCCAAATTTAGGCTGCTGCACAAGGAAAGCCTTTCTTGTTGTCCTGACTGCGTGGAGCCTCTCTAACTACCCTCTTGGCAACTGCGCTCCCACCCTTCAATCAAAAATCATTAAATGGGGCAGAGATAATGAGCATGTAGCATATCAAAAGGAGGATGTTTGCTCGGGCTAAGGAGGAAAAGCTGTAAGGGCCTATAAGCAGCCGCCACTTCAAAGGGAGAAGGGGCTGATAAAGAGTCATTTGTTTCTGTTTGACTTATGTAAAAGGTCTGGTATGTCGCAGCCCCGTCTAGCAGACGCGGGTCCCCCCTCTGCAGGCTCGTGTGTCAGCGCTCGGGCAGCTGGGCACAAACAGCATCAGCCCGAGCATAAAATCACTTTACTCCACGGCCACAATGGGCACTTGTAGGGGGTGGCAGGGGGACAATGGCAAGACAATTATTGCAGCTGCTCGGGAGGGCCATAATTCTTCCTGCCCAAAGTCGGCCGGCGTATTAGTCATCCTTCGGCTTTTGGGAGCGCTTTGGTGGGGTTTCGACAGCTGCTGGTGTACCACCTCTTTGCAATAATTGTACATTCTGGCCGGGGTCAACTCACTTTTGACCCTCTGCTTTTGTGCCCCTCAGAAAGCCTTTTAGGGCAAACTGTGGGGAAGTGGCAGGGGTGCGTTACATCCAGAAATTAATGCCGGTAAATACAGATCAGATGCCAGCTCATTAATGGGCAGGCTCCTGGATTCACACAGCCCTTTTACTCGGGCCTTCATGGGGGAGAAAATGGGGAGAAGGGGAAGGAAAACGCCGTGACTGAGAAGATATTGTTATTCAAACAAAGCAGGCAGCCGAATGAAGCCACCTTGGCCAGAAGTCTGCGTTGGGCTCAGGCTTTCCCCATCCCCTCTTCAGTCCTGCCTGGCATCATGCAAGTGTTTGTTTATATTTGTGAGGATAAAAAAAAAGGTCTGTCTAGCACAAAAGGCAAGAAAATAGACCTTATGGAGGGGATTAAAGGAGTTAAGTTGCACTGATGGTTGGGGTCTTGTAAATTAGGCTTGGAGGAGAATGCAGGGGGTGCTGAATGGGGAGAAATAATTGCAATGGAGAATGTATCTGTTGTATGGGCAATGATCCTATTAACAAAGATAGTTACCTACATACATGAAACTCTGTTAACCAGCCTCCAAGCCACTTTAAAAATCCCCTTTTCAGACTATTTTAAACGAATCTGCATCGGAGGACAGGTAACCCCATGTCCCTTCTGGGTTCTGGGTGAAGGGGAGGCTTAGGGAGCTTGAAGCATCCCGTGCCAGTCATTTCTACATCACCAGCTTTGCTTTGACATGGTTCATAGCATTGCCCTGATTTTCTCTGGGGCACCCTATGTGCTAAGAGAAGTGATCCTCAAAGGTCTCTATGGGCCTGCAATTGTGGTGTGACTGTGAAACACTCATGGGCTGTGGCTCAACCACATTTCAGGGGAGTGAAACATGATATGACCATGCTGAAGCAAAAAAAAACCCAAAAATACCACTTATTATAACAAGGGTGGTGGAAAGAAACATCCCACTGGGACATCTGGGATATTTTTTAGGAGAAATAGCCTTTGTAAATTGCAATAATAACATCATGAGCTTTTTAAGTCTGTTACAAATTTCAGCATATGGTGCCACAGCGTGGTACTGCTCCTTGGTTAAGGTCTCTGGGCAATACTGGAACTGGCTAAAAACCAGAGAGATGTTGTTTCCTTTTAGTTCACTTTTGTAATCTTTAAACCATTTTCTTTTGGAATAAAACAAAGTGTTGGCTTCCTTCACCTCCAGATTTTTCTTGTTTTTTTTTTTTCCCTAAAATTTGAAGTGCTGGACAGAAACATTATTGAAAACATCACTGAAAGGATTATCAAACTTTTTATTTATCCCAAATACATTTTTCAGTAGACACAACTTTTATGCAGATGGGTCATCCTGCTGACTTTGCTCAGGCTGCTCATGTGTGAGTTGTTAAGAGGGCCTAAGGCTGAACCTCACATTACTGCTGTGTCAGAAGCAGTTTACAATTTCCATAGTTCCTAAAAAAATAATTTGATTATACTTATTGTCTTTTCTAGATTCCTAAAGAATGATCTCACTTCCATTAGGCTCTATGGGTTTCTGTAATTGCTTTGTATAGGAGGAAAAAACACTCTAAAGAATGTTTGTTTCTAATATGAAAATACAGAAAATAAATAAACACAGATATTTTCTACAGCCCTATCGCTTGGGGGTAAAGGAGAATCCTAGGCGAAAGAGTTGAAGAATGGAGTTAATTCTTTACAGAGGGTTGATTGTACAGGGATGAATCTTTTCTTCCAGGCAGATAAAACTCACCCATATCAGTGGTTTCAGGGGGCCAGTTGACCAGATGTGGGCTGCTCAGTGACCTCCATGAAATGAAAGTCAGATCTTTGCAAAGAGTTGCCCCTTGTAATCATAGAATCATAAAATGATTTATGCTGGAAAAGGCCTTCAAGGCCACCAGGTCCAGCCTGTGACCCATCCCCACCTTGTCACCCAGACCAGAGCACTGAGTGCCACATCCAGGAATTTTTTTTAACAGTTCCAGGTGTGGTGACTCTACCAACTTCCTGGGCAGTCTGTAGCAATGCTTAACCACCCTTTCAAAAAATAAATTCTTCCTGATGCCCAACCTGAACCTCCCCTAATTACAGTTTGAGGCCATTTCCTCTTGTTCTCTTGCTCATTACTTAGGAGAAGACACCAACATCCACCTGGCTATGACCTCACTCCAGGGAGTTGCAGAGAGCAATAGGATCCTCCCTGGGACTCTTTTTTCTCCAGGCTGAGACCCCCCTGCCCCATTCCCTCAGTTGCTCAATTTTTGTTATAGACACAAAGAGAAAAAACAACATTCTCCTGGTGGGTGAGCTCCTGTCCTTCTGGCATGGGAGCAGAGAAACCAGAGAGTGCAGCAGCTACAGAAATAAGGTGATGAAATGCCCTTATAATCCTGTCAAGGTTGATTTTTTGATTATGTGGTATCCGCAGGAGGAATTTTACACAAATGCCAATCTCCTGTAAGCAAGAATCTTTGTCCATCTACCCAAGACTTACATACATATATATGTGTGTATGTATCTATCTATATCTATATCCATATATCTATATCTTTTATATATATTTTTTCTGTGTATATATATATATATATATATATATATATATATATAAATTATCTATCCAGTTATATGTATATAAAATATACATATAACTCTTATCCCTAACACATTGTCCTTGTTATATCACACTTCTGGGTGTCTCCTGCAGAAGATCCTCACAGGGGATGACAAAACACCCTCTCCTAGGTTCTCCAGTTTCCAGAGGTGTGTCTCACTGTGTTGTTGATTGTGCTGTCTAAAAAGTTTTGATTTCCTGGTGATGGATGTTAGCCCAATTGATGTTAAATAGCATGGAGCCGCTTGTTATTTGTAAGTCAGGCTATTGGAGCCATTTATCCTAGTTTCAGCCCTTCCTAATACCCACAGGCAAAATTCCGAGTCACTGCAAAGCTGATAAAAGACTGAGTTGCTCCTCCTTCATGTTCACTCAAGGAGCCCTGAACCAGGAAAAGTTTCCAGCAGTATCATCCAGAAGGCCTATATTTATGATCCACAGCCCAAACATCCAGGAGGAGCTGTAATAAGGCAGGAAATTGATGAGCCTTATAAAGGTTTTATACAACTAAACCCTGGAGCCTTATAACTACATTTTGCCAAGAGTCACCTTAATTCAATGTTTACTAATGATGTCCTTCATCTGTAGTGCCTGTATCCCTTCCTGTCCTGCAAAACCCGGTGATAACCTACTCAGCAGCAAAACAAAACCACCAGAAGGACTGTGTCACTGTAGCCTTGATTAATCCCAAGGCCTCTACATTTCTTGATCAGTTTTTAGCAGTATTTGGGGAAAAGGCAACAAAACACTGCTGATTCACAACTGGTGCACTTTACACCCCATCGATGTAAATAATTGTACATGTTACAAGGATGTGGAGAGTTCTGGGGAGAATTCTGTCCCTTATTCTTATGCTCATGATCAAGAATATAAATAATTTATAATAGTTTGAATTGTCATGCTCTGGTGGGATGACACTTCAAATATGAGAAACTTTTATTATTGCCCTGACTCTGGACATGGCAGTGATAAAACTCTGTACTGAATTAAGTCTTAATGGTTTCTTTCTTCACCATATAAGGGGATTGAACCCCGTTATGAGGTCTATGCACCATATTGATCAAGTTTTATGTCCCCTCAGGATTTAATTAGAACAGCTTTTGTCTGAAAAATACAAACATCCTTAATTAGATGATTTCACTCTAGTTCCTGCAAAAGTAAGCAAAAAACAAAAAAACAACAAACCTCACAAAATATATTGAGGTGAAAAAGGATATTGTCAGGGTTTGTCTTGTTTTTCCTAAGCCTGTTTTGTCAGCTTTGGCAACTGTTTTGCCCTGTGTGAGAAGGAAAAACACCATAACCATAAAAGTACACACAGATGTATTGTCTGGAAGCCACAAGAGCTGTGTCAGAGGCTTTAAATTAGCAGTTTCATGTCATGTTTTTCCCCTCAAATGTTCACCTTGTGGCCACTCAAGGCATGCTGCAGTTCAGTGTGAGCTCTGTGTGATGGTTTGGGGCAGATTGATTTGACTGATATGTGGATCAGATCCCAGCCACCATTGGGAGAGAAGGTGTCACTGAAGAACAGGGCTGAGGCACCTGATTACTAATTAATCAGACATGAGAAAAACCTCATGGAATCAGTTTCTATTTAATTATGGAAGCCTCATTTGGCATAGGAGCATATGCTGCTAACTCAATCAAGTGCTTTCAACTGACATCAAATAGTAATTATCAGAAAGAATCAAGTTTTTTGATTATTCATACTAATTTATTGAACACTTAAAATTAATGAACCTCAGTTATTTTAAATTTGCTCAGTTGCACTGGGAGAAAAGGAGGGAGGTAGGGAACCACGGGTTTCACAATTTAAAAGTACAGAGACTTGTTTAAAGATAAAATAAGTAAATTACAATATGGCATGAAATCCCATCTGTGGGTTGATGCACACAGAGGAAAGTTCTAGGCATGTTCTGAAACTGAGGAAAATTCTGACAATGGCTTCATTGATACAATTCTTCTACCCCCCCAAAAAATCTTCCAACAACACTTTAGGGTCACCGTAAGGGGCTGGGCAGAAGACAGGAGATTTATTTGCTTGTCAGAGTGTTTCTTTTTTAACCTACAGTTGTTCCAGTCTGGTGACTGAAAGGAAGTGCCTTTATATGCCACTGGAGATGAAGAGGAGGTGGGATTTTAGCTGGGTCTGAAACAGCTTTCCTCTGCTCCTCTTTGATTTGCATTATTCTGGCCCTTCTCCTGCTGACAATACACGGGCACAAAGGTTACCACTGTGATAATTGCTGCTGACCCCTTTTCACAGCAGAGAACACAGGGTCCCTGTCTCCAGTCTATAAAGTCTGGCTAATTAAAGCATCTCTTTCAGATACCAGATTTTGGGGGCAAAAAAAAAAAAAAAAAAAAATCAAAACCAAACTACAAAACAAAAGCTGTATTTCGCTGTTTGAACCAGTTAATACATTATGCATTCAATGGTGTGATATCACTTATGTGAGTGGAACTGCTGTGGATTTATAGTGGGATAAATGAGATTCGAGTTCCAGCCTAGAATTTCTGATTGTTGAATGTTTTCTTTTTAGCTGTTTCTAATGAGTTGTCTTGAGACCTTCCGTATCTGTAAATTAAAATGTGTTTGTTTAATCCTTTCTCAATGCATAAAAAAAAAGGACAAAAAATGCTTAGAAAACATGTATAGTTTCTCTTAAAGAAAATGTTTTTTGTAAGAAGTGTATAATGTTGTCAGGAATTAATGTGTGGAAATTGATCTAATAATGTTTTTTGGTGTTAATTTGAAAGGCTTTGCTGTAACTCCCTAAAATTCTCTGTGTTCAGTCACAGGAGCTGACTTAATTCAGGTCACACTGAAAGAGAAGGAAAGAGTGGATTTACCTACCCCAGGTATGTGATAGTCAGTGTCAGAAAACATTGGTCTGGGAGTCAAACCATTTCTTTTTTATGGCTTTTTCAGGAGTAAATTGCTATTTTTCACTTCAATGTTTTGTACATCTATCAATCCAACAGAGGGTCTTGGTATTCATTTAGGTGTTTCATTGAGCCCTGTCTACCATTGCTCAAGATAAATGTGTGATTCCACAGTATAAAACACTATAAACTTACCCTGGGAAATAACACAGCAGATCAGAAAGGTCATGGAGAATGTAAGACTACAGATTATTTTAGTGCTCCACAGTCTGATATTACTGCTCAGTTTCATGTTGAATCAGACAGAAAAATATACCAAAGACAAGGGACACCTCCAAATTTTTATATTTTTGGGTATTTTTGCCTAGAGAGGCTACCTGGAACAGGGGCTAGATAGTGTCAAAGGAATAAAGTAGGGATTTATTGAAAGGTCGTCAAAGGATACACCTTGGGCAGCACAAGAGCCCAGCCATGGCTCTATCCAAGATGGACCCAAGATGGACCCAAAATGGATGACTGGTCATGAGTTTTCCCTCTTTTATACATCTTGGCCCAATTACATATTGGGGTTAATTGTCCAATTACAGGTCCAGGTTATGAAGTCCCATCCTCGCAGATTGCTCTCAATTTGCTGTTGTTTACACGATTTGGGCCTGAAAGTTGCAACGGTGTCCTTGGTTCTCAGGGTGGAAAAGGATTGTTTTCTGACTGAGCTGTGAGGAGAACTAGCTGACACTTTACATGAAGTTCAGAGTTACACACTAAGGCAGAACAGAATCTGAAAAATGTGGAAGCTAAAACTTAAGGCACTATATCAGCTGCCTTGCTATGTTGTATATTAACAATAATCACTTACATGGAAAAAGGGTTTAGAGACATTTTGGCAGGGTTTTTCTCTCAGAACAAGCAAGTGATTGGGGAGAGAGACCCAAACTTAAGGAACTCAACATGGGTTTCATTTCTGTGTAGCCCCCAAAACCTGGGCATGTGCTTGCTCGCTTATTTTCAATTCCTTTTAATCCCCAAAGAAGCTCTCCTCAGGAAAAAAAAAAACAGAATTCCCTTTATAGAGGAAGGAGAGAAGTAGGTGCTTGCAGAGGCCTCCAGAGGGAGGCCCTGCCTGCATTAGTCTAGGATTTACTAAACTTGGTGTGCAGGATTTTCCCTTGAAGGCTTCCTTTCCTCTCTTAGGGATAACAAATTTAGGGGCAATTAATTTATGGAGCCTGGCTAGTTGGCTCTCTAAAATACAAGTGCAAGTCAAGCAGCCGCATTTGGTGAGCTCAGTTTCTTCCAATATTTTCCTTAATCTCAGGATTTTTCTTTTGGATTGACCTGAAAAAGAAAATTTTGGAGAAGGAGCAGGAGTTTCCGTATGTTTTGGTTAAGCTGCTTTTCCACGCCAAGTCTTGGTCACCTCTTGGAATGGGAAAATTGCTTTTCTGGGTGTTAGCAAGCTTGTAAGAGTTGATCAACAATTATTTTAAATTTTTCATACTTTGGGAAAGTATGGAAATTCCCATGCCCTGGGAATTCAATCAAACAGTTTTCTTTAAACGTGGAAAATAACAAAGAACAATTAGCAGTGACAAAAGGAGGATGTTAATGTCACAGATGCTTGACTATCAAAGAAATGGTAATTCTTCCAGCTACAGAAAATGATAATTCTGTCTTTATGTGTTCTGTTTTGTAGCTCCTTCTGATGCTGTCTTGAAATGGTCACTCCCAGAGACGTGGAATGGTGTGGGAAAAGGCTGGGGAGGATCCAGTGGCAGCATCCCAGGCCCTGGGGAAGATGTCATCATCTTGCCAAGTACGTGAGGAAGGAAAGGTGTTTAATTTCTTCGAGATGCTGGGCTCTGCCTACATTTGGATTTATATTTGTGCTTCAATATGGGCTCCTTGGCCCTGGTGGCCATTCCAGTGTGTGCAGGACCCCACATTTGTTCCTTGTCACTCAGACTGCAGTACAAAAATGTAGTTTTTGGAAGAGAATGATAATTATTTTCCATTTTCACATACACACAAAAACAAGCACTTATGCTGACTTTCAAGCTGGAGTATGTACAGGGACCTTAATTCAGAAGAGAACTTGTAAGACCCACAACCACACCTCACAAAGAGCTCATCTCTTCACCCATCTCTCTCTGTGTTTTGTGCAAGGATCATATTTTACATTTCTGCATCATCTTCCATTTTATTTTTCTGTTGTAATTCCTACTTATCAATGGTAATTTCTCAAACCATTTGCCATGGATACCTCCTAGATATTTTAGCTTAGACCCATATTTCAACTTGAGTTACATTTAAATCCCCACTCATCATACAACATTAATGTATGAAAAATGGATTTTAGTAAATTTATTAGAGAATTTGCAATAAAATCTGGAGAAAAGCTTGTGATAACCATTTTACATAAGAGACCCTCCTTTAATCAGGAAGTTGGACTACATGAGGTCCTGAGTTCCTTTCCAGATATAATTATTGAATTTCCAATTAATATTGATTGATATGTACCTGAAATATTCTGAAATATTCTAGAACATGGTGCTGTCTCCTTCTCATTTGTTTGAAACCAGTTACATCTCTCTGCCTACCACAGCTCTACTTCTGGAAATGTGGAATGTGAATGAAATGACTGAAATTCCATGCCCAAATACCAATACCAACATCTCGTCCCACATATATATATCTATACACACACACACACACACACACGCACGCACGCACGCATATATATATATATATATATATATATATATATATATTTGAAGGTTACATTACGAATTATCATCAGCCTTCAATATATATTTAATCTTCAATTTTCTAATAAATATGAAAAAAAGCCTAGAGCCTGTACTTCTAAAAATATTACTTTTCTTCACTTTTGGGAGGAACTTACATTGAGCTGAAGATGAGATAAAGTTGGAGTTCAGGAAGAATTTCTTCATGGAATGGGTGGTCAGGCATTGGAAGGGGCTGCCCAGGGAGGTGATGGAGTCCCCATCCCTGGAGGTGTCCAAGGAAGGTCTGGAGGTGGCACTCAGTGCTCTGGGCTGGTGACAAGGTGGGGATTTGTCTCAGGTTGGACTCGATGGTCTTGGAGGTCTTTTCCAGCCTTAATGAGTTTGTGATTCTGTGATAAGTGGTCCACCAACATCAGTCCATTACTGCCATAACATCAGAACATTCCAGTTTTCACTATCATGTGTCAGATGCAGATATGAAGAGGCGCAGAGGCAAATCACAATTTGCACAGAAGCAGAGAATAAAAAAATAATAAATAAATAGGTTTGGCTGAGGGTTTGGAGTTCTGTTGCTTAGATCAGATCAAGAGAGTAGAAGATGAAGGATGAGTTTGTGATGCACGATGAATAAAACTCTTCTGTGTTTCCTGCAAAGATGAGGAGCTGAAGCATGTCCAGAGAAAGGCAATGATGCTGGGGAAGGGTCTGGATCACACTCTGAAACACACAGTGGGGTTCTTGGGGCTGTTCTGTGCAAGACCAGAGCTGAAATCAGTGATCCTTGTGAGTCCCTTCCAACCCAGGTTATTCCATGATTCTATGATCCTATTAAAAACATCTCTCCCATTGCCAGGGTAAATGTGCCTGTTGGTTGATGTGCAGAAACTATTCTCCTCCCCAGTACCTTTCTGGAATCCTCCTTTGATTTTATCCTGAGAACAAAAACATGAACACAAACACAAGCTGTCTGTCATACCACCAATTTTGTTTAATCTCTGCCTTTTCTGGTCACCCTTTCTCTATTTTATTTCTGCTCTCCCTCTTCAGTCCTGCTGGTTTGGAGGTGTTGAGACACACTGGCATTGGAGTCAACAGAGTACAGGGTCTAAAATTAGAGTCATGATCCTCACCAGGTGATAAAGGAACTGGTTTTGTTGCTCTAAATGCACTAAAATGAGGTTAGGCAAGATAAATTTTCTGTCCATTTTGCATGCTTTGCTTTGCTGCCACAAGTGTTCAGTCTCCAGTTCAAAGAAAGCCAGCCCCTTGCTTGGATCCAAAATCTAAAATGAAATCAACAACTTTCAAATGAATGTTTAATTGTAGCATTTTATGGATGTTTCCCTTCCCTTTTCCTCTGGTTTGTGCAGACCCTGCTAAACTCAGAATGACTCCAGATGGCTTCAAAAAGGTGAGAATTTGTTCTCATGAGAACAAATATTCTAGAAACCACTCAAACTTTGTGCTGCTATGCACACCAAAATAAGTTTTTGTGATTCACTCCTGGCGAGATGCAGCTGTGTCTTACTCTTTGCTGTCTTCTGGTTACTTAAAATTCTCTTCTGGGAGCCATCTACAATGATTTTCTGGTTGAAAGCCAAGACATGAGCTTGCTTCTGGTATGCTGTGTATTACTGGCTCAATCCTTTCAGCCCCCAAAGAACAGTTTTAGAGTCATAAAACCAAATAATAGATCAGTTTTCGGATCATAAAAGCAAATAATAGATGCTTAGTGTTCATTTCTAGTGTGAAGAAGCACAGGGAAAGACTTTGGTCAGACACAGTTGAAATCTTTGACTGAATGTGGATTGCCAGAGTTCACTGGAGAGCTGGGGCACTGTCTAAATCTAGCTATTGAAGGCTTCAATTTGCTTATTTAACAAAATAAGCAGAACTGCAACATTAAGGCTACCTCATGGGCTGGTCTCAGGAAGGTTTGAAAAGGTAGAAAATGCCTCTATTAGCAAAATATACATATTAGAAACCAGGTTTTTCTGTTCTTGCTTGGTGTCTGCTTGACGCATCTAGAGATTTGGTCAAGCTTGGAAATTAGTGTTGTGTGTCACAGACATGTTTTATGAAAAATCCTTTCCTTAGGATTTTTTCTCCTGAGAAGTTGAGAGGCCTCAGGAACAAAATGTAAACAATTATTATCTGCTGCTGTGGAATGCAACAAGTAGATCTGTAATTAGTCTCATGTGGTTGTTTTTCATTAATGGCCAATCCCAGTCAGTTGTCCAGACTGTCTTGGTCAGTCACAAGCCTTTGTTATGATTGTTTTTCTATTCTTGGCCAGCCTTCTGATTAAATCCCTTCTTCTATTCTTTTAATGTAGTTTTAGTATGATATATACCATAAAATAATAAATCAAGCCTTCTGAAACATGGAGTCAACATTATTTTCCCTCATCCTAAGACCCCTGCAAACAGCACTACAGTTGTGTACCAAGTTCTTTCTTTATTTGCCCTGTTTGACTTCACATACTTAGTACAAGGATGACTTTCACTTGCAACAAAGCTGGGTTCCTCATGTAAAAGGGACTTTTAGTGTTGATGTATTGCTATAATTCCCCTCAGTGTCTGTCTCCCCAGTGGATATGAGTCTCTTCCAGCCTGATCTGGAAATCTTCAGCTCAGGCTGCCACAGCTTGTGCTTTTATCCCTGGAGGTTCATCCTCCAGAGCCACAGCCATCCCACGAGGACCTGTCACATGCATCAGGCTGCAGCAGCCACACCACCTTGGAAAACAAGCCAGAGGAGTTCAGTCATGCCATTCCAGCAGTGGCATCAGCTTCCCAAAGCCATGGGATTTTCAGGGCTTTGGTTTATGGTTTTAGGGTGGCACACTCCTGATGCAGTATGCTCTGGGTGGGAGGAGAGTGTGTTATAGTTCCAAGCAAAGGAATGCTGTTTTGAAGGGTATTGATATGATATCATGTAGCCTCTGGCAATTTCTATCTGCCTTTTTTTTTTTTTCTCTCCAGTGGTGAAATTCACTCTGTTCTTCATTTTCTGATTTTGATTTTCTTTGAAGTTTTTCTGTTTGAAGAGATGAATGCTGGAGTACTGTATCCCATATAATAGCTCCTCTGTTGTGCCTGATTTCCATTCAATGGCATGCTATGGTGTTTTATACAGCAATGTGGCTGATCAAAGGCATTTTGTGTCATTGCTGTAGTCATTAATGCCTTCTCAGTATTGTACGTATGAACATTAAGACTCTGGCATACCTGAGCTTTTTGTCTGAAGAAAGTGTATGTACAATGAAATATTGCCCTGTTCTCAAGCTCAAACTATGGTTTGCTGAAAGTGGTTTCTTGCAGTTATATGAATATTTTCATGGTGGGAAAACAGCTCCAGTTTGTCTTTTTCTGGAGGTAAATCCTTTGAGCTCAGTGACCTAAAGTCTATTATTTTAACTGCTAAGTCATATCTCCCTCTACGAGGTAAATGAGTGTATTCTGTAAGGAAGTTGCCTTTGAATGTGTTTGTTTTCCTCCTCAAGTGTGGAAACATTTCCCCCCCCCTCAAAGGAGTGTTCTGTTGTATCTGCAGAGCAGCATTTCACCCTCTGAGAACTTCACACCTCAAGCATCACACCCCAGAGTGTTGTCCTTTTAAACTGAGGAAATTCAAGTTTTGCAGAGATATCTCTGAGCAGGGGAATTTCTCACTCCTCTGTTTCGAGGCTTACACACATGATGCCACAGATACAGAGCAGTCAGCATTTCTTTTATAAAACATTTTTCAGAAAGATGTGCAACTCAGCAAAAAATCTCTGTTCTAGACTGAAATGTGACATATAAATGGCATGCCTGGGAGCACTGCTGCTCTTCCTTGTAAAAATGTTTCAGCCTGTGTTTGATGAATATACCTATGGCCTTTGTCAACTGCAGATTTTTTGCCACATTCTTGAGCTTTGATTTCACAAACTGTATTCCCCTTCTGTCTGAGAGATACCATTTTAACAACATTTCCTTCTTTTTTCTCCTCTCGGTTTCATACCCTCACATCCTGAGCCTTCCCTTCACAACTCTGCAGGGCATGGGACTGTACCTGTCCTGTAAAGAGATTATAGACAGGAATCTCCTCATGCCTGTAAAAATATATTAAGTACTAAAACCATAAGATTTAGAGGGGCAAAAAATGCACTTGCTCCCTAGAGACTTACTTCATCTGAATGCTGTCAAAATTTTGCATGCTTGAAAGATGTTTCAGCCCAAGGATACAGGGAATTTGTTTTGGGATGAGGGGTTCAGGTTTACCATGGCTTGCTGCTGTACTTGGTATAGTCCTTTAGAACAGATGTCCTGGGCTTTCAGGGTGCTTGTGGCCAGAGAGAAAGGACGAAAATGCAGAGGGGAAAAGGAAGAGGTGGGATAATTGATTCACAGGGATAAGGGCAGGAATATGTAGGTAGGAGACAAACAAGTCTGTAAGCAGAGCCAGAACTCCAAACCTGAAAATAGAACCTGAAATAAATTTTTCCTTTCCCTGGAGGTTTTGAAACTACAGGGTTACAAAACCAGGGAGTAAAAAACTAGAAAATGCTACTAATATTTTCTTTCAGTCCGATTCTGAGTGTACTTCATGCAGATTTTCACAGAATCATATTGATTATGTTTTCTGCAAGCAGAGCTTGGAAATTTTCTTAAATGTGTGTGCTAAATAGTTGGAGCCAGCCCCTGATTACAAGATTTTTGGCAAGGACTTTCTCTGTGCTACCCATTTTGTGGTCATTTGTGTTCCCATCCACAGCAGTTGCCAATGTCCACAGGCAGAAGTGAAACTGTTAAGTAGCTGAACCATTTCCCAAGACAATTCATGGTTCTTATATTCCACACAAAATCGGTTTCAAGTGTCCCATTCTCACCACTCTGTCAAAATACACCAGAAAAATATGTGTGTTCTTTAATCTCCCCCTTTTTTTGCATCAATGCCTTGCAATGAATGCTTATGAAAACAATGAGAGTCACACAAGATCTCTGTGTAGGGTAGGGCTGTCTTTATGTTGAAGATTGTTTTTTCATGCAATCTATTTCTCTGAAAGCCATTATTAGATCATATTATTGAGCCCCTTTTTAGGGAAACACCTTGCTTTTCCTTCTTCCAGGAGCACCCACTGACTGAGAGAGGCACCATACTGTTACTCTTGTCAATAATGAAAGGGGATGGAAACCACAGTTTCAGGGCCTGAGCTGTTTTCCAGTGCAATCAACTGAGAAGCTCTTAGTGACATCCAGGAGCATTAGATGGGCCCTGAGGGTGGAATTCACCTCTGTGCAGAGGGCTGCCTCTAAATGATCCACCATTTACATCCTTGCTCATGTCCTACTTGGAACACTTAAGAGACATTTTAAAGTTTCCTTACAGAATTACAGCTTTAGGAAGCAACAGTGATGTTGTCATTGTGCTCAAGCCACAAAAGTTTCCACTCTGTTCTGAAATATAAAAATATTCCCCTTGCTTTCTCCTTATGGATCTGAGGGAATGGTGATTTGCCCTGGTCATTGCTAACTGATTTTTAGAGGGGAATATGAATGCAGAATGGAACTCATGGTGGACCTGGCAGTGATCTCAGAGCTCTTTTCCAACCTTAACGATTCTGGGGTTCCATGAGCTCTGGCTTCCTGCAGGTTGCGTTTGGGTAAGCAAAGTTTTGCTCTTGAATGGTGAGGAAGAGGTGAGTTTTCATACATAAACCTAACTGAGAGCAAAGCCAAGATTAAAAGAGGGAAAAGTGCTAATAGAGAGTCAGTGGAGGTAGTTCATGGTGTGTGGCTGCAGTTTGTCAACCTGATCACTGCTCTTGACAAGGTGGGGACTTGCAGGCCCTTTGTACCATGACACACCTCAGTGATACTGAAGGATGTTTTTCCATTTCCATCAATCCTAGAACCCAGAAGGGTTTGTATTTGAAAGGACCTTAAAGCTCATTTGTTCCAACCTCCTGCCATGGGCAGGCATGCCTTCCACTATCCCAGGTTGCTCCAAGCCCTGTCCAGCCTGGCCTTGAATGCTTCCAGGGATGAGGCATTTTGTCATTCTTGTTGTCTTCAAAAGAACTCTCTTGCCTTTTTCAGTTCCATAAGGCAACAATGGGAAAGATGGAGAGAGACTCTTTACAAGGGGCTGGAGTGACAGGACAAGGGCTAACACCTTCAAACTGAAAAAGAGTAGGTTTACATTAGATATTAAGATTAAATTCTTCCCTGAGGGGATGGTGAGGTCCTGGCACAGGTTACCCAGAGAAACTGTGGCTGTATCCCTGGAAATGTCCAAGGCCAGGTTGGGCAGGGTTTGGAGAAACATGGGATAGTGGAAGGGTCCCTGCCTATGGCAGGAGGTTGGAACAAGATGTTTAAGGTCCCTTTCAACCCAGGCTGTTCCACGATTCTATGAAAACCAATCTGACTAACAAAACTCAAGCCAAGTTGATATCCTTTTTGGCAAGTGGTGTTGTCAGGCTGCCATTGACCTAAACAACCTTCTGCTTTATTTCCCAGACAGGACCATCCTGGTGGATGTGGCTCTTCCCCCTCTGAGAGGACTCTACATCCTGGGGACCCTCGAGTTCCCCAGCAACTCCAGCAATGTCCTGAGCACAGCCTGTGTCGTGGTGCTGGGGGGTGTGCTGAGAGTGGGTGAGTGAACAGCTGATCTTTGGGATGCCTGGGGGTTATTTCTGCTCTTGATAGGGAAAAAAAAAACTGTGGAGAATGACTTAAAGTGTCACCATAAACATGCTGTCCAACCTAATGCCCCATGGCTATCTGGATATCTGCAGTTTGGACACCCAGGATCCATGGGAAGCAGGATGATTATCCACTGGAGCTAATTACCTATTCCTTTAATGGCAACTGCACCCCACTCCTGGTTTCACCGGGGCAGAGATTTTATCTGATATGTGTAAAAGCCCTCCCTGCTCCCTGTGGGGGTTGCTTTATGAGACAGTAATTCCTCAGGGCAGGATCTGCCCCAGTGTTCAGGCAATGCCTGGTGCCTATGGGCATTGATAGGACACTTTTTGTGACACAGAAATATTTAAAGCCAACATAAACAGAGTAATGAAGAATTCCCTGAATGCCTGGAAATCCTGCTGTGGTGTGAAACAGCTGGATTCAGCACATTTGTTCCTCTCATCCCTCTGTACAGATGAGCACCAGGACCACAGGAAGGTACCACCTTGCCTCTACCTCCAGCTGTTTCACAGTCCCCAAAGTCACCAGGGCTGTTCCACATTATTTACAACAATCAGGATTGGTGTTTTTCCTCTCTGAAGTAATTACGCACATAATTCCTTTTAAATATCAAGGTTTCTAAAGCCAGGCATTATAAATACTTACAGGAATCCTTAGGACGCTGGGATCACATTGTTGATCATTGTTTGACCTTTCTCAAGATTGGTTTCATGAACTTTAAAAAGAGAATTTGTTTGTGTAATCACCTCCTGAGGAAGTCTGCTTCAGTATTTGTTTGTTGTTAATCTCAAGGGACTGTTTAGTTAATATAGTACCGGCCAAAAAAGTTATTTTGCTGTCTTGTGTTTTTCTTTGGAAAAAGAGGTTGGAAAGCATAATCTGGGAGGTTAAAAAATATATATACTTAAAACCTGTCAGTCATTTCTTACTCAGACTCCTTTGCACTTTAAATATGGTTTCATATTGGTTTTAAGAAAAAGCATGTGTTCATTGCTAAAAACACTTATTAAAAAAACATTGAGGCACTTTGCTGCACAAACTCCCCTCCAGCACATCTGTGAGTAGTAATGATATTAAAAGCCAAACAGGTATTTGCAGCTGCTGAGTCGCAGTCCAGCGTCTCCTGGAGAGCTGTCCTTGTTTCAGCTGTGAGATGATGGATAGAGGCTCTGCAGGTTTCCCAAATCTCATTTCTCTGCCTGCATGTAGAGCTGGGAGTGCCTGTTTCTTCCTGCCTTCCCCTTTCCCTTCCCATGTGTTCGAGGCCTTACGGAAACGTCTTGGAGCCCATCTGTCCAACCCTGCCTGTTCCACGCCTGAAGGAAGGGTTTTGAAGCCCATCTGTCCAATTCCACCACACCCTAAAGAAATCCTGACACAAAATAGATAATGAGACAGTTTAGTAAACAGATTTAATAGATGTGGACATCAGCATTCAGCATTGCCTGAGCAGGATCTCAGGTCGGCATCACGTGAGCCAAATCCCCAGGTCCTGCCTGCTGCGTAATTTCTCCATGCCCTGTTTTCAGTGTAGCAATCTATAGCCACATGCTGTTCCTTCTAATTCTGTGGCCTGGGACAAAGACTTTCTGGTAAAGCTAGAGTATTTAGTTCCCTTGAACTTTTAGAGAACAAAGACCAGTTTAGAAATTCATCTTATCTGGTTTTGGTGTCCTCCAGAGCACTTGACTTCTTCTCTGCAGAGAGAAAACAAAGTCAGAAGTTAAAGTCATGACCATAAGTGTATAGCAACTAAATGATGATGGAAAATATGTAACAAAGGGAAAAAAAACAGTGTAAAATTGGAGTTTATCAACCATAACAAGAATCTAATTAATTTTATTGAAACAGTGATTTACAGGCAAACTGGGATGAGAAAGTAGTGATGGTTGGGAAATCAGATTTTTTGGAACACCATTGACTATGCAGGGTCAATAATTACTTTTCTCTTTAATATATGATCACAATCCATGTGAATGATGATCCCTGGAAGATGTGAGATGATTTAAGATCCACAAAGAACTCTGTCAGAACTCTCAGAAAACCCAAAGGAAAATGTGTGGATCTACCCTCACAGGAATTTCTCTGGGTGCTCCTAGACCTTTAATGTTGTTGGATTCAGGGAAACTTTCTGATTATTTCTACTTTCATAGTCCTACCCCTAAGATAAGGAGTTTCTCTCTTTCACTTTATCCTTCAAAGTCTTTTATTTTATGGTGATGTTTGCAGTAGAATTTTAGTAACACCATTTATTTCTATTTCTCTCTACTATGATATTGTAAAAATTGGCTATTTTTCCAGCTTATAAAAGGAAGTTTGAGGTTCAGAGAGAAAGTGAAGTGCTAAATATCTTTAGCACATCTGTGTCAAAACAAGGTAAGAAATGATGAGTTCAACATCTCACAGTTGTTTTTCCATTCTCAGCCAGGATGATTCTGTCCATTTTAACCCACAAGCATTAAAACTCAGATGATATGTGCAGAAAGTGCCCTGTTCCACTGCTGAGCAAAGCCCCCAGCTCCCAATAAAGCTGAAGGAAATGTTGAAGTTCACTTGGCACACATTGATCTGTTGGACTCATCCTGAACTAAACTGCACTCAGCTGCTCTTTGCTGGCAGGCCGATTTTGCTTTTTATAGTAGAGCTCGCCAAGTAATTATCCAGATAGGATTTCTCTTTTTATTTCAACTTGTCACATTCTCTCCTTCACATATCTCCTGATGGCTGCTTGTCAGTCATGTCACTCATTGGAGGCAAGAAGCCTAAGGTCATCATTAGCTCATGGCTTGATTGTCTAGAGAGAGAACCCCAGACAATTCTAATGCCCTTATCTTGCTTGTGGTGAGAACTCTAATGCATTTATTCCCCCTCTTTTCCAGAAAGAACCCCCATACTGCTTTGTCAAAGGATAAATCAGTGTATTTCATTAAATGGCCATGTGTTAGCAGTAAATAAAGAGCAGTAATTAGAGCACCAGTGAGTTTCACCAATTTACTGTCTTTTCCAACTTCTCCAGCACTTCTGTTGTGTGGGTCCCATATTTGGCTCTGGGCTGAGTCCCACCCTGCACACACCATCCCTGCACAGCTGTCCAACTTGTATGAAGAAGGGATTCTGTTGGTGTAACGAGATGCGTTTTCATTCCAGATCACAGAAAAAAAATTGGTTTGAAAAGTTCATTGGAGTGTTTGTATTCCCTTCAATGACTGTATTCTCTTCCTGAACCCCTCAGCCTCTGTTTGGCTTTGACCCCTTCCAGGACCTTCAGTTTCTTTTAACTGATTGCTCCATGTAGGGAAGGGATTTGGTTCACATGTTCTAGACACCCAAATTTAGGTGTAATCTGGATATCAGCACATGAGCTGCTGCTGTTCCAGTAGAGGTCTATCCAATATAACCAGTGGAGCCCCTGCAGTCAGTGGGACTGGTTGATAAAGGTATCTAGAAAAAATCTACATTTTAAAAAATTTTAAAAAACCCATTAAAATATACATTAAAAAACCTGAATGTAGGTATATGATTCTCCCCAGAAATATGTTCAGTTGCCTAATTATAAGGATTTCCTATCTTTCTGGGCACCCTCAGCTGTCTCCTCCTGCCTGCAACTTCTGCTTAAAAATTCCACTCTTCAGTCATTTATCCCTGTCTTATATCTGCCATCTTCCAGAGAGGATTTGGAGGGTGCAGGGACTGTCAGATCCCATCCTACTTGTCTCACCACTTATTCCCCATTCACCCCCCACTTCTGGCTATTGGTTCCTACTCCACAGCTGTGGAGATGTGGAGCTGAGGACTTCTGAAATCTTCTGTATTTTTGGCAGAAAGAGGCCACAAAGTGAGGTCTCCTTGTTTGGCTGCTATTCCAGGCTGCTTTCCAGAGTGAACACCTGAAGGAAGCTCCAGAAGAGAACCAACAGTAGGTGCTGTCCTGCTGGGTATTGATCATGAATAAAAGCTCCTCAGACTTTCTGGTGAAAATATGACACAGTTTTTAAAATAGCTGGGTAGTTAGAGTCCAAGAAGTTTTGGATTCAGGAAACAGAGATAGAGGAGATGGTCCCAGCAAGACAAGATGGCAAAGTCTGTTTGCCAGGTGAAGGAAGGAGATCTGTCTCAGAGATTTCGTTGCTCTTATATGCAACAGCTGTTTCAGAGTGTTATGTTGTGAAAAAAAGAGAAGGCTAGAAGGGAGGAAACACCCACTATTCTAGGAAAGAATTGAATGGGTTTTGCTATGGCACAAAACCCCAAACAATACAGCAAAAATCTGTCAGGAGGAACATCTGGAACAGAACTAAAATATGAAAACAATGGAAAATGCTTTTAAAACTCAACAAACTAGATCCAGACCACAGTTCAGGATAAATGAAAATCTGAGTAGAAAAAAACCACATCTCTATATCTGTTCTCCTGTTTATTCCCTCCTTTTTTCTCGTAGTAGGTTTTCTCCTCTCCAGGGGTTGGACCTGGATGGTGAAGGATTCTGAACCAGCTGAAACCATTGTGCTAACAGATCTGTGTTACAATCTCAGCATTTGCATCTCACACTTCTTCAGGACAGCATGTGTCAGTGGTGAATTTATTAACACATCAGGTTGTTTATTAACACAGGATTATCATAAATGATTGGGTTTTCTTGCACTGTGTAGTGCAGTTGGAAGAACGTGTTTGTGGGAGTCCTGCCTCTGTCTTTAGTGCCTCCTGACCTTTTCTGCACGTCTCACCAGACATTTCCATCTTTTGATAATTTCCAGGTTGCAAGCATCCTTTTTCCTGGTTCTCTGCCAGCAGCATATTAATATTTCACTTTATGATCAATGAGGTTGCTCATCAAATTGCCAGGGCTTCCAGCTGGAGCAGAAGCATGAAAGGGAATCTATTTCCACTCATCTCATGCAGGATGGGGAATTGGGCAGCTTGGTGTGGTCTTATGTAGGCTTTTCTCACCACAGAAAAGTGGGACAAGAAATCTGAAGTTTTCACAACCGAAGTCCAAAGATGGACACTTAAAGCCCAGATTGTTCCCTTATGTGTTGCAGAAATCATGATTCCTGTTGTTTGTGGCAAGTTTGCTGTATCCAACAAAATTATTACAAGATCTGTGATTTCATTGCTGGTTACTTCATAAGGTTCTGAAACTTACCCAGCTCTGTGACTTGTGTGAATCAACTATGTTGGAGTCCCCTTATGAGTAAGCTGAAGTAGCTGCTGCTTCCACATCTTCATTTCCATTCTGCTGGAATCTATTTAGACTTAGCCAAAGTGTGTATCTGAGACCTTACTCAGCTTTTCCCTTTATTTTTCATTCTTCCCCATTCATTCCCAGAGAGATTCTTACCTTTTCAAGACCTCTTGCTTTATTATGTTCAATATTAGAGAATCACAGAATGGATAAAGTTGGAATGGATCACTGAAGATCATCGAATCCAACCACCTTTGCTCAATCAGGGTCCCCTAGAGAATTCTTAATTTTTTTCCTAATTCTTCACTTCTAAATTCCTGCTGACTTTCCTAGAGCATCCTTGTAATTGTTCTCTCCAGTTGTGTCAGTTTATCTGCTTACTTTCAGTATCCTCACACAAATTTGGGTCCCTAATAAAACATGGAATGCCACAGGGTTTGCAGGACCAGCCTGGTTGAGTCCATGTCCCCATTCCAGTCACTCAGGCTGTAAATTAGTGTGTGCCATGTTCCTGCTGCACTTGTGTAATTTGTTAATCACAAAGTTTTGTGCTACTAAGCCAAGTGCCTTGGAGAAGCCAATTATATTATAACAAAGCTATTATCTTTATCAACTAGACCTGTAATCTCATTAGGAGATGATAACAAGGAAGTTTCACAAGACCTTTTTTTCTATAAAAGCAGGTTGATTGGCATTAATTATATCATCCACCTTTAATGATTTATTAATTGTGTTCAGAGTTGGACATTCCATTTTTATTTATTTTTCCCCCAGAATCAGTGTCAAGTTGACAGGCCTGTAATTACCTGGGGCTCTTACTTTTATCTTTGTTTGAAATATTGGCACAATATTAGCTTTTTTCAAGGACTCTCAGACATCATGAGTGATCCCAAAATTATTGAAGAGTCCACCTTAATAGTCCAATGGGTTTCCTGTAAAACTCTCTGTTAGCACTTGCATCAAGTTACTAAAATCTATTAATTTAAACCCATGGAACTATTGATGGCAATAAGTAAGTATTAAGCCTATTTTTCTTCTAAATATTCTTAAAAGAAGCAGATTTTTTTCTACTAATTGGTGACTACTGTGTTCTTTTGTGTCATTTTCTAATTACAGTTTCCAGACACTGAAGAATTTCTGTGAATATTATCTTCCCTTTTGAATTTTATTTTATTTTCCATTATAAATAGTTTTATTATGATCTTTGTTTTTCACTCTGACCATATCCTTTCTTTGTGTGGTTTTGGCTTTCTTTTTTTAACAAGGGTATCATTTTTTAATGTTGTGCTTTTTTGGACTAAAAGTTATGATTTTTAGCTAAATGTAGATGTAAATCTTTTAATGGAAGGAGAACTTCCAATTCATCCTTTAGAATCCCCACTTCCAATCCTTTGTACATGATTGTTAAGTCTGGAAGCCTACTTAAAAATTGTTTTAAAACTGAGCTGAAAATTGGGTATATGAGATGGTTTTAACTGACTTAACTATAATAGTAAATGCTTTGTAACCAGGTGTAAAAAACATGAGAAATTATGAAAGCATATTTGGAAACAACCTAATTCCTTCTTTTCCTCTGTTCAAAACACAGTTTTGTGAGTTTAAACAAGGAAATCAAACCTGGATTGGGTGGACGATGGACACTGGAAAATACTTCCATCCATGTCCCCAGAGAATATACATGTTCACTGGTGTGAGATATTAGATGGGGAACATGCAAGTCTTGTACTGTTTGCCTTTTAAAGAGTTGTACAGAGAATTTAAATATCCTCAGTTATCAGTCAGATGCTGGTGGGAAACAATTTATTGTTTTATTGATTTCACTTAAGTAAAAAAAAAAGGCTCTTAAAGCAAAGTGTTTCTTTAGGATACAAAATCAGCTCTCTTTTCCAAACTAGTAATTTTTAAATATTAAAAGAACATGACAGGCCAGCTAATTTTGTACAGATACATATATATATATTTTAGTTCTACATCTGCTGCAGTTTTCTGTTGCATAATTGATTTAATCTCTAATTTTAAAGGAACGCTGAACTCCTTTACTGGACTCCGCATACATTTCTCCAGGGCAAAAACTGTCCTACTTTTTCCTCCTTAGTATCTGTGTAGTGCTGGGCCATTTTCCTCTGAAACTGTAAACTACCCTTGGTGAAAGAAATGAAGGCAAAGTTGGAATACAGTTTACTGTGCAGTTATCCCCAAAACTTCTTGGGCACTTTATTTTTCTCTAATTTTTTTCCTCAATCTTTCAATTTTTCCCATCCTTGCTGCATGATTACCTTTCAACTGGTGAAGGAGCAAAAAAGCAAAAACTGCTTGAGAAAGGAAATACTAATTCAGCCATTTAGGTATTTCTTTAAAATCAGATTCACACATATTCCCCCCCCTAGTTTCCCTTTGTTTTTAGAATCACAGAAGCCATGGATACTTTTGTCGTGGGTTTGATGCTGTTTTGTCTTTATTGCAGGTTCTTTGCAATATCCCCTAGAATATCCCCTAGAAAGGGATTTAAAGCTGCTGTTCCTTCTTCGGGCTTCTGAAGGGATTTTCTGTGATCGTCTGGAGGATATAAATGTGCACCCAGGGAGTATTGGTATGAAACATGAAGTCCACATTTCATAGGAAACTAATTTTTGGTAATATCCAAATCTACCACTGTTGAGACTGTTACTCTTTGGTACAGATAAACTTCAAACAAAGGTACACAAATTTTACAGCTAACATTAAATCTTCTGGGATATATCATCTCTATGAAAAGTTTCTGTATTTTGGGTTTGTCCTCTGATTTTGGATCCCTTTTCCAGAGGTGGGGGGGAAAATGTTCATTGTCCAGAAAGATTAATAATAGCCACATAATTTTTGTACCTTTCATTCCTCAAGTTTTTTACCTAATTTCTTTACTTAGAATTTTTTTTAATGGTAGATATCATTGTCTGCAACTCCTTTAAATCTAATTTGTGTCAATGAGACTTCTGTGGTAAAATCCCCTCTCTTGCCTGTACATGCAATGATCATTTTACTTTATTGAGGACTTATTGCTCCTTCACTTTGTATTTTGAGTGTTCTTACACTTCTCAGAAAATATAAAAACATACTTTAATAAATACATAGATTTCATATACTTAGTTATTGCTTCAGTTTTTCTCAAGTCTCTTTTTCTTTAACCTTTGAAATCCTCCTTCTGTTCTTTCTTTTTTTTTTTTTTCCCCCAGGAGTTTATGGACAGGTGCAAATTTATAGTGCTTATCCTAAGATGCCTTGGACACATCTGGGAACTAATGTTGCTCCTGGCAATGAAAGGTGGTATTTTGGCTAAATATGCTTTCAAATATTAAATTTTGGCTGCTGTTGCTATGGTTTGTATTTAATATTCCTGTGAGTTGCATTATTCTTTCTCTTTGTGATGGGGTCTGTTTGAATTCTGTATAGATAGAATAAAAAAACCTAAGTTACAGAAAATTGCATTATGATGGAAAAGCTGATGATTTTTAAGGTCCCTTCCAACACTAATTCTAAAGAAATCTAAATTCCAAGGATGAATCAAGCTGAGAATTCCTTCCTTCCTTCCTTCCTTCCTTCCTTCCTTCCTTCCTTCCTTCCTTCCTTCCTTCCTTCCTTCCTTCCTTCCTTCCTTCCTTCCTTCCTTCCTTCCTTCCTTCCTTCCTTCCTTCCTTCCTTCCTTCCTTCCTTCCTTCCTTCCTTCCTTCCTTCCTTCCTTCCTTCCTTCCTTCCTTCCTTCCTTCCTTCCTTCCTTCCTTCCTTCCTTCCTTCCTTCCTTCCTTCCTTCCTTCCTTCCTTCCTTCCTTCCTTCCTTCCTTCCTTCCTTCCTTCCTTCCTTCCTTCCTTCCTTCCTTCCTTCCTTCCTTCCTTCCTTCCTTCCTTCCTTCCTTCCTTCCTTCCTTCCTTCCTTCCTTCCTTCCTTCCTTCCTTCCTTCCTTCCTTCCTTCCTTCCTTGTTTCCTTGTTTCCTTCCTTCCTTCCTTCCTTGTTTCCTTCCTTGTTTCCTTCCTTCCTTGTTTCCTTGTTTCCTTGTTTCCTTGTTTCCTTGTTTCCTTCCTTGTTTCCTTCCTTGTTTCCTTGTTTCCTTGTTTCCTTGTTTCCTTCCTTGTTTCCTTCCTTCCTTGTTTCCTTCCTTGTTTCCTTCCTTGTTTCCTTCCTTGTTTCCTTCCTTCCTTGTTTCCTTGTTTCCTTCCTTCCTTGTTTCCTTGTTTCCTTCCTTCCTTCCTTGTTTCCTTGTTTCCTTGTTTCCTTCCTTGTTTCCTTCCTTGTTTCCTTCCTTGTTTCCTTGTTTCCTTCCTTCCTTCCTTGTTTCCTTCCTTGTTTCCTTGTTTCCTTGTTTCCTTCCTTGTTTCCTTCCTTGTTTCCTTCCTTCCTTGTTTCCTTGTTTCCTTCCTTCCTTGTTTCCTTCCTTCCTTGTTTCCTTGTTTCCTTCCTTCCTTGTTTCCTTCCTTGTTTCCTTGTTTCCTTCCTTCCTTGTTTCCTTCCTTGTTTCCTTCCTTGTTTCCTTGTTTCCTTGTTTCCTTCCTTCCTTGTTTCCTTGTTTCCTTGTTTCCTTGTTTCCTTGTTTCCTTCCTTGTTTCCTTGTTTCCTTGTTTCCTTCCTTCCTTCCTTCCTTCCTTGTTTCCTTGTTTCCTTGTTTCCTTGTTTCCTTGTTTCCTTCCTTCCTTGTTTCCTTCCTTCCTTGTTTCCTTCCTTCCTTGTTTCCTTGTTTCCTTCCTTCCTTGTTTCCTTGTTTCCTTGTTTCCTTGTTTCCTTGTTTCCTTTCCTTCCTTGTTTCCTTGTTTCCTTGTTTCCTTTCCTTCCTTGTTTCTTTGTTTCCTTTCTTCCTTGTTTCCTTGTCTCCTTCCTTGTTTCTGCCTTTCAGCCAGGCCTAACAAAGCCTTATTGGAAGAGTTCCCACCAGGGTAGAGGTGTCATGTCAGCATTTAGAGAAATGATTGTGAAGATGAGCAGTGGGAGCACAAAGACCTCACCAGCAGTGCTCATCTGTTGTGAGCTCTCTCAGAGCTGTGCATTCAGTGCAGATTAATTGTTTAGGAATTGCTGTGTAGCTGATCCTGATCCAAACCCTGCAACTTCAGAATCACCCTCTGGAAATTCTTCTCCTTCCCTGACTGAGATGGGAGATCAGAGTAAGCAGATTCTGACTGAAGCATGCCAGTTAAACACTTGGATGAAATGGATCCAGGCTAGATCTGGGTTGCTGCCCAGATATTTTATGTGAAATATCATGAGGTGCTAAGATACAAGTGTTTGGAGTTAATGTATGCGCATTAAATATAGCACAAAGAGTTGTTTTAGTTGTTAAAAGAAAGGAAAAAAAAAGCCAACCAAAAACAATGCCTTATTTTTCATTAAAAATCTACCAATAGCCAGCTAAGAGTTCATGTGGTTGGATACAGGAAATAGGTAAAGTAGTGCTGGAATATGAAAACTGAAGGAAAATGAAAGCTGAAGGAAGTGGATTTTATTGAAGGAGAGGAGCTGCTCTATATAATTTTCCAGTATGAATCAGCTAATCAGTTCAGAAAGGACTTTCCTGCCATTTCAAAAGATATGCAGTGATTCTACAAAAAAAAAAAAAAAGAAAAGAATTAATAAATTAATAAGTTTTTTGGTGGATTTCTCTACTGAATATTCACTGGTATTGTGTACTAAGAGCTCATCTGGAACCTACTCATCTTTGAAAAATATTGGAGAAAGAGACTCTGGAAAAACTTGACAACATCCCTTTTAGTTTAGGACCTTTCTCTCTGCCCTTCTGTCTCTCTAGCCTGCATGTGAGGAATTGTCTGAATTCACTCAGTGCCCTTTTTCCTCAATAATTCCCTGAGGAGTTTGGATCATCACCTGGCCAGCAGCACTCACCCTGTAACAGGACAAGATGTTTATCAAATAGAGATGTACACTGCTCATTATGCATTTTGCTGTCTTTAAGCACTTTTATTTTCCTTATGTGAAGCTAAAAATCCCCTGAACTACTAATACAACTTTGACTGTAAAAGGGAATCTTCAGTTCAAGATTAAAACAAATAAATGCAGGACTCTGTGCAATGTTCAATAAAGTTTTAAGTGCTATTGCCTAGAGGGTGTTCAGCTACCAAGGGCAGGATTCAGGTTCCTAAACAGATGGTTTGGGCCCATTTGAGTGTCTTTGGGCTCTTTTGAGATGTTTTTGGGGTCCTTCCATGGCTGCACATTTGTCGCCATGAACGCCTCAGGAACCAGTCCTGTCTCCTGTCACATCTGCTGACTGATGTTTTAGATACCCTGGGATATCTCAGATAGCAAGAGGTGTTCTTGTTTAGGGAATCAAATCCTGCTCAAAGTGCCCAATTCAGATAACTGAGTTGCTTTTCACCCACTAATAGAGCACCAAGAAGCTCTGGTGGAAGCTCAGATTCCAAGTGCAGACAGCCACACGACCCTGCACATGGTTGTTGTCTAAATCCAAAGCTGACTTTCAGCTCTGCAGAATATTTCTGGCACCAAAAATGGTCTGAAATGTCTTTTGGAGGCAGCTTAAGCTCTGAAATGCTGTACTGGAACTGTATATGTTGTTAATCAATGGTGTGAAGTAGATGCTTCAGGATTAATTTCCTCCCACATATTTCAGACATCTGTTTTTGCAGAAAGCCCTAAAGGGGCTTTTCCTACAGCATAGCCTGTAGACTTTTTTTTTTTTCTTTTTTTTTTTTCTTTTCAGATCTCCCTGAGCAGAGCTGTTCATTTTTAATGAAATTTATGAAATTGTAAGTGTAATGACATTAAGTTTATATCATGGTGTTACAGGATTTTTGTGGAGGATGAAGTAGATTGGGATCAAGGTGGGGATATTGTGATCAGCTCTTCCTCCTATGAAGCCCACCAAGCTGAAGTAGTTACACTTAAAGAAGTCCATGGTCATAATATAAGAATTCATCAACATCTTCTGCACAGGCACATTGGTAAGGAAGGTTTCTTTCCTCTTTTTGAGAGTTTTCTTCTGAAATATTGACTTTCCATTTCATATCTCAACAGGATCAATTCTACGTCCTTGTGGTATCTTCATTTCTTTCTCCATGTACTTTTTTAGCTTGCTGATTCTAACATGAATTTCTGTGAATACAATCAATTCACTGCTGAATTGTTTGGGAAAACTTTCTGGTGTTTCAAGTTGAGCTGGTTCACAGACAGAGAAAGCAATTTTTCCTCTCCTAAAGGAAAAAAGAAATGTAGGATTTTAGGCCCTTTGCACAATTTCTATGGTATGTCAAAAACCTGGAAAAGAATTAAACCCCACCATTTTTTCAAATTTCAAAATAATCCTATTCATAAAGTTTAAAATACAAAATTTTATCAATTCCATGGCAAAAAAAACCAATGTATTTATAAACTAATATCTAAATAAACATAAAATCTGCATATATCTATTTTATGTGTAGACTGCATGGATCTATATTTTTGTGGAAAAGGGGATGCAGTGCTAATACACACTTACTTTTATTTCAACCTATAAAGTAAATTTATTACCATCTATTTAACAAAAGAAAAATAATTTTATTAACAATTCTGAACCTTCAAACCAAGGACTTTTCTTGTGCACATCAATGTTTTTTTAAATTTGATCTTTATTCCAACCAGTAGGCCCAGAAATTAGTGTAATGGATAAAAAGATCCAGAAACATCATGTTTTAAATGGTGAATATTTAAATGCCTGAGCCAGTAATCAAAGCTTCACTTGGAACTGAGCTCTGTTCTGCAATTATCCACAGTGTTAATCAACAGTAGCCTGCATGGCACAGCTTTTTATGACAATTGCATTTTTCAAACAAAATGTGCAGTTCAAAGCATAGAACATCTAGACTTTATTTCCAGTAGTTTATGCATTTTAGGGCTTTCCTTTTAGCTGATGTAGATATAATAAATGTATCATGAGGGGAATTTGAGTAATGCAGCAGTTGTTAGATACAGCTGAAAAAAAAAAAAGTACTGATGGAAAAATTAATGGGTAAATACTGAGTTTCACCTTGGCAAATGTAGATACTTGCAGGAAATGTTCACACATGAGCCAGTCTCTCTTAGCTCCCTGGAAAATTAAAGCAGAAAAATACATACAATACAGGCTTCTCACTTGTATTTTATCTGCCCCTAAAGCAGGTATATAAAATACACAAGAAATTGCACTTGAGATTTGCCTACTGCTCTCCACCATGCATAAAGCCAGTCTGGATAACTAAATTACATCTGCATGTGTCTAAAATCACCTGAGATTATCCAAACTAGACAGCTGCATAAACTTGAGAAAAAGTCTCCTTTAGAGAGGCATTGAAATAAATGTTTTAAAATCCTTTTAGAAAGCACACACAAGCCAGACTCTGTAGCAAAGAGGGTTTTGGCATTGACATTAGTCTGATCCTGAGGAAAATTCAAGGAGATCAACTCTGCAGTGTGCTGAAGAGTAACTCCAGCACGCAGAGCTTGGAAAAAATGAAGTGTGAACCTGTTCATTGCTTTGGCACCTGCACACCTCAGGGGAAAGGTTTAGCACCTCCTTGTTCTAAAAACAAGATATCTTGGTAAAATGTAAGCACACAGTGAATATTTGATGGGCAGGTGGCCTTTCTGGTGTTGTGTCGACGCACGCAGATTGTGCTGGGGGTGAAACACACCTGAATGTCAGCGCAGATTCTGCAGAGGAGCTGTCAGGATTTATGTCCCTCAAAGCACTGGCTAATAGGTATGATAGACACTTATCACATTTGCTTTCTTGCAACTCCCCAGGCCGTCCCCATGAGACAGAAGATGGCAGAAGCATCCCTTTGGCCGCAGAGGTTGGGCTCCTCACACGGAACGTGCAGATCCAGTTGGATGTGGCTTGTGCTGGGAGGATGCTGGTGGGACACTTCACAGACTCCAGTGGGATGGCGTTTGAAGGTAGTTGAGATTCACCTGTCCTCATCAAGCACACTGGTTTTGCCCAAGAAAGAGGTGCAGCAACATGTGAATCCATTCACATTTGCTATTAAAGTCAGAACAAAATGATTGTCGGCAAGTATGAAACATGAGCACCACTAAAAATTCATAAATGGATCCATAAATCCATAAATCATATGGAAGATATTTTAGGAAGGGCTGCTGTGTGCTTTGTAAGGTTTTACGATGTGTTTGTAGATATTTATTAACAAACACCCATCACAACAATACACTGACAAAGTACCTGATGTTATATGTCTGACTGTTGTTAATGTGGTTGTCCTTACCTGTTCTTATGTAATATTTATTTCACTTCATTTATCTCATTACAGGTGCTCTTCAACTCTTAAATGTTCAATTTTTGAATTTTGGGCCTCCTCAGCTTTCTGCCATTGAATTCAGGAATATATCCCAGGGATCCTCAGTGGTGTCATCCAGCATTAGTGGCAGCTGTGGTGCTGGCATTAAAGCAGTCGAGAGCAGTGGGATCTTGTTGCACAATAACGTGGTGTTCAACACCACTGGACCTGGCATTGATTTGGAAGGGAAAAATCACTCCCTCATCAGGACTCTTGTTATTCTGAGCAGGCAGCCAGCAGGTTCATTAAGCTGGGTTGCTGGCGTCAAGGTGAACCTGGCCACCAGTGTCTCCCTTCGTGGCAATGCTGTGGCAGGATCCGAGAGGATTGGTTTCCGTGTCAGGGGCCAGGAGTGTTCACTAGCTGGAGAATATTACAGTGAAAACGTGGCCCATTCGAGTCTCCATGGCGTTCACCTGTACCAGGAAGATGGATTTCAGACCTGCACTAGAATCACAGGCTTTCTATCCTATAAGAATTACGACTATGGTGTTATGCTCCACCTTGGAGGCAGCATTATTGTGGAAAATGTGGTGCTGGTGGACAACACCGTGGGACTCCTGGCCATGGTGCACTGTGCCAACACACAGCAATGCTACACTGGGAAAACATTCATAAAACTTAAAAACTCCATCATTGTTGCAACAAGCTCGACTTTTGACTGCCTCAGAGACAGGATCCAGCCTCACTCAGCTGATCCAACAGCCCAGGACCGACCCCCACATTACCCTCTAAGAGGCCGTGTTGGGATTTTATGGCCCACATTCAGCACCACTCCCAGCCAAAGGCCAGAGCATCCCTGGCACAAAGCTGGGAATTGTCCAAAAGCCCTGGGAATCATGAAGCTGAAAGGTTGGTCTTCTGCCTCCACTGGCCAGACTGTTGTGTCATTGCTTTTCTTTACTCATTTCATTATTTCCAATTGAAGTTTTAGCCTTCCACAGATGGACTATTAGAGAAATCAGAGTCTCAGTGAAATTGATAGCACAATTCTTCTACAACTTGATACAGTTTAATTGAGAAAAAATATTATTTGATAATTTTCACTTCCTGAATCTACTGCAGGATAATTGTTGCCCCTAGAAGTTGTGGCTGCCCCATCCCTGGAGGTATTCAGGGTTGGGTTGGATGGGGCTTGAAGCAACCTGGGATAGTAGAATATGTCCCTGCCCATAGTAGAGGGGTGAAATGAGATGATATTTAAGGTCCCTTCCAACCCAAACCATTTGATAATTATGTCTCGTGCTAATGTATAGATTCCATTTCACACATACCTTCCGTCTCTGTTACTTTTCCAATTGATTCATCTCTCTGACCCACAGCTGCCTCTACATAAATAAAGATACCAAATGTGAGAAATGAATATCATACTTTGGATAGAATTGTCACAGAACATAAGAACTACAACTCACAGAAGCACTTATGACCTTTATTGGTATAAGAGCTTGCACAAGAGGATAGAAGTCTGTTATATATCCTGGATCTTTGTTTCAAATTAATTTTTTCAGTCCCCAGAGCAACATTTGAATTTAGAAGAATCCTGATAACTGGTTGCAAAGGTGGTATCTAAATACCTCACTATATTCATGTCTTTATTCCTCACTGCTACTTACTTTTGCAAGAAAATTCATTATCCCCTTTTTACTGAGGAGTAAGAGAGGTAGAGAAAGACAAACAGACTTGCACAGAATCCTACAAAAAAATCATGGCACAATATAGATTTTGGAGCTGCATAAGAGTTGAGTGACAGAGCCAAGTATGTGTCATCACAGCCTGCTTGTTTTATATTAATCTCTGGCAAGTAGAAAAATCATCCAAGGCAGGTTGTTATTTAACTGGTTCTTACTTATTCAAATGAAAACATATTACATACTCTTGCTTTATGTTTTCTCTTTCAGTTACTATTTCTTTGATTTCATTTCCTATGGCATGACTTACTTTGTATCAACTCAGGATATAACTTAGCTACAGAGTATTCTAAAGCCACATGAAGATCTATGAACAATGATATTAGTCTGATTTAAAAATAATTTGCACAGATATATATGGGGGGCATGTTAATATGGAAAATATCACATGAAAAAAACCCAACTTTTTTATCTCTAGTTATGGCACTCTTTTAACCATTTTTCCTGTTTGATCTTCTCTTAATCCCTGGCAGAAGTCACCTTTACTGGTTTTACACAGAGCTGCTACAGTGAAGACAGGGATGTCTGTATCATGTCAAATTCTGATCATTTAGGCATCATGCCTCTCATCACAGCAGAGACATCAAGGATGTTACATGTCAGTGAGAGGGACATGTTCTACTTTCATCCAAAGAGGTAAAATGCTTCATTCTGAACTATCTTTTTTCAAAAAAAAAAACCAAAACCCCAAACACCTACAGCTTTGGAACTATCCTCCCCTCATGTCTGCTTTTGTACTGCACCTGTCTGACAAAAATGAGCAAGCTCTGACATCAAATAAATGTGCACAGAAAAACTCAAATACAGGGAAAAAAAAAAAGGAAATTGAAAAACACCACCAAATTTAGTTTAGGGCAATCTTTTACAATTTGAGTTTTGAATTCCATCAAGGTGCATCTCTGGATAAATCCTTTTGGATTTCTTCTTTTCCTGACATTTGTGTAGCAAAACAAGCCTCACATATCCCATTTCCTAAACCCCCATCCTGAGCATCTCTGACTTCTCAGCCTCAGGCTTCAGAAAATGTCAGGACCTCCAGGAAAAAAAACCCTGAGACAGGGAATGTCCTTTTGGTTGGGGAAGCGTGGCTTGATTTGTGCCTGCGAGATCACATCAGAAATGTTGATCAGTACCAGGCAGGCTGTGAGATGTCAAATGATTTCCAGAACTGCTCCTGCCCAGGGAGAATATCATCTGTGAGTGTTGAGGAGGGAGGGGAGAACTTCATCTGTAACCTTAAGTCACTGCTGGTTGCAGTGGTTTAGACATAGCACATCCAATGGAAACCACATGCCTATTTATTTATTGCAGTCACTGAACATGATGCAGAGGCTATGTCAGGAAAGCCTTGAAGTAGCAAAAAAAAATAATTCCAGCATGGACTCCACTTGCCAGTCAAAAATAATTGGAGGTGTCCCGCACTGCTATGTTTAGAGCCCCTCCAGCCTTCTGCCAGAATTTCTTATTTTATTCTATATTTTTGCTTTTTGCTCTGGGCGTTAGTTTGCGTGTAGATTTCTGAGCCCTGTCCAGCTTGTCAGCTCTCATTATGTTTCACTTTTCTGTTCATCCCACAATATTCTGCTGGTAGTGAGCTGCTGAATGCCCAGTCTACTGCAAGAGCTGGTGGTTTTCAAATGTGAGGAATGCACGTGGGTCACTGAATGCTTCCTTGGGATGCTGAGCCTCTGAGAGTGGTTACATCCCCCAGTGCTCCTCATGCAAGATCTGCATGCATTTATTTAATCCACCTTTGCAGCTGCTGAGCTTGATCCAGGATGTGGCTGCATGGTTCTGCTTCAGCATCCTGAAGGGAAATCTTGATGGATTTGTCCTGTCAAAGAGAAGATGAGCATTGCCTTGGAGCAAGAAAGGAAATAGAAACATCAGAGAATATAGCAAATCCATGAAGAACTTTGCTTGTCCTACTGGTAGACCTAACCAGCAGAAATGCTGGATGTGCTGAGAGATGGTCAAGAGCTGAACTGTCAGGATCAGAGGAGTCTTTGTTCTCTGCCTCTTTTGAGCTTGGCTGTCTGGGGGAATTGGCATTTTTGTTCCTCTGCCCTTACTGCAAATCTCTGCCTATACCTGTTTGCCCCATTCAAGGTACCAGAAATTGGTTTTTCTCAGCCTGAGACCAAATAATTCTGCATTTTCTTCAAGGTTTAATGTGTAGTAATCTGAAAATATCTCCAAGGACTTTGCTGGAGTACAAGTCTTTTTATTGTATTGAATTCTGCCATGGGTGTGAGATGCTCAGTTCACCAGTTCCTTTAAGCTGTGTTGAACCTTTTGTCAATCTGCAATTCAGCTCACTACATGTTAGTGTTTCAAAAATTAGACATGTTATTTAAACACACTGACCTCCTTCTATTGTCAATATAGAGCCTTGTTTAGGAAATTATTAATCTCAACTCATATTTGTCTCAGTGAGATGAGTTTCTCTCAACACCCCTGTCCTGTTATGGGTACCTTCCTCTGGCAGCCAGTAGTTAATGGCTTACATAGAAATTTATAGGCTTTTCTGGCTGTTCCAAGCCACTAATAATAATGTTACCTTTCCTACTTACCAGTGTACAAACCTCTAAAGACACCACGCTGCCTGAAAAGAGATGCAAAGGCTCAAGGAAAGCCCTTTTCAAGGATTTGGATGGAGGTGTCCTGCACCTGGAGCCACCTGTCTCTGTCTTCCCCAAGTCAGAGTTTGAATGGACACAGTTCTACTCAGAAGCTGGTAAGTGCCTATGCTGGAGGGAGTGTTTGCAAAGTCATGCAGAAACTTGAGCCATGAGATGTGACTTTCACTGAGACCTGCAGCTGAGGCTGAGGTCATGGTAGTCCCAATGTGTGTGATTCCTCTCCAGGCAGGATGTAGTGAATTGTGCTGTAGAAGGCTGGGGTTACTCAGTGTACAGGTCTGTGCCCACCAGTGCCACTCTGCCTCCTTGCAGTGTCATTTCACCCCACATCCTTAGCCTCTTTAGTGTCTGACTCACTAGATTGGATAGTAAAAATTTTTTTTTTCCCTGTGAGGGTGCTGAGACCCTGGCACAGGTTGCCCAGAGAAGTTGTGTCTGCCCTTGGATCCCTGGAATTGTCTAAGGCCAAGTTGGAGAGTGCTTGGAGCAGCCTGGGACAGTGGAAGGTGTCCCTGTTCATGGCAAGGGGTGAAATGACATGATCTTTGAGATCCCTTCCAACCCAAACCATTCCATGACTGGTGATTCTACCTGCCCCTTGCAAAGTCCTCTGAGAGCATTGAGGGGCACATGCCATAAAAACACCTCAAAACTGCAAAACAATACCAATAATTGGCCCTTCAAGGATTTTCATCTGCATCCCACTGAGGAGATAATCAAGCTGAAAACCCACTCCAGAAGTTTGACGACCCCTCTCTGTTTAAAAAAGGCCCATTCTGCTCAATAACCACTTTCTGAAGGCTCCCACAGCAAGGCTCCATTCTCATCCTGATTAAAACTCAGCTCTCTGATTCCAAATAAACTCTTTAATTACAATTAGTATTCCCTGTGCCTGCTGCTGATGGTGGCCATTTTGCTGTAGAGATGCCTCGTTTGTAACTCTGCTGGTATGGGAGACTGATGGGAGGGACTGTAATTAATCCTGTTTTCCTTCACACTCTAAAACTGATTAAACACAAGAAGAACTTTAATCTTTAAACAAAATGTGCAAGGCTTTTCCTCTAAGGATCCCGCTCTAGCTGGCTGCTTACAGGGTTGATTTATGTGTTGTGTAGATGCAAACACTGATTTTTATTGTACCTTTTCCACCCTAATTATGAATCACATCCAAGCACTAATGCTCTAGTACTATTACCACTTAGCACCTGCATATTAATGAATAAATTTGCATACAAAACCTGGATTTTATTCAGATTCCTACCATTTTTAGCACATCCTAACACACAGTCATAGGCATAAGAGGAATCCCCACCATCTAAAGTGCACTGAGGGTACTCCATAGGGTTCATCTCCTTGTGAAACTGAGGTAACAGCATATAATAAATGTTGCCTTCCTCTGAAGCTATGACAAAATTGCTGTGTTTTCTTTTTCCTGCCCAAATCTGAATAGGGATTTTTTTTCCCCTTCCCTTCACAAATGTGTGTTAAATTCCTCTGCATTTCTCATTCTGACCTATGGTTCCTTTTGTCTTGAGGCTGACATTTGGAAAGGCACAACTTGATGATAAGGTAAATTCGTGGTCGTCTTCTTCCCTTCTCTCCTTCTCTTTCTGGCAAGTTGTAGCACTGAATATTTTTCACAGTGCAATGCAGGCTCCCAGAATAGACAAATTGGAGAAAAAGCTCAACTTTCCTGTTCCCACTCATCTCCTGCCAGCAGGACCAGAGCAATTATCATCCCCCCTGTGCTGGGCATTGATAAGGCCAAACCTTGAGTCTCATGTTCAGTTTTGAGCTCATCACTGCAAGAAAAAGACATTGAGGGGCTGGAGTGTGTCCACAGAAGGGAAAGGAGCTGGGGAAGGGTCTGGAATATAAATCCCATGAGGAACAGCTGTGGGAGCTGAGGTTCCTTAATCTGGAGAAAAGAAGGCTCAGGGGGACTCTCTACAACTCCCTGAAAAGAAGGATTGGCCTTTTCTCCCAGGAAATTAGTGATAGGTCGGGGGGAAATACTCTCAAGTAGCACAAGGGAAAATTCAGGTTGGATATTATGAAAAATTTCTTTCCAGAAAGGGTGGTCAGACATTAAAACAGGCTTCCCAGGACAGGGTTGAGGCCACCATCCCTCGAATTATTAAAATGAAATTATGAAAGGAAGAAGAAAGAAAACCAAGATGTGGCCCTTTGTGATATGGTTTAGTGAGCGTGGTGGCATTCACTCATTCTTTATGGGCTTGATGACCTTGGAGGTCTTTTCCAGCTTTAATGATTCTGTAGGGACAGATTCCCCTTTGCTTTGACAATGCTTCAAGGCCTGTGAAGAAGGTGGTGTTGTCACAGAATTATAGAATCATGGAATGGCTTGGAAGGGGCATTGGAATGGGATGATCTTTCAGATCCCTTCCAACCCAAACCAGTCTGTGATTGTATGATTCTATGATAAATATAAATATTTATGTTCACTTCAAGCTTCCAGTTTGGCCAATCAGATTGAAATTTCTGTCCCTCAGCCATTTTCAGATACTCTGATGACTCTGTGGGGAGCAAACCAAAACATTCAGTAGACTTCAGGGACAAAAAAGCCATGGAGATGTTTTATCAAAATAAGGAATATCACAGGGAAGAGGTTGTGAGAGCCATAACTGAGGCTCAAGGGATCATTCAGAATTATATTGATGTTCCTGGATTCACATGATATCTTTTATTGAAGATGTAATTGATATAGAATTTATGAAATTTATTATTTCTATACCCACTTTTTTCCCTCCTTTGTTTTCTCAAACTTTTACCCACTGAGTTTGCTCTTTGTTTATAGACCAAGCTTTTTATTGTGGCTCTCTGAAGAAGCAGAATTGTTCACTTCAAAATGAAATTTTAGTTTTCTGGATAAACCGCAGAAATTTAGAAAAAAAGAACAAAACAGGAGGGAACAGAGCCAACATTTTTGTTTCCATTATTATTTCTACTGCAAGAAAAAAGGAGTAACAACAAAAGTGGGTTTGAGTCCAACAAAGCATAATTACTTTTTAATGCGAGAGTCCTTTTTAGTCATTTTTTTGTCTTTTAAATATAATGCTGCGAAAGTTTAAAATTAAATGTTTTCCAACACCCTCCTCCCTAAATAATTTATGAGGAACTTTCAAAGTACCATTTTTTGAATTATCCAAAACAATTTAATGAGTTTAACATGAATTTGTAATTATTTAAATCTCTTTGAGCTGCCATTTTTGGATGACAAAATGTTTTTCTCCTAAAACTCATGTCTAGAGCAAGCCTCTTGCAAAAGAGCTTGGGGCCAGGCCTGGAGCACTAAATGGTTCCATGATAGAGGAAATACCAGAATCATAAGCTATAAACAGCAGAATTAGCTATAAACAGGAGTGTCTTGTTGGGGAATTTAGGATAAGTGAACAGTTTGTGTATTCAACTGATTCTTATGCCCAGGTTAAACCCCTAGCTCCATGAAGGGCAGCTGATACAACCATCCTTGTGTAGTTAAAGGATCAGCCAGTTGCTGGCTTTTTGCAGTGTTCATAGGACTCTCTTATCACAGTTCCTAAATCTGTTATCTGGGATGACTCTCAGAGCCATCAAAGTTCATTGTCTTCCCTTGGTGGAAACGTAGCTGAGGACCTGAAACTGGCAGAAGATCCAGTTGTCCCCACTTCTGTTGTCTCCAGCATTGTGATAGAATTTTGGAATGGTTTCGGTTGGAAAGGACATCAAAGGTCATCTGATTCCATCTCTTGTCATGGGCAGGGACAACTTCTGCCAGAGTTTAATAATGTCCCCTCAACTGAGCAAGGAGAGATTGACTCATTACATGGAGAATACACAGAAATGGAGAGATGAAACCAAGGCTTTCCAGCTTTAGTCTTGAGCCTGCAGACTGATGTTTTCTTCCTGCTGACAGATACATTCTAGGCATAATTTAAGGCAATTTGGACTGAATAATCATAAAATCATGAAAAAGATCAGGTTGGAAGTGGACTCAAAAGCTCATCTGGTCCACCCTTTTGTGAGAAAGGAACATTATCTGTCACCCTGTCCAACTGCATTTTGGAAACCTCAAAATGAGGATGTGATGGAAACTCCACCATGAGGATGTGATGGAAACTCCACCATGTCCCTGGGTAGGTTGTTCCAATAAATCATAGAATCACAGAATGGTTTGGCTTGGAGGGGACCTTCAAGATCACCTTGTTCCATACCCCTGCCATGGGCAGGTACATCTTCCACCATCCCAGCTTGCTCCAAGCCCTGTCCAACCTGTACTTGGAGGCTTCCAGGGATGGGACAACTACAACACCCAGTGATTGCTATCACTGTGAAATAAAATTATTTCTTATAGTGAGATGAGACCTTTCCTGGTGCAAGCAGTACCTGCAGCCCATTGTCTTGCCCATGTGTCTCCTTGTGAAGAAAGAGCTTTATCCTTTTTGTAGCTTCCCTGTAAGTACTGGAATATTGTGATAGAATTCTCTCCTGAGCCTTGTCTCCTCCAGGGAGAACACACCTAATCCTTCAGCCATAGGAGAGGTTCCCCAGCCTTTTCACCAACTTTGTGTCCTTCCTTCAGTCCTCTCTGATTCTGATTTACTGGGAGATGATGAAGCCCCGGCCTATTTGATGTGTATTCATGCAACTTTTTTTCTTTTGTAAACATATGCACCTTGCATTTTGTGTGAATAATTGGATTTATTCTCTCCTTTACAACGTGACAACTCCTTGTAAGTTCTTTGGATACAGTAGAAGAATCAGTGAAATTTAGGTCTGTAATACCTCTGTGAGATGGGCATTTATTTTGACACAAGTTTTCCAGGAAGAGGAGAGTATTTGTAACTTGCCCAAGGTCAGTCATTGAATTAAAAATTTTCCTTCCAGAACCCTGACAGCCAAACTCTGAATCTAAAACCATACCACCTTGTTAAGGCAAGTGGAAATTTATGGTTGCATGGACTAGAATAAACCCAAAGTGTATTTTACATAGCACTTTTTACTAAAAAAAAATATTCCTGGACTATATTTTGGGACATCACTAAACATTTAAATACTGACTACAGTTATAAAGAAACAAACAAAAATTTGCAGTTGGTTTGGGTATTTTTTTTTTTCAATTATTCTTAAAAAAACCCAGAGAATTTTTTTTATTGACTCAGCTTTCATGTTAATCTGTTGGTGAGAGGATCAATGTGTTGTGGACAACAAAACTTTTTATCTGACCAGCAAATCACTGAGATTATATTTTCCTGTGTCATTTTCAATCTGGACAAATCTAAAGGTGTGAAATTGCTCAGTACTCTTGCTTACTCTCTAGAGATAATCAGTACATTTTGTAAATCATAAAGAGGAAAGTGTTTAATTTGTAAATGCTGTTCTGAAGCAAGTTATGGAGACATTCAACACTCAATTTTATAAAAAACTATTGTAAAAAAGTCTTTGAATTGTAATATTGAAGTTAAAAGTAATAGATAGATATACAGAACTTTGCTAATTTCATCAGAAATATGATAAAATGTCAGATGTAGGTAAGAAACAATAACTTAGATTATGGGTTGAAGATTTTTGTACTATTTTCCTTCTTCTGGTACTTTTAACTATTGAATAAAAAACTCAAATAATAGTTGAGAAGGCATAGAATTTTGAGACACAGGCTGGCAGTAAAAGTTAGGGCTAAAGCTGGGTGAAAATGTTGCACCATAAATATTTAATATTCCAAGGAATATGATTAGCCACACTAGCTATGCATAATTGTAGTCAGTAATTAAAGATGTGTGAGAAGAAAATGCAGGTTTGGTAGATCTGCAAGGAATGAAACAATGCAATATCAGCATTATTTTTCTCTGGAGCTTTTTGCTGTTGGTGTTCACAAATAGAAATTTGCTTTTTCTGCAATAAATGGCCCATGCAAAATGGGTTGGAAGTAGGAATGGAGGACATTAAAAGAGCTCTTACAAGCTATTCTTTCATAAAAACCAAACCTAATATGATCAGAAAATGCTTGTAATCCTTAATTTTCCTGAAAACACATCTCTGGTAAAGATTTCAGCAGACTTTAATTAAGTTGAGACCAAAGCAGAGAATAAAGTTGGGAGGATTTTCATAATGCTCATGGGAGAGCAAAGTTTAAAGTAATCCAAAGGGAAATTAAGTTATTTTTATATCTTTGATGTCTGTGTGGTGGCTCATTGCAGTGAGATGGTGGAACACACGGAATTAAAGAATCAGCTGTGCCAACTTCAGTACAGCAGAGTGAGGAACAATTCTATGGGTGGAGAATACACCAGTTGGGATAGAAGACAGAGCAAGGAATGGCTTTAAACTGACAGAGGGAATGTTTAAATTAGAGGTATGGAAGAAATTCTTCTCTATGAAGGTGCTGAGGCCCTGGCACAGGTTACCCAGAGAAGTTCTGGCTTCCCCATCCCTCTGGAAGTGTCCAAAGCCAGATAGGACAGGGCTTGGAGCAACCTGGGATAGTGGAAGGTGTCCCTGCCCATGGCAGGGGGTGGAACAAGATGAACTTCTTGGTGTCTTACAGCACAAGCCAGTCTGTGATTCTGTGATCTGGATGCCACCATGAGATTTCCGTAGGACACAGCTCTGCCAAGGAAAAACCACTCCTCTACATGATTTCTTTTGTTAAATCAGGGAGGAACTGGGCACTGTTGGGGATGTAGCAACCAGGTCAGCAGTGGGGCTGAGGTGGCCATGCCTCATGTCCATTTTGAAATACTCTAAATTACTTTCTCTCACAGTCAGCTGCATTTCAGATTCTAATAAAAGGCTATTTTCCTTTTTCAGGGTTTTCTTTTTCTTTAGTTCTGAATGCAGGATGTGTGGGATGAATGGCACTGTTCATTTTCCACAGATCAGCATAGAGCAATGTATGTACACACACAGATTATATATCTGTATATATGTAATTGTATAAGCCTATCAAACCCTATTTCCTTGTCCCCATCAAACAATGGTATCAAATTCTTTTCTCCTGATGAAGCCAAAAAAACCTTGGGCAAACCCAACCATTTTGCACATTTATTGCTGTAAATGGAGTTTAGCTTTTTGTGCCACCCTTTCTGCCTCTTTTCTAAATTCCTCAGGTTCTTTCAAACAGTCATGCACTGATGCTCAGCTGCATAAAATGTAAAATATGTATACATATCTATTAGGAATGATTATCCAAATGAATTTTAGAAAAACTGATTATGAAGTCAGGTCCCTGACAATGGGAGATAACCTTGCCCCTTAGGATAGCAATCCTTTTTGAAGATGTGCCAACAAATAGTTTGTGCCTACTCTTGCTATCAGAAATTCTTGGCTTCCCCTTTTAGCCTTAATCCCTGAGGATAAAAGAGCAGGTTTTCCATTTTACATACTCAACTCCTGTATTTAAGGAGCTATTTTTAAAAATGCCACCATTTTTAGAGTTTGTGAGATCTTGGAGAGCCTGTTTGCTTTCCTGGAGGCTCAGTACCCCCAAAACACCACATCACATTTATTTAGGATTCTAGTTATGGATTTGAAGTCCACTTCTCTCCCTTTCTATAATATAATATAAATGTATAATATAAATAAATATAAATGTATAATAAAATATAAATGTTGTCTGCAACACAAACAAAAGGTTTTTTATCATTGACACAATGAGGCTTCTCTTTCAGTGTAGTGTTTCTTAAACTGCGATTCATGAAGCATTGGTGGTCCATGAAACCTGAATAACTGATGGACTCACTACTGATGGATTTATTTAGGAACCTGAGAGTTAAATGTCAAAAGAATTATTAGGCATGTGGAAAACAGGAGATACAAGGAAAGGCTGGAAAAGCTGGGTGGCTTGCTCTTGAGAAAAGGTGGAAGAGAGGTTTAGGAACAGCCTTCAAAAACATGAGACTGCTGGGGATTGGAGAGAAATAAACTGCTCTCAAAGTCTGTGGAATCAGAAATAATGGTCTGAAGTATCATCAGGATAAATTTATGTGTTGGGAGGAAATGTTGGGATAAAGACAGAGAAACATGGGCATAGCTTGCCTGAGTGAGTTGCAGAGTCCTCATCAATGGTAGCATTCTTAGATAATCAGATACAGATGACCTTTTCCTGAGCAGGTGGAGGATGGGTCAAATAACTTCAAATAAATCTCTCAGCACCTATTTAAAAAATTCTGAGAGGATATTTGTAGTCTGCAGGAATCTTTGAGGTCTGACAGTGATACATGGGTCCAAAGGCCAGAGCACTGTAGGAGGTCTGGGTAATTAGGACTCTCTAAATGCTTCTGATGAAGACAGAATGATCACTGAGGAGGAAAGGGATTGTCTCTCAACCCATATGCTTAGTCCTCGACATTCAGTCTGCCTGTTCTTGTGGAATACCAATAAGCCTGAAATTCTGTGCAATATGTAAGTGTAGAGACCCGTAGAAAATGGTGTCCAGGATGTGAGAAGAGTTTACAGCACCAGTGAACTAAAACTGGCACAGGTTGCCCAGAGAAGCTGTGGCTGCCCCATCCCTGGAAGTGTTCAAGGCCAGGCTGGATAAGGCTGTGAGCAACCTGGAATAAGGAATGGTGTTCCTGTTCTTGGCAGGTGGTTGGAACAAGCTGATCTTGAAAGTTCATTCCAACCCAAACCATTCTGTGAATCTATTCCTTATCTGGGACCTCTCCTCAAAGCTCAGACATCCTTCGTATTCTCTCAAGGAACTGTTCCATTCTTATTTATCATTCCTGCTTTGGTGATGCACACAAATCTGAGTCAGTCTTTGGGTTTTATTCCTACAATTTACCACCCAGAAATTTCCAGCATCTTCTGGAAGAATCACAGAACAATTTGGGTTGGAAGGGACCTTAAAGATCACCTCGTTCCACCCCCTGCCATGGGCAGGAACGTCTTCCACTATCCCAGGTTGCTCCAAGCCCCATCCAACCTGGCCTTGGACATTTCCAGAGATCCAGAGGCAGCTGCAGCTTCTCTGGGCAACCTGTGCCAGGGCCTCACCACCCTCACAAGGAAGAATTTCTTCCTAATATCCAATCTAAACTTACTGTATTTCAATTTGACTCTATCCCCCCCATCCCCGCCTTGTCTTGTCAATACATGCTCTTGTAAATATTCTTTCTCATTCTTTCTTGTTGACTCACTACAAGTACTGGAAGGCCCCAATTAGATAATCCCAAAGCTTTTTGTTCTCCAGGCTGAACAATCCTAATTCCCTCAGCCTTTCCTCATAGAAGAGACGTTCTATCACTCTGATCATCCTGGTGCCCTCTCTGGACTTGCTCCAACACCTCTATGTCCTTCCTGTGCTGGAAATCCAGGGCTGGAAGCAACTCTGCAGGTGAGGTCTTGCCTGAGTGGGGCAAAGTCACCTCCCTTGATCTGCTGCCCATGCTGCCTTTGGTGCAGCTGCTGCAGAAGCTGCTGGTATTAACAGTCAAGCCAGAATGTGTCAGGAGAAACAGAGGAAGTGGAGAAGTGAGTTGCTCCAGAGCTACGATGGAACCAAGGACAGCATCTACATGGAACACCCTCTCCAGGCTTGCTGCCTTTAAGGAGGCAAGATGGTTGTGGTTAAGCAATTAAAAAAAAAAAAAAAAGAAAAACAGAAAAAAAGAAATGTGTATTTCATCCTGCAAGCATAACTATATTATTTCCTTTAGATCTTAGAGACATATTTATAATACAACCAAACTGCTGAGTGGGAGTTTGCAGAGGTTTACAGGGGAAGCACCGCATTTTGCAACAATTAATTTTGCAGAGGAAGCAGCCTGTTTAAAGATGCCTGTGGCAGTCACTAAAATATGTGTTGTTTTTCAAGGCCACCAGACACACAGTTGGCTAGGTTGGCTAATAAACAAAACAACAATGCAAAAAAAAAAAAAAATCCAACCCAGCCTCATGGGGTTTGCAGGAAGAAGGGATGAGAAATAAAATGAATAATGCTTACCTGCTAGGGGTGGGTGAAGACTATAATTGTTTAGCCCCCAGCAGATCCCTGCAAGGGTTAAAAATGACAAAGATATTAGTTGGTGACTGCTAAGATTGTTGGTTTGAAGCTTTGGGCAAAACACAGACTGTTATTTACCGGACTTGGTCGATTTACTTCTTAATGCAATAATGACCTGTGAAATGAAACGTGAGCTAGACAATTGTTCCTCATTGTTTCCAGTAAAACATCCTTTCATACCCCATTAAACCACCATTAATTCCATTTGAAAGAGAAGCAGGCACAAGTACCAAGGGATAGCTCTCTTTTCCTCTCTTTGTCGGACTGATCAAGGCCTGTGGATGGAAAAGCAGCTTTCTCACCCATTTTAGAGGGTGTTGGGCAGACTGAGGTTCACATTTTTGAATGAACACTGCAGAGATCTACTGGATTCACACCCAGTGGATCACATTCCTGAGTTTTGCAGAACATATTAGGAAATCTGGCTAACAGTAACTTCATTGGTGTGTATGCATCATGTTTCTGTCTCTTTTTTTTAATTTGGGTTTCTTCAAGCAGGAGATTTATGTAATCATGCAGTGTATGTGCAGATATATCTGTGCGTTATTTCCCTCCCAGTCCTTTTAAATGCATTTTCAATTTTGAATAAAAGTAATAGAGTGATAAGTCCTCAAGGTAATAGATTCCTACAGGCGTTAAAAAGGTTGGATCTGTGAAGAAAAACTCTCTGGTGAACGTTTCTGTCCCCCAAAGTGGGTTATCCATTTGGAGTCCTTTGGCTACCAAGAAATGTTCTCTGGAGTGAAACTCCACGTTTGTGTCTCAACTAAAGGAAAAAAACTTTTCCACACTGGTTCAGAGCTGGGGATCCAGCCCCAGCTGTGTAGTGCAGCACTGGTTCCACTTGGCATGGAGCTGTTCTTTACCTCCTGGTTCTCCCCTGCTGTGGCATTGAAAGGTGTTCATTTTGTGGCATTACATTTTGTGGCATTACATTTACAGTTGCACTTATCTCAGAGGTCTTTTCCAAAGCCAAACCTCCACAGCCTTCCCAACCAGTAACCAAATTGTCTTCTTGCTGCTGTTTGGCCTTACCTGAAACCTAGACCAAGGCATTTAATCAGTTCTTTGGCAGGTGTTGTCCACCTGCAAGGAGGCTGCCATGGATCAATGGCTTTGATCCAAGAGTTCCACTGATTCCATGCAATCACAGTTTGACAGCCTATACCGTAACATTCCATCATATTACTTGTTCTTTCTTTTTACTTGCTTCTACTTTTATATTTTATTTTATACTCTACACTTTAATGTTATTTGCTACACTAGATGCCTTTCTTTTTCCCTGATAGATTTATGCCTGGGGAAAGATTTTGTCTGAAAGTTTGCTCAGAAATGGTTCAGCTGCAATGAACAAAATGAAGCTTTCTTTTGGTGTGTGTTAAAAACAAATCTCTAAACTTTAGAACTTATGGCCTTACAGTAGCGGTTGAGGGTTATCAGGGAAACTATTCTGTGGTCAGTAAGTTATTTTCTATTTACAGTACTTGTGAAAAACTGTGTCCAGAACTATTTATGAAAATATATTGCTTAGATTCATTATTTTCTCATGTTCTTTGAAAGATTTAAGCCTTGTCTATCACTTGTGAAAATTTCAGCTCCTGCTCTTCTGCACTGTTTGAAGCACAGACATCAAATGCTCTCCTGAGTATTTGGAGCCTCAAATCCCACATTCTAGCTCTCTTTCATTGCATCTGCTGATTAACAAAAGAATTCTGGGCACTTGGTGACCCTGGTTGCTGCCCAAGGCTGTGTCCCCAGGAGGCAAACATGTGTTGTGTCCTGACTTTACAGACTGGGCTGGGCAGGAGCCAAGGGATTACAGAGTCCTCTGGGGTGGAATGGAGAAGAGACCTCAAAGTTTTACCAGCAACAAGTATGACATACGCTGGGAAAAAGCTGGCTGGGTGTTGGTTCACCAGCCTTATTATTAAAGCACCTAGCACAGTTTAGCTTGTGTAGGATGGAGATTTTTGTGTGTGTGCCTGTGTGGGACTCAATGATTATTTATAAGATCAAGTTACACTTGCAAAAAAACCCCAAAACCCAAAAACCCCCATTTTGTGGAAGGTTTTAATTACAGTTCTGAAAAGAGATGGAGAATAAGAAGTGCAAAATCTCTTGCCATGAGTATGAGGAGCAATAACCTGGGAAAATAGATATCTTTTTTCCTTTCCCTGTAATTCTTCCTACATAGCCCTGCTCTGGTTCAGAGTGAATCACGATGGTCTTGTTTGTGTGTATGCAAACATTTGTGTTTATACTCACACAGGCACTGCCCTCACAACTGTTCTTGGGAGCATTTCATCATTTTTTCCTCTTATCTTCCAAATATTAGCATTTAATGAAATACACATTTCCTTCATTTATCTTGAACCTACTCCAAGGCCAGCAAATACCAGGACCTCAAATGTTATGACAGGATAGATTCTTTATTGGTTTGTTTTCTTTTCATTCTTTCTGTTTTCACTGTGATTTTTAATTTTTTTTTTTTAAAAGATTATAGACTCTTATGTTCCAGCTCTAGGAACCTGGCTTCCAACTGAGGTACACAAATATGTCCAAAAAAATGTCCCTGAGACCCATCCAATGCAGACAGCTGTGCAGCAAACAGGAAATTGAGGAAGTCAGGTTCATCAGAAACACAGGATTTCCTTTGTGGATGTTTCAGATAAAGCATCTTTAATTTTTCCATGCTGAATCGGTGCTGCAAAAGAGCTACAGGAAAAGCAGGGGAATTTTCTCCCTGTTCTTTGATGTCAGGGATGTAAAAGTACAACTGAAAGACAGGTTCTTGTGGGGACCATCACACGTTGGCCATGTTGGCGTGGCTTCTTCCAAGCAAACTCTTGTTTGTCTGTCCATGTTCTGGGCTGGCAGGACAGGAGGCAGCTCCGAACCAGGAGCTTTGTCATTGTCACTGTCATTGACACACAAGAGCAGCACTGCTAAAGGTGTCTGAATTTTGAGGAGACGTCCCAGAGAGTGAATGGAACCACAGAATTGTTTGTGTTGGAAGGTACTTTTAAGATCAGCTCTTTCCACCTCCTGCCATGGGCAGGGACACCTTCCACTATCCCAGGCTGTTCCAAGCCCTGTCCAGCCTGGCCTTGGACACTTCCAGGGATGGGGCAGCCACAGCTTCTCTGGGCACCCTGTCCCAGGGCCTCAGAACCCTCACAGTAAAAAAATCACTTGATTACCCTGTGAAATTAGGATAATTCTTATTTTTTCCTTCCACTCGTTAGTTTGTAATGACTCCTGACATTTCAGAGTCAGGAACTACAGAAATGTCTATGTGGCATCTGGTATGGTGTGATTCCAAACTAGTTTGAGTCCCCTGTGAACCACTGGGAAAAATTACAAACTGTTAATTATCAGTGTTCCTATGGCATTACTAAGTCAGGCAAGCACTTAGATGTTGCCTCTGTGACCTTAGCTTGCCTTGCTCTCCTCTTCGTGCTTTTAAATTTTGACAGTCTTTGCTTTGACAGTTTTCATGATCACACTAAGAAACAAGCAATTTTGACTCATTTGGCCCAAAATGAAGTTGCTCTGGACATGACTTAGGGCTGTGTTCTAACACACATTTGAACAATAGAGAAGGCTGTGGGGAGACCTTATTTTGGCCTTTCTGTATTGAAGGGAGCTTTTAAGAAAAATGGGGGCAGATAATTTATCAGGTCCTGCTGCAAGAGGACAAGGGTTGATGGTTTTAAATTAGAAGGTGGTCAACCCAGATTAGATATAAGGGAGAAGTTTTTGCAATGAGGGTGGTGAAACACTGGCAACACATTGTCCAGAGAGATGGTGAATGCTTCAATCCTAGAAAAGGTCAGGTTGGACAGGGCTCTGGTGTAGGTGGTCTCTGGGTGATGTTCTTCAGCCATGGTGGTAGTGAGGCCCTGGCCAAGGTTGTCCAGAGAAGCTGTGGATGCCCCTGGATCCCTGGAAGGATCCAGTCTGCATGCAAGGCCAGTCTGGATGAGAATTGGAGCAACCTGGGCTAGTGGAAGGCATCCCTGCCCATGGCAGGGGGTGGAACTGGATGATCTTCAATGTCCCCTCTAATCCCAAGCATTCCAGCATTCTAGGATTCTGACATGCACACCAAAAATCAGCAGGAAGTGCACAACTATCCATCCCAGTTTTGAGCATATTGCTCTCAGGACACAACTTAATAGAACATTTCATCTTAATAAAGTTAAAGTGTTGAAAGCTCGGGCCAAGAGGTTGCTACACGCAAAAGCTTCATTTCACAAAATAATTACTGAGACAAAACATGCAATTTCTTCATTTATAAAGCATAGCTTTGATATAGATGTCATCACTTTACCAGAGTTCAAAGCACATGTGGTTGACACTATGTGCACCACTGGGTTCTCAGGATATGTAGCATGAGTATAATGCTTAGTTAAAATAATTAGTTGAAAAGAACATATTAATTTCTGAGTGAATTTTTGGAGAAACAGCTCAGTGCTTTGGAAAAAAGAAAATTTATTAACTGACATTATGTGTAAGAAACTGCAAAATAAATATTTTCATCTGGGGTAGTTATGTTGAACACTCAGTTTTAGATCATGCCAAGAACATGTTTATTAACTTAACATGTAAAAATTTATATTCCTTTCAATATACAAATATATAACTATGTTATGATAAATGGAAATATATTTATGAATATATGCAATTATAAAATCATTCCACATTCTCCAGTTGCTGGGATAAGACACACACAATCAGTGAGAGCTACCACAGCATCATAAGGTGCTTTTCAAGAACTTTTCAATGAAAAGGTGTGAGGTTTTTTCTTTTTTTTTTTTCTTTCTTGTAGGCATGCTAAATTAACAACAGCACCTCATCTTGTCTTAGAAAATAAGTTGTCAAGACAGGGTAACCTAGACACTTCAATTTGTCCCACAATAGAAGTCATGCATCTGTGCAATATATTGGACTTCTGTGTCCTTGCTTTTTTTTTTTTTTGCCTTTGTCTTTCCTATTCTTTTTTTCAAATCTGGGTAACTACTCAATAATTCTTGTTTCAAAAGGCCCTATTTTCTCATTCTTGGATAAGGCAACTTGAATTAAAACTTTGGCATAGATCTTTCTTAAGAGACCAATATAGAATTTAACTTCTGTGTTTGACAAGTTAATTGGCCAAGGTTTAAAACCATCAGTTATGCAATAAAACTGTATGTAATTAATTAAAGGGAGCCGATTATTTTCAGTCAGGCTCTGTTCCTGAAACATCCTCCTACTCACTAATAAACTTTGTTCCTGCGGTGGTTTTTCTGAAATTAATAAGCACATTGCAAAACCAGGGTAAGCCCTTCTTATTGTCTGCTTCCCATGCTCAGTTACTGGATTGAAAATGAAGTCACATCCCTATGGGATCCATATTGCAAGAATAATATTTTATTCTCCTCTGTGGGATTTGCAGAATCACAGAGTCCTTTAGGTTGGAAAAGTCCTCTGAGATCATCAAGTCCAACCAGCACTGCCAAGTCCACCACTGAACCATGTCCCAAACACTGAACACTTTCAAGGATGGTGATTCCACCACTCCCTGGCTCATCTTTTCCAATGCCTGACCACCTTTTCAGTGCAGAAATTATTCCTCAGACAGATTATAGAATTAGCTGATCAAAAGCACCAAGTAGGTTCAAGGTTGCACCAAAAAATAAATATGAAAGAAATAGGAGAAACAGTTCTATTGGATAAATAGTTGGAGAGAATACTTGACAAAATTTCCCCTAATAGCTGTGAGAGTCCTTGGCTCTTCTTGTATCTCCTGATCCAACTCGTGATAAATTAATTAAATTTTCTGTCCATGTCTCACTCTGAGGATTGACCACAATTAAAAGCACAGCTCACATTGGAGCAGGGCTGGGCTGTCCCTGGTCTCTGTGCCTTAGGAGATGGACACCACTGCTTTCTTTTCTGGAGAGGGAGCTTTGAGATAAAGTCCCAGCAGGATGTGTCAGGAATGAAGGCAGGCTGACCTGTCCTTGCTGTGGTGGAGGAATAGGCTGTGCCACTTGTTGAGGACTTTTCTAGTTCTTGGAGTAATGGATTAGAAGGGACCTTAAAAATCACCCAGCTCCAGCACCTGCCATGGACAGGGACATCTTCCACCAGCCCAGGCTGCCAAGCCCTGTCCATCCTTGGACACTTCCAGGGATGGAGCAACCACAGCTTCTCTGGGCACCCTGTGCCAGGGCCTCACCACCCTCTAAATAATTTCTTTCTAATATCTAATCTAAATCTACTTCCTATCTCTGTATGCCCTTTTAAAAAGTACTTCTCCTAATCCCCTTTTTGATACTGGAAAGCTGTTATTAAGTTTCCCTGAAAGTTATTGCAAGTTATTAGAGCTGTAAGTAGAATCAGTTGAAATAATTTTTTCATTGCAGGAAAATGATATGATGTCCCCCTTACTCTTTGAAACCACTGAGTAAGACATCTAAATCAGCTTCAGAGAAACTATTCTGCCCAGCTTCAAGTGGTTGCTTTGGATCCTTGTGCATGGAGGGAAATCTGATTTCTCCTTTCCCTCCCCAGACCCCAAGGGTACAAATTTCCTCAGCCATTCAAATTTGTGTCTGAAGGAAGAAGAAATCCCTAACGAAGTCAGTGACAACACGTAACAAAAAACATCCCTTGCTCTTGGAAAGGCTAAGTCCCCCTGGAAAAGCTCTGACTCCATGTATGCCTGAAGAGCACCCCAAAGAAAAGAACCCCAGACCAGTCAGAGATGAAATACAAGTGCAGGGCTGCCTACAACAGCAGGAAGATTCCTGCCTGCAGACAGGAATCCTGCAGAACTCCAGGAATGGCTTAAAAAATCAGATTCAAATTTTATTGTGTTTTTAGTGTAATGTTGGAGGCAGTGGTTGCTTTGGGAAGAATAATCAGCATTTATAGACTGACGTCTTTTCTTATACCCCGTTTCCCAAAGCAGCCATTAATTCAGGTTAGTTTGACCTGAAGGTAAAGGAAATTCCTGTACTATTGGTTTATGTATCCTGTCTCACCCAATCTTTTTAGCCATTCAAACCTCCAGTGGCAAAATGTCCCAGAATTTGTGTGAGTGACCACTTCTGGGCACAAAGTGATCCCTAGGAATTCTGATTGATAGCAAGTACCTCCATAAATTATTGCAGACTGAACAAGTCACTTGTGTTCTCTAACATTTTCCAATTTTGGATATTTTCTGGTTGTTTTTTTTTTGTTCTCTGTAAAATGAGTGTGGGTCCCCATTCAGTAGAAATCAGTACAGAAGTTTGTTTGTTAGCTTTTACTGATTTTATGTAGATGTTGTTTTCAAAGAAGCCCTTTGTAACCAATAACTCTTCACTGCAACCCTGGAAGGCTCACAGGTTATGGGATGGTGATTTAAGCAAGAGGGTGGGTGGGAAAAAGTCAATAATAATACCAATAAAAAAGCCATATTTCTGATCAAAGCAGCAAGTGCTTGAATAAAGATTATATTAAAAAGAGAAAAATGTAGAGGTCTTGTTAAAACCTTTGGGTTAGTGTCCAGTTATGTGGATTTTCCCTCTAGTGCTTATTCTGGCATTCATTAAACCCTGATAAGTTACATAGAAACACTTGAAAGAATGATTAGAAATGCTATGTGTGAATAATAGAATTGCTCAAAGGGAAATGGAAATTCTTAAAGGGAAATGCATACTGACATGGAAAGTGAACTTGTGCAATTTTCTCATTGTTCAGGGTTATTATCTTATTCTTCTTATTTTGAGGGTGTTGAATTTGTATCCTTTTATGTTCACAGTTTGGGAGCTGCTTAAGGAAATTATATTGCTGCAGTGGGATTCAGATGTGCTGAAGTCTTTTCAAAAGCCAAGTGTCTTTTTCAGGTGTCTTTCTTTGAGAGGCTGAGGCTCGAGTTTGGAGAGGAAAGGAATAAAAAGATAAAAATTCCAAACCAACACAGAGCTTTGCTCTCCATCTTCCTGTGCGCTCAGGGTGAAAGTCCTCATAATTCAGTTTCAAATTTCACAGGTATTCCTTGGTAAATAGGTTCAACAGAGTCCATCTTTGCATGGAAATGACATCTTGCCAACAAGAATGATAAGAAAACCCTTTGTGTTGCAGGAAATGATGCAGCCAGCACCTTCAGGAGGCTTTTTTGCTTGAGTAAAAGTTTATTTCTGGTTTACTTGGTGTTGCTATTTAACCAACCAGAGTGCAATGGCAAGCACTGAAGGTTAAACCAAAATTAACTTGCAGCCATGAGAACATGTTCTATTCCTTTGCACTGTTCTTCATGTTACAGAAATAATATTTCAGCACTGTGGCAGAGGGGAGCAGAGCTGATCCTGTGGTTGAATTAGGAAGTCAAGCTATAAAAGCCCTAATCTAAACTGTGGGATAATGAGATGTGAGAGGATTTTCTGAGGTCCACTGCTGATCACATCATGTTTGTTTAGTAAGATGGGAGTGTTTTCACTGTGATAAAAGCTTATATTTCTTTGAGAGGAGTTTCAAAACCAACCTTCAATACTTTAAGCCACATTGATTTAATGGGACATGGAAAAGCATTTTTTAAGCCGTTCTGAGGTTTTGTGCTCTACATGAGCTATATGTGGGTATAACATTGACATTCCTTTCCTTGCCAATGTTATCCAACAGAATCTGAGAAGTATTTTCCCTTGTATTTTCTTTTTCTACAGTGCAGTCAAAAAAATCTCAGTCAGAGGATGAAACCCTGCACCACTGATCTTAATGTCTGTGTTGACACAGCTCTCAAAGAAGGTTCTGTGGAGAAACTCAGGATGCAGTGAGCTCCCAGATCCATCCAACTTTCACTCCACAGAGACCACACAGGTACATGATGGCAGAGTAGAAATACCTGAGGTCACCCACTGCCAACAGATCCATGGGTCCTTCATGGTCTGCAAAGATTTCAAGCAAACTGAAGCTCAGAGAATCATATGTGCTCTGAAAACAGGTTTTGCCTTTTTTCTAGGACCTGTGATTCCTGGTTTATTGCTGCTGTGGGCTGTGGGTCTTGCACTGTGCCAAGGAGAAGGTGTAGATGTATTCTGAATATGCTATTGCATAGGGTTGCAATAGCTTGCTTTTCCAAAGAGACATTCAGGGTAAACTCAAAAGATTCATCTTGTCTATCTGAAACAATCTCTCTCTCCCGAAAACTGATGTCTAAGATGCATAAATTTCCTGTGCAAGGTTTTGATTTCGCTCAGCTGAAGGAGCCATGCTCAGGCTCAGACCCTCATGTCAAAACACATAAATGTATGAGCTAGATAAAAAGCCAGAGCTAGGGGAAAGCATTGCATGGAGAATATATCCCATGAGGATGTTCTCTGAATTGGTTTTGTAAGACTCCTTCATAATCTTGCTGGTGAAAATGTAGTACTGCAAAACCGTGTCTTTCTGAGGATGGCACAAGGCATTGGGGTTGGATTTTCTGGTGAGATCTGGAAGAGAGACACTCACTTCTTTCTGACTGAAAGTGGGGAGGTTTAGATTAGATATTAGGACAAAATTCTTTGAGAGGGTGGGGAGGCCTGGCACAGGTTGTCCAGAGAAACTGTGGCTGCCCCTGGATCCCTGGAAATGTCCAAGGCCAGGTTGGATGGGGCTTGGAGCAACCTGGGACAGTGGAAGATGTCCCTGCCCATGGCAGGGGATCAGAATGAAATCTTCTTTAAGGTCCCTCTCCACCCAAACTAGGCTGTAACTCCATGACTTTACTGCTATAGCTTCCCCCACAACCACTGGACTAATTCAGTATCAAATTTTAGGTAGTTTGGGCTATTTTAGCAATGCATTGAACTGATTGGTAAAAACTACATAAAGCCCCTTCTGCTGCAAACACATTTATGCAAAAATTAAGCAATATTAAACAATTGTATTCTGCATTTTTGTAAAACCAATATCTCTCTTAGTTTTTCTGTAAAAAAAAACTTTAACCTTAACCTTTGATACACCCCTTAAATGTGTATTTTAAATGAATATACACATGGCATGTTATGCATTTGTAATACCTGAAATAAAATGTGTGTATACATATACATATACATATACATATACATATGCATATACTTATATTTATATTTATATTTATTAGATTGTAAGATAATAATGGCAGATGCATAACAGGATTCTGCCCCTTTGGAGTACAGATCATGGAATAGTGGAGCTGTGTCTTCCTTTCTTCCTGCTGCCACAATCCTTTTGGTCACCGTCACCCGCCTGCAATCCAGTGATCTAAAAAACAAGGACTGGCAGTGACAAAGCATCATAGGGAAGCTAAAATCCGTGTGGCATGTGACATAGAGAAAAGGTCACATTGCCCTGCATCAGCCTTCTCTTAAGTCAAGTTAATTAATGGTTCTTTTTTTTTCTAATTCAGCTGGATGGGCCTCCAGGCAAAGCGCTATTTGTAATGGCACCGTGCTCTGGAGTCACCCAGCCTGGCTCTGGCTGTGCCCCTGCATGTCCCCACATCCTTAGGCCAGGAGGCATCAGATCAACATTCCACTCACTTTTCAGGTGTGTGTATTGCTCCCAAGTCACCTGATAAAGGGTAATATCGAGCCTGATCTAGGTGACTTGTCACTGAAAATCCAAACACTGGCATGAGCACTATGCATGGGAGATGCAAAGAAACTCTCAAATGAGAAGCCCCAATAATTTCAGCCTTCTCTGTTGTGAATGTGCAAAGGATTCCTGTTCACAAAAGAAAAAAATCACCTCCAAATAGGAAGGGAGATTCAACAAATAGGCAAAATACCTTCCTGGTCCTTGCTGAGGGCAGGTCTCTGACTGAGCAGCAGTGTCTGCCTCTTTCCTCATCTTTGCCACCACCTTGGCAGGGAAGTGGTTCATGATATGGTTTACTGGGCATGGTGGTGTTTGGTTGAAGGTTGGACTTGATGATCCTGGAGGTCTTTTCCAACCTGACCAGTTCTATGATTCCATCATTCTAGGAGTCTGTGATGTGTTTGTGCCCTTTTCCCTGTGTGTTGCTGGCTGAGGTAGTGTCCATGACATTGGACTGAGGTTCCTCCTGAAGAGTCTGACCTCACGTTCCTGTTATCCTACTCTGTATGGGCACATTTACGTTTACTCTGTGTGATTCTGACTCATCCCAGCACTGATGGAGTCTGCTGTGGGTCAGCCCTGTGTGTCTCTGAACCTGTGCTCAGAGCAAAGGTTTCTTTGCACACTGTGTCATATGGTTAAATGTGCAACAAGAGGTTTAACTAAGATTCGTAAGTGCTCTTCCAAGGCAAGGGCACACTACAGAGAGTTGTCTCCAAAAAGCACTGGTGGTAGAGTTCTGGTGGTGTAGCCACTCCTAACCTATTCCCACTCTTTCTTTTGTGTTTGCTCAGTGTGTCTGTGAGAGGATTTACACAGCTTTTTTGTGATTGTGACACATTTTTTAGGGACACATTTTTCATGGACACATTTTTCATCCACTGTTTGCCAGAGCGTCTAGATTAGGGAGATGCCCATGAGTGGTGAGCTGATTTGGTGGCACCACCAAATATCAGACTATTTCCCACACTTAAATGTGGCCAGAACCTCACTGAAATAATAGATTAGGACTGGCTGTTGAAGACCAGAGTTCAGTCCAGCTGCATCAACCTACAGAGACACAAGCTGAGTAGAGACAGGAAATCATTCCCATTTGCTCCTGGGGTGACTCCAGTCTTCCCAAGCCCATCCTCCTTGTATTAATTAAGGTTGCAGTGGGTAGGTAGGTTTCTCCTCAGCTGTTGTCAATCTATTGCCTATTTCCAGCAGGGAAATAACAGCCAGGAGGTGACTTAGTTGTCCCTTCCTTCACTTCCTCTCGAGTTCAAAGCCTGTCCTGGTAATAAACAGAAGGCACACACCAACAACTTGATTTGCTGCCCCATTAGTAGTGATTTTAATAATAACCATAAATGTTTGGGTTTTTTTCCTTTTAAATATTTTTCTGGTACAAATGTCAGTGTTCTAGTGGAAGGTGTGCATGCCCATAGCAGGGGGCTGGAACTAAACAATATTTAGAGGTCCCTTCAACCCAAACCATTGTGCGACTCTGAATTTCCAAGGCGTGATGATGTTCAGAAACCTTCAACAATGCCAAAAGAAGGCCAAATATTTCACACAACATCTGCTTGGTCTTTTCTGCTGGGTGTGAACTCTTCTCTCAAACAGGCCCAGAAGTAATCTGGGCAGGTTTCTCTGTCCATTTCCATAAGCTTGGGATGCCTGGTTTGGGATACACCTGCCTGGTGTGATCTCTGCCCTCTGTTGAATTTTGCAGGTGAAATTGTGCACACAGGAGCACTCTCCAGGGGAAGAAGTTCAGATGGACAGGGGTGATGTCCATGTTAACATAAATAAAATAACACAGAGGTGCAATCCACTGCCCTGCAATATGTTTACCACAGCCCCTTGCATGCTTTAGTCCTAGCCAAGTAATACTCTCCCAAGTAATTCTGGTGTTCTTAGGTGCAGTTTGGGAGTTTGTGTGTGCCAAGGAACATTCCCAGCTGGTCTAGTGGATGAATTCATCCTATTTTTGAAGCTGAGCTGGTTTAGAAGATGAATGCAACCAGATCATGTCAGCTGGCCTCGGTGTCTGGGAATCCTCCTGGGCACATTTAATTTACTGGTGAAGATGTAGCCAGAATGTCTCTTCAGGACCATCCATTACTTAAATATCTGTGTTGAAGCCGATTTTTTTTTTTTTTTTTGCACTAGTCTGATTGTATCCCACTGCCTCTGGTTTTAAAGATCTTATTTTTCCCTTTTGGCTGCTGTAACTAATCTGGGACATGATCTGTTGTCTTCATAAATCTGTGCTGTGTGGGTTCACTCAGTCTTCAAAGATGCTCAAGTTCCAAGAGCTGCTGTTTCTTTTTCATTTTCCAATTCTGAGGTGATTAAGCAACTTTGACTATAGTGAATTAAAAGTCATCTTTTCTCTTGTGCAGTTTATGTGTTAGGTTTTTTTGAAAAGTTTTTGTTATTTTTTGCCTTTTTAGGGTATCTCATCACTATTTAGATAGTCAGCAAAGTCATTGCTGACTCTGAGTATGGAGAGCTGGCAAAGAAAAATCTGACGATGGCAACCTCATTTTTAGCTCTATCAATGCCTCCCATGCTCCTGAGTGGCTTGAAATTGAACATATCCTCATCCCTGGAAGTGTTCCAGGTCAGGTTGGATGGGGTTTTAGACAACCTGGTCTAGTGGAAGGTATCTCTGCCCATGGCCAACTCTTAGTATGGCCATTTACAAAATCATTAAAATCCCTTTTGCTCCAGACCAGATTGATTGCACTCAAACTGGGATGGTCACAAATCACATGAAGCCTCAGACAGTTCCTAGACACAGTTTTGGTCAGTGCTAGCTGATCTAGACAAAAAAACATGCCAAATGTTCTAAGAATGTGAAATATTTGTGATTGAGTACTAGATCTAAGGCATAAACCTTCATAAGTGTGGACATAGCCTCAGTGTACCTCTTTTAAAGACTAATGGAAAATGTCTGTGGTCCACTGTGGCCCAGAAAGTGGAAAATATATGATTCAAGCTTTTGACACTTTTCATCATGGACAGTATGTTTAACATGCCATCCCTGCCCCAATCCCAGACCAAGAAAAGTCTCTGTGGCAGTTCAGATGTTTATGCTGGGTTTTTTCTGTCTGCTATGAAAGAAATTCAGCCCATCAAGATCTCAGACATTGTTCCTGGCTTCCATATTCATAGCTAAGCTCTGAGGTGTTCTGACCCTCTTCATTCCACACTGGCATCACTGATGTTGAGAGTTATTCCCCCTTCTATGAGAGACGTTTGGTCTCTGCGAGTAGAAGGACTGTCAGGTTACTGTTCCCCTCAAATCCTTCTTATTGATCTCTCAAATATGTAATAAAAACAAGAGCATAGGCAAAATAAACCCTGAGGAAGCAAAGGACAGGGCTGAGTGATGCCTTCCAGTTCTTTCAGTGATTTGTGCTGCTTAGAGCAGGAAGGAGAAAAATGTGGAGAGTACAGGAGATGCTTGGGCAGCGTTCAAATTGCCAATTTTCATTGGTGCTGCTTGCTCAAATTGTATGTAAGGGTAGAGCCAGAACTATCCTGGTTCACAATATACTCCATGCAGAGCCTTTTTTCATTAAGTGCCTTTATACTTCTCTTAAACATTTTTTCACTTGTTATTAAGTTGACAGAATTGAGATCTCAGTTTTAGTGGTTGTTCCCAAATTTACTGTATAAAATTTGGCATTACCTGGGAAAATATTAACTACCTGGGCTTGAATTATATGAAGAATCTGAATATTAAACTGGTCTGTAGGTGTCAGGTCCTTGGAAACCCTTATTTCCAGCAGGAGGAGGAGGTGAATTGCCATGCTGGAATTGGAAGTTGGATCTGGTGTAGGTCTCTGTAGGGCTCAGCTCCTAAAAGGTAAATCTCCCTTTCTCTTCCTGCTCTCTTCTTTCATCTAAGCCATCTGAGGAGGATCTCACTGACAGCTTTTTGCAGCATAGCAAAGGAGAGTCCTACCTCCACTGCCCCCCCAGCCACAACACCATCCAGGCAGACAATCCCAACCCATTCTCACTCCAGACTAGCACTGTCAGCTTGCACAAACCACCAGGATGATCTCTAAACAGCCATGGAAGCACTGCTTTGGTGAAACACGGGGCATTGATCTCCCCTGATCATCCTGTTTGCTCCTGGGGTGGCTGGAAGTGCCTGGAGGTGGGACATGGATGTGGTGCCTCCGAGATGTCGCATGGGCTGTGGTGGCACAGACCTGATCAGCGTCCACATGTCCCTGGGATGCCTGCTGGATGCTCCTGCAAAGGTCAGGCATCTCTAGAGCCCTCCCAGAAGGTTTTTAATGGAGTGAGCTGATAGCTTTTATCCTTCCTCATAATTTCATGAGGCAGAATCCCCCCACCTGCCCCAGGCAAGCAGCCAGCCTGCCACCAGCTATTCCCTTTAAAATTATGATGAAGCTTGAAATAAAACACAGCCATGGACTGAACCCTCTAACCCTCAGTCCAAAGGTATTAAGGCTGCTGGTTGATAGATACAATATCTAGTTCTTGGAAATGTTTTGCTTCTAGCACCCCTGGACGATTAGGAAGAGAGGACTTGGCGAAAAAGATGATTCTGTATTTGCTGTGGAAATGACAAGTGCAATTAGAATTGCCAACTGAGTTGTGATCAAAATTCTGATTAATTACTTACTGCTATTTCACAGAGAAGAAATTAGTGCGTATCTAATTGGCATTACTGAAATGTATTCTGTGCCTTGCTTGCATAAATTAAATGTAAAGAACAAATCTACTGCGTGTCCATGAGAGGGAGAGAAAGAGATGGAGCAAAAGTGAGTGTGTGATACTGGGCAAGATCCTCAGGTGATGCAAATCAGGGCTGCTCTGGTGAAATCCCTGGATGGTGAGGCTCAGACCCGGAATGCTAAAAGAGGCACTTTGATTTGGGTGTTTACTGGGGGTCTGTGCTGTAAGAAAAGAAGAGGTCAGGCTGGAGGATCACAGCAGCCTTTCTTCCAGTCTTATCAAATCTCACTTTATCAAAACCAGTCACAGCAGTATGAAATCCTATTTTCAGCTTGTGAAACCACGGCACCAACCCCCACCATACCATCAGAGACTCGCTATCGTGTGATTTTTGTTTGCTTATTTATTTCAATTTCAGCTCTGCACATGCTCCAGGCACATATACAATAATGGCAATTACACATTGTACAAAGCACATCAATAATTTTAGTATGAAAGAGAAGGAAAAGGCAGAGATTTGAGTGCTTTAATCGGCAGGACCATATTATGTCAATGAAGCAGGGACACGGAGGACTGATTAGATAAATTCTCCCTTGCAGTTCCAGCACCCGGCACTGAAGTGCCCACCATGTTCTGAAAATTAAATGCATGCATTAAAAATGTATTTGCATTTATTTTCCCTCTGGTGTCTTTTTTTTGTGTAAGATTCTAACAAACAGAATCTTATGGAAAAGAAAAGAAAACATCCCTAGATGGGAGCTTTGGCAGTGTATTTGCTATTTTTTTTCTTTAAGGAAGTCAACTTGGTACCTTGATGGAGAAGGCTGTGCCAGTGGGGATGAGATGAGCTTCCTCCTCCCTGCTCCCCTCAATTAACTTTTATTCTTCCAGGTGAAACAGGAGAAAGGTTGCAGAAGTGGGGAAGCAAATAGACCCTGTGAATTTGCTAATCTGTGGAATTGTTAATTTGAAAGAATTTTTTCTCCTAAAGAGGAGTCTGTCTTGCATACTGTAAGTGTAGCTGCACTGAATTTAAAGGGTCATTTCAATAATCCCCAAAACTGTGATGAAATCCAGCAGTCCTATTAATTACCTTGCAGCATCTTGCCATTATCCTTGCCTTCCCTTGCCTTTGGCCTATCCTCATTACAGTGGCATGGAAATATATGTCCAAACCACAAAATATTCTTTTTTTTTTTTATAATTTCCCATTCTTTCCATAATGACCTGGTGTCCTGCCTCTTACACAAATATTTCACTTCCCCCCACTTGAGTCTGAAAGGGCACAGCCATCACCAGCCAGCTGTAACGTCCTTTCTTTTCCTGCCTTCCTTTCTCTCTTATCTCCGTGATCTTCTCTCCCCTGCCTCCTCCCCCCAGACAGCTTTATTAAATTCAGACCTCTACTTCTGAGGCCTCTCTGTCTGAGCTCCTGCTCCCTGTAAGACATGGAGAGTGAAATGGAAAAAGTGTCAAGATTCCCTTATATTCCTCCCCTCCTCAATGTTCTTGGCAGCACAGGGTTGCTTCCCACAGCACATCCTTCTGGCTGGATGTTCAGGTTACTGTATGTAGTGTTGCCAGAATTATTTACCATTTTGTGACTCCAGGGAAACAAACCATGCAAGAAAATGTGAATCTATTTTTGACAACTGACAACACGTGCTTGACATAAAGTACCACCCTTTTGGGAAGGATTTGAGTTGGAAAGGGGAATTACATGTAAAGAGAATTTCTGTGGCTTTCATGGAGAGTGGTTGTAGCCCAGATTGCCTTGATAAGGCAATACAGGTTTGGAAGTAGATTGCTCCAGTTTTCTACCTGCTGGATTAGCCTCGGTACTTAGCTCTGAGCACTTTGTGTACTCTGACTGTGGAATGAGCCTTTCCATCCTAGTGGGACACAAACACAACCTACAAGTCTTCAGCCTGCTGTGCCCTGTGACTGCCACATGAGACTTGGGAAAACTGAACAAACCGTGCCAGATGGGCTCTTTGAAGGCTCTCCAAAGCATCTTGACTCTTCATGGCACTGAAAGACACTCCCTGATGGCCCAAACCAGCAGAAATTCTTGTGGAGATTCTTGCTGACAGCTTTTCAACTGAGCTTTGCAACTGGTGTGTCAAGAAAATTAAATGTGTTCTGATATTTCTGATGACATGGAACAAACAAGTAAAAACTGTACTTGGGCTTGTCTGATGGGTGTGTCTGGCAATGCAGGTGTTATACCAAAAAAAAGCCAGACCAAAATTGTCCATGCTGACAATTCTCTTCATAAAAGTTAGATAACGTAAACTATTATACATGAAGGGCATCCTTTAAATTCCAGCAGGGTGCCTGAACTAAGAAGCCTTGGAGAATGCTGAATTGTTCTGCCTATCTAACACAGTATCAGTGCTTTTTAAATTTTTTTTCCTGGTAAACTAAAACTCTAAAAACTCTCAAAGAAGAAAATCTGCCCAATGCACGTCTCTGGTTTCCTGTGCACAGATAATATTTTCTGACCTGACAGCCTTGATGAGGTTTTGAAGAAATTGAATACTTTTATACTTAGCCCCATAATGACAGCAATGATAAACAAACACATAGTGCCCTAACACCAAGAGTCTCAAAAATGTTATCAACTGTCATCATTTAGGGCTTGAGCATAGGGTAAGTGCCCTCAATAACATTTATTTTCTATTTTCCACAATTATCTGGAGGACTGCCCAGTGCAGGAATGAAGCTCTGTAATTTTATTTTCAGATAGGGTCAAGACATCAGCTGTTTTACATTGGCCTCATGCTGTCATCAGCTCGACCACCTGAGGAAGTGGCGTGCTGGGAATGCATTTTAACCATCCAAACAGGGACATCCAAACCTCTGCAAGCTCAACCACCAGAAATTACAAGGAAAAGCAGAGAACAAATGGGCTTCGGTTTTGCTTCCTTCTAACACCATGCAATGGGTTGTTACATCTCTTTTCTGCTTCCCATTGCAGCTGGGGATGTTTTCAGACTAAACAAGTCCCTGAAACCTGAAACTTGGCCATCACTTATGGAAGTGCCCTGTGCAGCATGGTTAATAAATAAAAAAGTTAAGAAAAATATAAAGACAACGTCTCCACTATTAACAAAAGACTCTTCAAAGCTACTCTTTTGCTCTGGGCTTTTACAATAATAAGCTGAAAAAATACATTAGAGAGCAGACTCTTTTCTAGCCACTTCATATTTCATTTTGCCTCTCACTTGTCTATTTATTTTCATGTCTTTCCTGATTACTTCTCAATTGTAGAAAGACAACATTAGGCACAATGAGTTTTAAATATACTCCCTGGCCAAAATAACTCCAAGGGCTGTCTGAAATTTCAAACAGCTCTCTAGTAAGTCTGGAATAAAATAGAAAGGAAGTGATCCTTACTACTTAGAGCAGAGCAATCAGGACTGTGGGTGATTTCAGTGCTTAACCAATACATTTATTATTTTTCTCCATGGGCACCATCCCACACAACAAGGATGAGTGTGACTCTGTCCATTCACCTTTATATGAACTTGAAGAACACTGTCTGGTAAAGCACAAGAGATGTTCCAGCTCCAAATGTACTCCCTTCCTGTTGGAGCAGTCCAGAAGGCTTGGGATGGGACAAGGACCAGGATTTGGACTACATGAGTATAAAAATTCTTTGCAAAATCAACCCTCAAAGCTTCTTCAAACCATCTTGAAAGTATCTGAAGTTCTGAATGAACATGTCATTGGGTCACAGATATTCTCCAAGTAATTTTCAACCCTGGCAGTTCCTCTGGACATACTCTAACCTGGGAGTTTTGTCCTATGAAAGCTAAAACCTAAAATGTATATATGGTATGATTTGTGATAAAGCCCTCAAAAGTCTGATGTAACTTTATAGTTAGCCTTGCTCTGAGTAGAAGTTTGAAATATATGACATCTGGAAATCCCTTCCAACCTACTTTTTTTCTCCCAAGATTCATTCTAAGCATGGTATTTTAGGATTATGCTGACAGACATTAGATTTTTTGGAAGTGGTGTTTGAAACCAGTGTGGTTCTGTTCCTACATCCATGTTTGTTCTAGAGGTTAGAAATATTTTTTTAGGGAGTTGTTCTATTTGCTCAACTCTTTTTGGATAAGTTCTCTAATTTTGGGCATTCCAAGGTATTTTGCTGAGGGCCCCCTCTGTTTCCTTTGTTGGGTGCACTGTTCAGGAGCAGAGAGATCCTTGGTTTTCAGGGTGACTGCACCTGGCACATGTGGGAGGATGCCATGGCTTGGTCACCAGAACTACAAAAGCCAAATGCAGAGTTTGGTCTTTTTCAGGGTCTTCCTCAAACTGTGTTTGTAGCTTGTTTATGTCTCTGTCAGGGATAGGGGAGTTTCTTTCTAATTTTTAATTTGATGGTAGTTACTTCATCTCCCTCCTTTCTCTCTTTCCTGTCATTCAAAACTGAAGAAGATGGTTATTTAGAAGTGTGTACAGAGCTATCATTTCCCTCTTATTTCAGAACATGAACATGGATTGGCCTGGCTGTTCCACAAGCCTCATTAGCATCATCATTAGTGCTTGGGCTCATTTTACCCAATGGCCCTGGCACTTAGTGCTGTGGTTTAATGGCAAGGTGGTGATTGGCCAAAGGTTGGACTTGATGATCTCGGACATCTTTTCTAAACTTAATGATTTGGTGATTCTCCGATTCTAAAGACAGGCCTCCAGCCCAAAATATGTGTCTAGGTCCCACACATAGCCAGCAGAGACAGATACCTCCAGAAGTGATGCAATCCATCCAAAGAAAAGCAGGAATGAATGACCCTCTAAAAGCCTCTCTTCTCCCCCTTTCTAATGATTATTGTCTAGATGAACAGCTTAGACCAGACAATTAGCTTAGACTAGATGCTTAACATTTAGGCAGCTAGAATTAATGTGATGAATCCCTTCTATGTGCTCAGATAATGACTGTAGCCTTTGTGTCTCAAATTTTAGCTCTGCAATATGTTTTCATAGGTGTTCAGATTCTGCACCGTGCTCTCAGATTAATTTCGACTCCCAAGGCTTAAAATGCTTGCCTCCCATTACTGTTCATTGTCATAAATATGTCATGGCATAATATAGCTGTCTGTACCCATAATGAAATCCTTCTGCTTTAAGATTCAAGTCCACAGCCCATACAGGACTAATATTGCTGAAAATCATCCTAATAATGTCACAGGGACTCTTGTGCTTGTGAACCTTTCTGTTATGAGCACAGGCTCTTGGGCTGAACCTCCAGCCAAGGCAGGTGCAAGTAAGATTTTAACATATTTTTATAACTTAGATGGGGAAAGAAAGAAGAAAAGAAAAGAAAAGAAAAGAAAAGAAAAGAAAAGAAAAGAAAAGAAAAGAAAAGAAAAGAAAAGAAAAGAAAAGAAAAGAAAAGAAAAGAAAAGAAAAGAAAAGAAAAGAAAAGAAAAGAAAAGAAAAGAAAAGAAAAGAAAAGAAAAGAAGCACTCTAAAGTAATTACTATAAATCTGTAATTGCAATGTTCCAAAAAAGAAATTAATATAACCTGCTGAAAAAATCCTTCACTTATATTAGTCCTCCCAGATTCCTAAACAATTGGTTTCAAGCTCTTGCTACTTACATATTTTTTTTTTTTACCAGAAAGATGATCTTCAGATTTCCAACCTAAGCCTCCCTGGTTAAAATACTAATACTTTTATTTTGTTATCTCTGTATTGGATATGGGAAACCAGCCTTCCTTCCTAACAATTGTTATAAAAATTCTATAAACTAATTATGCCTTTTACTATGCTAACTGAAATGTCTGGGCTGAAATCGGGATATATGAAATATGTTTTATTAAATGGCATTGCTGGGGAAAAATGGCTTTTAATAATAGGGTTTACAGACAAAAAAAAAAATCTACACAGACCAAATATATTTTAATTTCTCAGGGAAAGTTAAAAACTTAGTAAAAGTTTGGTATTTAGTCAAAATGTTGTTTGTCAATGAAAAAGGGAGAAAATAGAACAAATGGAAGCTTCTTTTCTGCCCTCTCAACCTATTTCTTACAGAAATTATTGTCATTTTAAAGCTTATTTCTAACCCAAATACTTCCAGAAACTGCAGATATTTGGCATTTTCCTTCTAGCCAGCTTCTAGTGGAAAATCACTCAGTCTCTTTGTGAGCGTGTTCCCAGGACCAAAGAACTGTTCTAATTGGGAAGAAATGATAATAATAATAGCAGTAAAGTGGAGTTCCCTGAAAATTTTATTTTGAGGCAGTTCATTTTATGCCCTAACTTTATTTTTGCAGAAGAAAAGGATGATTTGTCTTTGCAGTGACTGCAGGCCAAGGAAGGAGAGCGAAGCTGAGAACCTCCCCATCCATAACACGATGGTCTGAATAGAGTTCAAGTTTATTTGACTAATTCTTTCACCACTTGTCAGAGAACATACTTTTGTTTGTGGTAACAAAAAAAGCTCTTTCCTCTCCCGTTTCTCCTGCGAGTAGCACAAACACTTGTGTGGAGCACAAATTACCGTAACCATTATGATGTTTGCTGTCAAACTCATTTATTTATGCAACTGCTGTGGAAAGGCCTGGGGCCCAAAAGCAACCCTGAAAGATTTCAGAGCCCTGGTGTGGGGTCATGAAAGGGAAAGTGAGGGGGAGGGAGAAGCCTCCACTGGTTATGAGAAAGGAACTGACACAGGAAATGGTCACATATGGCACAGATTTATTGTGTCCGGGACTTCCCATTCAAAACTCATTATATCCACAGCTCAGAGCAGTGCGTGGCACAGCCACATTCATTTTTAGGTCTGGCATCTGACAAAACTGCTGTTCTGCTTTCAGGTGGTGGTGGTGGTGGTGGTAATTTTATCATTCCTAGACCAGAGAGATGGTGACTGGAACTGTGTCAGCAACAGCTCTGCTGTTTGCTGCTCCTCATCTTTATTTTGAGCCACACGTATGGGTGTGACTAAAGCTTCAGTCAGTGAGGTTGCTGATCAAGAGAAGAGTAAACTCCTCTTAAAAATACCTAAAGGAAATCAGGATTATCTTCAAGGGGAGGAAAATGGGAAAAGCTTTGCTAGTGACACAAGAAAAGAACTGATACTTGTGGAACATTATGTTTTTCAAAGGTGAAATAATAGGGATGAAAAAATTACTCTCTTTGTATTTTTATTTGTCTTTTCTGGGAGACAGGACTCATGTTACATAGAGATGGCTTTTTGGATGGTGGTTAATCACTTCAAGAGGTTTGTGAGAATAGTTTGTTTGTCTTACCTGCTTCATGAGATCATCTAAAAGTTCCAGTCCACACTGTTTAACCAATTTTGCCTCCATGCACAATAAAATATCTGGTAACACTTTGGTCATTTTAGTGATCCTGACAACACAAAGGTCCCCATAATGCTTATTTCAGGAGCAAATGCAATGCTGTGACAAAAGTTCCCAAGTCATTAATCATAATACAGAAAAAAATAGTTCCAAATTCTGTCTTTCTGATTTAGTAAAATTATGCACAAGCAGCTCTGGGCCAGTGCTGACAGTAGCAGGAATGGGTCTCTGCCCAGTCCAGCAGCACTGGGGTATGGACACTGGAGCTTCTTATTGCACCAAGAGTACAGCTCCAAACCCACTTTTGTCCCAGCCAACACAGAAGTGCCCAAAATAACTCCTGGGTGCTTTCCAAAAATTATCACGAGTCAGGAGCCAGTTCAAAAATTCAGTTTGGAGGTGATCACTGTCTTCTGGAGGGTCCATTGCTTTAATTCTATGGCAAGGCTGTGTCAGATGGCCTCAGGGACTAGAACCTGACTTGGCACTGGTTATTTTATAAGTTTTGATGGATAAAATGCTCTAGAAGCTCAGTTCCTGCTGATTCTTCTGGACACAAGTATTTCCAAGTGTGGCACCTTGTAATCCAGAAGATTTGTGGAATTAAAAGGAAAATCCCGTTTTCCAGCCTGGTCTGGGCACAATCTCTAAAGGGCCCTTCCAGATTTACTCACCCACCTCCTTTGAGAGGGATCAAGATATTTTCTCCTGGCCGGGTTATTATTCTCCCCCCAACTTTTCATGGGTTTCTAAGACAGGTTTGGTGTTTTCTCTCAAATACAAAGACCAACAAAGATCTCTCTGACTCAAGAGGTTCCTGACCTGTAAATCAGTGAAAGCTTGAGGAGCATTTTGAGTGAACATTGCTATACAAATGGTTCCCATACTCTTTTTGATCCCTGTTGGAGAGCATTCTGACCTCAGAGATTTGCTGGTCTCTCTTTTTAAAACTGATGCTTTGAGGTCAAGAATGAATTATTATTATTATTATTATAGTCTCTGGGAACTGTAAAACTGTAATTTTTTGTTCATGACTGGGACAGATATATTGTCATCTGTAATGTGTGCCTTCCCTCTCAGGCGTGGGGAGCTCTCAAGTGTTGATGCAAACCTAAATATGTGTAACTATATGAAAGTGGCAAATAACACTTGATTTTAAGAGAATAATTAGTTTCAATATGTGTGGCCATAGCAAAGCACACAATGAATGCAAGAACAAATATTTCATGTATTACACCTGTTTTTCTTTGGATTTGCATGTGAAAGGGAAGGGTGAATGCAGATCTCAGGATGTGTAAGAAGAGAGTTTTATGACAGAGCTTCATTCAAAGGAAGCACAAATAACTGGCTTTTCTCTTCTTGGGCACCTAGTTTTACAAACCTTGAAGGAACACAGTATTTTTGAGTTCACAAATGTGGCTAAAATTGGCTTGGGGGGGTCAAAGTTTTTTATAGAAGAACGGTAAACAGGAGAGTATAAAACCCCCACACAGACTGATGTTATGAGACTCATTTCCTTCCAAGATAATTTTCTTTAAAAGAAAGAATTAACAGCCTAAAGCAGTCATTCTATTTTTATTTACATGGTCCCTGCTATGAGTACATATTTATTTGTGTGTGTGTTCCCATGGTTTAACCCCAGCTGGCAACTCAGCCTCACAGAGCCCCTCAATCACTCAGCCCTGGTGGGATGGGAGAGAGAACTGGAAGGATAAAAGGGAGAGAACCTGGGGGTTGAGATAAAGACCTTTAAACAAGGGAAGTAAAAGTTGTGTAAGCAAGCAAAGCAAAACAAATAATCCATTCACCACTTCCCATGGGCAGGGAGGTGTTCAGCCACTCCAGTGGGACTCCACCACAGGTTGCAGTGACTTGGGAAAATAAATGCCATCACTCCAAATGTCCTCCCCTTCCTTCTTCTTACCCCAGCTTTATAGGCTAAGCATGAACCCACATGGTCTGGGATATTCTGTGGGTCAGCTGTTCTGGCTGTGTCCCCTCCCAAATCCTAGTGCACCCCCAGCCCATTCACTGGTGGGGTGAGGAGCAGAAAAGGCTTCAACTCTGTGCAAGCCCCTCTCAGCAATAATGAAAACATCTCTGTGCTGTTAACACCATTTTCAGCACAAATCCAAAACACAGCCCAAAACAGCTACTGCAAAGAAAATTAACTCTGCCTGAACCAAACCCAGCACATTTGTAAACAAACACATAAGAAACATTTGTACCACTGTGCCTTCCTCTGCAACTGAACTCAGAATAATTTACCTTTTCTGGATTTCCAAGGTGCTGTTCCTGGGCCCTTTTTTTCCCCCTTTATTTCCCATTTGAATGTCAGCAGGTCAAAAGGAACAGTTAATGCTGATGAATATTTCCCTCTCAGCAAAGATATGTGCTGGCCAGCCCAAGGCCAATGAATTGCAATTTCTAAACAGTGTCCCATTTATCTCTCCTCTCCCCCTTCCTCCCCTCCTTGCTTTTGTATTTTTGTAGCTATAATTGTAGTTAAATTAGAAATAACTGACGGGCAAATGCAGTCAGATGGAAAGAAAATTGTGGGAGATTTATTTTATTTTGATAAAAAACTGACATTGCCTTTTGTTTTTGTCAGAAAGAGTCTCTATTTTCCCCTGTACCATGAATTGTGGAATCTATCACGAAATGGGTAAAAATTATTGAAGCAAATGGTGGTGTTAACCTGAAGGGGAAAATCATTAATGTTGATGTATTTCATTCAATTTTAAATGTAGAATTTATTTTATTTTATTTATTTGGCATTGGGGAACAAGGGAAAAGCCAGGAGACTTGTATAGGACTCTATGTGCCTTTAAGTCAGAACATCTATTTTAAAAAATGCTTTTCTCTCCTTCCACCTCTCTCCATTTTTCTAAATAAAGGATATGATGTGGTGATGGTGGCAGCGGTGGAGGTTTTTTCCCTAAGCAAAGAGGGCCCCCTCGGCGCATTATTCTTTTCAAATGTGAAATGAGGTGGAAAATCCTCATTTCACGACAGGAAGGACAAATATTGACACAAAGTTAATATTTGTCAGGAGCCCTAGAAGCAACCTGAGTTGCTAAAATCTCATCTAGATATATGTGCTGGTGTGTTTATGTATATAAATAAATAATAAATTTGCCTTGATGATGGGTGGAACCTGCAGAAAGCAAAGTCTGCTCGCTGAGGTGGAGGAATTATCTGCAGAGGGTGAACAAACACATGCACATTCCATGTATCATTTCTCTCTCTTCTTGTGTGGAGCAGGAAAAACAGGCGAATTCATGAGCCCAAAGCACACATGTCCCCTTCCTCTGCCTGGGTACACAAGATCGCAGCATGAAATTCAACATTATATGAGTATCTTCAAATTTCCCACACATGTCTAAGGACTATAGCTGACTCTTTTTTCCCAATTTTTTTTCTCCCTCTCTCACACACACGTGTGTGTGTGTGTGTGTGTGTGTGCAAACACATACAAATAGAACCTGTGTAATCCAATTTCACCCATGGCAGGGGGATGCTTCTGGAATTTATCACTGCTATTGTTCATCACCGATGTAAATAGCACATGTCAGCTCAATATTCAGTGGTCACTCAGTATTTATTAAGTCCTGTCCACTCTGGCCTTTTTTAGAGGAAAGCCCTGAGGCAGATTAGCTGCTGGCCGTGACACGCCGCGTCACTTATCTGTTCTCATTGATTATCAGAGTCAGCTGTGGCCAGGACTCACTTTTTTCTTCTCCTCTCCGACCCCCTCTTACAAGCACCCCTGCTTGGATTTTCATGAGGAAATAATCAGATTAGGGCTTCAGCGGCGAGTTCATATGGAGTTCTCTTTCTCCAATGTGCTACTAACCGAATAAACGTGTTTTGTGGTAAATTGTAAATGACATTATGATTACTAAGGCCAGCATGGGTTTCATTTAAAAGTGATCGAAATTGCAGGCTGCAGAAATTGTGACTGGCAGATAAGGCCATTTGGAAGAAGACAAGCAGTGATGCGTGTGTGTGTGCACGGGTGTGTGTGTGTGCAGGAAACCAAGCCAGCCCCCTTTGCAAGGCAGGCGGGGCCAAGGAAAGTTCTGAGAAATCATGAAGTATCATCAAATCCCATTTGTAGACATGAGAAATGTCACCAGGGGGAGATGGGGTGTTTCCAGGAGAGCCGTGGATGAGATGTGTCAGCCTTTGTGGGCAGGCTGCTGGCGGCACAGTGCGTCCTCCCAGCGCTCCGGGACAATTCCAGTGTCTCTGAGCACAGCATTTCCACTTCTGTTCTGAACAGAGCTGTCCCTCACTCTCTTTTTTGCCTCCAGCACAAACTGACAGCAAAATACACTGAAAAGCAAAAAAAAAAAAAAAAAAAAAACCACCAAAAAACAGGGAAAAGTAAGAAAAGGGAAGCAAATTTGTAAGCTGGTGTCTAAAAATAGGGGGGATTGTACAGATCCCATCTCATTTGGACATCCTCCCTGAGCAGAGCTCAACATTTATGTAATTCCGTTGCTTCCCTCAGGGACGTGCAGAGGGAGAGCTCATTCTGGGTAATGTTCACAGGCCACGGGCTGCACATGATGATTCCCCTGGAAATACATAATGCACAGGATCCTGGCTTTGAGATGCAACTAAAGGCAGAGCCCAGAATTATTTAATGGAATCACAGAATGGCTTGAGTTGGAAGTAACCTTAAAGATCATCCCCAGGTAGACAGGGACACCTTCCACTGCACCATGTTGCTCAGAGCCCATCTAACACTTCTCATAGTTAATTTATTTTTTAGAAGTCTGCTACTTTTATCTAGCAGAAATTTTCACATAATGTGTCCTTGATAAGTGATGTCTTTTAGCCCTAATATCCTCTTATTCATCCAGAAGTTTGTGACTCTTAAGGATGTTGCTGTCCCTTATTTTTTATGTGAACTGAATGCATGTGCCCATGTGCTGAATGAGGAGCACAGAGCTGGTTTGGACACTGGCCACGCTTTGCCCAACACATTTGTGAGCACAGCTGACTAAGGAAGGAGCAGGCTAGGTGAGGGAAGGAGAATTCTAGCTGACTACAGCAGCAAGTTCCTCCTTTGATTTTATTATGAAGAGAGGAAGGAAAAACAGAAACCTACATATTTTTTCTAAGATGCTCCAGGCAGAAATGTTTATGTTTTTGGTGCCTGTATCTGAACTCATTTACTTTTATTCTCTCTTTATAATCAGTGGTGATCTCATCATTACAGCTTGAGGCACAATTTCTCTCATCTTAAAGCAGAGACTGTATTTAGTTAGATGGAGCACACTATAAACTTATAGCACCATTCAGGATTTTGACAAAGGTATGGAGTGGCAGCACAAGGGGGAATGGCACAAAACTAACAGGGGTAGGGTTAAATTTGATATTGCAAAGAAATTCTTTACTGTGAGGATGTTGAGACATTGGATGCCCAGAGAAGCTGTGAATTCCCCATCCCTGGAAGTGTTCAGGGATAGGTAGGATGGGGGCCTGAGCAACCTGGTCTAGTGGAAGGTGGCCCTTTGCAGGAGGGTTGGAACTAGATGATAATTAAGGTCCAACCTTACAACCCAAACCATTCTGTGAGCCTATGGTTCTTTTACATTAAGTGAAAGAACAAAGTGTTACCAGAAGTGGCTTTTGCACTTCCATTCATTGTGTGTTACACCTACAGATGTTGCAGCTACCAAAAGAAGTCCAGGTGACATTCTGCACTTGTGTTTAAGTGACAGGATCCCACCTATGGTTAATAAAATTATAGGATTGTAAAATGCAATCCAGATGACTAAATAGAAGTATTTTAGGGTGAATTCCATTGTTTTAAACTGCTTTGAAGAGATGGCTGGGAAATTCAGTGTGTTTCAGTTACACAAATGTGTGTTTAGTGTGATTTCTGGTGCTGTGGGGTGTCCTTGCAAGGCATATGTCTTCTATAGACCCTGTGTCACATATCTCTGGTACCTCAAGACATCTCAAACAAATCTAGACACCTGCCTGTGAGCAAATGGTTGAAATTCCAGATCTCAACTGACTGCAGTGGGAGTTTGGACATTTGTAACATGTGTGAGAGTCTCCTATATTTGTAGGTATCTGAATCTGATGGTTTCTTCCAGCTTCTCACTTGATGAGGTGGTTCACCACTGGAGTAGATTAATGATGTTCTGGTCCTTTCTAGTGTTTTCTGTTTGAAGTGCAGTCTCTGTGAGTGGGATGAGACAGCATTTTGTAGGGTTAAATTATCTTTGCAAAGACTTGCAGTCATGCCCTGATTCATTACTCTGCTACAGGCTTGGGACCAGGAAAAATGTAGAAGGCACAAGGACATAGGGACAAAGTGCTGGGTCAGACAAAAAGTCTGTCTTGCATGTGTGCTCTTTCAATGGATGCTGTAGTTTTATATGTTGAAAAAACAAGGTAGGTACATGTGTTGCTTCTCTGTCATTTGTTTTCAGTCCTCAGCAATCTTCAATTCCAAGGCATCTAGAGGTAGATGCAGTTTCTACCTATTTAATACCTCTCAGTGTCCAGGCTTCTCTTAAAACTGTGTAAAATTTTAACACAGGCAAAGTGACTTTTAATTTGGAATGGGAAAATAAGGACCTATTAAAAAATTGAGATGATGTCTGAAACAATTAATTTTTTTTTCCCCCATCTCCCTTTATTCTCTTCCAGGAATTTACAGAGATGACAGCAAGTGTCTCTTCAAGCCCTCAGTACAAGGCTACTTCTGCAAACAGACAGATCATGCACTTGTCATCTTAGAAAACTTGGATTCCAGTGTGGACAGCCAGAGACTGTTCCCAGTGGTTACAATGACTGGCAGCTTTATGGACACCTTCACTGATGAGACCTCGCATTCTTTGTGCCACCCTGCAGAGCATTGTTCTGCTTTCTTCTCTGTTCTGCCCTCCACCAAAATCACCACAGTTTGCTTCCCAGACCTGGCACCTCTGGCTTTCAGACTCTACCTCCTCAGTGGCCAAAACACAACCAGGCTGCCCCTTGCCATGTTCTTCTCTGAACCACTCAGCCTTCGTGTTTTCATCCAAGGGAATTATGTCTCTCCGACCCCATCTTCTTTTTCACTGAACTCAGGGGCAGGGGCCAATTACTTCAGCTTTGAGGACAACCTTCTCTATGTTCTTCTCCACGAGAAGAAACCTGTGGAAATAGTTGCTGGCCTTTCCCTTCTTGTGGCTTTCACGGTAACTGAGGCTGCTGGGGAGGAGGGTGAGGCAACCATAGCACACCGATTGGCTGATTTCTTGAAGATTGGTCATGACCAAGTCAGAGTGGTCTATAATGTGCTGGGAAGTGAAAGCACTTTGCAGGTAATCTCAGCCAATGCCAGCAAAAAGAGATATCACTGCCCTAACATGGCATTTTGCACAGCATTTCAGAGCAGATACAGTCCACAGGAAGAGGGGACACAACCAGGGAGCACCCGGGCTCTGCATCCACCTGACAGGGCTGGTCCATCCAGAGTGCTGATCATTGAGCTTGGTGATCTTCCAGGTCATCCAAGAAATGAGCTGACAAGTGACAGCCTAAAGAGTTTGGCCAGAACAATTATCAACACTCATCAGACCGGAGAACTTCAGAGTGGCCTTGGCTTGCCAGTTGACACCTTAATGGTGACTCAGTCTGTTTTGCTGTCCCCAAGAGAAGGTAACAGTAGGTAAGTAGCAGACGAATCACCACCAGATACTGATTAAACTGTAGTGAGGTACTTTGTCCACTTGGTGTACTTATTAATTTCTCCATTGACTGAAATATGACTAACCATGCTGAAACATGTTATAAAATTTTCATTACTTGTCCAGAGAAACTGTGGCTGCCCCATTCCTGAAAGTGTCCAAGGCCAAGTTGGACAAGGCTTGGTGTAACCTGCTCTTTTGGAAGGTATCCCTACCCATGGCATGGGGTAGAAAAAAATCACCTTTAAGATCCCTTCCAACCCAGACCATTCCATGATTCTGTGATGTCAGAGCTATGCCCAAGTTCTAGCTGGATTCCCAAGCATCAATTACCTTGTTTTTCTGTTGGTGCTCATGTGCCTCTCGAATGCAGAGATGTCAGTGGTGCCTTAAATGAGGAACAGAGTTCCTGGAAGTCTGCCTTGAAACTATGGAGAATTGGGTTAATTCAGGCCATCATAGCTCTTAAATTCTAAATAATTAAATCTATGAATGTTTATAAATTGATGTGGCAGCAGGGGTGCATTATTAAAGGTGGGTTGTTGCCTTAACTATCTTGAAGATCTAAACATTTATTCATATACTTTTAAAATTTAAGGCCTGCAGGATAGAAGCCACTACTCTTCACATTGATGCCTTAGTGTCGACTCTAAGTATTGATTATTTTTACCTAAAATTCTAGAAATCCATCTGGTCTCAATGATTCAGTAGCTGGACACATCCAATACTACCTGAACATGTGCCCAGGTGTTGGATCCTATTCTTTTTCTTTCTGTCACAAATACTTGCTAATTTCCTCCTGTCAGCCTCTACCTCCAGATTCCCATGAGAGAACCTGGTTTCTTTCCTCCACTTTTACATCAGTAGCTTTCTGGGCATTGACTTTTCCTCCTCCTCCTCCATATACCTTCAAAGTAATCAAATCACCTCACTGTCTGCTTCGGAAAAAAAATTAAAATATTTGGGTTCTGGCAAGTCTTTCTTTTCTTTCTTTCTTTCTTTCTTTCTTTCTTTCTTTCTTTCTTTCTTTCTTTCTTTCTTTCTTTCTTTCTTTCTTTCTTTCTTTCTTTCTTTCTTTCTTTCTTTCTTTCTTTCTTTCTTTCTTTCTTTCTTTCTTTCTCTCTGTTTTCTGAATCTGTTTGGAAGTGGGTATGACTGAAAGTCAAGGTTTCCTTCTTGGCGGATTCCCCAACTTTGGACATTTTTAAGATTCAACTGCACAGGGTGCTGAGCCACCTTGACAAAACCATGATTTTTCCAAGAAAGGTTGGACCACAGGATCATTGAGGTCTCTTCCAACCCAGTATTCTATGGTTGTATAGAATTGATGCCAAATGCAAAAGTATTAAATGGTATTAAATGGTATTAAATCCTCTTTTCTACTGGCACAATTCAATGATTCCATTAGCCCATTCTCCCACAGAAACAGGAGAGCTTCCTGGTCTTCTGTTTGCTCACTGTAGTGAGCAAACTTTTCAGTTCTGACTCTCCAGACCCAGTTCTCTTTGTTTGCCCAGGTCCTACATCCCACATGATGTGGGCCCGTATGCTTGACTTTTCTGTTGGTAATTTATCAGCCACAAAAACTCCCATGCATTTTATCAGTAGTGACTTTATATTTGTATCTCCATGCAGATACAGCAACAGATCTGCATCTCATTTTGACAAAAGAACACAGGATACTCTTTTGCTTTACAATAATTTCCCCCTGGATCTCCCTTTTGAGTCCTGCCAGTCGCAGAGTTTTTGGTCAGTTTTGTACATACTAAATTTTATTGATATTCAATACCAAGACTCACTTTTTAAAGGTCTTTTTTCCTTCTCCTCTACAGCAACAAGGAGCCCTTTCTCTCCCTCCTTCCTCTGTCCCCATCTTGCTCTTTTTAGCCTCTTACAGCCGCTATTTGCACAGCCCAGATGTCAGCCCTTATCTGCAGAGGAGGCTGTGAAGAGTGGGGCTGGGATGGGAGCAGACAGCAGTGTATTTCAGCATCAGATCCTGAAACTGTATTAAAAGCATATGGGTAATATGAAAAAGGTAATATCCCATCTGTTTTTAATAGGGGACGGAGGATTTGATGTTTGGCCATCTTATTGTGTACTCTCTTGATATTGCATAATGTTATTTTTTGATGTTGTGCACTACTGAGGCTTATCCAAGTATAAGTATATTCCATATATTCCATCTATGCAAGAAAGAAATTGGATTTGTCTAAGAATTACCCTCTGAAATTAATACCACATCCTTTCCCATTTACTGCTGACCCATGGACCATCCTGATGTCTGCCAGTGATACAAACTCTGTTCACATGCTTAACTTTTCTAGTAGACCTTGTGTGGTTCATGGTGGAAAAGCAGCCAGAAGGAGGACAATGGTCTGTGACTGTAGGAATCCTTGTTTTGTTGTTTTCATTTTGGTTTGTTGGTTTCAGCTGTAGGTGGTTTTTGTTTGCTTGTTTGTTTGCGAGTTTGTTTTTTTTAGGGGGCAGGATATTATTTTTGTTTTCTTTTGGGTTGGGTGGGTTGTTTTGTTTTGTTTTGTTTTGTTTTACTTTGCTCTTGTGCTTTTGGTTTTGGGGTTTTGTTGGTTTTTTTTGTGGTGTTGCATTAAGCTCAATGAGGAATTCTTAAGTGCAAGATCAGATCTTAAATCAGGGCCAATTCTGAAGATATACTGCATTTTGGATCAGCTGAACCAACATCACTGTTGTGAGTGGGGCTGTTCGTATTACGCTGAAGGACACTGCAAAATGGGACAGCAGGAAAATGATGTGGGAAATGTTACAGCGGCTGTGAGGCCCTGGTACAGGTTGCCCAGAGAAGCTGAGCTGCCTCTGGATCCCTGGAAATGTCCAAGGCCAGGCTGGATGGGTCTTGGAGCAACCTGAACTAGTGGAAGGGGTGGAACTGGATCATCTTTAAGATCCTTTCCTGCTCAAAGCATTCCATTATTTACATGATCCCAAGACATGATCCCAAGAGACCCTCTGAAGGAGGGAAGCACCATCTTCTGTGTGCCAGCAAGGAAACCTCAAGGCTGCCTTTTTTCAGGCAGAAATGACATCTCCACGCTGGGACTGCTGTCCCAGCTGTGTTTTGTCTTCCTGTCTGTGCACACTCTGTGAAAAGATTCCAAGCAGCATGGACCAGGAGAGTTGCCTAGGATGGAGGATGTTTTACTACAGACGCAAGAGCAGTGCTAAAAGCCTTGGATTCCCTGTCCCAGTTATGGGAAGACCTGGGATCTTTATTGAAGAGAACATTCACATCACCAGATCACAGGACTGGCTCAGAACTCACCCACCCTCAGCTGCTCGGGCTCCTCTGCACTGTTATTTATTGCTCCCCATCAGTCATAGCTTTTCTGGAATTACTCATGGCTGACATTTCCGATGCAATAAAGCCACAGATAACCTGTGAAATGAAATCAGGGTTTTCCTGTTGGGACATGTACTGTCCCCAGTGTCTATCTGTCTCCATTTAAGCAGCACATGCTGGCACAGGCACAGATAATTGGGCTGGAATTACAAGTCAGACAAAGTATTCCAGTGTATTTTTCTGTGGAAGGAAAAAGGGAATATTTTCATACCTGAGTCATGCGAAACCCAGTTGGACCATCAGAAATACACAGAACCTGCACTCCTGCCAGGCCCATCTCCTTGGGCTTTCAGAGCAGTGAATTGTCCTGCATCATTATCATTCTCAACAACTCTCAATTTCAGAGAGACCTTTTCTCTCAGAAAGGAGGTTGGAGCCAGGGGAAGGTTGATCTCTTCTCCCAGGTAACAAGCAACAGGAAAAGAGAGAACAGCCTCAAGTTGCAAAAAACTCCCATCAGGGGAGGTTTATGTTGGATATTAGGGGAAAAAATCATTCACTGAAAGAGTGGTCAGGCATTGGGACAGGCTTGCCAGGGCAGGAGTGGAGTCACCACCCCTGGAAGTGCTCAAGAGGTGAATGAATGGGACATTTGGGGACATGGTCTGGAGGTCAACACAGTGGTGCTGAGTTAATGGCTGCATAAATAGTATTAGAAGTATTTCCCAACCATAATAATTTTATGGTTTTGTAACACAACCACAACTACAAAAAGATCTTTAATCAGCACAGTCTGGAGGCTTATTTGCAGCCCAGGACAGTGAGGCTGAAGGGGAGCCTTGGAAGCCCGGCTGTGGTAAGGTATTAGTCAGTAGGTCTGTATATCACACTGCCAAGCCTTTAAAAAATATGGCTTGTCTGTTATGATTTGAAGTGCTTATATACATGATTTTAATTTAACTCCTTTGTTAGGGTCACTTCAAGCACGGCTCATTAATTTGTCAAGAGAAGACAGAGGTGATTGCTGTGACTGCTATAGTCTTGCACAGCTGGAGAGTCAGAGATGCCTATCACACAGTTTATCTTCCAGTAAAATGCCTGTGTATAATAGATACTGTGATATATTTACAGATAGAAATCCCTGGTTTGCAAAATCTTCCTAATATCAATATAAATAAGACAGAATAGGAAGCACAATGATAAATATATTGTGTATCTTTGTGCAGGTGCCTTTATACAAAATCAGGAATATAATTCTGGGCAGTTGTCCAGAATCCATTTAGTCCCTATTCTCACTCTACTTCAGGGTGCTTTGCTCCTTCTTAATTGACCTCTAACTGGACACAAACTGAATTTGGTTTTTGTTGAGAGTTATGTTTGAGGTAGCGTATGAAAAATGGTGCTTTTGCAGGAAATTTGAGGCTCACAGCAAGGAATAAAAGGGAAGCAAATTATCAAAGAATGGCTCATTCCAATGGCAATTCCCATGCAGAGCACTAAATGAGATATTACAACTAATTCCCTGTGTCACGTGGCACATATGCAGGCAGCAGGAACGGAGCTCAAACTAGATGAATTCTGACCCCTCCTAACCCCAAAGTTCTTGGATTTGGTAACTTTTGTGAAGATTTTAGGCAGGCTGCTCTGTGGAATTGCACAGGGTTTTATAAAAAAGAAAGACTTGACAGCTCTTTTCCTGCATTTCCTCTTTTCCTCCAGTGAGCAGGCAAAGGCAGGATGGTAAAAATCTCCATGTCAAGAAGTGCAGATATTGTAACACCTGAGGTTATTTCAAAGTTTTATTTGCTGCACTCCTCAAGTGTGTGAAGGTGTGGAAGCGATGATACTCAGGAGCTTAAAGTAAGCTTAAAATCTCCTTTAATTTAAACTTATTTAATTTTAGGTTAGATATTCACAGAATTAGACTTAGGTTAAATATTCAGTGTAGAGAGCATATTCTTGTGTAAAATATGCCAGTCACTCACAGCTGATGTACAAAAAAGGACAAAATCAGTTCAAGTAAAAGGAAGGAGATTTATGATGATCATTTATGATGGAAACTGAGTTTATTTTAAGAAATAAGGAAGAGCATCATAAAACCATTTAGTAAAGAGTTTGTTTAATTTGGCAAAGCAAATCAGGAAGATATCTTTCTATCTGTGAAAATATGTTGCAAAAGTAAATACCAGTCAGGAATATCTTGATAGTAATGGACAATGACAGCACAGGAACAAAAGCATATAAGGCATTGAGAGGTAAATTTGCACTTAAAAATAGAAGCAGGTTCCTTCTCAGATAATGAACTGGAAGAGCCTTGCAATAGAACTGGAAAGAGAACATTTCACATTTCCATTCAAGACTATTTTCTATATTTTTTCCACACACGGCCAAAATTATATCATGAATTTTATTTATTTATTTATTTACTTAATAGTTTGGGGTTAGTTGAGGTGGCCAACATCTCTTTTACAGTCTAGTAAAAAGGTTGGAAAGTCCACATGAAAAACCTAGAGGGTTTTCCATCAGAGAAAATTCTGGTTCTGTAATGGGTTCTTTATGGGTGTGATGGGATAAGAAATATCATGAGTATGAAGTGGGGGTTAAAACTTGAACGAAAAGTGTCATGTCAAATAAAACTGCCTGACCAAAAGTTGTACTTTTGGAATCAATATGAATTTTTTATTGTCAATTCGTAATTCTTTTCTTAGTGGGAAACTTAGTTATGGGATGGGCTGGAAGAAGTAGATGGTCATTGGGAACTTCGAGACTCAGACACATCTTCCCACAGTGAAAGTGGCGACAATGGATGTAAAAAGAGTTTATGTGAAGGGATTCGGTGTCAATAGAATATTTATCCGTCTTATCAATAGTGAAATTTTAGTCTGTTTCTAATTTTTTGCTTCTGGTAGAATTGAAATTTGGCATCAAAACTTAATTGTCAATGTAAAGAAGACCCAGCCATACCAGGGATGATGGTGCCACAAAATGTCTTTAATTATGTAGAGATTAGGCCCCAGATCTACTGTTTTAACTTTTTTTTTCCTTCATATTTAAAACAAGGAAGGAAAACTAAGGAGGTATGTTTTGACCTAAGTCCATGGTCAATAGAGTAACTGAATTGCTGCTTAAATGTAAATGTTTTTCATTCAGACTGTTCCAAACAAGCACAAAATATGATGTCTGTCCATAAGACTGTTTGGTTTTGAAGGGGAAAATACCAAAAGCAGCCCTTCGTGTATGAGCCTTGTGTGAAGCCAGCACTTCCCTTGCAAGTTTTCCAACAAATCTCCAAACTACCATCCATGGATCTTCACATTGGCCCTCTAATAATAGTAGATAAATAAAATTACAGTTTTCCACCACTGCTTTCCTGGGCAGGAACCATTCTGACAGTGTAGGGTTAAGAGGGTCAATCACCAAGACACATTTCACCCCTAAGCCTTAAATTTTAAACTAAATTTCTGTTAGTATCTAGTGTACCTGGTGAACGTATCCAAGAATTTGTCATTCCCACTCAAAGGTGACAGCTGTGAATTACAAGATTCAGGCAATTAGGAGTCCTACCCTCCATATAGCTCTGGTTGCTTGCTCTGACAATGGCTTTCCAAAACTCAGCTGGCTCCTCTGCAGGAAAGGAGCAGGAGGTAGGAAAGGTGCAGTGATAGCAGGAGAAAGCAGAGGAAGGGGAAGGTGGAGAGGGCAGGAGAGATTTGGGAAAAGGAGCACAGGACTTTGCATCTAAGGGAAGAAGGAGAAATAAATTGCCACATATCCCGCACACCAGTCTTGATCTTTGAAACTGAAGGGTTTGTGTTAATACATCTCAGTTAAAAATGAAGAGGATCGGTTCAAGGGAAGTTATTCCCTATTCCAGTGCTCCCTCAGAAATTAACATTGTCCTGATACATGCAGGAGATCCAGCAGTGTCCCTGTCATTCTTCTCAAGCACTGTAAAGAGATCTGATCCCAGCACTGGTACCTCAGTGCTGTCAAACAAAACCTGTCTTGCTTGTGTCACATATGAATTTATTTCCTCTCCTAACAACGAACAGGATCTGCAACATAAGCGATGATTTACACGACACAGGCGCCAGCAGAGAGGAGCTGCTGGCCACGTCTCCAAGGGACCAATCCTGTCCCCACTTCACCTTTTTAACATGTGAGTGGTGTCACCTCTATCAGCAGAGCTTGTCTGCTGTGACACTCGAGTGAGTGACGGCCGTGTCATCTCCCAGGCCAGCTCATTCTGCTGTCGCATCGCGCTCTTGGCGTCCACTGCGCGTCTGATGGGAAAGGGGGGAAAAATTCTTCCACATGCTTTGTTAGCAGGAATCTGGTGAGCAAAGGGTTAAATGGCTTGGGGTGCTGGGTGTTTGTGGGGTAGTGTGAGTGGGTATATATGAGTGTGTGTGTGTATATGTATTAAAAAAAAAAAATAAATATAGATATAGATATATATATGTGTGTACATACACAGGCACCTTGGTTTGGCTATAGGACCTCGTGCCCGCAGGCCACAGTCACATTATCATCTGGAAATTGGATAACGACAGCACAATGACAAATCCAGGTTGCCTGCAATAAGGTGCTAATCCCTTTGCTTTAATATCGGAGCAGCGTGTAATGATGTTTGGACATCACTCCAGTTTACTGACGACCCCACTGGGGCCGGCAATAGAAGCGTACAACTGTCTAACAAGCCATCAGGTGACCGCCGTCGTCAAAGCAACGGGGGATGCAATCTAATCTTCCCTCCATCCCTTCCAGCTCCCAATAAGGACCAGATTATAGAAGTGGCCCATCAATGCTTGGTAACTCGAATCAATTAACGTTAATTCGCACAATGCTATGATGTATTGTGATCACTTTCATTTCGGAGAAGGGGGAAGAAATTGCTATAATTCACCTAAAATGAGGTTGTCTATGGTGCTGAGGTATTAATTGGGTGTCCATATTAAATGGAAAAGGAGCACGGTAGTGAAGGAAAAGTGGATGAGTGACTCTCTTGGCTGCTATTGACCTATCAGAAGAAGACAGTGCCCTTTTCCTTTGCTTTTATCTATTACAGTTTTCCCTATTGCGTGTCAAGTTGATGTATTATAAAAAATTCATTTGGTGACCTTCCACCCCCCTAGCAGATTAAACAATTTCACTGGGATGGCATCATTAACAGGGCCTTGCATTTAATGATGATTTCTCTAAAAGGCCACGGAGATTCGATTTTAAGCTAACAGATTTATTGCACTATTATAACATATCGTAAAAAACTGTACCACCTACGGTCTGGTTTTAGGATAGAAACTGTTTAAGAGTTTATGTGGAGCTTAAAGTGGTATTACCTTGGGATACGCAGCACGGCAAAGCTCTGACCTCCAGCGTGGTGCTGTTTACTTTTAATAAAAGACATTTCTCTGACAGTAAACTTGGGGACTGTGTTATGGAGGAGGCCTGGCTTAGCTCCTTGCCACTGGCTTTGTAATCAGGGGTATTTACACTGATCTACAGCTATTAATGGAAGTCACTAATGAATCTGGAGTATGTTTCTCTCCTATCTGATGCATCTGCTCTGTCCCTTTCCTTCTAAAGGCCTCTGGTGATCCCACATCTAAACCCTTCATCAGATTCATTCTTCTAATGAAAGAAGGGCCAGGAGGGGAAGTCTTAAGAGGAGAGGCTGAGGTCACTAGGTTTGCTCAGCCTGGAGAAGAGGAGACTGGGAGGGGACCTCATTGCAGTTACAATTTCCTTAGGAGGGGAAGAAGAAGGCCTGCACTGGTCTCTGCTCTGTGGTGACCAGTGACAGGACCTGAGGGAATGACATGAAAATGTGCCATGGGATGTCTAGGTTCGATGTGAGGAAAAGTTTCTTCATCCAGAGGGTGGCTGGGCACTGAACAGACTCCCCAGGGCAGTGGCAACAGCACCAAACCTGGCAGAGTTCAAGAAGTGCTTGGACAATTCTCTCAGGCACAGGATGGGATTGTTGGGTCTGTCCTGTGCAGAGCCAGGAGATGGGCTCCATGATTCTCTTTGATTTCGGTCCATAATATGGGAAAATATGGGAATTGGTGGAAATAAAAGTCATCCTTCAAATACCTTTTTTTGCTTAAAATAGGAATGACCTCAGACTCCTCATTGTCTTCTGATGCTCATGTTGCTCTTCCCCATCTGTATTAATTAGTGACAAGATCTGCAGGGGGTGACAAAGCTCCAACAGTGCGCCTGAGAGGGCAGAGGTCTGGCTTATTTCATCATCCCATGACATCAGAACCCATTCTCATCCAAAAACTCTGAGTTCCTCACAATATTTCCAGGGAATATGTACCTACTTTGTCTGCCACAAGTCCTCAGCTTGTCTATGCCCTGTCCTTGCTGAACCTCCCTTTCTTGAATTGCTTGCAGTCACCAGCCATCCCCACCTTTTCAACAACAAAGAAATGTCTTTTCAGCTGGATCATGATTCATTTAGTCATATTATTCCCTAAATTCTTCCCAATTTCCTTCCTCTTCCAAGGATACATTGATTTTACGGCGCATTGCAGACATACCAGACAACTGTTCAATTAATTTCAGTGTCTATTAGGAAATTAAATATGCCAGGGGCTGGTTTTTGGCACCAAGGCCAGCTGACATATTTCAGCATGGCCTCATCCAAACTTCCAAGTGAAAATATTTTCTGACTGTACTAGCTCCCACACCATTTGGGAGTTGTTCTTGACTTTGCCATTGGACCTGAACTACGGCTTAAGAGAGACTGACAGTTTAATTGTAGAGGTGATCAGGTGTCAGTGCCAAGTCTTGCTTTTTGGCATAATTTAGTTTTCTAGTTTTTCCATTGACTTTAGTGGACCCTTGATCCAGGCTCTCATCCTGATCTCCTTCCCCTTGAAGTCAATTGATAATAGTACTACTACTTCTTTTTCTTCTTTTTCTTCTTCTTCTTCTTCTTCTTCTTCTTCTTCTTGTTCTTCTTCTTCTTCTTCTTCCCATTACTATTATTGTTGTAGACATATTTATGACAAAATAACTATACTAATAATGATATTACTATATACATTAGATTAAATATCAGGAAGAAATTCCTCCCTGTGAGGGTGTGAGACCCTGGCACAGATTGCCCAGAGAAGCTGTGGCTGCCCCATCCCTGGAGGTGTTCAAGGTCAGGTTGAACAGGGCTTGGAGTAACCTGGGATAGTGGAAGGTGTCCCTGCCCATCGCAGGGGGTTGGAACAAGGTTATTCTCAAGGTCCCTTCCAGCCAAAATCATTCTATGATTTTATATTTTATGATTACAGTTATTATTAAAATTGTAAATATAATGACAAATTCTCCTTGATTTCAGGGATACTTCATTTCCTCTGGCCCAAACCTCTCCACCAAGGTTCTCAATTAATCCATGATACCTGCAGCAGATCCTCCAGTTTCTGCTCTCAAACATCCCTGCTGCTAAAGGACAGGCATTTGCTCTTCTGTGGAGCCTCAGCCTGTTCAGCAGACTCTGATGGTGACAGGATCAGGGGTGCCTGGTGTCCCTGTTGACTGAGGCATCCCCAGCCTGCTGTGCCCACATCTAGAAGAGCTGCAGGGCACTGAGCATCAGAGCTGCTCCCGGTCAGCAGGGAATTACCAATCAGCCTGCTCCTGCCCAGCAAGAGACTCCAGGACAGTGGCAAACAGCACATCCTTCATGGCCACAGGATGAGGCAAAGGCAGGTCTTGCTCTGGTCCTTGCTGGGCTATGAGCACTCATCTACCTCCACCTCCCTAGGACAAAACTGTGCGAGGAAAGGCCTATTTTCCTTCCAGCATGAATCAGCAGGATGCTCCTTTCTCCTCCTCCACGCTGACATAATTTTAAGGAATATAGCTTGCTGTGTCCAGGGCTGTGCCCTAAGGCTGGGGCTCCCTCACAGCACGAGTCAGGTTGAACCATGTGGGATATAAACACCACATTCCATGCTGAGTTAACCAAGTTCAAATTACCCACAAACAGACATTCATTTTTACACTTCCATTTTAAGTATCCATGTCTAGTTTTGCTTCGTTCTGTTTTCTTCACTGTTATTTTACCAGAGAGTGAAAGAACAAGGAGGAATGGTTCTAAATTAAAAGAGGAGAGATTTGATTAGATGTTGAGAAGAAATTTTTTACTGTGAGGGTTGTACAGGTTGCCCAGAGAAGCTGTGGTTGCCCCATCCCTGGAAGTGTCTCAGGTCAGACTGGATGGGACTTGGAACAACCTCCACTAGTGGAAGGTGTCCCTGTCCATGGCAGGGGGTTGAACTGGATAATCTTTAAGGTCCCTTCTAATCCAAATTTTCTACGATTCTATGACTCTGTGATTTTATAATTTTATTACTCTACTCACCCTAGAGAGTGAGAAGTACTTCCTAGATCCACATTTTGCAGCAGCCTTCCTCTACACACAGTTTTAGCATGTAGAAACTGAGGTGTGAATTCAGGGCATTTTCTTATTTGTTAAAGAAGCTGAGGTGAGAAAAAAAAGATTTGGGCCTTACAGAAACAATGCCAAGACTTACCTAAACCTCTCTGTGCTCAGCTGGAGCCAGGGAGCTCACAGAAAACTGCAGCTCTTTAGCTTGAAAACAGGAATGACTTGGTGTGCTGTATATGACTTGGTGTTTGGTCACACAGTTAAATGCACATTTTTGGAAGAAGGTGGATAACAGCCCCTTATTGATGCCCCTGACATGAATTTCAAACCTAACATTGTCTTTGAGGCTTTCCCACCAACAAAAATACAAGATAAAGAAGCAAGATAAGAACTAAAGCTTCAATCCTTGAGCTACCTTTTGAGTCTGCACATATCCTTAAAACCTTAGTTGGTCTTTCCAGCAGCTGTAGTTCAGACCAGTATTTTCCATCAGCTCAGTATGAACAGTTTCTCATTTGTAATACAGAGTAATACTCTGAAGAAACATCCACAACCATCAAAACTAGAAAAAAAGAGTTAAAAGCAAAGGAAACTTAAGCTCCATATATCTTGTGTTTGTAAACACCTTTAAGTAAACACAAGAGATCAATGAATATCTTTTCTTCTTTCATTTCAAGACAATACCAACCCCCCAGCCACTTCATTGCAATTGCAGATTAAAGCTTTATATATATATATATATATATATATATATATATAAAAATTATATATATATATATGAGATACTAAATGGCACAAAGCACTGGGAAAGGGAATGAAATGATCCAGGCTCAGAATGAAGTGTTGATTCTTTATTCAAATGCAAAAGCACTCTCCTGGGATGTTCTAATTTAAATTTCAGGCTTGGAAAAACCAATGTCTTTCAAGGGAGTGTGTGTAACTGCTTTATTTCAGTCTGCAGACTTTGCAGAATGGGAAGGTGATGGCAGCAAAAGGAAATGCAGCAAAGCCCTGTAATTGGTGTGTTTGTGTAGAGGAACCAAGACTTTGTTCTTAGTGGAGCTCAAAGGTTGTCAGTGAAAATCTTCTGCTGGACAGGGAACATTTGCAGGCTCCACTGCTCTCAGTGCACTTCAGTGTTGACTTTGGGGCTAAGGCATTGGGTTCATGAATCCATGAAATCCCTGTCTTTGCCACATACTTCCAACATGATACCTGGGACATAAATGACTTTGTTAACTTCCCACTTTTCCATCTGTAAACTGGGGATTTAAACAAAAGGATTTTTTCATACTTTGGTGCTGTTTTCTGCTTGGAAGTGAGAACTCTCCTGTTTCCATGCATGTTGCTCTCACCCAAGGAATCAAAGGGTTATGATACGGTAAACATAGTAGGTAGGTAGAAAATAGGAACAGAAATAATATCTAGAACTTTATTTCTGATTTTCCTTTTTTTTCCTTTTTTTTTTTTTCCTTTCCCATTCCTTTTCATGTGAAAGAAATGGAAGCAGACAACATTCAGAAACATGCTTATACAGGAGACCCTACAGCATCTCTGTTCAGGTGCAGCCTTCAGATGGAGAAATTGAGAAGCAGCTTCCTGTACAGCCAAAAATCATTTTCCTGGACAGAAAGGTAGAATTTGCCTCCCTGTGTATGGAGACTCTATTTAATTCAGTACTATTTTGACATTTGAGATATTTGGCATGGAGCAGGTTCTCCAGCAATGGCACCAGAGGAATGGGCAGGAAATGATCCCAGCAAGTCGCCCCTGGACATGAGGCAGAATTTCTTTCCTAGGCAGTGACCAAGCATTGAACAGATTTTCCAGAGAGGCTGTGGAGTCTCCTCACTGGGGATATTCCATAAATGTCTGGAGACATGCCCTGTGCTCTGGGATGACCCTGCTGGAGCAGGGAGGTTGGACCAGATGAGCCACTGTGATCCCTTCCAACCCGACCCATTCTGTGATGTGGCCTCACCTTGAAAAGTTATGGTGACCTTTGTGGCACTTGTAGCATGTGACACATAAGTGCAATCCACCCTCAGACAGGGGGCATATATATATATATATAAAAATACTACCGTTGTTAAAACCATCAAAGCTTTCTTTGGTCTTGCTGAGCAGACAAGATCTTAATTCTTCTCTTCTGTTCTTCCTCCCAGGGTGAAAGAATTGACAAACTGGGGCCTCCTGCAGAGCCCTGGGTTGTATCAGCTCATCTCAAGGACTCCTCTGAGGCTGTGCTGAAAGGTTTGGATGTGTTTTCCTGTAGCAAGGGTTATGGCAAAGCAGCTATGCAAAATGCTGGTGAAAACTTTAGGAGCTGTCCCTGAGAAACACTGCAGTTGAAAACCAGTCTTTGGGCTGAAAATAGAAGGTTGCAGTAGGAGTTTGGTGAACTGCCCAGTCATGTGCTACAGGGGAAAAAAAAAAAGCTTTTACTTTTTTAAAAGTATTTTGTGGTCTGGTAGCTTAAAGGAAGCATATCCTATAGTTTGTCCTGAAAAGACATACCTGGGGTCAAGAAAAGAAAGAATGAAGAATTAGAAATCCTAACACTGATTTTCAATTTATGTTAACTGGAATGTTTTCTTAAGAGTCCACAACACCTTTTTTATCCCAAAGGATCTGGCCAAGTTCAGACAGAAACAACTGCCTATAGATTATCACTAACATAATATAATCTGAAATTGTTGTTTTGTTTTTTTTTTTTTTCATGGGGGATCTAAATGTTTCCCTTCTGTTCCTCATTTATCAGAACACATGAACTCATGGAAGACTCATGAAAACTCTAAACATGTGAGGATTTCCCTCTAGGTTGTGGGAATATGCTTAGACATAGAACCTTTTTTAAGTAGAGTGCTGAACCAAACACCTGTGGATGGTCATATGCTGCTAAATTAGAAGTTGGAAATTATAATGATTATAGACATATTAGTTTAATTTCTAAAATATTTAAATATAAGAAAGAAGCACACACAATGAAAAGTTAGGTTCCCTATTGCAGAGAAAGTATTTTGTTCACCTTAAAGCCATTTGTGTGCTATTTTTGAGTTGAAAAGTTCATATTGAGAGAAGATAAGTAGCATTTATGCTGTAGATCAGTTTCTCACCCTTTCAGTCCCTGTTTCTGTTAATTATAAATCCTTCCTACCACAAGATAGTTCCAGGATTACAGGTTAGAGAAATCCTTTGGTGTTTTCTACTGCTTTTCACGCCACGTTCCAAAACTTCTTAGGTTTATATTAGCCACAGATTATTGGATGAGGAATGACAGTGGGAGGAAGGAAGCGGCGGAAGGAAGGAAGGAAGGGACATGGGGAGAAAGAAAAAAAGAGAGAGAGAGAGAGAGAGGAGAGAGAGAAAGAGAGAAAGAGAGAAAGAGAGAAAGAGAGAGAGAAAAAAAAGAAAAAGAAAGAAAAAGAAAAAGAAAAAGAAAAAGAAAAAGAAAAAGAAAAAGAAAAAGAAAAAGAAAAAGAAAAAGAAAAAGAAAAAGAAAAAGAAAAAGAAAAAGAAAAAGAAAAAGAAAAAGAAAAAGAAAAAGTCACTGAAAAGAAAGACACTTCACATTCTCTAAAAGATACATGCATCAAATTTATTGTCAATAAACTGCAGCAACGGAAGAGCAGCACAGTACAGATGTTCTGCATGTAATAGTTTGCTGCAGTTTTCCCTTTGACAAACATCCTTATTGCACTCGTCTTTTGAAGCACATGAAAGCAGCATTTAATGGAAATGGGTCCCGTCTAGCACACTGAGGCTGCTGCAGCTGACAGCAGCCAAAGTGCCTCGTGGAAGGCAGTTTAGCTCCAAATTAGCTCTGCTTCTACGTTAAATACCAGCTTGCCTGAGAGATCTTTGGGAAGACTCCCATATATATCTGTAGCATTCTGAGTTTTGAAGCATATGTGCCTGAAAGCTGAGCTAGTCTCTGTTGAGAAGTACAGTACAGAACTCCAGGCTTCTTCACACACTAGAAATGGCAATTATAAAGTATTTGGACAAGACTCTCTGTTAAAATCTGCATTACAGACAGTAAGAGAGCCAAGAAATCTTGGTAGACTGTGCAGACACTGTCTTGAGCAAAGTTGGACAATAATCAGCACTGAGGTGAAAATCAGTTTTTTTCCTGAGAAACCTTCATATCAATGAGAAATGCTTTAACAGCCTGTGAGACAATCAGGGCAGGTAGTCAAAGTTCAAATCCTTGACACAAATCTCAGCACAGTATTTCCTCCTCGGGTCACTAAGAAGCATTTCAGGATTTGTCTTCCTGCAGAAAAACTTTTTCAAGTCCATATGCAGAGATCTAGGAATTTTCTGATTATCTGACATTAAAGCACTTTGCAACCTTTAATAATACTGCACTGCTGTTGCAGTGACAGCCATGAATCCATCAGTCCAGATATGAATGATCTGTCAATAAAATGAACAAATGTTGTGTGATCATGCCTGGCAACATAATATAAGGATGGATCATAAGGAGGATCATATGAGTGGTAGATGGATGAACCAGGATACGGCTGGAGCAATAAACGAAATCTACATTCCCATATCTCCATCAAATCTATTCACAGTATAAATCACTGATTATTTATCTTTCACTGCTGAACCTGGAGACTTGTAATGAAATTGGTGGTTTGATGTGCTAGATATTGTACAGAAATTGAAAAATCCCCATATATGTAGTCAAAACTAATTGGGATATGAACAAATTAAATTGTACCAGATTAACAGAGAGGAGAAATTTTATCATTTATGTTGCTGAATAATTAATATGTGTCATGGTTTTGCCTAAGACCTTGTCTTGGGCAATTTCTGGCAATAGTTCAGCATTTGCTAATTCACCACATTGTTCAATATCCTGGACATGAGAATGGCAGAGTATAAATGTCCTGCCCACATTCAGCTTTATGTACCTTCACCTGTGCTGCTTAACTGCAATAAAATGCCAAAGCCACCTGCTTCATAAAGCAAATAGTTATGACATGTTGTCTTTCAGCAGGCAAAAGTCTGTGTTTGTGATCACTGGAGCCAGTCCAGCATCCTGAGGAAGTTCTGGCATCTCACCCCCACCTGAACCAACATTTGGAAATTTGTCAGCCTTTAGGATTCCACCCCTTTCACCCCAAGAGTCTGAATGCAGACCAGACCTGGCCAGCATCACTCAAAGGCCAGGCCTTGGCTGCTGCTCAAAGATACACACAGTAAAATGGGGATCCAGTTGCAAAGTAAATTACAACTTTTTAAAAGAGCCTACAGAAATAACAATCATGGCAAGGGCAAATGTTGAGTCAGAATGGATTCCCTGATAGATCACAACAAGAGGTAATGTCAAGGAGAAATACTGTTTTCTGGGTTTCATTTTAATGCTCCCCATGGAGTTTTTCCCTGCCAGATTTCCAGCTGACAGTGTCTCCTGTACTGTCCCAGGGCAGTCACCACAGATATTTTCCAGGGCCAAGTACCTTTCAAAGCATCTGACAGAGCAGGAGAAAAATTCCAAAAGATTTAACAATAGGACAGGAGAGACTATACCTGAAAGATAAGTCATAAAATAATTGAATATTCAGCTTGTCCCTTAGTTACAGGGGTTGACTTCTTGAGACCATCCCCTTGGGACACTCTTATTATCACTCTCCTAACCTTGGTGAATACTTAGTCACACAAGACATGAGTTAAATTTAAAAATGGACATTTGGAACTTCCTGGTGCATCTCTATAGCTCCTGTTACCTTTGTTTGATCCCTTTAACTGCTGCATTCACATTATACCCCCATAACACACAGAAAATGCCATTTCACAATGAGCTTAAAGAACAAATATTTAGAAGCTGAAGCCCTCCAATCCTTCTGAAATTTGTTTTCTGAGCATCACTGTGTGAAAATTTCTGGAGTTAGACACAATGTTTATGATTAAGATGGATAATGAATTTAGGCTTTCTGAGGTCCCTTAAAGTCATGAGGACTCCCTGAGTTCCTTAAGTGGCACTTACCTGCTTGCTGTTCATTGCAATATGATTTTTTCTGACTCTCCAGGGCTCACCCAAGTGCAGGTCATAGAGGGATGTGCAAGTTTTTCCAATCTGGCTGTCTCCAGCTCAGGAACAAACTGGAGACTTGTGTTCACAGTGACATCACCTCCAGGTAAACCCTGTATTCTGTGTATCCTTTGATGGGTTAAAATCAAAGCCCTACAGGTGGCCTGAATTTGTAAAAAAGGAGTTAAACTTTGTTTGAATGGGTGGAGCTATGCCAAACCTCTAAATAGCCTGAGTTCTGTTTCACATCCAAGTTGGCATTCCCCAGGCAGCAGGAGAGCTGGATGATTCCTCTGCTATTCATGCAAGGTCTCTCAAATCTAAGGAACAAGTACAGAGAAGTATTGTCAGATAAAGGTGCCTCTTTCTCCCTGGATTCCCTTGTATGTATCCCAAGAAATCAGAAACTTAAAATCAGTTAAGTTGCCTGAGCAAACTTTTTCCTATAAATTGCAACCTCTCATTCCCTCTTTTTTTCTCTGTTTATATTCAGAATTTTTCGATCTGTGCTCCTGGCTATTTTCATAGTGCCTTTTCCTGACTGCCTGCACCTGGTCACCTTTATAGGTGGTTATGCACATTCAGAGCATGACTCCAGGACTGGGCTCTGCCAGGGCTTTCCTGAGAGCTTGTGGAGATGATGTTCACACCTTCAGAGGCCCCTGAGCAGCTTAGTAAAAAGGAGGCAGGTGTGCTTATGCCTCCTTGGAAATGCCAGCTGAGGGGGACAAGGCACCCTGTGAAGTCTGCCTTGGAAAATCCTCAAGATGTCTGCACAAGAGAAGCACCTCTGCAATTGTTTGGGGGCCTGACATTATCTGTAAACCTGTTTCTGAAGGAATAGAGGGGTCAAAGTGTTGGTTTCTTGTCTCAGGATGACTGAGGCAAGAATATGAAGAAGCAGGAACAGGTCTGGCACACAGTCCAAGGACATATTAAGATATAAATGTTGTAAGACCATGTGTAAAGTCTCTATTATGGTATTACATCCATCCATCCATCTCTCTTTATGTATAGATATATATGCATGGATATCTCTTCAGATAAATACCATTGTAGAAGATATACCCATATTATCTATCTATCTATCTATCTATCTATCTATCTATCTATCTATCTATCTATCTATCTCTCATGTCTTGCCTCATCCAGACAAAAACAGAGGAAACAAGTACATCTGACTGGTGAAGTGGCCAGGTGGAAGTGGGTATTGAAAAAATCTTAGAAATCAAAAAAGAAGTTTGCAAACATTTAGGCTGCCAAAAGTGGCTCATCCAAATCCAGTGCTTCCCATGGCTTGGCAAAGGAAGAATTGAGGTGCATGGAATACTTAGAAGTGGGCCTTCCAAGGGGGGATGTTTTGTGTATTTTGAGCTGCCAAACACATGCAGCTCCCACTACCTTCTAATCAGCGAGAGCAGATGGAAAGTCAGCACCTCACAAGATCTGAATCTTTAGGCTGGAAGCACAGCTTAATGCAATGTGTTTAGAAACCTGTTTCAAGGGAATCCCAAAATCTTTTTTCTGAACAAAGGTCAGAGATCCCTTCTCTGAAATATTTACCAGTCAGAGAGTTACTAGGCATTAAGAAAAGAATCACAGAATAGTTTGGATTGGAAGGGATCTTCAAGATAATTGAGTTTTAACTCCCCTGTGTTGGGAAGGGACACTTTTCAGTAGACCAGGATGCTCAAAGCTCCATCCAGGCTGACCTTCAACACTTCCAGGTATGGAACAGCCACAGCTTCTCTGGGCAACCTGTGCCTGTGCTTAATATCTAATTTAAATCTGCCCTCTTTCATCTTAAAGCCATTCCTCCCCATGGAGGATGTTTAGAGGTACCAATGTGTACAGGTACCTGTGCAGGTATCACCTGTGTAAATCAGATTATTCTACATTTTTAATGTGCATTGCAAAAGTACACACCAAAGGCACAATCCCTTTTGCTCCTTGTAATTGGGAGCCATGCTGGAGACAGCATAAAGGTTTTTGCACTTCCAGATTCTTACTGCAGAGGTTCACTTTAAGGAATTAAACAATCAAATAGTAGATGTTTGTGATACATCTCCATGAACCAGTTGCTCTGTGCACCTAGCCTGGCATAATTCACTGTTTGGAGACAGCTCAGGAGGTGCAGCTGATGTCAAATGCAATAATCCCAAATGTTTTAGTGGTAGCTCCTGGGGAGAGCAGACTATTCATAGCCCTACTGCATCATCCTGCTCCTTGTTTTACAGTAATATTCCCTTCCCTGATATGGATCCCAATGGGTTTGATACATCCACTTTCCATTTAAACCAACAGCATCCTACTCACGGACTATTAGAGTAGCGCAAAACACCTTTAAACACCTGTCTGTGCAGAGTCCTTGATACCTGAGAGATTTCTTCTCTCAGCTGAAGTTCATATGTGTTTGTACCTGCAGGCAGATTTCTCCCAATTGGAACATGCTTCCCACCTTGTTCTGATGCAGCTCAGCTTCGTTCAGGTGGACAACACTGACACAAATCTAATTAGTTTCTGCTAAAAGTACCTACAGCTACTTGCCCTGGTCTCCAAGCCTCTATCTTACAGCATTTCTGATTTTTTAAATGAATTTATGAAAAAAAAAAAAAGGCTTTTAGATTTTATTAAAAGTGGAACTCAAATAAAAGAAACGTCCATCCATCAAAATGTTTAGAATTGTGGGGTTAGGACCAATAATGAGTCAGGTAGTAAGACACATAAGGAGTTGATGTGCTAACCCACATCCTTCAAGGTGGTCTACAGAGAGTACCAGAGCCAGTTTTCCTAAGCTCCTGTCCTTGCCCAGCACATCTGCATTCAGAACTTGTTTTGGAAATAATTTAGGGAATCAAAACCTCTCTCTATTTCAAAAGGGCAGCACTAATCCTCTTCCAGTCCTTTCAGCTCAGATCTGAGACCCAATGAACTCTTGAACACAGAGATTATGAGCAGTGCCTGGCTTGATTCTGCCATTTACAGAAAAGTTTAGAATTTCTGGGTGCAGAGCATTACCCAGAGCTTCTGTCTTTCAAGAGACTAAAGATTTACTGTAACAGCAGGGACACTGACATTTTTTATTTATAATGCTCATTATCAACATGGTGGAAAATATTCACAAGTTCACTGGGAGTTTTCTGCATCATGGATTTAATCTTCATGCTGGTCAATATTTCTGGATTCCCTCTAACTTCTATTGATATGATTCAGGTATAGCCTGAAAAAAAAATCAGTATTAAGAACTGTCTTATCACAACCAGTTTCTGTTGCAGAAAATGTGCATGTTTCCTGTACGGGCCTGATCTGTCTGGCCTCAAAAGCAGATGCATTGTGAATGTATTTTCTGAGGTTTATGTCAGCTAGACAAATTCATAGGAGAAATATTAAGTACTGTTGAATGCAAAGAAACTGTTTATGCTCCAGAAAGCACTGAAACCTTGAAACTTACCTTGTAGAAAAATTGTTGCATATTTGGGTTGTCCTGGTACTAAGTCCTAAATAAATATTGTCCATTAATGTTGGATCTGTCTGGAGATAGATGGATGTGTGGTTTGTCCCTGAATGTATCTTTACCCTGTTAAAAAGCTATAGGGTGTTGTTTTAGCTGTGAAATTGCTGTCATTGCTTTTGTAATAAACCAACTGCTTTAAATTCTCAGGGGTGAAGTTCACTGTGCTGTCCCAGCCATTTGCCACCTTCCCTGTGCCCATGAGAGCCAGGGCCAGCATGATCCTGGTTGTCATACTCGGTTCAGCAGCATCTGCATTCACCATTGTTCTTTCATTCTGCTGGTTCAGGAAGAGCAAAAGCCACAGTAAGTTGGAAATATCCACAAAACTTTATACTTGCAGAATCCTTGTTTCATTTAACAAATCCCCAGAGTGGCCACAATGGGTTTCAGAGTACAGAACTCAGAAAAAGCTGTGGGATATTCAGTAATTAGGATTTGGTTGTAGTTTATGCAGACAAGATTTGGGCTTCAATAATCAATGTGGTTCCCTTCCAACTCAAAATATTCTATAATTCTGTGATAGTTCAAGGTTATACAGATTTATGCCTATAAAAGGTTTCTGAGTCCAGGCAGATATTACAGAAAGTTTCTTCTTGGAAAGAATTGTTAAGAACTGGAACAGGTTGCTCAGGATAGTGGTGGAGTCACCATCCCTGCAAGTGTTCAAAGGTGAGCGGACCCAGCATTTAGGGCCATATATATATTCAAGCAATTTTCTACTATATATTCAACAAATTTTCAATTTTTGCTGAAATTAATAATTTCTGCTGAGCGGAGATGCACTGAGGGTGATGTGATTGTGTGTTTCATTGCAGAAACGAGGACTGAACAGCCTCATCTCCCACGGGACAGGATCAAAAGACCCAATGAACAAGCACAGCCTCCTGCAGCTCCCACCAAGCCTTGCTGCAGTCAAGGACCCAGTAAAAGTGGAGTGGCTGTAGCAGGAGGTGAGACTGCAATTCATAAATTATTGGACACCAAAAGAGTCAGTTTATGTCTTTTAACATGTTCAGATGTTCCCTGGGAAGTGATGGAGTCACCATCACTGCAAGTGTTTAAAAAATGTGTGGGATGTGGCAGCCAGGGAGAAGTTTGATAAAGTGATTGTGCCTTGGATGCAATGATCTAAGAGAGTTTTTTTCAACTTTTAATGATTCTATGATTTTATAGGTTTGTATAGGACCAATGGTGTTAGTGTTCAGAAACACATAACCATGAAAATGATTATATGTAGGTGCTTTTATTGAAGAGCTCTGGGTGTCAGAGGTTACCAACCCAAATCTGACTCCGACATGCATTTGGGATGAACACGTTTTTATATTCTATAGTTATATAACTTTCATGTTAATTTTTAAACTTATATTGTTCTATTGTATACATAGATTTCAGCCAAGCATGGCTCCTCATGGCCCCCTTAAATTTCTAACATAGTTTCTCATGATTCTTCTTATGATTATACAATAATTATATTTAATTACTAAACAATCATCACATCTAGCAATTATATCATTTATCCTACTGCTTACGCAGGTGCAATGATCTGGCAAAACACAAAGCCTAACATTTTCAGAGTCTATCTTTAACATTTTCCAGGGCCCCACTATCAATGGCACATTCTCAAAAGGTCTATCTCTTTATTGCCTCCTATTTCTCCTTCCTGATTTTTTTCTGTTTGTCATTTCATCTCTAATACAGATGGAGTGAATTCCCAGCTGCACTGAAGGCAGCAGCATAATCCCCCTTATGCTCACGCTGTGATCCTTGGGGTGTCCTGTGCAGGGACAGGGCCTGGACTTCAGTGATCCTCTTGGGTTCCTTCCCCACAATCCAGGATATTCTATGATCCAATGAGCCCATGATTTCTCCCAGTGTTTTTGGAGTAGGGCAGGGACCAATACTCCTGGTGTCCCCAGGGCTCCTCCCTGCCCACATCTCCAGGTGCTGCAGGTGGATCAAAAGCTCTGGGCAGGTTTGCAGGCTGTGAAGGACTGTGATTTACACTGGAGGTAAGAAACCCACCCAGGGCTCATCTGCACAGTTCTGTGAGTCCAACCAAAGCAGCTCCACTCCCACCCACCCCACCCTATGTCCTATTTTATTCTCCAGGGTCCTGCCACCAACAACCCCTTCCCCAACACCTCCTCAGTCTTGTCCTTTCATCATCTTCTGATCAAACCCGACTCCTTCTGAGGTCACAGAAAAGCAGACAGCCCCGGGGGCATGTGGCTGGCAGCACAAAGCACCGGCTTCCCTTTTCTGCAAGTGTGAAATGTTCTTACACTAGTTGAGGGCTTTTTTTTTATCTCACCTGCCAACAGCACAGATCTAAGGGCATTCGGGTAACCCTGATGAACCCCCCATTTGCTCTGTTTTGGGAATTTCTTTTTCCTCCTCTTTACCGAAGCCTGTGGATTGCATAAGAGGCAGGAAGAGGCGAGCTGGAGTTTTATCTCCTTTTAATTAGTGTCTATCACAAAAGCAGAGGGAGAGAGAGAAGGAGAGAGGAAATTCTGCAGTTTATGTGTTTTGATATTTGCCATACTCTTCCAAAACACAGCATTCAGCTGTGTGCCTTAGGACACATATCTGCTATAAATTCATTTTTTATCTAATTTGTCTGAGATCTAAGCTTCCTGTGGAGGTCTGAGATCAAAGGATCTGATTCTGTCTGATGTTGGCTCTGACACATAATGCGTGCTGACTTAGTTCTGTCTATAAACTCGCAGTGGGAGGCTGCCACTCTCCCTTGGCACCTTTACATAGTGAACTTTCATTTTGGCTGGGGAGGCTGACAGGTACAGCATTGATTGGAGCCATCATGTAAATAATTCATGGGAAGAATTTTTTTTTGTCAGAAAAAGGCAATCCAGCCACTTAGAGTCTTTTAGGAATAGTTGCAAGACAAAAAAGATTCCCCAATATGTTCAAATCTAAACAAGGATAACAATATCTTAAGTGAATTTAATACATATGACTTGGAAAAGTCTAATGTTTGATTCCCCCCTATTTAAAGTGCTGTTGGTTTTGGAGAGAGAGAGAAGAAATCAAAGCTGCACTATTTTTGTTTAGTTTCTGCTTTGTAGCTCTTCCCCTCATAAGAAGTACTGCTTTTCTAACACAATTGTGTTCAGGGCCTTTAGTTGTTAATCACCACAGTAAGACTTGCAAAACAGAGATTTTCTCATTGGTGGGTGCTTGTGGAGTGCAGTGGATCAAGGGTCCTGAATATTGTACCAAAAGTAACAGCTGAGGATGAAGATGAGGAAGAAACCAATATTCACAGTTATGCAGTACAGCAGGGAGAAGGAATCAAGATATTGCCTTGCCCAACCTTGGTCTAACATGAAATATCTCCTTAGCTTCTTGTAATTATCTCTCTCTTGAATTGAAGAACTTTTGAAGGACTAAGGCACTGTTAACAGAACACACCTGGAGGTGCAGGAACATATTGTTGCTTTTTGCTTTTTGCAGTTTATTCTGGTGGTTCAACCAAGTGCTTGTATACTCCTACAATTTACATTTCCAGCTTCAATCTTCTGTCCTTTCCCTGAACCTTTTCAAAATGGCACCTGACTGATTCTTATTCTGAACTCCTTGGGTGTTTTAGCCAGAAATCACTGTGTGTTCCTGAAAATGTAATCCCAATCTGTAAATTGGGTCTTCCCTTGTGGCTCCTACCTTGCTCAGATCAGCTCCTCCTCCTTCCTTTCTACCAGTTTGCCATTATCCCTTTGTTTTAGAAAATTTCATCAGAATCAATTCCAGTTTAAATTCCAAATCACCAGTGGAAACACTGAATACCTTCCATTTCAGTGGTAGAGCCTGGTACTGCCACATATCCCTGAGAATTATTTCCCATATATAATTTCTGCCTGAGCTCTGTTAGCTGGTACTTAATCCAGTTAATCATATGCTTTCATGATATTGAATAGTTTGTATTTAATGTTTAAAAATCAGGAATCTCAAGGCAGTACTTCATCCTTGAAACTGCTTCTACACAGTAAACTTGTAGCCTTCTCCAGTGATTCAAACTTGCCTGAGAAACCTTTTTTCCACTGTTGATAATGGCACCTTTGAAGATGAGAGAGTCAATAAATCTCCAGAACTAACATGCAGCTTTGGTATAAGAGATCATGACCTTATTATCTTGTTTATGTGTCTAAAGAGGAAAATTGAACCTGGTGAGGTATGTATTTTATACCTTAAATCAGCCGACTACCTGAAGTTAAAGCCAGCTTAAGAAGGAAAAGTGCTAAACATAATAATATGTCTGAGTGCAGGAATTTTGGAAACAGCTTTCTGGTGGATTTCCAAGAGGTACAACCCTGGAATTTAAATTGATGAGTGTACAAGTTGAAAAAAACAACAATACTCTTTAACAGAGCCCAAGCATGAAGTTATTGCCAGGGCTGTCAGAGTTCAGGTTGGTCAAGGAGTGTCTGCACAACCTTTCTGAAATATAATTTAATTTTAGGTGTTTTTGTGAGAAGCAGGGGTGGTACTCAATGATCCTTTATGGGTCTCTTCCAATTTGAGATATTCTATGATTCAGAAAATACAGTTCCAACCAATGAATTGCAGGAAATGCAGAAGAGAATAAATCTGAGCAAAAGGTCTGAGCAGCCATGAGGCTGAATGTCACAGGCTGTTAAGGGTTAAACTGAAAGGACAAACCTAAACCATAAAAAATGGTAATTACACATTTTCTGGCATTATTTGTGCTAAGGACCTACAATGTGTGTGCTGATAAATGGACTAAAAATCTGATTTTATTCACTCACACAGGACACATTGAACAGGACTAGTTCTGGATTTGGAATGAGTATTAAAGGTTTGGGTGTAGGCTGATGGCATTTTTTTTTCATGGGGGGAAGGAGAGGATTGCAAGAAAATTATAAATGTTTTTAGCATCCACATGAAGCTACAAATTATGCTGCCAATCATGGCATATTCTGTCAGATCAGAAATTATCTGCTATGTCACTACAAGCGACCCTGCCTCTGTTATTGACAACCATTTGATAGATAAGGATGTAAATGCTTCCACATGAAAAATGTATAGTGTATATTTACTTTTTCCTTCATTTTTTTCTATGTAATTTTTAAAAACAGCATTGCAGGTTACAGGCTCTGCCTTGAGTAGGACTCAAATGTCAGAAATACAAAGTTCTACCCTAAGTTACAGCCTATTTCAGAAAGGGATGATGCATTTTACGGGTGTGTAGTATTAAAATATTATCAGTCTTAGCAGTACATAGCTTACTAAAAAATGTATTCTGTAAAATTGATTATTAAACACTTATTGAAAATTTTCTGAATGTTAGAGATGTTCTAGCAGCTGTTAGTGTGTCAATAAGCACAAACCAGCTGAGTTTGTTCCTTTTTATTTGTTTGTGGAAATAGCTAATGGTTGTTTGGCTTTGAAAATTTATTTCTGTCAAACTGAAATCTATGGCCATTGAAATGATTTCTGTAACAGTAACTGCTTTTTAATTAATCATAGTTTGGGTTGGAAGGGACTTTAATTATCACCTACTTCCTACCACCCTGGGCAGGCACACCTTCCACTATCCCAGGTTGTTCCAAGCCCCATCCAAAATTTCCAGAGATGAGGCAGCCACAGCTTCCCTGGGCAACCTGTGCCAGTGGCCCACCACCCTCACAGGGAAGAATTTTTTCCTAATGTCTAATCTGAATCTCTCCTGTTCAATTTAAAACTCTTCCCCCTTGTCCTATCATTGTCTGCCCATGTAAAACGGGGGAAAAAATTTTAAAATTTATTGATGCCTTTAACACACAATAAAGGTATAAAAGGATAATATACATGAAGGTGGTGTCTCATAATTATTGTGAGAAACAAACAAGCCTTGTTTTCACAGAGATGGAAGGAAGTGGAGCAGTGGGAGCTGCCACAGGACATGCAGAGGAGCTGAACCTGCATCCCTGTGAAGCCAAGTCAGCAAGGAAGCCAAGCACCATGCAACCCAAGATTGGGGACAGACACACCTTTCCCTCAGCCAGGAAAAGTGCCAGACACCAACAGCCCCATGGAAGAAGAGCTCCGGGTGCCTCTGAGGAGCTTCAGCAGCCAGCAGTGCCAGGCTGCTCCAGCCAGGAGGAAATGCCCCAACCTTCAGCTGGGTACAGCCGGGAAGGAGAGAAACACAACAGGATGCCCCAAGCCCAGAATGATGTCAGAGAATGTGTGGCCATGGTGGCAGCAGAGGGGTGAGGCAGGAATGGGAGGGGATGAACCACCGTGGTCACTTTGGTGATGAGCTTTTTGCTTTTGTGCTCAGAGAAAACCCTACAGGTGTTGGGATGGCAACCATGTGGGCAAATGAGCCTGCAGCCAACTGTGAGGCTCATTGATGCTGAGCTTTCTTGGCTTCCAAAATGGGCTGGGTGCCTCCAAACCGCCCCTTGAGAACAGCTCTCCTGACTCCTCCAAAACTCTCTTCAGGAGTTGTGTTGGGGAGCATTTATGACGTCAAAAGCAGTCAGGGATCAGCCTAACAACTCAACAGGGTTTCTGACACTGCGATGTTCTAGCATGGATGTAGTCTTACGGTCTTGAGTATTGCTGGTGAATATCAATATATGTAAATATATATAAGTTTTCCATTTCTTCCAGCCATGCTTTTAGTTTCATTCAAAGAACCCTAGAATGTGCACAAATATTTTCCCTTTTTTACATTTTTTCAGCTTTCGTTGCGGCTTGAGTAAGTTCTTCCATAGTGCTCTAATTAAACCTGTTTTGTTTTGTTTTGTTTTGTTTCTGATTTTTGTTTGTTTGCTTGTTTGTTTTTTTAGATTAAAGTGTTTTACTGAGTAAATCTTCACCATGGCATTGTTTTCTGACACCTTTAAATCACTGACTTGTTATGAACACTACTCTTTATGGATGATAATAATAATAATAATAATGCTGATATTCTTCAGTTTATTCCTCTGTGCTTTGCTTTACTGAGCTGGAAGATGAGGAACTTTATTATGCCTTCTCTGTACCATAAAACTCTTGGTTGCAAGGTGCCCTGGTGGGACCAGATAAAATTTACACTCCTTTGCAAAAAAAACTACTTAATCAGGAAGATGAGGTGTCTGACCAGATCAGCAGCGGAAGAGAAGGTGAGAAACCTTCATTTGGAAAACACTCAAATAATCCACAAACCAGTTCTACTCAGGCTGAAGGAGTTAAGGTGCAGATTCTGATCAAGCTGTTCTGTTTCCCGGGCACAAAAATAGATTCACCATCTTTGGCTTCTGCACTGTGCTGTCTTTATAATCATAATTTTGGGGCAAAATTAGACTGACTGCACACGGAGTCAGGCTTCTTGTTGAGTGAAGAGGAGTTTTTTTCGATTAAGACACTTGTGGATGAAGATCTTATTAAGTGCAGTGGATCAACTTTTCTGACCTCTTCCATGGTATAGAAAAGCCATTTAATGCATTATTTTCTGCAGAGGCCAAAATATTATTAGTGGGTAGATCCCTACTGCTCATGATTCAGGGTCTGAATAAAAAGTTATAGCTTTCAAAGACATCAATTTCTTGACATCAAACCCTTCTTTTTCTCCACAGCTGATATCCAGTTTCAGATGATTTCTCATGGTAGGAGAGCCTCACTACAGAAACACAATTCCTCCATTCCATGAATTCTATTTCCCTTCAGTGTTCCTACTTCTAGTAAATTACTCCATCACATCCAACCAGTAAAAAAGAAAACAATATATTATTACATATGTCGAAATGACAGAAAATATCATTGAATTAGTTATATGAAAATACAATACAAAGAATTTTTTTAGGGGAAAAAGTCAGATATGCTGGAAATAGTTAAGGGTTTAAATTAATCCTTTAGTTCATAATCCTTGAATTTATCCATACTTTGTTTGCAGAATAAGTAATGTCTTGTACAGCTGGACCTCTAATAGAATTAACAGGGCTAAAAGGCTTTAATTGCAGCATTTTCAACAGAGTGAGTGGTAGCACATGGGAAAGAAGTAGGCAGAAGGTGAAAAAAACATGGTGAAAAATGAGTGCAAAGATGCAGCAAAGCCTGAATAACACATTTAGGGAATCTTGTGTATCAGGAAAAGAAAAGAAAAGGAAAGAAAAGGAAAGAAAAGAAAAGAAAGAAAAGAAAAGAAAAGAAAAGAAAAGAAAAGAAAAGAAAAGAAAAGAAAAGAAAAGAAAAGAAAAGAAAAGAAAAGAAAAGAAAAGAAAAGAAAAGAAAAGAAAAGAAAAGAAAAGAAAAGAAAAGAAAAGAAAAAAGAAAAAAGAAAAAGGAAAACACAACTCTGTAGTGATCAGAGAGAAAGACCTTTTTCTAAAATAATTTGGTTTATGCTGAGTGCAACAGCAATTGGATGAAATGGGATCCTTCTGCTTTGTGGCAGAGGGAGATCCAGATTTATTTTAAAATGTTTTCCTTATTTGTTTTCCATGAGACTGAGTTAAAGGAGCTGTGTGATTAGATGGGAGTTTTGGCTGCCCCTGGATCCCTGGAAGTGTCCAAGGCCAGGCTGGATGGGGCTTGGAGCGCCCTGGGACAGAGGAAGGTGTCCCCATCCATTGTAGGGGGTGGAACAGGGTGGTCTTTAAGGCCCTTCCAACCCAACCCATTCTGTGGTTCTGTGAACAGCCCCATCAAAGCTGCTACAGAATGTCCTGGGCAAGGAAAGAGGAGAAGAAACATCTCAAATCTCAAACCAAACACCTAATTTTCTGGTATTTTGAATGCCAGCTTGTCCTGAGGGACACTTGTCATTGCTGTGTTGTGGTCAATACTTTCGGTGATCCTGCTCAACTTTTGCTTTGAGTTCTTGTTAATCCTTACACTATAATTAGCACAACAGTTGTTTCCACCTTTGTGTGGGTGTTTTATTGATAAACTTGTGACATTCTGCATTCCAAAACCCAGGGTGGGGCCAGGGTAGGGATGCAGTGGGAGGAGGCAGATGAAGAATCCACAGTGTGGTGTGTGGGTTATCCATGACATCCCATGGGATGTGGTGCCTTCACAGACCTGGGCTTATCCAAGTCCTTGGCTCAGCTCAGGACATTCAGACGCTGTCAAAGTCCAACTTTTGGGAGGACATAAATAGACAGCAAGCAGGATTTCAGCTTGGATTTTGGAAGGAGTCCATGGGGATATTGTGGTAGAGATTCAAGCTCCAACACAACCCAGACTCAGACCAGCTCTGTGAGGGACACAAAATATTTCCAGCAAATCTACTTGGATTTAACAAAGTGTAGCTTCCCCACACCGGATGTGAAAGAAGCCTTCCAAGTACAGGAAAAGTTAATAAAAAAATCTCTGGATCTTCCTGTGGAGATCCATCCTCTGAGACCCAAAGTTTTCTTGGACAGTCATGTTAAATGTCAGTGATATTTGACAAGTTTGGCTCTACTGAAGCCAATGGCAAAAATTTCATTAATTTTGCTGGATTTGGGATTTCCGCCTGATAATCTTTTTCTGTAGTCCCGTCTACAGTACCTCTGAGTTCCTTTATTGATATAAATAAGAATATAGCTGAAAGGATGCCTCACTTTTAACCAAGCTCTCCAGGATTTCTGAATTGCTAGACAATGCATGGTCAAAATTATTCTCCTTCCTTTTTTACTCCCTATTTTGTGGGGGTGATGTTTTTTCCTCTTATGTCTGAAGTAGAGGAGTGCATTACAGACAAATTTGCCTAAGGCTTTGGGCCAGAGCTGATGAGACTTCACGAAGATACAGGAACGGGCACATGGATAGGAAAAAGAAAGCCTGTGAAAAATTAAAATGACAAGCCTGGTTAGGGAGCAGAGATAACTGGTGATGTAGTAAAATTAATTACAGTCTGGGTTGAAGGAATCGTGTGCCTAAGACAAAATTAAAAAAAAAAGAAAGAAAAACCAAATAACAGCAATGAGATTATAAACCTTTTGATCATCTCTATATGGTATAACTTCCAGTCCCTATTTATTATGGTATTTATTATGGCATTTATTTCTATAGCATGAGAGGTATAAATGGCAAATAAAGGAGGCAAGAGTCCAGTCAGAAGGTTTTTCTCTGAGCTCCTGACTCTGCAAAGAATAACCTTACTAACAATGAATTGCACTCAAAAATATCTTCACTGGCCTAGGAACTGTGAGAGGAAACCTTTAGTGGATCAAGGAAGCTGCAACACTCCAAGAGTGATTATGGACACACTGATTATCCAGATAAACAGGTTTTTATATACAATTTTTGCAATCATTATGCATTTGCCAGAATGTGAAATAATTCCAGCTTTCTACCTACTGAAATATGAGAAATGCCGATAATTTGTCGGGCAGCATTATTTTGCAAGAGCAAAAACCAGATATCCAAAGGATAATTCCAAGATTCTGGAACACACGAACAAATTGGGATTTCCATGGTGTATATAAAGACTCTGTTTCTGGGGTAATGGGGACAGGAGGTAAGTGCTACCTGAGGTACAAAATTTCCTATATTGGGTGACATGATGGGCTGCAGTGGGGGACACTGAAGCTCCAAGAAGTCTAAGGCCAACCTTGGAAGAACTTTTGAGAAGTACCAGAGCCCCTTTTCCCTGGCTCAAACCTCTGTGTGCAGGGCTGGAGCTGCCAAGGAGCTGCCAACAACCTTCTCTTCTCTCACCAAAGCATTTCAAAATTTTCAGTTTTCATAGAACAGAAAGCGAACCACAATGACTCTGCCATTAGTGAGTTTTCCAGAAAGAAAAATAAAAAGACACAGAGAAAGTTTTATTTTTGAATGGAAGTTGAAATGTCTGTTGGAGAAGGGTCATTTATGCTTTCCTTTTGCTCTCTTTTTCTTTTCTTTCCTCTTTCACAAAGAGGACAAAAACGATGGGAAAGAAGGAACAAAGAGGAAAATAAAAGTAGTTTTGAAGTAAGGCCATGGCAGAAGGCTGCACATAAGCAAAGTCAGCCCCTGAACAATTTCCATATTGTATTAGACCTGAGGGCTGCCAGTGTTGGATACTTGGGAACAAATATAAGAAAAAGAGAAATATTAAATTAGTCCTCCCTGGATTTTATTTTTAGCAAAAAGAGACTTCTGGGATTGTTGGTTGCTCCTAATGACTTATTATCCCTGAACATTTTATAGAATTGTAGCACCAATAGAATGTTAAACTGAATTATCTATATCCTGTGGGGAAAAAAAAAGAAAAAAAAAAAAAAGGGAATATAAAAACAAAGAAAGTAAAAGCAAATTCTGCTTTTATTTTTAATGTTCTGCCTGGTATTTTCCAGGTTTTTTTTTTTTCATAACAAATAGGGAGTAATACTTATTCACTTTGCTTTCCAGAGGTACCACACATTCTTCATCACTTTCCAAGTCCTGTGGGAGTCCTGTGGGATTCAGGCACCTGACTTAAAAATCAGTTAAACAGATAAAGGGTAATACAGGAAAAGAAGGAGAATATTTATACTCAATCCTCCTGCAAAAAACCCTCTTGATTTGTACAGTTAAACCTGTGGCATGTGGGTGCTGACTGGGACCTTGACCTTTGGTCCTCAACCAGAAACCCAGAGTCAGGTGGAAAAAAAACCAAACAAGGATGAAAGGGCTAAATAATAAACCCAATTATTTTAATTTTGGGAAAGAAGAGGAACAGAAAGCAGTGGCACAGCCAAGACAGAGGGGTGAGAAAGGGTCTTTGGAGAAGCTCTGTGAAGGATGGACTCCAGCCAGGTCAGCCTGGGTCTGTCAGAGACAGGAGCTGCACACAAGCTGAGCTCAGGGCACCACCAAAATTCCCTGCTGTTTTGGGTGAGGGTCATTTCCCAGTGGATCATTTCCCATACCTGTGGGTTGGATTAATTTGTGCTTTTTCTCCTGATGCACCTCTCTGTTCCAAAGTACATTAAAGATGAAGCTGGTGCCAAGTCTTGCAGCCATCAAAGAGAGTGATGTTAAAAATATCCCACCCTTTCTCTCCCTCCCCTGACTGTCTCTCCGTGTCTAGGTGCTGACAAAAGTTATTTGTCGTATTCCCTTCATTTGGTGAGTGACAGGAGACTGGTGTCAAGTGAGAAAATGAAATGTAAATTTTATTAAACACCTTCTCATCTCTGTGTATCAATCCAGATTCCAGCCTAACACAGCAAATCAAATCCTGTCTTCACCAGGCCTGAGGGCACACAAAGAATCATTTCTCCTTAATACCATTCCATCCTAGTAAAATATTTTTCTGTTTAGTAAATGAAAATTTAAAATGCAAACCCTATTTTAATCCCAGAGAAAAGCTGTGCATTGCAGGGAGAGGGATACTGTGTTTTGTTCTGTTCTGCCTTGTGCTTTCTTCTGTTTTCAGACACACAAATGGTGATTAGCTGAAAGAAAAATTACAACTCCCTTATAAGGCTTGCCCAGTGGGACTTTTTATCTTCATGTCCACCACTAGGCTTAGGAGCTTTCTAGTCCAGAGATGATTCAGTATCCACTTGTTTAATGTACAATTGCATGGTAGATTATATAGACTATATGATGTCCTGGTGACTGAAACACTATTCCCAAGTGAGCAGCGTCACAATTTCATTGCTGTGGGTCTTAGTACCTCTATTTCTTTGAAGATGAGGCTTTTGCACCACTGTGAGAAGCAAAACTGTCAGCAAAGGAAACTTCTGATGAGCAAAATCATGGCTGATTTGGGTCTTGGCATTCACAGGCAGAGCATAAAATAATTGGTTTCCTTTGATAATGGTGAAGATATTGATGGCTATTTATTTCTGCAGAGTTTGACATTGGGATGGAGACAATATATACAGGAGATAAACCCTGCACACAACTCTAATTTTTCTTTACTCCCAAGAAGTGGTACTGGAGAATGTGTCCAGAGAGGTTGTGGACTCCCCATCCCTGGAAGTGTTAAAGGCCAAGTTGGACACGGTTTTGAACAAGCTCATCTAGTGGAAGGTGTCCCTGCCCATGGCATGAGATGAGCTTTAGGGTTCCTTCCAACCCAATCCATTCCATGACTCCTTGATTCTGTGAATATTATTATTGAAGCTACTGATTACTAACCCACCTACCCTTCATCTATGCTCCTTACCCCTAAATACTAAAAGTTATGTGTCTAGACTGACTTAACTCTCTCTTGTTTGTGGGTAATATCAGATGTGGATCCAGGAGGGTGCTGCTCTTCATTTTTCATGCATTCAGGCTGAATCACCCTGTGCCTGTTTCTCTGCAATAACTTAAATGACATGGTTGACTTCCAGCCTTGTCCAGCACTCATTTTCATCTTAACCCAGCTCAGCTCTTAGTTCCACTGGAGTCTTTCACTGATCAGTCTGAAACTCAGCATGAGTTATTTTCTGATGGAAAAAGTGCAGGAGTGCTGCAAAAGTAGAGGTCCTGTGGGCATTTTACCCACTGAAAGCTGTTGTCTGCTCTTCCATTGCCTCTATTAGAGGGATCTCATCCAGTACCAGGTTATCTTGGAGGTGGGGGTCCTGGAATTGCCTGGTTTTCCCACCTAAAGCAGTCCTAAGAGTTTACAGGAATTCAGGGCTTCAGCCTTCTCATAGACCCAGGAGCCAACCAGGTCAGTCAGATCACCATCTTGCAGATCCTCCAAGAAATGCCTACAGCACCTCATTTCAAGGAGGCTGACGGTATATATAGTCCCCAAAAATCTGGAAAAAAAAATCTAAACAAATCTGAATTACTTAAAAACAATTGTTTTAAATATTTTTATTTAAAAATTTTGACATCTCTGTTATTCTATTTTACATTCAAATTCTCCCTTCCCAGAGAAATAGTAGACTCATGCCTTTACCAGCATCTTTAGAAAGGAAAGCCATACTGTTGTTCATGAATCAGGGATAGATGACACGAAGTAGGGAAGAGTTAACTCACTCAAGCTTGCATTAGGAGCAAATAGAAAAGAAATCAGAAAAAACCCAGCCATTTCCTTTGGCTATCTGTCCTGAGACAGATTCACTACAGCATTTTGGTTATCTAAGCTGTTTCAGAGAGGAAAATGAAGACAAGCAACACTGAAAAAGTGATGCAGGGCAAGACTTGCAGCTTATGAATTAGGCTGGATATCAGCTGTCCTCAGTTCAAGTCTGCATCCTGCCACCAATTCCCCTCTCTGACCTTAGGCCACTCATTTAATGTCTCTGCCCCTCAGCTCCTCACGTGCAAAATGAGAATGCTAATGCAGCCTTGCCCCCTCCCTCAGCCCACTCTGCCCACTCAGGCTCCAGGCTGCACTGAGGCTCTTTCTAATTAATTATTTTCCAAAAGTGCAGCTCCGTCCTGGCTTCCCAGTTGCCATTGAAACCATCCTTGAACAAAAAGGTAACAGTGGTAGTAGTAATAGTGATAATAATAGAGATAGGAACAGAATTAGATTTAGAAATAGTAAAAGTAGAAATAGAAATAAGAAATTGAAATAGAAATCAGAAATAGAAATAGAAATAGAAATAGAAATAGAAATAGAAATAGAAATAGAAATAGAAATAGAAATAGAAATAGAAATAGAAATAGAAATAGAAATAGAAATAATAGTGATATTTTGGAGAAAATGATAGTAATAGTGGAAGTAATAGGGATAGAGATAGATTTAGAAAAAGAAATAGAAGTAAAAAGTAGAAATACAAATAAGAAATAGAAATAAGAAATACAAATGAAATATAAATAGAAATATAGAAATAGAAAAAGAAATAGAAGTAGAAATAGAAATAATAGTGATATGTGGGAGAAAATGATAATAATAGTGATAGTAATAGGGATAGATATAGAGATAGATTTAGAAAAACAGATAGAAGTAAAAAGTAGAAATAGAAATAAGAAACAGAAATAAGAAATAGAAATAAAAAATAGAAATAAAAAATAGAAATTAAATAAGAATAGGAATAGGAATAGGAATAGGAATAGAAATAGAAATAGAAATAGAAATAGAAATAGAAATAGAAATAGAAACAGAAATAGAAATAGAAATAGAAATTGAAATAGTAGTGATATGTTGGAGAAATTATAGTAATAGTGGTAGTAATAAGGATAGATATAGAGTAGAAATAGATTTAGAAAAAGAAATAGAAGTAAAAAGCAGAAATAGAAATAGAAATGGAAAAAGAAAGAAATAGAAATAATAATGGAAATAGAAATAAGAGTAGTGATAGCATCAGAGAAAGATGGTAATAGTGATAGTAATAGGGATAGATATAGAGATAGAAATAGATTTATAAGAAAACTGATAATAGAAATAAAAGCAGAAATAGAAATAGAAATAATAGGAGCACCTAAATTAGCTTCATTTGTGAGATGTTGAGGGTTAAAGGGAATGAAAAAAGGAAAGGAGAAGTGCAGTCAGTGCAGAGGAGCTGTCATGTCACACAAATTGTCAGTTCCCCACTATCACAATCCCTCCTCCGCCTCACGGAGTTAAATTCTCCTGCCTGCAGGGAGGCGGCTTTGGGGCTCGGCTGCGGCTCCATCCACACGGAGATCACTCATTTCACACTGCCACTGGGCTTCCTCACCATTCTCATACAGAACCCATTGCACACTATGACTAATAACGTTGGCTGTATGAAAGAATTATTTATATAGAGACTGAGAAAGGCCTCCTTGGATTTCCAGACAGGACAGTCTTGATTTGGAGAGAGCAAAGCATAAAATAACTCCAGGGCCATTTCGGGCTGCCAGAGTCTCCAGGAGACAAGCTGACAATTGGTGCTTGAATTTGAAGCTGTGGATGTGTGTGCTGTGGTAAAGCCTCTTCCCTCATACCCTGGAGTCCCCTATCCTCAGAAATAAAGAAGGGACATATAGGGAATGCCAGTTAACACAGGCTTATGGAAAATAGGTCCTGCCAAACTAAATTGAGAGCTCTTTTTCTGATGAGATTACAAGTTCAGTTGATAAAGACAGCAGTATTCAAGCAATAGGCATCTGTGAGGAATTTGACTTGCAACACTATGACCTCTTGATTACAGAACTAGGGAAAAAAAGCACAAAATTAACATGATGCACCTTAAGTGGATTAAAAATAGGCTGAGAGGATCAAAATGTGTTTACAGAAGTCACTGCTGAGCAGGTCTGTTTGTAGTCTGGTCACAGAGGGATCAGTTATCTATAAATAAAAAAAATTTAACTAAAAGTTGCCGTTTATACAATTGGTGATGGATTTTCCATCTCTCAGAGAATGATAAATAATGTTAGAGGACAGATTGCTTATGTTGTGCGACCAGAGGATCAGCCATGTGTGGGTATCCCATCCCTGGAATTGTTCAAGACCAGGTTGGACAGGGCTTGGAACAGCCTGGTCTAGTGAAAGATGTCCCTGCACATGGCAGGGAGCTGGAATGGGATCCCTAAAGTCCCTTCCAACCCCAAACATTCCAGGATTCTATGAAATGAGGTACATTTTGTTAGAAAAATTATAAAATTATATTTAAGGATATGCCTGCATTTACTAGGCAGAGTTTCTGTCCTGACAGCTGGTGACTGAGAACAGCTTCTCATCATTGTAGATAATCACTAACAACTATTTTTGTCAAGATAAAGATCTTACAAAGGAGCTAATGTTATTCTGCTCCACAGACAGAAAGACTTTAAATTAAAAGAGGTTGCTTTTATTCTAGAAATGTCACTGCTTTTGGTTTAGGTGTCTGCAGTGGCAGAAATTGTTTAGAATTTTGTATAGGGTTCACAGAAGAAATACAGATGAGGAAAACACTTTGCTTGGCAGAAAAAAAAGGAATTTTAAACCAGCTGAAAATCAAAACATGAATGGTGCGGGACTTAGAAAGCAGAAAGAGAGAATGTGTACAAGCTCGCCCCTCATCCTGGGACAGTTGTTACAGGTGGCAATGCCACATCCTGTGACAGCAAGGGGAAGACAGGAGAGAGCTCAGGAAAGGAAGCAGGACAGCAGGGAACACCTCTGACACCTCCATCCTCTTTATTCATTCAGAGTGTTTCAACCCTCCAATATCAATAAAATTCCCATACAATTCAGTCTTTCCTGCTGGGTTGTGCCATGGTGCAAAGATGGGGAAAAGTAATTTTTGAAAGCTCTGACTCCATGGTCAGGAACGTAAGCCTTGTTTTTCTAATGAATCTCAGGATCTGCTCCTACAAGCATTCCCCTCAATGTGAGAGAAGTTTCCAGTGAAAAATAATGGGTGCAGCAGTACCCAAAGTCCATCCAAGTCTATGAGGTTCAGACACGTAGTTTACAGGGTCTAAAAGGTAAATGTGGTTAATTTACTGCTTCTATTCATACAAACTCTCTTTCAAAGCCACAGAATCATTAAATCATAGAGTACAGTTTAATAACTCCAAAAATTCTGCTTCAAATAACTTTTAACTCTTGCAAAGCTTGTGAGGATAGTATGTTCTGTATGGATCATTTTAAAGGCCAGATTGAAAACCTTGAGTCCAGGTGTAAACTTGCTTTTCAGATGAGCTCCAGTTCTACTCTGTACAAATGGACAAAAAATGGAAAGGATCACTTGCACTAAGCCACCAAATTTCTCCTCTGCTCTACCAAGACATGACACATATAAGCTCATTAATATTGCTTAATAAGAGGCGTGTTACAAGGATGATTACAGATTAGAATCATATTCCTCTGCTAAGATTGCTGCTGAGGCTAAGCCAGTACTGCTCTGATCTTAATCACCATAGATATTTCAGAAATAAAAAAAAAATCCCAAACCAACAAGACTATCCTTTAAAACCACTGTACATATTCTCCTCACACCTCTCAGGATGTTTGCTTTGGTGAGGCAAATATCCTTAATCTCAAGGTTTATTTATTGGTTTATAATATTCCTGGGTTGCATAATAGAGAGATGTCTACTAATACTCTAGAGAAAGAGGGATTTCTCATGAATTTCATACACATAATTTCCTCTGGGAAGTGCTGAGTACGATACCTTCTGAAGGACTCTGTGGAAAATTCATGCAAATAAGAGAAAATGGATTCATGGCTCCAGCCTGCAGTTATGTTGTGAGCAGGGTTTTGTGAAACGAAAGCACTGAGGGCTGAGAACGTGGACCCTTTCTTTGCACACAATGGTGCATTACAAGGACTCACTGCTGCTGCTGGTGAGGTCACTGATCAAGGCACTCACAGAGATAAAATTCTGCCTCTTTTACACCTCGTGAAAAACTCTCCTGTACCTTGCAGTGGCGAAAGTGGATTTATTTTGGGCTAACAACGGTCCCTAGCAAGACCTTCCAGCAGATCCACGGCCATGAGCATTGCATGTTTTATACATGTTGTGCCTATTCCTGCTCTTCAAAGGGCTGTGAAATTTGATGTATAATTATACAGATCTCTCAGTGCTGCTTCCTGAGCTTGCATCTCCATGACCTGGCACCTTTGAAAGCTTCAGGACTTGCCCCATTCACACCTTGCCTGCTTGGACTAAGCTCTGCTTAGGTCAAAACACCTTTAATGCTGGCCTGTGCAGTCTTTCAGCACTGAAAATGCAACTTAAATGTGTTTTCCAAACCATAATGTTCACGTTATCTTACAGATATAAATTAAATCAGCCCCGTGGTTTGGTGTGAGCAGTGCAAGTAGAGCTGAAATGCATCTGTTTGCCCATAGGCACAGGCAAGAAGGGCAGAAAAAACCCACAGTTGTGGGGTGAGAGCAATAATCAGCATTTCAGACTTCTGCTTAGCACCCAAATTTAAATTTCTCTGTAGAAGAAAGGCGTTGAGTGTGATATATTTGTCTCTACAGCAGGTGACGGGTCTGGAGAACAAGTTTTATGAGGAAAGGCAGGAGGAACTGGGATTGTGAAAGGGGGTTGGAGATAGGTGGGGGTCAATCACTTTGAGTGACATGAGAAGAGGAAATAGCCTCAAGTTTCACCAGGAGAGATTTGCATTGCATGTAGGAAAAATTTCTTCACCAAAACACTTATCCAGCCCAGGCACTGCTGCCCAGGGCAGTGGTGGAGTACCCATCCTTGAAGAGATTTAAAATTTGTGAAAATGTGGCACTTGGAGTTGCAAGTAAGATTTTTCCTTTCTGACATTTCCCTGACAAGCAGAATTATGATAGAAGTTACTGACATCTCATGTTAGATCTCTAAATGATGATGAAATGATCCCTATAGTATGACAAATATTTTGACCTATTTTTTAAAATTAAAAATTAAATATTTAACCAAGTTTTAGGTTTTCTTCCTCAAGCACATTTGTTTTAAAATTATCTTTGGAAAATGCAGTGCCTTAAGCTTTTAATGATCCTCTGGAAACTGATACATTTTTAAGGAACATCGACCAAAATTGTCTGTTTTCCTGACAAAAATTCTTCTTGCTCTAGATGCCTGAGACATGCACTCTTGGTTTGACTGGGAAAGAAAGGTAGAAATATCCTTTTATGAAAAAGAAGTTTGCTGTTTCTGACAGGAGTATTTCCACTCATATTGTGCCTGCTGAATGCAGGTGTAATTGCTTGGATTTCTTCATCTGAACTTTGTGTGTCCACTGGGTGCATGGAAAGAAGTGTTTTGTCTGTCTTCCTTTCCTGTTCCATGTAGGTCATAGAATCATTCAGGCTGGAAATGCCCCCTGAAATCAAGTCCAGCTGTTAATCCAGCACTGCCAAGCCCAAAATTAAACCATTTTCAAAAGGACCACATTTTTTTTTATTTATTTATATTCGTGGGCAGAAATGGCTGCATTTTTGGAGATATATTGTCAAGCTGGATGTCCAAAATAATTGCTTATTTCTCCCCATCTTCCACAAAAAGGGAAAAAAAAAAACCCCAAAACACTGAGTGTTTTTTTAGAATGAACCATAGTTCTACTTTTTGCTGTAGATTCTTCCATTTGAAAAAGAATAAATCTACAGGTGGGTCTTGAGCTTCTGGAGAACAACAACACTTCCATATCTCTGGAAAAATAGCTAAAACCAAAGAAAAACTCCTAGCACACTTTTATTTTATTTCAGGAAATATTTAAAAGAGACCATGAAATTTATAAGTGACAATTCCCATTGAATATTGCACAGGTATTGCTGTGAAGTCAAAAAGACACACCTGATACATTATTAGCTATAAATTTGAATGACAAGAGAATGGGAATTTAGGGTATTAGTCTGTGTAAAGATGCTGTATCCCCACATTTCATGTACTGGTGGGCAAGTTGAAGCAAACCCCAAGGTTTTGTCTCTAATAAATCCTCAGAATCTTCAAGGCAACAGATAAACCCTGAGTTTTGTTCCATCTCCTCATGGCTTGAATTCCTATTCTCAAAACACTGCCTGGAGACCAGCACAGTGGAGAAAAAATAAAATAGAAAAATGTAGAAATCCATATTCAGGACAAATAAGTGAATCCTCAGAGGGGTTAAGCAGGCACAGAGGAGCTCTCTGGATTCACACTGACCGAGCATCTGATGCCAAATATCACTAATGAAGTCACCAAGCCAAATAATGCACCCATCCTATTCCCTTATAATCATCCCAATGCCCCTCACAGCTGTTTCCAACTGTGTCTCTGATCTCCTTGCTAAAACATTTAAATCTCCTGTTTCATTTGCATGGTTATCCAGTGAAATAGCTCCTAGTGTTTCTTTCCTTGTTTGCAAAACTGAAGAGAGGGGGGACGAGGAAGGCGGAGGGGGGAGGGACACAGAAATGTGAGGATTTATCTACATGCAGGGAAATTATTCAAATCTGACAACTTACTTTTGTTCCACGAGAGACTAGCTTGGAGGCTTGGGCTCTCACGGGGGCAGATAGCCTTTTTTGCAAAGTTTTACCATAATTAGTGTTTCATCCCATCTTGTTTGGCATCCAAGTGCTGTGCTGGATTTCCTCACCATGGAGCTGGCTGCACTAGAGGGACCACGACTTTGTTTTGTTGATGGTGTTGGTTTTGATTTTTTCTAACCTATGAATAGGCTCTCAGGTCAGCAGATCAAGAGCTCTGCAGGAAAACAATCTGCAGGGCAGTTGGGCTGTGGAACAAAGAGCAAGACCCAGCAGAGAGCAGGAAAGAGATGTCTTGTGATGGAGACATAAGAAAAACTTGGCTAGTCCACATCAAAAATCCACTTAGCCTAGTGACTAAAAGTGTCCAGAGTGCCAAGCGAATAATAAACCAAGCAGGACAGTAAAGGCTGGTGTGTCCCTGGTGTATTCTCCTGTTCTCCTATGACTTGCAGCGCAGAAGAAGCTCATTTCTATTTAACATTCCTTGATGATTTCTCGCCATTTATTTATCCTGCTGTTTTTTTATAACCCATACAAGTTTTGAGTGTCTTCTTGATATCATACAGCAAAGGATGCATTAGTTTGCTGAAGTGTCCTTTGATAAAACAGTGCTTTTGAATGTTTCAAAGCTGTCTCTTGAGCTATTTATTTTATTCATAGTCCTTTTACTGAGAGACAGTGAATGGCCTTTCCTCTTCAACTGTGCTCCCTCTTCCCCCTCTGTACATCCCTTTCCAGGACACATTAGTCTATTCAATTTGTAGGGAACTGTGACCTGGAAGCAGGACGTTTTGGAGGACTTAAAAGCTAATTTTTAAAGATTGTTCAGTGCCTGTATATATTGTTTAATATTAAGCCCTAAAACCTGAATTAGTGTATTATCTTCTACCTTACCTATTGTACTCCATTTCACATATTTTCCTCCCCACCTTTTTCTCTTGTTCTTAATTCATTAGTCTCCTTCTCCTTCCACAACTCCCAGCTCTCTTTTATCCTGGAAAAATTATCCAGCTTGCCTGTTTGCTTTTTCCTCCTGTAGAACACATTGAATTACAACTTGGACAAGTCTCCAGTGCTTCCCATAGAGTGATGGCTGCATCTTACAATGTAAAATAAATGAAAAGGAGAAAATAATAATAAAAGATTAATCATAAGACATAGCAAAGAAGTTGGAAATCATCATCCTCACATGCTCTATTCATTATCATGCCACGTTCCAAATTATTATTTTTATGCATTTGTGCTGATTCTGGCTTGTTATTTTGCACAGTCAGAAAGCTGAAATCTCACTTTCCAAGGCAATTGCATCTTACTCTCTGTGTGGTTCCCAAATCCCTTGTCCAGCTCTGTCATAAAAGGCTAGAGTGTAATGATGGCCACATTTTTTTGGGAAGAATCTGTTATCAGTATCCTCGGCCATTTATACTTTGCAGAATCCTAAATTCCTTTCCCACTACACCCCAAGGCATGCAGCACGTATTCTCAGCATGAGGCAATTAAAAACATCGCTGTGGCCATAAGGCAGACCACCCTTTAAAAAAAACCAACAGACCCAACAGAAAATAATATTCATGTTCCAGGGCCATGGAGGCATCTCTCGGGATCCTCAGAAGCTGTAACTGTGATGCACTGTGGATGAGACAGTTTCATTTCAAGGAGATTTCATAGAATCATAGGATGATTTGGGTTGGAAAGGACCTTAAAGCTCATCTGATTCCACCCCCTGCCATGGATGGAGACACCTTACACTAGACAAAAAAAAAAAATTATGCTAAACTGTGTAACCACAAACCATTTCTGAGCTACCTGAGCTTAAAACCAGGTAAAGAACTTAAAAGGTAAAAATCAGGTAAAACCAGATAAAAACCAGGTAGCAAACGTAAAACTCCTTCACCCTCACTTATTTAGCATTGTAAATATATTTTAGAAGGCTAAAATCAAAATGTCTTCATGCCTACCCCACTGGTAAGGATGGTGATTTTGGGGAGGAAATTATAGGTTTTCCTTATGATGTGCTGAATTGCTGCACTGGAGGAACTGCAGCCAGCCTTGGGCTGATGCTGTGCTTTTCTTGTCCTTTTGAAAGGAGACAACAGAATTGGGATTTTTTTGCCAATAAACAGCAGAAAGACTCCAGCACACAAGGAAGAGAGGTGCTGTCCATGCACAGCACACTGTTAGTGGGACACTGCAAAGTCCATCATCTTGTTTTTTTAATTTTCAATGGCCATGCCTTTGTAAGAACTAAATCTGCAGCACACACAAAATGATTACAAAAGGAGCTACTCCTACCAGAGAAAGAGAAGGAAAAAAACCTCAGAGAAAGGGGTGTAGGCTATTTACTCCCTCAGCTACAAATCAGCACCGAACTGGAGTGTAAGGAGTGAATATTAACATTCAGCTGGCTGTTACTGCGAGCCATAATAGACATGAGCATTGACTAGACCCAATATTAGTGATGGTACTGGGAAACCATCCTTGCTTTTGGCTGCCTGAAGGCAGTAGTGATCCCCTGCTTGTCCTATCTGTCAGTCTATTTGATCTCCAAATGAATTGCTTTTGATAACAGCTATATAAATGCAGAACTGTTCCGCTGGGCCTTCTTAAATGAGACTCCTCTCTTTCATCTCCCAGTCATTTCAAAAAGCAGATAGACTTGTTAGAGGTTTTTAATGCAATGATTTATGTTTTATCTTGCCTGGTTTGAGGCAGCATTTATTTAGCACTAAATTCTTCTCAAGCCTATATGTGAGGGAGAAAGGTTTCAGCACAATATTTGGGAGTTAAAATAGTGTGTCTGTGTGCACATGTGCATGTGTGTATTTGTGTGTGCACATGTGTGTCCTCTGCCTCATCAGAGGGAAATAAGGGTGTGCTTTCTTTTTAGGAATTTAATGCTCCAATTCACTTGGATCTCTGCACCTCCAGCCAAATTAAGAAGAAACAGGAAGGAAACAATATTTAATAATCCTCTGTCTAGTAATGTTCAGTCCATGGCAAATAACAAACCCTTTGGAGAGGAAGAAAGTGAGCAAAATGATGTATTTTTATGGGATTCAATAAAAGAAAAAATCTCTGTCTCTTCTTAAGTTATTATCATTTTTAACATTAGCAGGGTGTTTTATCTTTTTCATTTTCCATTTTCTTGTTTCTGAGAAGGACATGTAGCTATTTGGACCTAAAGGTGAACGCCTGATTTTTAAAGCTCCCATGTTAGAACCATGCAAACATAGAATGGTTTGGGTTGGAAGGGACTTTACAGACCTTCTAGTTCCAGTTCCCTGCCTTGGGCACAGACATTTTCCACTAGAGCAGGTTCTTCCAAGCCCTGGTCTGATTTCATTCATAAGGAAATAAACAGTACTCTCGCTGATGTCTGTGCAATTGAAATAATTGAGGTTCTTTGGAGTAAGCCAGGAATGTTAATCCAGATTCCATATGAAAAGATGAGTTAAAATTTCAGGATTGGGAATTTTTTCCCCTTTGTTTGACTCTGACGATGGTTGCATTGGTGGTGCAATTCACCTGTTTATTCCAATTGTGAAAACTTAAGGTATAATGGGACATCCACAATGGACAGAAGAGAAAGTTCTTGGAAGACAACTGCCCTAAATGTCTTTGGGACAAGGAAACAATGCTCTGAAGAGGCTAATTTTTGAAAACAGTGAAGCTGGCTGGCCTGTCATATGGGCAATGCTCTCAGACACAGGGTGATATTGTTGGGGTGACTGTGCAGGGCCAGGAGCTGGACCTGATGACCCTTGTGGGTCCCTTCCAACTCAGGATATTCTGTGATTCTATTACTCAAAAACTTCCTTTCTGCCATGGAAATTCATAATATAATAAAAGAACCTTACTGAGAAAAAGGAAAATATATGCAATTTAAACCATCTGTTTAAAACAAGGTGATATCTTTGATGCAACAAGTAACTGAGAAGTAATAGGAAAATTAGCCTATTTATCTTTGAAATTATGAGATTCACTTTTTGTCTCAGAAGGAAAAAGGAGATCTGGATTAGTACCAGTGTCAGGCACACGAGTGACTCCATTCTCTCAGATCCCAAGTAGGGGTTGAAGCATGAGGATGCTGTAGAGAACATCTGCAAGGGTTTGCTAATTCCACCAAGATTAGACACATATTTTACAATGGAGATCAATTGGCACCTTGGTTTCTTTCCCTTAGCTACAGAAGGAATTTAGGGATGTCAAACCTGTACATACAAATTGGCCCTTCCTTTTCTGTTCCAGAAAAGTTTCTGTTCTGGTGAAGCTTCATTAGTCAAAAAGCCAAACATTGTCTCAACAAGAAAAGATAAATCCTGAATAGCCTGGTGGTTTAAGACTCTCCTGACAGCTGTTGGCTTCAGCTCAGTTAAGTTGATTGGGATCCTCTATCCCACTTCTTGGAGCAACTTTCCATGCTATGAGGATCTAGTGGAAAATGACCTTACCCATGGCACTTGGGTTGGAACTTGATGCCCTTTAAGGTCCCTTCTAACCCAAAACAACCCAGGATTCTTTGAATTTTGAAGATCTGTCCTTTAGTTTAGGTGCCAAGTGTCCAAACTGCCACTGCCTGTCAGGTAAGCAGTGACCACCATCCTCAGTATTGCACAGCAGGACACCTTAACTTGAATTGTGAGAAGAAGGACACAAAATAAATACCCATTTTCCTAGCCTAAAATGCTTCCAAAGAATCAAAACAAATATGTAAAGAAACAAAAAGCTCAGGGGTTTTTTTGAGACCATAAATCTAGCAATTTGCTATTAATATTAAAAAGTAATTTCCTGCCAATAGATATTTGAAAATGTTTTCAAAGCTGTATTTGTATTTATATTTTTTTACACATGCAAATGTTATTAATGGAAAAATTACAAGAAGATTCAGAAGGCATTTTTTTTCTAAATTTCATTATAAATTATATGAATCGCCAAAAAAGTAATATGGGAGGCAGGAACACAGATGTATTTGCTTGTTTTCAGACATCACCTCCTTTAAGAATGATGTCAAAGATTGATGTAGAAAGTTTAAGTGGCCCAATTCTGCTCTTATCAATGTCATGATGAGTTTTATTTCCTTTAGAAGAAATAACATTGATGAAGACTATCAAATTAATTTTAGTCCAGATTTATGCAGGCATACATAGAAAACATATATATATATTTATTTTTTTCCCCCAAATCAAATCTAAATCTCCCCTGAGACAACTTGAGGCCATTTCCTCTTGTCCTGTCCCTGTTCCCTGTGAGCAGAGCCTGACCCCCCTGGCTGTCCACTCCTGTCAGGGAGTTGTGCAGAGCCACAAGGTCCCCCCTGAGTTTTCTTTTCTCCAGGCTGAGCCCCTTTCCCAGCTCCCTCATCCCCTCCTGGTGCTCCAGCCCCTTCCCCAGCTCCATTGTTCTTCTTTGGATGTGCAAAGCCTATTACCTCCATAAGAAATTGATCCAAACATGGCTGAAGACAAAAATATTACCCTCAAAAATTATGGACTGGGGAAGAGCAAAAAGCATGGGCTATGTGTGTTCTATGAAATTAAATAGTTAGAGAAAGTTTCCCTGACTTTTAAAGATCACAGTTCCTGGACCAGGAAAATTTTTAAACATGCATTTTGTGAGGGTCCACAAAGGGGGGACAAAGATCTTTTTTAATGGATGTGGCTAAACATCATGAATTCACTTTAGGGATAGTGATCAGTCAGGGAATATTTAATTTACCATCAGGCATATCAGCAGGATTACTCCAGGAGGAGGGTGGGGATGATCTGAATGTTTCCTTCTGTTTTGTGTGATTTCAAAGAAAAAAGTAAAGTTCCAAAAGCTTACATCAGATTTACAAAATATGAGGAGAAAGTGATATCAGATTAAAACTTCTGCTATTCAGGTAACGTAGAGAAGAGAAGACAGACACTTCCAGAAAAAGTTGAAATATTATTTGAGTATTGAAATAGAAGTATTAATAATCAATTTTGACAGATGAGAAACTACAGCATGGAGACATTAAATCCAGAATTTTGTGTTTCATTTATGTATATATGTATATATAAATTTATATATGAGAGCTCCTGCTGTTATAGAGGACTCAATGAAACTGGGCAAGTTTCTTAAGAGCACAGTATGCTGCAAACATGGCCTTAAGCTGCACAATAAAAGCTGAGTGCTGTTGATGGCAGTAGAAAAACACGAAAATGTTCCATTTGAAATGTCTTCTTGTTGAAAAATGTTTCTTAAATTGGAGTTTTCTATAGGAAATGTTCTTATGAGAAAAATGGCTTCCATTTTTGGCAACTGAATATTGGCCAGAATTCAATTTTTTTCCCCAGCTATTGGCTTCCTGACAAAATTTTAAATACTTTCCAAGGCAAGGCTATCTGAAAATGCAGAATTTCAAGTTTTTGTCAAACTGCTGTTTTAGAATAAAACACCTTTTCTATCTGCTAGCTGTCTGTCTTATAGGAAGGCACCAAGGAAGGGGGTGAGTTTGTTTGTTGTAAAGCCTTATTGAAAATGTGATAGACCCTGCAAAACGCATCCTTAAACTACTCATGCCCAATAAAATGGTGGCAAAACCATGAATTACTCTTGGCTTTTCCAAACAAAAGGTCAACACCTTTCCCTTGGTCTTGTGCAACAACCCATGGATATTATGGAGCAGAAAATCAGGAATAAAAATTCATGTTCTGCTTCTGTTGCCCAACACGACAGCTCAGAGCACCTTGGCAGGGGAATTTCCACACATGCCATCAGTGAGTTCCCCTTTTACCAGTGGGGAAAGCAGGCTCCACCCTGGTAGTATTCTTTTTTGTTTGCTTTCATTCTGCAAAGGTTCAGCCAGATAATTTTGGGCTGGATCAGGGGGATTGCAGGAAGAAGAAGGGCTGCAGCACTCTGATATTTTCCCCTGTATAGCATCACTTATTAAAATCCTGTTGTCCTGACCATTGTTGCTGCAATTGAAGTCTGGTTTATTTACTTGAAAATCTGATTTGTTTCATTTTATTACTGTGTTTGCCGAGTAACTGATATCAGATTCTGCAGGAAAGAGCTGCCATTTACCAGCAGGCTGTGATGGCTCTGACACGGTCTGCAGGACCGGCTCCGAGGCTTGCTCTGCCCCCGGGGCTCGTGCAGAAATAAGATTACTGGCAATAACTGCTTCAACTGCTTTGAATAACAGACACAACTCAGAGAGCATAAAATTAACATAAACACAGCATCAGTGTGTTCCCTCGGCGGATACGAGACAGGCAGGATATGGAAAATTGACTGAAATGGGGTCAGGCGCTGCTGAAATCGGAAAGGCAGGAAGCTCTGCTGAGCAGAGGGGGTGCTGGTGCTGCTAATAAATAAATAAATAAAATGGTGGCCATGAAGTTTTAATGATAACACATTTGGATGGGTTGGTATTAAGAATGCAGCATCAATGGCAGGACACCCAAAATGTTGGATTTCCTGGGAAATCAGTCTTTGCCATCCTTTGGGTTTTCACTCTTGATTGGAAGGAGGGAGGGGGAAGAAATAACAATAATGATAACAGAAATAACAGCAATTTCCTGTGGAAAATTTCCTGATCGTTTTTTGGGGGTGAGGTGGAAAGAGAAAAGATGATGGGAGGGTACAGGGTGATAATTTGAGGAGGATGCCCTAGATTTGTTAATGAGTGGTATCAAGTATTTTGCAGCACTCCTATCTCTTTTTATTTATCAAATATTAAAATGGAAGATGCTTCCTGACACATTCAGTAAAGAAGTACATTAAGAGGGGAAGGCACAGCAGCTCTGATTTTGCAGTTTTATAATGAGATTTTGTAGATACCACTTGGAACAGATTCACCCATGGAGCTCTGGATTTCCAAGCCCTCAGACCTGTTCATACAGAGAGAGTAGGAACCAGCACATGCTTATAATCAGGAGTTCCTCAGCAACCCAAGGTACTGAAAAAGACCCATAGTGAGTGTGTTTATCTCATACCCAGCAGGAGATTCGGGATATTGTTTTCAAAGCAGCCTCCCCTCCTTTGAAGAAGAGATGCCAGAGGAGGGGAATCCACATTGGTGGAGCCTAGGTGGTTTTCACTCAAGAAAGAAAATTTTTAGGACTCTGTTCCTGCTTCCCTCTGTTGGGAATTTTTCCTTTGGATGAAATGGGGACTCTCCAAATCTCAAGATAAAAACCCTTTATAGAACCAAATTACAAAGCAGAGCCTGGAACCCATGTTCAGAAAAGATTTCACCCACAGGCACTTCAGACTGACAGCATCCCATGTTTCAACAATCTTTAGCCAATGATAAAGAAAATTTAAAAATATAATGTTTTCCAAAAATTTGTCAAAGACAGAATTCCATGCTTCAACAATCTTTAGCCAATGATAAAGAAAATTAAAAAAAATATTTTCCTAAAATCTGTCAAAGATGGTTTAGGAAGTTTATCCACCTTTCTCTCTTTCTTTTGTTCTCTTTCTCCTTCCTCCTCCCTCTCTCCTGCAGAAGCTTTTTCAAGGGAGCATTGGGGTGTTGTCAATTGTAAATATTTGCCTGAAAAATGATTTGTTGATGGTCTGAAATATTACATGAGGTCTTCAATGTCACAAGTGAAGGAGAACAGCCAGAGGTGTGTGCTAACTTTAGCAAATAACCTTCAAGACAATGAACTGTGCCGAGAGATAAAGAAGAAGGAGCCTGGCTAAGAGCAAAGTGTGGCATAAAATATTTTCTTTTTACTGAAGTTTGTATGAGGAAATGAGGTCTAGACAACTGTGGAGTGAGTTTTAACATTCTTGCCATAAATTCTTTATTATTATCATTATTATTATCATTATTATTATTATTTTCATGACGTTTATAATTTCCTGAATTGAAATAGGATCAGAGAAGACTGATAAAAAAGTACTGCCAGCCTAGCCAGCAGCTGCCTTTAAAAAAAAAATTTAAATCCTGCTATTTGAGGTTTCAAGGCCAACAAAATTTACGAGCAAGCTTTGGATGTGAACCGAAACCCTTGACAGTGTGCCCTTGTCTGTAAAAATAAGCTCCAATGACCCTACATCCCTTGCTGGTAGATCCAGAGGAAAGGGCAAGTTTCAAAAGGCCCGGGAAACTAAACTACTTTTTGCCCCTTAAAGGTGGTCCTTTCAGGTCAGAGGGAAGCCATGTGGGTGTGGAGCACTGCTCTAGCATGCCTGGGGACAAATAAAGGACTTTGTTCTCCCCAAGGCATCAATCCAGCATCTCTCACCAGCACCACATTTGTTAAACAAATAAGCAGATGAATGTACCAGAAGAACATGTGAGGAAACACAAATCAGACTTATAAAACAGCTTGGAGTCCAGCCATGATTTTCCTATGGAAAAAACATTCATTCCAGTCTCCTTCTCACAAAGGACCTTTTTCTATCTTTCTGTTGGGGTTAAACAGCATTTAATTTATTTATTCAGTAATATAATTGATTCTGATGACAGTGGCAGGACTAAGCCCTCAAAGACTGCAGCTTGCTGGCACATTGTGGTCCTCATTCATGGAGTTTGACTGCAGCTCCAGTTTAGATGCAAGGTAGTCCTGGGCTCCCTCCATAATCCATGGGAAGGGATAGGCTTCTCCAGAGAGTGATGCACCACTGGCCTGGGCTAAATTACTCCCTGACAACATTTTTCACGGTGACTGAAATGGGAATTGATGGTGACTACGTGGGGTGCAAGTCAAGTTTAGTTTATTGGTAGAAATACAGCCCTAGCAGTCAAAACTCTCATTGTCGTTGCTCCTTCTCTGTCTCCACTTGATAGTCTCTGGTATGAAACATGGGTGAAAACATGGATCAAAATCTTTGCAAATTGATTGCTTTTGTTTGGTTGGGGATTTTTGTGGTTTTTTGTTGTTGTTGTTTTTTGTTTGGTTGGTTGTTTATTTTGATTTTTATTGGCTTTTTTTTTTTCACTAAATCTTAGAATTGTTTGGTTTGGAAGGGACGTTAAATCTCATTTCAACCTCCTGTATGGGCAGGGACAACTTCCACCATCCCAGGTGGCCCCAAGCCCCATCCAGCCTGGCCTTGGACACTTCCAGGGATCCAGGGGCAGCCGCAGCTTCTCTGGGCACCCTGTGCCAGGGCCTCACCACCCTCACAGGGAAAAACATCTAGCCTAAATCTACCTTCCATCAGCTTAGAAGTCTTTGATGAGTTGTAGCTTCAGGTAATCAAGTTCTGGTAAATGACAAAGGCTTGTAACTTTTACGATCATCTTTATCTTCATTGCTTTGACTTCTCATGTATATAAATCCAGATTTGAAGGATTTGGCTGAAAATTAGACTCCAAGTGAGATGATTAAAAAGATGTTAAAAACATCTTAACTCATTTTCAAAAATTGTCTAAATATTGAAGTTCATCTCTCTGTGCTTCTGTGTCTCTCTCTTCTGTTCATCTCTCTGTGCTTCTACCTATGTCTCACCCACAGTGCTCCTTTTTACATGTGCTCTTTCTTTATTCCAATATAAAATAAGTACACAGCTTAAAGATGATTTTAAATTTTCACAGAAAGATTTATTTTAATGAAAATATCACATAATAAACTTCTGCTCTCTGTTACCAGGCAGCTTCAAGTAAGAGCAAGGCTTGCTAGTCTCTAGTCCTCCAAATATGATCTAATTTCTTTTGAGACCATCAAATAATGTTAAGAAACAAGATGAAAATTACTTTAAAAGATGACTGAAAATATATTTGTTGAAGTCTTATGAAACTTATGTAAACATTTTTAGAAGCTTTTAATATCACTCTTTCTATCAATTACTCTTGAGTAAGAATCCAATTCTGATTCAAATAAGACTGACCAAACATTCTTGGTTTTGGAACATTAATGAGGTGTCCATCCTAGAGAGAGTTATTTTCCTGTCTTTTAAGCTCTCTTGACCACAAACATATACTGTATAAGGCCATGTGTTTATTTTTTCAAAGACTAGAAACTCAATTTACTTTCTTTAGTCCCCACATTTCCATGTGCTGAAATTAGTTAAGATCTGCAGGAGTGTTTAAAAACTTTTCACTTAAACAGTAGTGCTGGAAAAAGAAAATTTAAAAAAATACACTTTTAATTGGATGAGTACCATGGGAAAAATAAATAAATTAGCCTACTGGTCTCCTGAATGTTGTTCTGAATATGAATGAAGTAAATAAAAATATTTTGCTTGTTCACAGTAATGTTTGAAGGCTAAACAGAGTCATGAAAAGAAGCTGCAACAAGGTGGGTGTCGGACTTTTCTTCCAAGGAACAATAGACAGGAGAAAAGGAAACAGCCTCAAGCTGGAGGCTCAGGTTGGACATCAGGAAGAAATTTTTAATGGAAAGAGCTGTTAGGGATTGCAAAAGGCTGCCCATGGATGTGGTGGAGTCATTATCCCTGGAGCTGTCCAAGGAATGACTGGAGGTGGCACTCAGTGCTCCTGGCTCTGTGACAAGGTGGGGATGGTCACAGGCTGGACTCAATGATCTTGGAGGTCATTTCCAACCTAAATGATTCTGCAATTCTGTGATTAAACTAAAAAATGTTTAAGTCTTTACAAACACGTTCTGGAAAGGAAACTTTCATTGTTATGGTACAATGCCATTTAATGCCAGATTTTAATGATCTGATTAATTCCCTCAAATGTCTGCTAACGTTCCTTCATTCAATTTTTCCAGCTGAAAATAACATCAGCTGCTTGCTGGTGAGCAGCTTTGGGTGTAACAGAGGCTCATAATCAGGTGGCACTTGGCCAAGATACCCAAATCACCACCTTCTTAACTATTCTTGGTCCTGCTGATGATGGTAGACTCAAGCCCCTGGTTCCACCTATGTTAGTGAGAAATCCACAGCTTTGGAAACAGCTTTGTTTTTATTGGATTTATGTCTTGAATCATGCAGGTAATCAGCCATCACAACTATTCAATTTATAAATTATTCTTTAGAACCAAAGTGTCTACAGTTACAATATGTTACCTATTCCATGTTTAGAAATCAGTTTAGGTGGGCCAAGGCATGAGAATCAAATGAGAGAGCTGTAGCACAGACACAAAGAGTTACTTGCATTATTTAAGCATATTGAATGTCCATCAAAAAAGGAAATCACAACAACTCTAACAGGAACTGAATATAACCCATCATCATAAAGTGAAAGGAAAGTAGCATTAGTTTATGCATAATTTACCAAACTTTTTATTTATATTTTGGCCCAGATAAGTTCCATTCTCTCCTATAAATATATATAGGCTCATTTTCCACATATCAAATGATAAATATGTCCCAGTGAAAATTTCCCAAAGTTCTCAATTCTGACAGTTTCTATATCATAACTTTTCTAGAAACTTCAGTCATCAGCATTTTTCCTGAATTTGTTCTATTGTTTATTCATTACACACTTCTAGAGATCTTCTAAAATCAATAATGAGAATTGAAAGTTCTTGGACAGGACAACTGATCCCTTTTTAAAATATGTGTCAAAAATGGGTTAGAAAAATTGCTCTGAGAGTGTCTGTTTCTTTCCACTGACCATAAAGAGGTGCTGGAGAAGAAATTTGGTCTGACGTCCTAATTTTTAGCACAAACTAAAGTGAGCCAAGTTTAATGCCATCACTCATTTACGTCTGAATATCTTTTGTTCTTCTACCATCACTGCACTGCTCTGCCACTTGTGGAAAAAACAAGAAATGGAGCCCAAGGCAACAAAAACACCACTTGTTTTCTTTGAGACTGAAGGTGGTAACTCTGTCCAGACACTGATCAAGTGAATAAAAAGCAGAACAAAGTTAAGTACATTTTCATTGTTCTTGTTCACTTTATTGCTAAATTTCCTGGCTCTGTGGCGAGTTTGTTGAGACCTGAACTGGTTCTTTCTGTATGCAGAGATATTCACTCCTGCTGAGGCTCTTACATATTTTATTATTTATTTTCTAGTAATTAGTCTGAACCACTGACTCAAACAGAACTAGCCAAGTGAAAAAGAAAATATAACAAAAGTCCTCCAATATGTTGCCTTGGCCTGGGGCAATCAGCAGCTGACGGCTAATGGGACAGATGATGCTCCTCTCCTCAGTTCATCCATTTAGCTGCTTGTTTAAGACACAAGAATGTCTCTGTGCCTTGACCCACACTTTGACATTTGGAACTTTCATATGTGTCTTGGTCAAGATGGACAGATATTTTTTCCTGACCATTGGAAACACCATTTTTTTTAACCTAAGCTTCAAATCTGAAGTATTTTGCTTTGCAAATACAGACATGACACCTTTCAAAATTAAGATTTGTTTTCCTCTCTTTCAACAGTGTTTACAAGAGATATCTGCATCTCTGAATGTACTGCAAGCTCCTCTCCTGGAAAAGCAAAAAGTGCAATTGGCAGTTCCATCACATCAAATCTGGGAGATGCAGCATGGAATTAGAGAAGGAGAAGAGAGCAACCTGGATTATGGAAGGGATGACATCATGTGTTAATAAGACTTTACAAACTGAATTAGCTGGGAAGGGGGAGGAAAAATAACACCCTGCAACCAGGTAGCCACCAGATAAAGACAACTACTGTTGCTTCTGGTCTCAAGTTTTACTCTCTTGGGACAGATGTGAATCACAGATGACACAATTTGCCGGTTGGAGACACCTCTGTCCTCTTTGGGAATTAGCTGAGATCAGATGGCTGAGTTTAAGGCAGATAAAATGTGATGACATTAATCTGAGTCTTAATTTATTAGTTCTATCAAAACTGGAAAAAAATATCTATAATCTCGGGCCCTAGATATCTGGAAATTTAACAATGGGTAGTTAAAATCCCTGAATGAAAAAATCGGGATGCTCCTTCAAGTTCCTGGTTAATTAAAGCCTGACATACTGGAAGATATTCCACTTCTATTGCTTACCTAAATAATAGTTTAGTATAACTATTCGGAGGTACTTTATATCCACAACTTCACAGAGCTTTTTAAAACACATCAGATGTCCCCACTGCACGTGTCACGTGTCCCACCTATTTTTTTTCCTACTCCCTGCCCTCTGGTACATGTCAGTGCTGCTCCTGAGGTCAAACAGAGTGAGAATCTGATGGCAGGAATCAACACTGATTTCCACATTGGCTGTGTTTATTTCTGTTCATTCCCTTGGGGACTTGGAGGTTTGTCTGTTTTGTTTTCTTCTCATTTTCTTCCAAGGAACTTTGCTGCTGCCTGTAAGGGAGAGAATCCAGCTTTGCTGGGCAAAGGGGAGCTTGGGAGCTCCCTGAAAATGTTGAAAACTTTGCACTCCTGAATGTTTGTTTAAGAAAAGTCAGATTACACAGCTGAGTGTTGGCTGTGCAAAAAGATTTGCACCTTGCAGGTACAAAATCTTTCCACTCTCCCTTCCAGATCCCCCGTACTGTCCCCAGTGCACAAATTCCCCCTACAAGGTAGAAACTGGCATTAGAAAACTAACCCACAGGAAGTTGTGTCAGCAGTCTAATAAATCATCAGGATCTGCTCCTAATCCATAAAATGGTGTAGACTACCTCATAACTGTACCTCTAGTATACAAGATTATCTGTTTGTTCTTCCAAACTCCTTTATTCTTGCACTCTCCAGTCTCCTCTTTGGACTGGAAAATCCCAGGCCTCTGAGAGGAGGTGCTGATGAAAGAAAAATTGTAATTGGATTACTCAACATATTTTGAAATTAAGGGAGCCAGTGAATCAAAAGCACCATCAGTGGTGAGGTTTCTGACTCAGAATTAGTAGGAAGGACATGCAGTGACTGATATTATAGACCATGAAATAACAGAATGGGTTGGGTTAGAAGGGACTTTAAAGATCATGTAGACCCAACTCCCTGCCATGGCCAGGGACATCTTCCATCCCAACCTGCTCCAAGCCTCATCCAACCTGGCCTTGAACACTTCCAGGGATGGAGCAGCAACAACTGCTCTTGGAAACCTGTGCCAGTGACTCTTCACCCTCATAATATAATTTATTTTTTATCTCCAATCTAAACCCAATGATTTTCGGTTTTAAACTGCTGTCCATTGTCCTATAACTACAGACACTGCTAATTATTTCTCTCAATCTCTACATCATTTTTAGGATCCTTCAGCTTTAATAACTGTATGCTCATCAGATTTAAAGATGGCAGCCACTTTTGAAAGTGACCCCAGCTGGGGGTCTAAACCCAGAAACATTTGAAATCGGCAGCAAAGTATGAAAAATTCTGCTTCTAAAATCTGATGTCTCAAGAAAAATGGGAAAGAGGAAAAATTTTTACTTATTCTCTGGAAATTCTTTTTCCCCTCTGATTGAAAGGTAGGTAATAGGATGGTATTTACTCCTTAAACTCAGTGATGTTTGTTTCCAGCCCTATCTCCTGCTCTTTCTCCCTCTGAATCATAACTGTCCATCACTTCCCCCAGACCAGGCTCTCACATTATCTTTTATTTGCCCAACTTTGCCAGCTCTTACTCTTACCCAAAATTTTGCCTTGCAGTGTTCCTGGGACAGCTTTTTATTTTGGTCCCCCCACCCCCCCCTCCTTTCCTTGTTTTTTAGTGTAAATTGAACTGCTGAAGCCAGAACAAAGTCATCAGTTTTTTGAGATTGTCACCTGAGATCACCTTTCTGCCTGCAAACTCTCATGTTACCTGGCTAGAACAGGTTTTTATTTTTGCTGCTGGATTAAACACACTGTAACTGCTGCCACCAACAGGACATTTTACAAAAATAGATATTTTTCCACCCACTGCTCTAACAGCTCTATCTCAGAAAAAGATAATGACTAGATTAGAGGAATTTACATTCTAGTATCCGTTTATTTGCTGTAACAAGCTCCCTTCTGTACTGTCTCTCTCACAACTGTCCCTCCAGACGATCCAAGTGGAACATGCAGCTTTTCCTCACCCAGATTGCAAGAGGCTTCTGAAACCTTCCTGTTTTAAATATGTCCATTTTATAAAATTAACAAGGAAAAATAATAATGTTAAGAGAAAGGAGGAGTGAAGAAAACATGATAAATACTTTCACCTGAATCATTGATGACTATGACCCAAAGTCACTGCTTTTCGTGAAGAAGTTCAGCAGTAAAATCTGTTTTCCAGTGTTGAAAAAAAAAGCTCTGTTTTGTGCCTGCAAGTCCTTCTGCTGCCTGATTATTGATTTTCCAAAACTGGCTGCCTCAAAGTGAGAATTCTATCAGGAGTTCACAAGTTGCAGCACCGTGTTAGTACAAAGTGCTGAACATTGTTTTTCACACGCTTCAGGATTCTTATGGGCTGTACTCTAAGTTTATCCCCAAAAGTTTAAATGGCTTTATCGTCTCAAAAAGAGAATTTCTAGAGAAGAAAAAGCTAAGAAATTTTTTGCTATAAAAATGAGATGCAAAAATGTAATTTTGCTGTTAGTTTTTTCTAAAACATAAAGAAAGGAAATATTTAAGAAACCATAAGAAATCAGGAAGAAATTAAATTGAAATAAAAACATGGACTTAATTGCAATTTTATATACAAAGAAAATGTTCCTGTCAATGTACTACTTTGGTGAATATATGCAAACTCTCTCTTGTACTAATAAAAACCAGAGTATTACAACTCTTAAAAGTCAGTTTGATTTCCTTTTTGTTTCTTTGTTTTTAACACATACTTGTCTCACTACATTTACCTCAACATAAGCTACACTGAGGAGTTTCACTTTGGCTGATTTCAGGGTTCCAATTGGCCCCAGATCCACTGAAATTCAAAGCCCTCCTGAGCAGGGTGAAGGCATGTTTATTTGCATTTTGGAAGGAATTTTTCCCATAAAAATTACTTGAACCTAAATTGCTCTGCCATGTTGTCATTTAATTTTGTAGAGAGGAATTTAATGGGGGATTTGGTTCAATTTGCATGTCGTTGGGATTAAGGAAATTATTGTGAGGGAAGGCAGGATGAGGGCGTAGAGCGCAACAGATAATCTGGAATGATTCTTTATTTAATTCTGGAACAACAGTGCTGAAACAAGGCACTATTGTGGAGTTGCCATTGGACTGAAGCCTATTTCGTTCAATTTCCATGTACAGGGAAATTGCTCCCAACTCCCTCAGGCAGCTTTGCAGATCTGCTCAGGGATACTGAGGAAAATTAATCTGAATTAATTTTAGAAGTGGATTAGTTCAACTAAATTAAAACACCGTGTGGACTCTCTCATTCAGAAATAAAGTGGCTTTAATTCAGTTTTGTTTCATTCAGTTTAACATTGGGTGAAACAACAAAGTTTAGGCTCCTTTAGATTGATGTGCAGATGACTGCAATTTAAACTCCCACATTCAATTATTTTGGAATTATTGACTGTCTCTTCATACAGAATAATTTAGTGTCCATGACAGATAGAACATGGGATACAAGGATCTCTGTCCACAGATGGGACAGGAATAGTGAAGTGAATTCCTTTCCCACTCCAGCTTCCCTCAACTTCTGCTCAGGAGAAACTTGCAGGAAGGTCCTTGCAGCCCTGTTGTGTATTTAGTCCTAAGTTTTCCTCACAGCCTGGTTAATGGAGGGGTTTAGGAATGGTGGCAGTGTGAAATGGAATAAATTTTCCAACTTTTTTTATTAGAAGAATTGTTACAGCTTCCAAGTCACTTGTGGCATGCACTGTATTTGCAGTGTTGGCCTTCTATGCCATTGCAATTCTCCAGAGCCCCTTGCTCCTCTCACCTCTTTTTTATGAATCATTGTATTTTAAAAATATGGACTATTTTAATCAGAGAAGACAGCAAAAGAGAAAACTTATATTCAAATACCTTGGTAATTTGAATTTGGATGGATCTGTTTTCTCATGGACAAATTCCCCACTTTATACAAGTGAGAGACCAAGTTCACATTGATGGTGGGGTATTGCTGATTCATGTCAACAAGAAAATAGGGCAAATCAACTAAAAAAATTCTGACTCACATTAAATCAATTAAAGGTATTCTCCATCTGGTTCTACCCAAGGGGTTTGCACTGATTTAACTAAATTGTTTTCTAAACTGATTTAGTTAAATTGATGCATAAACTGTGGATAGCCAGAAGAAAGTACAAAACAATCTAAGTAAGTCAAACAAACCCAAGCGAGGATAAGAGCTGTAGTGAAATAGTAGAAGGAGAGGTTGAGTGGCAGCATAACCTTTAGGTGTTGTGTGGAGGGATTCTGAGCAGAGCTGTAAATCTGGCAAAGATGTGAACTTCTGGCTCTGCCAACAATGGCTGTCAGCCTTAAAGCGCTGGGAGGTGCAGAAATGAGCTGGGAAACCTGAGGAACGCTCTCAGAAACATCCACAGTGGTGGTACTGAAGATGCTGATGTACGTGGAGCTTCTTCCAGGCAGTGCTGACCTACAGAAAGCAGAAAAAGATAGTGATAGAAGTGTAAAAATCATAGAATCACAGGATGGTTTGGGTAATTAAGGACCTTAGGGATCATCTCATTCCAACCCCCTGCCATGGACAGGGACACCTTCCATTATCCCAGTTTGCTCCAAGCCATGACCAACCTGGCCTTCAACACTTCCAGGGATTGGATGCCAACAACTTCTCTGGGCAACCTGTGCCAGGGCCTCCCCACCTCACAGGGAAGAATTTCCTCCTAATATCCAATGAAATTCTACACTCTTTCCGCTTAAAGACGTTAAGTGACTGTATTTAAGGAGGGTGGTTAAGAAGTGCACAATTGCAGATATCAGAGGTAACAGAGAAGAGGCAAAGAAAGGCAGGAGCCTTTGGCTGAACTTTGGTACAAGGTGGTAATGTAATGGTTAAAACAATTCCTAGACAGCCAAAGTTCAGATCCCAGAATTGCTTCTGATTCTTCTTATCAGGCAGTAAAGAAATCGTATTGTGCACCTCTCTCGGTGCATCTGCAGTGGTCACCACCATGGTGGAGCTGGAACTGCTGCCAATGTAGCTTAGACAAGGAACTGAGACCTTCTTAGTCAATTTCTAGATATATTTTAGGAGCTAGCATCAGCTATGAACCATTTCTCTACCCATGGCAGGTGGGTTGGAACCAGATGGTCTTTAAGGATCCTTCCAACCCAAGCCATTCTGAGATAAAATGATTCGCAGTGGGCAGTCTGGGTGTGATCACATTATTCTGGAAGTCTAAAAGAATTTAATCACAGAGTCCCATCCAGACAATGCCAAATGGCTCCAGAGCAGAGAGTGTCCTGGAAAAGTTTTATTTACTAGTACAGGTGTGGCCTTTGTGACTTCTGTAAATTCAGATTGGAGCCTTATCTTGCATGTGTTTTGTGTACATGTGGCAGTTTGGGGAATAGGACATGAAAGAGCCAGTTGCAGATATTTAGAATGTCCAAGATCTGTTACATTAATTTTGGTTCCCTGTTCTTTCACACTAAGTAAAGAACCAATCACAGATCCTGTTCCTAGGAATGAATTTTTACAGGGTGTTGTGTTGTTATGTTATGCTATCCATCTCACTTGAGATAAGCAAGAGATAAAGTTATTAAGATCATGTATCATTAACTTGGAGAATTGCTTCACCAAATCACCTTGGGTTTGGAATTACAATTGCAGTAAGTGCCAGCATTCTCTAGTTCTTTTCATGAGTGTTCTGATTATAATTTTTCTACATGGAAGCCCAATTTTCATACAATTTTTGGACAACACTGGGGACATCATCAGTGTCTATGATGATAGGACAGAGAGGAATTGTGCACAGCATGGAACTTCCTGATGTTTCCTGATGTTTTGAGGTTGTGCTCACATGATTAACACTATTTATTTTTTGTTCAACCTCCATAAATCTTTCAGTTGGCACCCATGAACAGGTTTGGGTCTTCCTGCTTCCCATGCAATCCATCTTCCTTCAATCCACTGTGCTGGACACGCACAGTGCTAAGACCAGTCATAAATGATCCACATAGAATATGGAATGGGCTGAGTTTTGGATTTGTGACCTAAGCAGTGCTGATACTGCAGGGACGGTTTAATTACTGCTGAGCAGCACCTTCAACAAGGTCAATACTGCTCCTCAGACTGCCCCACCAGTGAGTAGTCAGGGTGTCCAAAAGAATTTGGGAAGGAACACAGCTGGGACAGCTGAGCCCAACTGACCCAACATTCCAGACCAGCTTGGTGCCATGCTCATCAATGAAGTCTGGGTGAAGAAGGAGGGAGGGTGGGGGATGTTCAGAATTATGGTGTTTGTCCTTCCAAGTAACAGTTACAGGTGATGGAGCCCAGCTTTCCTGGAAATGGCTGAGCATCTCTCTGTGGATGGGAAATGTGAATGAATTCCTTGTTTTGCTTTGCTTGTGAGCAAAATCTTTGCTTTTGGCTGTCTTCATCTCAACCCAGGAGTTTTCTCACTCTTCAGGACTATCAGCTGGATGCCAGCTGGAGTGGTGTGATACAGCACAAATGGCCTTGTAAGTGACAATTACAAACTTACTGACTCACTGTAGTCCAAAAAGACCAATATGAAGTTGAGAAAGAAGTTCAGCTTATCCCAAAATAAACACTGAGAAACTGGATAACCCTCTGGGTCTCTGTTGCCCAAATGTAGGTTGAGGTTGTCCTTACAGACTGACAGCTGTCTCCTGAGAAGGGTAGAGGTGTCCCTTAAGTCCTGTGTTGTGTCTTCTGGGCCCATGATGATATCTCTCAGATATTTAAAATGGCATTATATAATAAAAACAAGGGCAGTTGAAATCCATTTGTGGACTTCCATTGTGACTTCCTTTGACTAGAATGGGAGCTTCAACACACAGATCATATCTATACACCTGTGCAGGTGTATATGTATTTAAAAGTAGATGTTTGGACCTAGAGCTGAATCTCACTTCTTACGCAATATCTGGAAAATAAGTTAATCCCCATGAATCCTTGTTGCCTAATAATAATATGAAGATGATATCCTCATAAATTCACATCCTCGCACTCTGTCAGGTAACAGATGTTTTTCCTCAGGCTACTGCCCAACAAAGCCTTAGGCAACAGAACTGTTATTCTCATGCACATTTTTTTACCTCTTTTTGTGAAAAAAATACTTTCCCAATCCTTGAGTCCTGGCTTTTCAAAGCCGATGCCATCCATACCTAGGATGAGACAGATTTATACACAGCCAAGCTTCTGAGCAGAGAAGAAGGCAAATACCACCTGAGATGTGACCATAACACACAGAGACACTGTCAAAACTCTTGGAGAGATCCAAATAGCAAAAACACTTGGGAAAAGCTTGCTTTCAATTTCAGAACTGGTTTCTTCTGCTGCTGTCCCTCCTGAGCAGGATGTAGGGCACATATAAAAGTGATGATATGCTTAATCTGCAGGTCAGAGTATTAAAGAATTGTCCGAGAAACAGAACCCCACCAGCAGGGACTCCTTCTAGCCTCCATATCCTTGGCACTGACAGAGGACTCTGCTTTCTGTCAGTGTATTTGTGCAGTGACACATATTGTCTAGTGATTAGATTAACGTTGGCAAAGGCAATATGAAAAACCCACACAGATTACCACTGTCACCCGCAGTAATTACATTTATTCATTTCCATTTAGCCAAGTTTTTACAAGATGAGCAAGGGGCCAAATAAGCAATAAACACAGAGGCAAGAAATTAAAATGCTGATCCGTTCACTGTGAAAACAATCAAACTATCATCTTTCTTTAGGCAGCTCATTCATCATCCAAGAGGGCCACAGTGTGCTGATATGGAGGGCTGGAAATCTAATGTTATTACATGTAAATTCACTAACATGAAATTACTGCCCCTGATGTGATTTTACTAATAAATTAGTTCATTTCTACCTTTTTGCAAGAGACTTTAGGGACCATGGAGAATTGTACATGAGTCTTGTAATCTCACCTGCTTTATTTCAAGTGAGCAGACAGTTTAGTTCCTCCCTCCACCACCATTCCCTGCTACACCCTGTGGCTCTTGCCTTGGCACTGTTTCATTAGGGGATAAATTGACAGTCATATTTTTACTGTCTTGGGGCCAGTTTATTGCCTTGGGTCCAGGAGAAGCATCAGAGGATGGAGGTTACCTGGCATTGCATTTTACTGCTGTGACACTGATTGGGAGAAGCAAATACTGTAGAATCATTAAATGGTTTGGGTTGGAAGGGACATTTAAGGGTCATCTAGTCCAACCCCCTGGCATCAGCAGGGATACCTTCCACTAGGCCAGGTTACCTAGAGCTCCTTCCAACCTGACTAATGTTTCCAGGGATGGGGCATCCACCACCTCTCTGGGCAACCCGTGCCAATGTTTCAGCACCCTCATTGCATTTTTCTTCATATCTAGACTAAATCAACTCTGTATTAGCTTAAAACCATCACCCCTTGTCCTTGCACGACACACCCTGCTAAAAGTTTCTCCTCCTCTTTCTTATAAACCCCTGTTAGTTCCTGGAAGGTTACAGTAAGGGCATGGCTCTCCATAGATGTTGCACTTGGGTTATTGTTTAGTGGTGGACTTGGCAGTGCTGAGTTAATGATTGGACTTAATAATCCTAGAGGTTTTTTCCAGCATAAATAATTCTGTATTTCTAAGATTTAGCAGTGAAAACTCACCTGATGGTGCTCATGATATCCACCTGGTAAAAATCTATCAAAATTCCAGTTTTACACTGAATGACTTTCAAGACCAGCGACTAGATCACCATGTTCAAACTTTTTAGATTTCCTGTAATATATTTTCAATATATATATTTATAATATATGTACCAATTTATACCATTGAATGGGGAAGAGAATGTTTCAAAAGCAGCTGCCAGTTCTGAATTCCCACATTTGTTATGTTTTCATTCACTTTGAGTGATGGACTAATTAAATTTTCTCCTTTTCTTACCCATTCTGTCTCTGCCTTGCATGCTTAGCATCAAGGGCACATCTATATTTCACTACAGGTGTTTTAACATTGGCTGAAGAAAACCCTGAAGAGGATTTGTTTTCACCATTTCTACCAGATAAATACAGATATTTATCTGCTATAATACAGGTGTCAAATAATTGCTTAAGCCTGATATAGTTAATTGAGTTTTTCCTGTAGCTAGTGGGAAGAAATAAAACTTTTTAAGAGAGAAATTTTGAAGCAGATTACTATCTGGGAGTGCCTAAAATAATAATAAGTATCAGAATATATAACTATATATATATACATATATATGTAAAACTATATATAACTACCTATATAACTATATATATTTTTTATATATATTTTATATATATATATATATATAAAGGTGGAGTTCCCTTTTGCTGTGACTGTCTTGATTATCTCCACTTAATGTACTTCAGTTCACCAAAATTCATTGGTTCATTTAACCTCTGCATGCACAAGCAGGTTATTTTCAAACCAGAACTAATCTCTAGGAGTGTTCCTGATATTTTTTACTTTTAAATGGGAATGGGAATAAACCAGACCTAAGTGAAATACCCTTGAAATGGCTACAGCATTCAGTGTTAGGACTTCAGCCTGAATTGATTCAATCTACACATCCAATCCTGTGTGCCCAGACTATAAACAAACAGGGACATTCCCCATGTTTTCCTCCTGACTCAAAAAGTTGTCTAAAGCTGTCTCTGAATTTTGAGATTCTTGAGTAATGTCAGCCGAATTTCACTTTAGGAAATAAATTTTAATTTTGTGTCAACACTTTGACATAACACAATATTGACTTTTGCAAAGTAATCTCAGGACAAACAAAATCATAACATTTCATTCCTATTGTGAGGAGTGCAGCCATTGTAAATAACTTCTGACTGAAAGGCCATTATTTCATTAAGGAAACAACTAAAATTCCCAATAGTCTTTCTACCCAATAAGCTGGCTATCTGTAAATCAGCCAAATTTTCTGTCAATATGGATGAGCTGTTGACAAGTTTAGGACTTTGTCTTATCTCAGTCTTCTTAAAAATGAAATTATACAGTCAGAAGGACCTCAATATATTGGGAGTTTTTATCCAGATCACTGAGATTTACCTACCTGTCAAGGCTGAATGGGGTTGGGATGACAAAAAAGGGGCAGTGATCAGGACAAGGGTTGTGGTGCGGCAAGGGACATTATTCTGTCCTCACCTACTCTGAAGCAAATTAGAAGCTTCTTCCAGCCAGATCTTCAGATTTTTATAAGAATTGAAATGGCATTAAAAGAGATTTCAGGCTTATAAAAGACCCCAAGCATCCAGTTAGCGGCAAAGTGGGACGACAAACAGGAGCTCACCAGACCAATCCACTGTTGGTGAATCAAAGAGTGGCTGGCATCAGGGCCATCTCACCAGCCACCTAATCATCAGAGCAGTCTCCAAACTAGCCTTGGGTTCAAAGTGGAATCCAGACAAATCCTGGACTGGGCTGAGCAGCACTGACCTGCTTTCCCCATCTGTTGGAAAACTTTGGCTGACTCAAATGCTGGGATAGCTGCTGGTCCATCCCCAGTTCTCCATGTGGAGATGTTATAGCTGAGTGGATGGACACACCACAAATGTGATCACACTCATCCCACTAAATTCAGGTACCTGAGAGCCCTGCCAAACCTTTAGCTGAAGATTAAAAGTGGATGGCAGAAGCTGCAAGCCACCCTCAGCCGTCTATCCCACCCATTTAACAGAGAATTCCCGTTCCAAAGGAATGGACATTGGATTCTCTTAGGCCCTTCTACAGTTTGCATTGTGTACATTAAGCAAAGCAAAGCTTGTGCCAAGTAAGATGAATGCACTGTGATAAACATTAGAATCACCCAGGATTGGATTCCAGAGAGCATCTGCTCCAAGATAGGTTCAGATATCCCTGTGTTGAAAACATCAGGCTCTCTCAGAGGGCAGGAGAGATATTTAAGCATGGAACAACCTCAGTTTTCCTTTTCTGGTCTGCAGCCAGAGTCCATGAGAGCATTGAGTGATGCCAAGGCCTAAAAACACGGCTGAGGCTGAAGTTTATCTGAGCCCAGAAGGAGAAGCCTTGGTCCTAAACCCCAAACACTCAGTTTAGGCACCCAGAAGGAGCAGCCTTGCTCCTCAATTCCAAATACTCAGTCTGGGCATCTGGGAGAGACTGAGCTTGCAAATTGGGATGGGAGATTAGGTCATTTATACACCGTCCTGCACATACAAAATGGTGAACCCAAAAAACTGACTCCAGGTTTTTTGACATCCCATTCTTTGCTGTATTAATTAGATCATGGTGCCTTGCTGAGAAAAATCTCAACATCCTCATCCTGCTTTGGCCCAAAGTGATCAAACACCACTCAATGCCAATCAAGCCTGCTGAGGTATTAAGACGAAGCTATGTAAAAGTATCAAGAGATGCTGTGTTTGCTTTTCTTTATCCCTGGGATAAATCCAGGAGCCTCTCCTTTGCTGATTTTGTATTATGCATTTGAAAGTGTTGTTGGAGCAGATCAAAACCCGAGGAAGTGAGAGGGGTATTGTTTTGTGCAAGGGTGTTTTGAAGCCTCGGGTTGCTTATACAGCAAAATAAAGCGGTGCTGGCTTTTTCTTTTCTTGCAAATATCCTTTAGGAATTAATCTGGCAATTCCAGCACCAGAGAAGGGCTCTTCCTTTGCTAATCACCTGGCTTTATTTGGCTTTGAAACTCACTTGGAAGCTCCCTGTGTGTGCGTTAACCAAAGGTACAGGATTATGTTTGTTTAATAATACAGTGGTGTCTTGCTGAACAACTGTAATTTCCATGTACTTATTGATCTTAATTTATAATGCCATTAGCTTTCTAAACTGCCATTAACTAATGATGGGCTCTGTAGGCTTAACAGCTCTTTCAAATCAGTTGCTGACAAGTGGGCCCCAGAAGCATTTGTCAAAAGGGTAATGCATCCCTATCAGAGTGGCAATAAATTAGGTTATAGTCTTATCAAATTAAACAATGGATGAAGGAAAATTAGCTATCAATAAAAATCTATAAAGCTGCCCTGATTATTCCCAGTCAATTATATCAATTAGAGATCAAACAGTGAACCCCCTGCAGTACGTTAAATAGAACTAACCCGGGCCAAAGGCGGCCAAATTGTGTTACAAAATGCAACACTACGGGCAGCTGTAGGAGATAATCATTGCTGTCATTGACAAAGGAGCTGCTTTATTAGAAAGCTGGATGTTGCCTGCGGGCAGGCTTCTGGCAAGAGGACAAAGGCTCTGTGATGAGGAAGGGGGAAGAGGCTTGAACCTGGCTGGCAGTACCAGGAGTGTGTTTCTGGCTGATAGCTCCCCCAACTTTTGTCATTTAAAGCAGGCTGGGCTCCATCAGCTTCTACTGAGCTCTCAGAGAAGTGACTTTGTCAGGACACTCCTTTTCCTCCCTCCCTTTGTTTTTCAGAGCTGTGATGTTGATTGAATTTTCACTAACAATGCACAGCTCTTTAAAGATGTAAACTTGTGGTGCTGTTTCAGTTCAGATCGTAACTTTAGGCATGGAATAAAGGGTGGTGCTGAGAGATGATATTCCAGCATCTACTGGAAAAAATCCCACCATACCCTAGAAGTTTCCTCAGAAGCCTGAGTCAGTCTTTCTTTCTGTCAGATGCACCAACAAGAAGAAGAGGGTCTCCTGCCCCTTTCATATTTCACATTGCTTCATTAAGTCACTCTGCCAGGGCTGTCCCAGGCTGGAGTGGGCTGCTTGTGACCGTGCTGTTTTCTGCTGCAGCTTGTGACACACAGAGATTTTCCTCTTCCCAGCTGCAAAGTGACCTCAGGGTCCCAGGCTATTGGAAAATGCTCTGAGAGCTGGAGCCCCTCTGCTCTGGAGCCAGGCTGGGAGAGCTGGGGGTGCTCACCTGGGGAAGAGAAGGATCCAGGGAGAGCTCAGAGCCCCTTCCAGGGCCTAAAGGGGCTCCAGGAGAGCTGGAGAGGGACTGGGGACAAGGGATGGAGGGACAGGACACAGGGAATGGCTTACTACTGCTAGAGGGCTGGGATAGATGGGATATTGAGAAGCAATGCTTTATATTGGTCACTTTTTCCAGTGGCACCATCTGAGTAGAGACATTTTGATTCTTCCTGCTTAAAATGTTGGCTCAGAAGCAGGAGAAAACAGGCTTCTTTTTAAAAGTTAAATACTGTTTTGCTCTCTTTCTTTCTCTTCTAAAGTGACCCACAGACACAATCGCATCAGCACTGAATGCCAGCCCATCTTCACACAAAAAAAGGAAAGAGACATAAGAAATCACACAGGCTGAGAAATGATACACTCAAGCTAGGAAATATTGCAATTAAGGTCATCAATGTATCCCTAAATCAGGTCATTTGTGATAGTACTTCAAAGGAAAATTTTGGATATTGTGGTGGTGATTTACAAAATCTTACAAGAGGCTCCTTATTTTTCCCCTCTTTGAGCAAAATGATGGTCCAGCAGCATAAAAAAAGCGCAGTACAGTTGTGAACCCAAAGACACATATTTTTTCCATTATCACAGCCACTGGTGTTACATAAAAGCTTTCCTTTTTTCCTAAATTTTACATTTAATCCATTGGAAGCTGAGCTTTAGGGGTGCTGTCCTCAAAATCTGGATTAAACTCCCAAAGATACCCAAGGTCACCCTAAACCTCACCTTTTTTTCCCACTGAAATCAGCAGTGTGGGGCTCTGCTTTAAGTTCTGCAGCACAAACCTGCAGGTGTCTGCATGTGCACGTGCAAGTATTTTTGAAGAATTACAAAACAAAACACACCCTGAGCTCATGCTTCTTCCAGCAGAGGAGTTTTGAGAGAATAAAAATTGATTGATGTTATTCATATGCACTACAGAACACTGGAAGGCTTTCAAATGCACTGTGATGAGACTAGACTTGACTGGAATACCTGTAATATTTCTTGCTGAGCAAAGCACTTAGTAAATGGAAGTGAAGATGATCAAATTTGGTCCTAAGGGATGCCAGGATATAACTGCTCGAGTTTTTGATCCTGTTCAGACTTTTGAATGTGCTTTATTGTGTGCCTGAGAGTCACTTCTTTCAAGACACATGATCTCCATCCTTTTTGAAATCAGGCTTATGTGTCAGTACTTGCAGGGCTGGGGTGTGACTGCACATTGGTTTGTTGTAAAGCCAGCAGAAAAGGAGGAATTGTTTCTGTTGGAACACACCCCTTTGAAATTTCCACTTCAGAAATCCTTGCTGCACGATCAGGATTTATTTCTGTGGGCAAATGTTGGTACATAAATAAGTATAGGAGTCTCTTTTTCCGTCTCCCAACACTCATTAAAACAGCAGAGATGAGGAAAGCAAAGTAAATGTACTTTTCATTCAAATTTTCAGTGTGGAAACATTCTGAAATGGAGTAACACTAAGAAAAATCCATGTGCTTCTGTCAAAAACAGAGATTTTATGTAGAAAAAATATTAACAGCTCAGCAATTTAAAAAATTAATTGTATTTATTAATTTCCCACTGGAAAGAAATTATGCTCTAAATTTTTTCAAGAGCTGGGTTAAGAACGGACCCCTTTTTTTCCCCTCAAAAATGGACTGAAAGCATTTCTGAATGTAACGACTATGAAACATTGGAAAGGAGTGTCTGGGAAGGCTGTGGAATATCCATCACTGAAAATCTTACAGAATATGCACGAAAAGATAAGAAAGACTTTATGGAAGGGCTGACACTAAGTTGCAATTTTGGAGTATTTCCTAAGTTTCTTTTGATGTCTCTGCTCTGTAGCTGGTTAAATAAATGCTCAGGATCGGTGACAGTGACTATGTCAACACTTATTAGAGGAGCTAAACCCTTACAAATCGATCGGCCCTGACAATATTCACCTGAGGGTGTTTGGGGAGGTGGCTGACATCCTTGGGAGGTCACTCTCCATAAGCTTTGAGAAGCTGTGGAGATCATGGAATCACAGAATCATGGAATCACAGAATGGCTTGGGTTAGAAGGCACCTTAAATCCATCCAGGTGGAGTGCTCCAGGGCATACTATTGCTCCCTGCACTGTTTGATGTCTCCACAAATGATCTGGATGATGGGATTGAGGGTACCCAGAGGTTTCCTGATGATACTAAACTGAGTGGGGAAATGAACACTTGGGAAGGAAGAGCTGCCCTGCAGGAAGACCTGGATAGGCTGGAAGTGCAGGCTCACAAGAACCTTAGGAAGTTCAACAAGTGTCAGATCCTGCGAAAACATAATCCAGGAGTACAGCACAGGATGGGATCCACTCATCTGGGGAACAGTTTTGTGGAAAGAGACCTGGGAGTCCTGGTGGACAGCAAGTTCCAAGGGGTGAACAAGGTGTTGCTGAAGCACAGAAAGCCAAGAAGATGCTGGGCAGCATCAACAAGGACATCACCAATAGAGATAAAGAAGTCATTATCCCACTATTCTCAGTGCTTTTCGAGCCAAACCTAAAATACTGTGTTTAGTTCTGGTCCCCACCATGGAGAACAATGTGTTCAGGCTGGAGAGGGTCCATAGAAGTGACATAAAGAAAGAACTGGGAATTTTTCTGTATGAGGGAAGGCTGAGAGAGCTGGATTTGTTCAGCCTGGAGGAAAGATGGCTTAGGGAGGAACTTATCACCATGTTCCTGTATTTAAAAGGCATTACGAAGGAGGCGGAGGCTCTTTTTTACAAGGATTCACATAGAAAAGATGAGGGATAAGAAAGGTGGGACCAAATGTTCCTTGAGGTCCCTTTCATTCTGGTATTCTGTGCTTCTGTGATTAATTGGAAACAAATGTTAATTGACAATTATTCTAACTTCAGTCCGGGGAGCCAGCTTCCTCTATATATTCCTGAGTAATCAATTTGACTGCCCTGAGAAAGTTTGGTCTCAAATTCTTCCCTCTCTCTTAGAGATCTGCTCATCCTCACTTCCTGCTCTGACAGCATCAGCCAGGAGAGTATTGGGAGGCCACAAAGCAGCTAATGGTGCAAAGCTTCCTGGAAATAAAAAAAAAAATTATTCTGAAACAGCCCAGGGACTGAGAAATTTGGAGTCACGTAGACACTCTCCTGCAGAATCCTGGATCACTAATCTTCCCTTTTACCAGAGCACCTCTGCAATTGGATTCCAGGACTCCTTTCCCAGCAGTGAGACAGAACATCAGACACCAGACGCAGGAAAGTGGGGTGGATGCATGGAGGGGGGAGGGAAAGAAAGTAATTTAGCATCTGGCGAAATGGATTGCGAGCATACAGAAGATGTTATACTATTAAGACTTCTCTCTGTCTCCCTTTCCCTCTCTCTCCTTCTTTTATTAAAGGCCTAGGCAATTTAAAAATGGAGACTGTATCCCACTTAATAGCCTTGCTGTTAATCTGCTCACCAGTCAGCTCTCAGCTCTAAGTATCGAACGCACGAAAAACCCTCCTCCTGTCACCAGCTGTGGTTAGGGAGTGACTGTCCTCAGGGGCTCCAAGCCTTAAAAATAAATAAATAAAAGAAAATTCACCGCTGAGAAAAGGCAATAATAGGAGTCTGCTGTTGTCTAACCTGCCATATAAATGAAACAATCAAAGAAGACAACAAAGGAAACTCCACTAACATCCAGAGGCAAAAGCAGTTTGCTGTAATATATCCTGTCTTGGGGAACTATTTTTAGCCAAGCCCCTCTTTTTTAACAGGCACACACAATCTCTTTCTAATTTTGATTAAGAGAGGAGAAAAAAACCCAAAACACAACAACTTGAAGACAGGTAGGGAAGAACGTGAAGAGGCAGGCAGCTACAAGAGAGAGATGAATTAAAACAAATCCTTGTGCTGGTATAAAAGATAAAAATAAAAATTACTTTGACTGTTTAAATAAAAGCAGCTTGTGATCTAAGCACTGCTCATCTCTCTGAAAACTCAGCCACTGCTGGTATTTAATGTTTTTGCTGTGATCACATGTAGGCACTAATGACCTGGAACCCTGTTGTGCTTGGAGCTGCATCAGCATTGCTCAAAAAGATGTTCTGACCTCAAATATATACATATATATAAATATATAAATTCATTTTAAGCATTTAATATACATAGATGCATACCTGCACACATGTGAGCAAGCACATTCACATGTAGTTAATAACAAGTGTCATGTACACAAAGCACACATTTAAATCTTAATAATGAATTCTCATTAAAAAATCTTTCTGAGATTTAGGATGGGGATTAATTTGGAGATTTCTCTTTCCAAGCTCCTGGCTGTGATTTGATCAAGTGGTTATGCATGTCCCAGAGCTAAAAAACACCCAGATATTCCCTGTTCAGGGTCCAACTCTGAATTAGCAGCACTGGAGATATGAACCTGTGGAGGTTATTGAGGCCACCAGAGTGAATTGTGGTTGGTAGCCCCAACTCACACGTGAGAGCACAGTTTGAGCATTCAGTTGGTGGGGACTATATTTTAGTTCTGCCCCACCAAATATTTGCTTTCTTGGGACTATCTAAGAGAGCATGAATGAGCATTATCACATCTCTCTGTTTTTCTCTGTAAATGTCATCCCATCTACTTTTAGAGAAGACTTCTGCTTTTGAGCTCATTGTCCTTTATAAACTTATGATTACCTTTATAAACAAAGGGCTACTTCTCAGCTCTTTCATCTTCAGATGATCCCTTCTCCTGCAGGTGACCCCTTCTTCTGCAGATGACCACACCCAAGAAGTGTTACACCTCTCCACAGATGATATGCAGAATTCTGTCTGTGACAACCTCAGCTGTAGGCAGATGAACTTCATCCACAATCCTAAATCTGTGTTTTGGCCATATTTTGGCCCAGTTTCAATGGGGTAAGTGAATTTTATTCTCTAGAGAAAATATTCCAGGGTTTGCAGATTGCAACATGTTCACAGGAGATGTGATTGCAGTAATGTTAATCTCAGGTTGACCAGAGGGTTCTCCTTACCAAAATCCCAACCCAAGCTTTGCTCATTAATGTCTCTACATTGAGTACAAAGGTCAGTGATTTCTAACATGCATTCCTGAGCTGGGCTTTAGAGCAGAACACAGCTTAACCTGCTGTTAACTTCTCTGGCACCAGCACATGTTCCTTCTGGATTGCCTTTTGGAGGCATCTGACCATCTCTGCTGTATGTATGGGGGAATACAAAACCCTGAACTGGCCACTTGTGGTGGTATACACATTTGGAATCAAAACCTAAAGTTTTATCCATTCCTACCCTTAGGTCTAGAGGTGGTAGGATACCATGTAATGGCCTCGAGCAGAGTCATTGCATAGCAAACCTTCCCTATAAATTCCTGTTAATTGGGTAACAGCCCTGGGCAGAGCATTAGTTAGAGAGGAACTTTAAATGTAAGCTGGCAGCTTGGAGGCATCAGCCCCTTACAACCTACTGGTCATCTCCTGAAAAGTTATTTAATAAAATACAGCTTTTAAAAAAATAAAAAGTTTCGGTTGTTGCTGGCAGTCTTGACTGAAAGCCTAAGCTCTGCAATGGTTTTCTTGCTGGTGGGAATGAAAATTTCTGTCCACAATTGTCAGAACTTTGTTTTGTAAGATGTTTCTAGAAATTTTACAAATTTACATAGAAATACTTTTATTAAGAAGTTTCTTTTGTTAAGAGTCATTGCTGATTAATAGGTCATCTTTAATAAAGATTAGCTCATTTTTGCTATGCCCAGTGGGTAAATATTGGGCACACCACCCTCTCTAATATCCTCTATTACTGCACTTATAACCATTTATAATTCAGAAGCCTTACATCCAAAGCACACTTATTCCTGCTATTAATCATTCATCAGCCTTTGATAAAATGTTAAAATGCCATCCCTTTACATAAAGACTGACCAGCAGATTGACAGATCAGGCCAAATGTGGTTGGTAGCAGGAGCTCACATCTCACTAGTTTTAATGACATGGTTGAGATGTAAAAGTTAACTTTGACAAATGAGTTTGAGAATCAGAGGTGGATGGAACAGGTGTATCCTTTGCCTGGTTATTGCTACCTAAAGAAACTGATGTTTCTAAGTTTTCATGGTCCAACAGCTGCAGGGATTCTGTGATTCTGTGATATGATTGTATGATTCTATGATATTCCCATGGTTCTGTTCTGAGCTTGTACTTCCTTACTAGGCCAAAACTGCTTCTTTATGTCCCTGCTTTACCCACTGATGTTTCTCCTGTCAAGCATGAGTATCATGGCAATCTTCTCCCAAGAAACAAGCATCAGAAGAGGAGAAAATGGCCTCAAGTTTTGCCAGGAAAGATTGAACATTAGGAATAAATAATTCCTCCACTGGAAGTATGCTCAAGCGTTGGAAGAGGCTGCCAGGTCAGTGGTGGAGTCAATATTCCTGGAGGGATTTAAAAGCTGTGTAGATGTGGCACATGGGGACATGGGCTAGGGACGGGCTTGGCAGTGTTGGGGGATGTTTTCCCTCACTGACCTTAAAGATCTTTTCCAACCCAAATGATTCTTTGATTCTAACAGTCAGCTCACCCAAACTGACCATCAGAGGTGTCCAAGGCAGGCTGGATGCAGCTTTGATCAGCCTGGTCTAGTAGAAGATGTCCCTGCCTATGGAAGAGGCTTAGAATGAGATGATCTTTAAGCTCCCTTCCAACCCAAACCATCCCACGATTTCACGATGACGATCGCGGACGCGCAAAGCCAGCGAACGCTTTTCCCTTTTCCCCCTTCACCTCCCAGCTGCGCCGAGATTGAAGCCCCATTTCTATGAAACACTCAACTCCTTGCTGTTAATTTCAAGGCCGGCTGACAGAGCTCAGCTTGGATCTGGTGCCCGTCGGGAGCCGGGATGCAGTTTCCACTCACAGATCACACATCGCTGAGTGATGCTCGGAGAGCCCCTGGCTCCCGCGGCCCCGCGCCCTGCGAGGTGACATTAGCGCTGGGTAATGATGTGTAAATGTGTCAGAACTGTGCCACCTAGTGAAAGCGCTGCCTCCTTCCCCGGGTGAAGTCACACTGCTCGCTCCGCAGCAAGCCCCGGTATAATTAGCGTTAATTTGGTTTTTCAGTATCTGGCTGCGGCACAGCTCCCTGCTCAGCCGCTCTCTGCTGCTCCTGAAGATGCTGCTCGATGTAATCAGAGATTCATTAGGGATTTGTTTCTTCCATTTCTGATTGCAAAATAAAATTATTATATATTTTTTTAAGATATATTATAAAATATATATTTTCCGCATAACAGAATTATTCGAAAATGGAAAAAGGCTTTGGAAGGGAGAAAGTTATTAATGATGGGCTGGATTTTTTTATGCCTAACAACTACTGCTGACTGTCAAATTTTGGACACTTTTTTTCCTCATTATACAGTGAAAATTCCTTACTATGAGAATATTTTTCTTTTGACAAAGTTTTCATTCCCAAAAAATGTTGATTCTGTTTCTTATTGCCAGCTCCTCCTGTTTCAAAAGCCTTTAAAGCAAAGTTCCATGTTTCATTTGGAAATATCCATTAAAACCATGGTGTATCCTGTAAAAATACGAAATTTAAATAAACTACTTCTGGTTGATTTAAATCAGTTTTGGGGAATTAGTTTTTCTTACTTTATTGTTATTATTGTTCTTGTGTTTCTTGAGATTTTGTCTCTTTTTTTTTGTGAATAAATGCAACAAAAAATTAAAAAAAACCATATTTTATTGTTTGGTTAAAAAAACTGTTCCAAATTAACTTTCCTGGTAACAGTCAGTGCCAGCAATATTGATATATTCTGTATAGCTCTCCTCATTTTTGACAGAGTGCGATAGTGAGCAGAGACAGAAAATGTCCAATTAATTAATCAGAGAGAAGATTTAACAGAAAGAGAATGTTTCACTTTTTTTTTTTACTTGTTTTTCAGTTTTTGTTTGCTTTGCATAAAACCTAATCACATAGGAGTCATTGCATTGAGATATTGTGGCTGCTTAAATGACTATAAAAGCAAAACCAAACAAAGCAGAGTAAATTCAGAAAGGTTAATAACAGAATCACAAAATAATGGATACTCTACATTGGAAGGGACCTCTGGAAACCAATTCTTTGCTAAAGTAAGGTGAAAATGAATGTCCTAAATTCCTGTTTTCCTTCAGCTGGTAACATTCAGTGTGAGTGGTGATTATCTTAGACATTTCCAAATCTTGGCGGTTTCATCCTTTAACATTTTTGAAACATCACAATGTCCAGAATTGAGAAGATTTCAACGCAAATATCAGGAATCTTACCCCATAAAACTCATCATTATTTTGCTGAATGTATTAACCTAACTGAAAATACATATTATTATTCAGTTAGAATGCTTCTATTTGGGCAAGATATGTGCATTTAACTGCAGGCTTCACCACAGGAGATGGTCACCCTTGACTCCTTTTAGAGTCATTGCAAAGCAATTGGCACTAGAAGTGATTCATCTCAGCTTAGAGAAGGTGCCTAAAATAGGTCAGATGAATCACACTCTGGTAAAATCTCTTTCTTTACTGACTGGAAAGGAAGCCTGGGATTGACCTCTTAACATTGCTCTCATTTTGAAATTTTGGGAAAAAAATTCTATTTAAAATTTCCTGGGAATGAAATTGTTGAAATTGCCAAAATACCACGTTCTGCATCCTCAAAGTCTGAGTCATCCTGAAACATTCTCATGAATGTTGATTTATACTTTAAAAAAAATTAAGAAGACATATATTGAATTGAAAGATAACATTGAATTTAGTGATATTGATACATGAAGTTGTTTAGTTTAATATTAAGGTCTTCCACTTGTTTTTTTCAGTATCTATTTAAATGTTTTCTAAATGAGGTCAAAGTCTTTATTACCATCTTAGAGACATGGAAACTGTGGGACAGAGGGTTCCCAGAATCACAGAGAAGAAGGCAGAAGTGTTGTCTGGAGGCCCACCTGGACCAACTATCACAACCACTAGGTCATGTTCAGCCAGAGTTTTTTCCAACAAATCTTAAAATCTTCTGAGGAAGGAACTTCTATGAGGTCTACAGGCCTCATTTCCAATGCTGAAAAACCTCATAATGAAAACCTTTTCCTGACACCCAGTCTGAACCTTTCAATCTGCAATCTGTGGCCTTGACTGTTGTGTTTAAAGACAATGGAGAAATGTTTTAGTCTTTTTTGTTTGTAGCTACTTACCAAGTCAATATGGGTTGGTTTTAGGTTGCTCTTAGACTCCATTTTACCATTCTGAATAAGAGCTGCCTCTGCAAAGTCTCCTTGCTCGTCATTTTCTTTAAAGCCTGTATTTAATTTCTCTGTGTAGAACTGGAACAGAAGTCCCAAACTAGACTTGATGTCCCAGAAGTTACTTCAGCAGATTAATTAAAGAGACTAGAATAGAATAGAATAGAATAGAATAGAATAGAATAGAATATTTACATTGGAAAGATTTTTCAATAATCATCCAGCTCATCCATCCTGACAGTATCAGGGCTGACCAAAAATTGAAGCATGTTGATAATGCCCTTGTGCAAATGTTGACAGGCTTAGGGTGTCAACCACCTCTTCAGGAAGCCTGTTCCAGTGTTTGACCTCTCTCTTGGAAAAGATTCACCAGTGTCCAATCTAAACCTCCCCTGGTGCAGCAATGAATCATTCCCAGCCTCTTATCAATGGACACAGGGAGAAGAGCTGATATTCACCTGCAGACTGCCTTGACTGGCTCGTAACTCTTTGGCTTCTCCTTAGTGTCTTTCTTGAGGATGGGAAAAATATTTTCCCATCAGTCTTTTCCAGTCATCAATACCTCCACTTAGGAGCCATAATAGTTCATAAATGATAGACAGAGACCTCACCCAGCCACATCAGCTGACACTCTTAGTATCCTCAAGTGTATTGACCTGATCACATGGGTTTAATTGAGCTCCCCTAACTAGTGCCTTGTCTGTTCCTTCCTCACTCCTGGCTGCCCCTCTCCCTGCCAAGCTGTGTCAACCCACCCAAAGGTCTGGAACCTTCTGGGCTTCTGAAACTGATCCTGAAAAGGCCTTTTGCACTTCAGCCTTTTCCTCTCTGCTGATAATAAATCAGATTTTCTCCTGCATCCAGCAGTGGACTTGCATTTCCCCTGAACTTCCCTCTGCCACTGGCACACCTGTGGATTCCCTCCTCTCTGCTGTTATTCTTCTCTGTCTTAATGCCAGCTGGGCTTTGGTCTTTTCCTTTCATCCCTAAGAGCACAAACAGAGCTTTGATGCTCCTCCTTTGTTTCTCTTCCTTATTTTTGCTTTGTGTGTGCTCCCTTCTAGCATTTTAGCTCATCAAGGAGTTCCTTGATTAGCCAAGCAGTCCTGGTGAATTTCTTTCTCTTCTTGCACACACAGAACATTTATTCCAGAGCTCTTTGGTGAATTTTCTTTAAAGTATGGCAGCTTCACACAGCGGCTCCCTCTTCTCTGCCTACTTGCAGGGGAGTCTGTACAGCACTTTTTACTGACATAGTTTGTTGTCCAGAAATCCACTGTTCTGACTCTGGGACCACCCATCCCAGCCTTCTTCCGGATCCTGCAGCCTTACTGAATTACTGCTGTCCCAACTTTCATCTCTGGCCATGTTCACCTATAGGAGTGTGCCTCTTATTGATGGAGTGACAAAACTATATTTTGTCCTCTCAAAAAGGAAAGAAGGTCAGAAGTTTCTCTCCTCAATTAGGTGAAAAAGTCACCTCATAAGCCTAGGGGACTTCACTTCAAACTTAAGGATTTGACAGAAGCCAAAAAGTCCCACTTAGGCAATTCACTAGAAAAAGAAGAGAACAAAGAAATTAATCACTTTTGTGAGGTGTTTTACTAAAAACAAGAACTTCTAGCACCTAGCTCAGTTTTTCTCTGTTTGTTATTTTGCCTTTTATTAAACCTTTTTGTTTCCAACACTACAGCAGAAGCCATCCTGCTAATTTTTATACCTCCAAGGGTAGCTGAGCTATCTTTAGTGTGTTATAGACATCCAAAAGCTTATGAGACCTAGCCCAAAGAAGCTACTATAACATTCACCACCAGTTCTTCCCAGCGGATGACCACCAGAGCTAGCAGAGAATTGGGCCTGCTTATCCTTTCTAGTATTTAAATCACTGAATGTCTTGCCCAAAGCCACCCAGAGTCAAGAATATAATCTTTTTTTTATTTTTCTTTCTGTTTTGTCTTAAATGAAAATGTTCTACAAATATGTGCAAGCAATGAGGAGTTAGGAAGTCTCTGACGACATCTTCCCATCTTTGTGCCTTATTTGCTGGAGAAGATGGTGAAAAAACATCTTATCTTACTTGGGAAAAATAGCTGTACATTTGCCAAGGTCAGCAAGATGCAAAGCAATCGCTGAGGGCTAAATTTTCCTCTCTGATCCATTCTGCCAATTTCCAGTTCATATTCAGCAATCTGGTCACACATGGGCCTCCTAAGGATGTCAGCAAGAATTCTACAACCACGAGAGAAGAGCTGGGCCCTTCAAAAGTTAGTTGCTCAAGTTAAAACCACCTCAGGGCAGTTTTGACTCATGCATTTAGTTCCTTTGACTGATGAATTCGGTTCCTTTTGATAAAATTATATGTATTCACAAGCTGCTGTTTTGTCTATCAGGACAGAAGAAGTGTAAATAAAAGGAACACAGAGCTGGAATGGGCTGCTGGGATCATAATCTTGCTGAGCAGATCATATGGTGCCTTCATATCTTTATCAGGTCCCATCTTCAGCCTGATTTTAGCTGTGTCCTAGTGATCTTACTAAAATGTTGTTCCCGAGTTTCATTTCCTTGGTGGTTGGGAACCTAATTTTCAGCCTAAAATGATTGTTTGCTTGTTTGTAAGCAGTTGTTCTTTTGCCAGCTTTGTCTGTTTGTTTAAATAGCTTTTCTCCCTTTTGGCCTTCTTATTCTCTTCTCTCCTCTGTGATATTACTCCTTCAAAGCCTTTTCTGCAAAACTAATGCAGTCCTGCTCTTCCTGCCTCTTTCCATGTGTCAGTTTCCTTCTCTTTGTTAGCTACAATGGCCTTTTTCCCTTCTCTTCCAATCTGCAATCTTTTAACTTGAGAGTATATGATTGACCTGTGTGAAGCACATTTCTGGGTGCAGGCAAATAACAAAGCCTTGTCCTTCCTAAAACATGTTCAATGTCTTGCTGGACAATCCAACCTTCCTAAGCCCTCCATTTTCTTCCTATTTTCAATGTGGTTCTATTTCTGCTCCCTCACTTTCCTCTGCGTCACTCAGCCCCTCCTTCTTTGCCTTCTCTGGGCACATCCATCCTGCCAATTTTTTTCCCCTTTACTGATATATATTTTAAAAAGGAAAGTAACCATGTATTTATTTGTAAAGAAAAACACACAATAATATTAATAATGTAATCACAGAGAAAAGAGAAGAGAAGAGAAGAGAAGAGAAGAGAAGAGAAGAGAAGAGAAGAGAAGAGAAGAGAAGAGAAGAGAAGAGAAGAGAAGAGAAGAGGTGACCTGCAATGATCATCAAGTCCAGCTGAAGAAGGACTTGATTTTAGGTCCTGCAGTCTTGATTCCCCTTGAGATTCATCTTTGTTCATTGCCAACCTTAGCACCACATCTGAATTAGATGAGAAACTTTTTGGTTATTACTCTGCTTGAATATAGAGCTGATTCTGCAAGGAATCCCTGTCCCTGTCTCCAAACATCATGGAGTTATTGAGGTTGGAAAAGCCCCTAAGATCATCCAGTCCAACTCTTCTCTCAAAGCTGCCATGGTCACCATTAAACCGTGTCCACATGGCTTTTAAATCCCTCCAGGGACAGTGACTCCACCATTGCCCTAGGCAGTCTTTTCCAATGCCTGACCATCCTTTTGGTGAAAAAAAAATGTTCCTAATATCCAATTTAAACCTCCTCTGGTTTAAACTTGAGGCAATTGAGGCAATTTCTTCTTGTTCTGTTGCTTGGTAGAGCCTTTCCAGCAAACAAAGAGGCAGGAGCACTGTCTGAAGTCTTTTTGTGTCTCTTCTCATGGCTTTTTCTCCACTCCAGGAGCCCCAGCTACGGGTCACACAGAGAGTGAAGAAGAACAGGAGGTGCTATTTACATGTCAGAATAACTAATAGGAACATTCCTGTGACTACTTCAAAGGAACTTCTCATTCATTATCTTCATTATTAAATGCTTCAGTGCTGCTAAGAAGGAGGGCAGGTTAATTGGAAAAATTATGTTTAAACTTTATAAACAGTGCAAGCATGAAACTCATCATTTTAATAAGTGTTATCGTCTCCTGGATCTAATAGATCTTAACTGATGCATGCTATTGTTAAGTTTAATTTAAGAAACTATCCCTAGAGATGTTTTTGAAATCAATGGGAGACATGTTCTCAAACAATGTTAGAAATATTTGATTTACCTACATCCTTGCTGCCGAACCAGTTTACTGAATAAAGCAGCAGAGAAAAATCTGCCGCTTTACCTTCTCATATTTCATGCTAAAAGAAATGGGAAGCTATTTAACCCAATATGTAAAAGTATCAAGTCATCCATCAGTGCAATTCAGTCACCTCTGGAGCAGCTGTGTAATACTGCAGAGCAGTGCTTGAAACAGGGACATGTTAACCAGATCCAAATAAATTACTGCATGAAATTAACCCTTTTCTCCTTCTGAAAATAAAGAGTTGGTTTGTCTGTCATGCTGCTGCTTCATAAGGATTTAAAGAATAGCAAATCATGACTTTAGGTTGTTCCATTGAACCTTTAATTTATTTTATTAGGAAATAAGGTTGTCCATCTCAGCTCCAAGCACGTGGCTGTGTCACCTCTTTGGGCAGCTGAGATGCTGAGCAGTGGACACCAGACAGAGGAAGTCACCTGAATGGGGTGAAACATGTTTTGAGAAGAGTGACAAGCTGAAAAATCTCAGGAGTCAGATGGGCAAGGCCAGGCATCTTAACAAACAGGGCTTGTGGGTTAATGTGCATTCTTTGAAGGGATTTTTTTGTAGGGACTTGTGTACCTGAAGCCACCCATTAAATCGTACAGCAGAGGTCAGGGTGACTCCAGCTTTGGAGGGCAACGAGCTGTGCCATAAACCAGCACAGAGCTGGTAAGACAACGCGGGGAAAACAATTTGGAGATGTGACCATAAGTTAAAATGCACAGTTTGCTTTTTTTGCAGTAATTCCTTTCTGAACTGAACCACAAATATGCTTAATCACCAGATCACTATCTGTGATCAGTTTTTGGATGCACATTTGGGGGAAAAAAAAAGCATTTACTTGTCTAAACACCAGTGCCAACATAAGCAGAAAAATTTCAGATTTTCTCTAATTCAATTTTCAGAAAGATTTTTAGAAGGAAGAATGGAATGTTCTTTGGATAATTTATAAAGAAAGGAAAAATATACCCTAATACAAAATCAAAGCTCATCTTTCTTGAAAGACGGCCTTCAGGAGGGCAAGTAAAGTGCAATATCTGAAAGTTCAAGCATTCTGAGGAGTCAGGCCTCAAAAAGCATGAGGTCATTTTAAATCCCAAATGAGGAGCAGATTTCACAACCCTTAATAGTGGAGTAGGTTCCAGGTCCATTTTATTTGCCTTCTGGTTTCTGAGCATTTAGTGTAGCCCATATAAAAATGATGCCCTAAATCTTTTATTTGCAAGTGGAAAAGCCAAATAACCGATAATTGCATGAAATAGGTCTGAGCTCTCATGATGCTTTGGACAGGAAGCTTTTGGAAGACACCAAACTCAAAATCTGTTAAGACCAATGTCTAATTGCCATCTGAAATTACTCCTAGATCCTCAGTAGTACCACATGCATAATGTGATGCTTAAATAAAATTTTAGAAAATGAGAAAAGAAAAATCGTTATAAACAAGTGTTACAAATTCTTTGTTAAGGAAATGTTGTAAAAAAGCATTTGAATGTTCACAGTTAGAAGGTTTTGGGTGATGTTGTTCAAAAATTCAAAGGACCCATCTACAGGTTCCCTTGTAGCCGAAGAAATATGGTTTTACACTCCTCAGAAAGTCAAAATTGACCTCTTTAAACTCAGAAACAAGGCATGAAGGTGACCTAAATTAGTTGTCACTGTTGAAAGCTCTGCCTTGACAATAGACATGCTCAACTCTTTGTTGTGGACAAATTAAAAATGGCTCTAACTGATTTTAAACTAAAAAAAAGCATTCCCTCCATGAGTTTCTACATTCAATATGTATAGCCAAGAGAAAGAAAATTTCTGATCAAGTTTTGAGATAAATGTTCATATTTAATAGAATCTCTACTCCACAGTGTTTATCCTATTAATGTAACCATTATGGAATAATAAGGATGGTTCACTTCCAGGCAGATAAAGTGACTCTGCCATTGCACAGGGAAGGAGTGGCCTAATCTGGCCAGTTTGGGCATCTGTGCTGAAATCTGTTTGGGATGACTTTTACTGCTCACTGTGACCTTGCTGCGTGTGAAAATATCAGCCATCTGAATTCATCCTGAACCAACCTTCCACCACATGCCATGCCCTGGAAACACGATGCGCCATAACACCCTGCAAAAGAGTGGGCAAAAAGCTGAGCTGGTTCAGCAGCAGGGACTGGCACTTAAAGCTCAACAGAAAAGAAAATAAATAAGGAGACAAAAGCCAAAAAACACCAGCCTTTAGCTTTGGTTTATTTTGATTTCTTTAGCAAAAGTTTCAGTTCCTGCTGTAGGGAACTGAATACTTGGGCTGAGATCTGCAGAGCTCAGTGTAAGCAGGGAAGGGAGCAGCTTTCCAGAGTTGCTCCCTCACCTGATTAAGGTGCTTTAGAGGACCAGGGGAAGCAATTTTCATGCAGGTTTATTTCCATTCCAGAAATGCCATTATGCCACAAGGGGGTAGGGGTGTTCTGTTTAAAACCTCGCAACGTTTTCCTACAGACCCAGCATTTCAATGGGAACAGTGTTTGGTATTATGAAAAGCAACACAGATTGAACGTGCACAGACATTTTCTATACCATCTGCATTTCAACTATTGCTTTCCTTATAATTAACATCTGTTCATAGATATAAATCTGAGCAGCAAGGATGAAGTTATTTAAGAACCGTCTATCTTTCAGCCTGGCGTGTTCCTGGGGATGGTTCTGGAGGTGGAGAATGGGTTACCCCCAGGAAAGGGGATTTGGTTACAAGGAGCACCTTTCATTAATCTAAACAGATTGCTAAGGGCTTGGCAGCACCAAAATGGACACAACTGGATCTCATCAGAGAAAGTGCCCCTCAAGCACAGAAAAATTCAATAGCATTGGTGGGGTTGGTGGGGTGTGTGCACTCGCTCACTCATTGGGAAAAAAACAGCCAAGAAAATACAGATAAAAGGCCAGAGGTGATCCCTGAAGATGGATATTCCAGAGGACAATGCAATCGTGTGTTCTTCTTGACTCATCTGTCAAGAGGAAAATTTAAATTAACATTTCAACTTTATTATTTTGTTTCACTCAATATGAGCCTGAAAAAGTCTTGGGAATATTGTGGTGGACAAGGATGTGGCACCCAGATATAGAGAGAATCTCTCTCCTAAATTTCTTACAGTGTCCAGGAGATAAAAGCACAGCACACAAATTCAGGGCAGGATGGAGAAATGCAGCTGAGAGACTGGGTAGATATTTGAAAATTCCCAGAATTGTTGCTTGTTGACATGTATTATTCCAGGGTTAATGGGATCCACCTGCAGCCAGCTTTCTGCTCCCCCATTTCTCCTGGCAAACAAGCAGTTGAAAACCTTCAGTCCTCTTCTAGTGAGACACTACACAATATTCCCCCAGCCCTTTTCAGTCAACAGTGGCCAAAGAATTTTTTTAGCCCTGGTGAGTCACACACATCATAAGAATGGGATAAATATGTCTTTTCATAACTCTTTTTCTAGAAATACAAATTTATTTCCCTTGAGATTGTCTTACTTTACAGCACTTTCCATAACTACTACTTTCAGCCATGAAGAAAGAGCAAGCTGAATTTCTGATATACTTAAGGGAATTAGTCATATTTTCTACACCTAAAAATGTCCTTTATTTATCTATTTTTTTTTTAAGAAAAAGCAAAATAAAAATGGGCCATCAATACTAACATAAAGACTATCTCTTCCTTTTAGTTTTATATGACTGTGGATCAGTGGAGTTGTCATCCTTCAGAGGGAATGACACGAATTTTTCTTTTCCACAAGTGGTCCTTAAAATTCATAACCTCACCTGTCTCTGCCAGGAGATAGATTTATCTCCTCCTATTGCCATGAGCATAGTCTGGGGTGGAGGAAGGATGAGAGTGACTTAAGCAAGAGTAGGAAGTGAGAAATATTCAGGCCAGTCTAGTTTTGTGGTAGACTGCAACCACATCACCTAATCCACGTCACCTGCAGATCTCACCACTTGCTTCCCCAAAAACTCTCCTAGGGTGAGTTGTGACATAGGGAAAATGGGACCTTACTGCCAACCAAAACTTTTAATCTTTCTCCTCTTGGGCTCTGGGAGAGTTCAGGCTCTGGACCATTCACTGGGGAAATTCTTTGGTCCCAGGAAAGTTACTCTGCATCATGCAAAAACAAAGCAAAACAATCTTCAAGGAGTATAAATAAAAGATCCCTTTTTAGAAATTCCTTTAGGACCTGCTCTTGTAAAAAATCTTTCTTAGGTCACAAAGCTTCAGTAAGGAAATGCACAGGAAAAGAAGCACTTTCATTTAGAAGTGGAAGGTCTTTGTATATCTGTTTTGTAGAAAATAATTTGTTTTTTAAAAAATATTCTTGTCATTTAGATGGTAAAAAGTGGATTTTTTTTCAGATATTTTTGGCATTAACCATTTGATCTTCCACCCTAAATTTGAGACCAAATCAGAGATATATCAGTTTTATTGGAGTTTTCCAGCATGAGAAATTGGATCATTTTGTCAACATTTCTCAGCCCAGATGCAAAGACTGAGCTAGGGAATAGAGACTAGAGGTAAATAAGAGGAAGAAACATGAAAAACAGATTAATCCAAAACATTATACAGAAATTAGTGAGGAGAATTCTTTTTTTAAGTGTGAAAGTATCTCTCCAGCAAAAGCAAAAAAATTTCCTTTTACAAATGTTGATGGCATTTGCTGGAGGGGAGATGTGAGAGGGAACAAAATGAAGCAGAGCATTGTCCATTCACCCCCATCCGAATTGTCTGGTATCCAGACCCTCTGCTCAGCACGAGCAGTTTTGTCCTAAAAAAAAATTATTAAAAAAAAAACAAAAAAAAAAAAAAAAACAAAAAAAACCCCAACAACTTCCAGCTATGCTCCAGGAGGAATTTCATATGGAGCTAACTAAGGGAAATCGGCATCTCAAAGCTGCTTTGGTCCTGCAGGCCAGTGCAGGGTAATAAGGGACAGATCCAGCGGGCGGGACGGAGCGCGGAGCGCGGGCAGGTGCTGCAGTCACTCTCCTCCTGCCAGGAAACGGGGAAGAATGCATGACCAATTCGGTTTCAGAGCAGAATACTCTCTTTTATGGACAGAAAACACTAACCTTTTTTTTTTTTTTTTTCTCTTCCTCTCCCTCTCTCTTTTTTTTTTTTTTTTCCCTATTTTTTTTCTAGGATTTAACCCTTTGGAAGGACAAAGGACAAAGCTGACATCCCTGCACAGCCTATTTTTATCCTTCCAAGAGTTTCTGTGTCACCTAAAATCCTGGACAAATGCACTGTTGTGAGAAGACAAAATAAACATCCTGAGAGGGTCAGATTATCTGAGTGAGATGAAATCAGGCTAAAACATCCAAAATACTCCACCTGGTTTTCTTCTGACTCTCTGCAAACCCAGCAGGAATTGTTTGGCTCTGACAGGCACTGCTGGTATTTAATATTTTGGCTGCAGGGGATCTCAAAAGAGGAGAATCTTCAGCTAGGAAGGGAAATTCTGAAGTGGTCCAACACCAAGGGAAAAGATGAAATTATCAGATTTTGGTACAACACTTAAGCACTGATGACAGGAAGGACCAAGGTGCTTGGTGCAGGACCAAACCATGAAGTAGCTGAGATCAACTAAATAATTTGGTTGTTATCAATCCCAGTCACCACCAGTGATGTTATTTCAGTGTCCCTGCCTGGGCATACATGCACTTTTTCCAAAATATATGCAGATTAAAGTTAACTTGTATGTAACATGAAGGAGATGTAACCACACTGTAAGAGCCCAGCAGCTTTACATACCAATAACATACAGAGATCTATCCAAAAATTAAAGAATTTATTTCCTAGCTTGACTGTTTCTTCCTAAATAGAGATTTAAGGGTTCAGAATATGCCACATGGCATAATACCATTGTACAAAGAATTGTTTTTCCCCCTTAGAAAACTTGGAGTTAATGCAAATGAATTGTGTGGTCTGCCTGAGTCTCCCCTCTACATCCCACAAATGTACACTGAAACTTATCCTTTCACCTACAGTGTACTCAGAGTTTCTCAGTAGGTGAAATAAAGGACCAAACCAAATAAAAATCACTGTAAGAAAAAGATTAATTTTACGACTCAGTAGTTTGAAATATAGCCTATGACAAACCCAAGATATTTTAAACACAGGACAGAAGAATAGATTTATTCATTCACCTGGATTTATTTTTTTGAAAGCCCTTGATTCATACAAACTCCTATTTTTTGAGGTTTGGATTCTACAGTGAGAGAAAAGAAAATATTTTCCTGTTTGTGTGTGCACATGCACGTTTTTAATATAAATTATACAGTTTTGGTTTATGTGTGGGTAGGTATATGCATATGCATAGGCATATGTATAGTGCAATTCACAGTTTTTAGAATTTTAAAAAATCAGTGGCTCATAGCTGTGCTTTAAAATAAACTGGTTTGATTTCCCATATTAAGTTAAAAAAATAAAATAAAATGAGGGACTAATGAAATTAATGGTTGCTCAAATCAGGGACAATTAAAAAGCACACATTTCTTTTCCTAGGGTATGAATTGTATTCAATGTTTGCAGCACAAGCCTGTAGGATAAATAATGTAATGGGTTTGGTGATTTGATACTAAAAACAGAACAAAATCCTACAGATGTAGTCTCATTTTTCTCCACAGTCCAACTGCTCACTTTTTTTCAATTGCATATTTTGTACAGTTAAGAAAAAAATATCAGATTCTTTGTTTAGGAGAACCAATCTCCACCCTAAGAGGTACTTGCATAAAATTATAGGAATTTTGGAAAGTGAAACAAAGAAACAGAAAACCAGTGACTGTGATTGGGTTTTTTTTAGTGATTTGAGATTAAATTGACAGGTGATATCTTTCGATATTTATGGGTTTTATTCCTTCAGTAAAAATCCCTTTAACTTCTGCAGATTTTGTGCACCAGAGCCTGATATGCAGAAGCTCCAATTCTCACTGGCACCAGGGACAACATTTTTAAAGGCAATGAGATGCCTAAAGGTATAAATTGGAGGTCTAATGGCATTTTTAGAAGTACCTCAGGGCCTAACTTCTGGGCTTGGGTGCTTTGACATGCTGGATTAAAAAAAAAATCTATCCAGAGCTCTCAAAGAATTTTAAGTACTTGCAACCACTGTACAACCCCTCTTTTAGAAAACCAAATAATGGAAAAATACCATCAACCGTCAAACAAAGATCATCACAATTTGTTGCTTTCCCTCTGAGTTTAGCACTTTAATAAAATCAGAACAACTTTCTCTAAACAATATAGAAAATGTCTCAGTTCTCCTAAAACTATTCAGGTTGAAGTTGAGACAGGGATCCAACACAGGATCAGGTCTGCCATGGCCAAATAAACTCCCATTTTTCAGCTAAATGGCAGGAGCTGAAAGCAAGAATGTCACTCCACGCTTTGCCTGGCATCTGCCACAGGTTGTGGTCACACTCCCAAATTCTGCTTGGGAGAAGCTGCTGCTCTGTGCCCAAAGAGGATGGTGCAGCCATCCTGCTGTCCTGGCTTTGGTTGTCATCAACCCCAGATTTTGAGTATCTTAGCGGGATACATTAAAGGGAAACTGAAAAACTCAAAGGATGGTAAATGAGGAGATCAGGTACCAGCAAGTTTTGCTGCTGTTTGGTACTGAAAGAAATAGACGATGAATCCAGGCATGCTTTCCTCTGCATCCTCCACAGAAGAGAGTTATGAGAGCAAATTCACCTGTTTTCCAGTTGAAGAGAAAAATTCAAGCACTGGTAAGCCCAAATATATTCTCATAAGATCACGTAACTTCCCACCAACTTTGGAGGCAAGTTAAAGTAATCCAAATGAGAGGAAGCCTGGAATTATTGAGGAAATGTTTTTCTTTTTTTTTTATTATTGTAAAATGCTGATGACTCAAACTGGAGCTAGTCTTGGGAAGATATGTCCAGCTCTGAGGCTTCTAAAAAGAAAGAGGATGAAAAAGTATCTCCATTTTGTAAGTAATTTTTCTGGCTTGGAATTTCAGTTGGTTTGAACTTTTACCAAAGATAGAATTAAAAGAAGATGAGAAGCAAGGGATTGGGGAAGGAAGGAAGTGTCGGAAGGAAGTGTCGGAAGGAAGTGTTGGAAGAAGGTGTCGGAAGGAAGGAAGGAAGGAAGGAAGGAAGGAAGGAAGGAAGGAAGGAAGGAAGGAAGGAAGGAAGGAAGGAAGGAAGGAAGGAAGTGTCGGAAGGAAGTGTCGGAAGGAAGGAAGGAAGGAAGTGTCGGAAGTGTCGGAAGTGTCGGAAGGAAGGAAGGAAGGAAGGAAGGAAGGAAGGAAGGAAGGAAGGAAGGAAGGAAGGAAGGAAGGAAGGAAGGAAGGAAGTGTCGGAAGGAAGGAAGTGTCGGAAGGAAGGAAGTGTCGGAAGGAAGGAAGGAAGGAAGGAAGGAAGGAAGGAAGGAAGGAAGGAAGGAAGGAAGGAAGGAAGGAAGGAAGGAAGGAAGTGTCGGAAGGAAGGAAGGAAGGAAGGAAGGAAGGAAGGAAGGAAGGCAGGAAGGAAGTGTCGGAAGGAAGGAAGGAAGGAAGTGTCGGAAGGAAGGAAGTGTCGGAAGGAAGGAAGGAAGGAAGGAAGGAAGGAAGGAAGGAAGGAAGGAAGTGTCGGAAGGAAGGAAGGAAGGAAGTGTCGGAAGGAAGGAAGGAAGGAAGGAAGGAAGGAAGGAAGGAAGGAAGGAAGTGTCGGAAGGAAGGAAGGAAGTGTCGGAAGGAAGTGTCGGAAGGAAGGAAGGAAGTGTCGGAAGGAAGTGTCGGAAGGAAGGAAGTGTCGGAAGGAAGGAAGTGTCGGAAGGAAGGAAGTGTCGGAAGGAAGGAAGGAAGGAAGGAAGGAAGGAAGGAAGGAAGGAAGGAAGGAAGGAAGGAAGGAAGGAAGGAAGGAAGGAAGGAAGGAAGGAAGGAAGTGTAGGAAGGAAGGAAGGAAGGAAGGAAGGAAGGAAGGAAGGAAGGAAGGAAGGAAGGAAAGAAGGAGAGAAAAACTGAATCTCTATTGACAACTCAATAACTCAGTCCTGCACAACTCCGTCCAAGTGATTTATTTGTCCAGGAGAGGTGTCAGGACAGAGGTGACCCTCTGCGAGCAGCAAGTCCTGTGCTGCAGAAGTAGCTGATGCATTGGCTTGGGAGTCCAAGGCAGGGAGTTAAAGGAACAAGAGGAATCACAACTTCCTCTCCTAATGCCCAAAGAGTGACTGCCCTGGCCTAAAGGATCACTGTTTCCCTAAGACAACTCAGAAGTTTCCTGGGGTTTGTAAAAACTCCATTTTAAGTCCCTCAGTCCCATTAATCTCAAACTTTTGTGCGAAAACACTGTTTGGGGAATCCAAATGGGATCACCTGGTAATCCATGTCCAGCCCTGGAGGTGAATTTTCATCACCCAGAGCTCTGGCTGCTCTGTCTTATCACGGCTCCTGCTCCCTCCTCCTGCCCTGCTCAGCACTAATCCTCTCCAGAGCTCTGACTAGAGGGGTGCCCTTCTTGATCCAAAGCCCACTTGCAATAGCAATGATCAAAATGACTTTATCTTGCCTTAAATAATCTCACATGGGTTCTCACAATCCAGCTCTGTTTTCATTGTTCAAATCCATAATATCAGGCTGGAGCGACTCCTCAACAAAGCTGCTCTTTCCTGACCCCTTGACATCTTGGGCAAGGAATATAATGACCTCCATTGATTCAGCCGCTGGTAGCGAGAGTGAAGGGGAAGAGGTTTCCCATTTCCTCCCCAGTGAGGCTTCTGCATTGGTGGAATTGTTAAAGGATTTTGTTTTCTGTCCAAGAGAGTCTTTTGCTGGTGCCAGGGTTGCGTGCGGGAATAAAAACAAGGAACAGAGGCGAGGGGGAGAGAAGTCATTTGGATGAGGGAAGGATTTGCTCCATGCAGGATGTCCCTCAGTTTGGGGACAGAAAGAGCTGGGATGAATCTCATTACAAGGTGAAAGTGCAGCACAGGGAGAGTAAGTTTACTGCTCAGTCTGACAACTCAAACTTTACTCTGACGATTCAAGCAAGGTGGAAATCTCGTTCAAGACCTTTAATGGTGGAGCTGGGATAGCAGGCACCCTTCAGGTTAATCTGCAGGGGGTTTGGCTATGGAATTCTTGACGAAAAGGTCTCTGCTGTATGTAAAGAACTTCCCTAGAAGGTACTAGAAGCTGCTCAGGTCCATATGTGCTCTCACCCCTCTAGGTCACACCACCAGCAGCAAACACACCCAGGATCTGCAGCCTCACAACTCCCTCTGTGAGCACAACTCATGTTCAGGTAACAACCCCTACTTGGTGGAAACACTGAAGGGAGGAAAGATTAATAAAACAGAACTAGTGGAGGAGCTGGGCATAGTCTCACTTCATATGTTTTAGCAGCTAAAAATAAACCCACATTAAAGTAGGTGATATATTTTTATAGCCTTTTAAAGGAAGTCTCAGGCAGACTGAATGAAATAAGGGAATCTTGCTATAAATGCAAAGTAAGTCCACAGTTTTTTCTTTTTTTCTGGTTTGTTTTTATGTCTCCGCTTTTAAGGAATACTTAGCAATACCTGAGATGAAAAAGCTTCTACGGCCTCCTCAAATGTTTAGCAAACAAAGTGTAACTGGAAAGAATTTCTGCTTCCTTTATGTTTCTTTTCATTACTTTGTCTCCTGCTCAGTAGTAATAGGTGCTTATGCATTCCATAGTGTAATTTTGCAAGGATATCTTCCCTGGGTTTCCTTATTATCCCACAGTGTAACTAGTACACATCAATAGAAGTGTTTGTCATCAGATACAGAGTGTGTGGTGTAAAAATACAGCCAGACAGGTGTGCATAGGAGGAAAAGAGGAGCATCTGCCCTGTCTGCTGTGAAATGCACACAGAAGGAACCTTTAAGATCATAAAATCATGGAATGGTTTGGGTTTGAAGGGAGTTTAAGCCCATCCAGTTCCAACTCCCTGCCATGGGCAGGGACACCTTCCATCACCCCAGGTTGCTCCAAACCCTGTCCAGCCTGGCCTTGGATTCTTCCAGGGATGGAGCAGCCACAGCTTCTCTGGGAAATCTGTGCCAGGGCCTCACCACCCTCACAGGGAAGAATTTCTTCCTCATGTCTAATCTCAACCTGATTTTTCAGTTTAAGGCCATTCCTCACATGATCGCAAGAAGAAAATTGGTCAAAGTTAGACCCAATGAGTAATATTAGAGGTTTTTATGGTATTAGCTCATGAGACACTTGAGACTTGCAACATTTCTTCCTGGGTTGGGATGGGATTATTTTTAAAGGCTGGGTATTTCTGCAGCCTGGAGAAGCTGCACAGCCCTGCAGTAATGCAATCAATACAAGTTAAAGCCAGTGTGAAACATTATGTGTTTGTGAGTCAATTAGATTCATCCACCAGAGGTCATTAGATGATCAAATGACACTTTCCTACTGTCTTTATAAGTAAAGATATCAGCATTCTGTGCCATAAAAAATGCATTCTCATTAATAATAAAAACCTTAAAGGAGAAATAGAAGTGTTATGAAGTAAATTATCATACAGGGAAGTTCATGATTTTAAATAGCTTTGATAAGAAAACAAAAATAGGTTCTGGATATTATTACAAAGAGAAATTAGAATTTTCTCATGACTTCTTATTCTAAAATGATGGGAGATACTTAGAAGGTAAGTTTGACTCTCCATTATTCAAATGACATATTTCTAATTGTATGGTCTGAATGGCATAAACTCTGCCAAGAATGGCCCATGACTATATAAAATATGAGGTAATATGAAAGAGGTGCCTAATTGTGCTTGTAATGAGGTGGAATGAATCTCCCAGTTTTCATTGCATACCTTTACACCAATGGAAAACAGAAGTCCTTCTGCCAAATAAAATAAAGTAGATTTAGAAACAGAGAAAAACTTTCTGTTTTTTCCCTGTCTAGTTTCTCCCTATCCTCACTTGGACCTTTTCATTCCCTTAGTTTCTCCACCTGTGATAGAACCTTACTCTTTCTTCTCAAATACCTTCTTATTTCATTTCGGATATCACCTAAATGTAATATCCTTCTGTTCTGGCTTAAGTTCTTCAACTCTTCCATTTCTCATTTTGTCTTTACAATTTCATTAATTTGGGCCTGTTCTTGCAGTCACTGCAGAAAGAAATGAGCTTCATGCAGGATTATTAGTATATCTGAAGATTTCAGATCTTCTGGGATCACTGGGGATTGCTTCTCAGTTACAGTTGTCCTCTTCAGTGTATTAAAATTGGTAGAAGATAATAGGAGATATTTGTGATGGAGAAATTCATAATCTATCAAATACTTTTTATCCAAGTTTTCCCCAACATCTCACCCTTCCCTTCCCACTAAGTACCAGGTACATTGTTCACAAGGGAAGCAACATTTAAATATTTTTTAATATTTTAATCAAAGGGTGAAGTCAAAGCTGCTCAGAGGGCTCTGGCAGCTGTGATTTGGGTTTGTAGCCATATCTCAGGCAATGGGACAAGCAATGAAGGCACAATGAAAATGAACTCAGTCTTTCTTCTGTCCCAGATAGATAAATGATTTTGGTTCTTGGGTCTGAGATCTCCATCTTGCCTAGGAGATCATGGTTCTTCTGAGTCATTTGGGAGTTTAGCTGGAAATGTCAAGTTTTAGCCACTCTAGCCTGAATAACTTTTCACTTTTCATCTCCATGTGTCATCTAATCTGCCACAAGGATTGAAACTGGGTACAGGGTCCCATCTGTTGCTGAACAAAGAAGTGACTGATTTTGCAGAGAACAGAAATCCCAGGAAGGGGTGGGAGGCCAGGATGTGCTGAGGTTTCATACCCAAGAATGATCCTGTGATGTCAAAGGGTTATGGGCAGAAGAGCTCTAGGGTTGAATGTTTGGCACCTTCTGGTGGGCTCCTGGAATTTCTATGGTAGCCTTGGTGTCCTTGCACAGTGAAAGCAAACCTACTGGAAGGAAGTGAAATCCTCTGATTTATCTCCACAGTTCTTCCACAAGGAGTCCTTGATTCCCAAAGGTGCAGGATACCACCAACAGAAGAGATGCAAGTCCATCTATATCACATGTAAATTAAAGAGCAATGGGAAAAAAAAAAATATGGGAGGGAAAGGAAGATTGAAGTCTGGAGGTGAGGGGAAAGCCACTCTGGATTCTGTAATTTAAATTTTTATTTGTTTAAATGTATAAAAGAAGGAGGAGGGAAATAGATGTCTCCTTACTGGTTAGCCATGCCTGAGGCTGCTGGTAAGAAGTTTAGGATCATGAAGAATCCCATTAGCTGCAGGAAAATTATTCAATTTAGCATCATCTATGCCTGGTAACAGTGAGTTGACCTGAGCTTGATTTGAGAAATAAAACAAGTATTACATGTATGTGTATATATGTATGGTGGTTTAAATTAGGCAGAATCTTTTGAATATTTAGAATAATGGAATTTTTAAGGTTGGAAAAGGTCTCTAAAATTATCAAGTTCAACCACTCATCCAGCACTGCCGAAGTGACCTCTAACCCATGTCCCCAAATGCCACATCCACACATTTTTGAACACTTTGAGAGATGGTGGCTCTACCCTGGGCAGCCTGTTCCAATGCCTGAATTTTTCATAACCCACCCAAAGAATTCATGAACATTTTTACTTTCCCACTCACAGAGTCACTGCTCTTTCCCTTTGAATTTGGTTACAAACTGACAAATTCAGGAATGATCAATTCAGATTTTGTCCCCTATAACCTCTTAGAAGAGAGTGCCAGCAGCAATGAGCCTCAGTGCATGTCCAGGCAGTCTGGATTGTTTTCTCTATTTTTGAGAATTCCTTAATCTATGTGCCTTTATCTTGTTACTAGCTGTACAAAGGAGTGCTGAGATCTGCTCTCTATAGTTTTTTATCAGTGTCTAGGGAAAAAAAAATAAAGTTAATAAAATACGATCATCTCCAAACTCCAAACTAAATTCAGTCAGCTCTTACAGTAAAGGCTCATTTCTACCTCTGGCCAGCACTAAAACCACTCAGTGAATATAATAAAACCTTTCTATTTTTCCTTCTAAGGGTGCAATTATAGTAGAATTTCACTAAGGGTAGCTTCTCCAGTCTGCACCATTTTTGGTGGACTCGTAAACTCCCTCCACTTAATCTTCTACCCCTATCCCTCCCCACTTGTCTGTGGATTCTCAAAGATCACCTCTTCAAATAATTTTCTAGAGACACTCTAGGAATAGTGAATACTCAGAGTCTGATAACCCGGCTTGGCCCACCTGAAGTTTAATAGGTAGCTTAGTCTGTGAACACATAGTGGTTTTCAGAATTGGATCTTACAGAAATAGAGAAGTAAAACCCTAATCTCAGTTAGAAACTCACACAGCTTCACCTTCTCCAGTGACCAGATTCTAACTGGAGTCAGTGTAAGATGTTCCAGAAGGAGATTGCAAAGTGGATGATTTTAAGATGAATCTACTACAGCAGGTATGGGATATAAGTTTATCTCTGTGCTTCTGAATTGTTGGTTGCAAGCTATTTTTCGGTTGGTTTCTACGCTGAAATAAAAAGAGGGTTAAACCAAAATCTCACCTCACTCTAATGAGCTCTCTTGGGACCTTCAGCAATGTGTGTTATGTCATTTTAATGGGGCACAGCAATTTGCTGCATCAGAATAATGAAACATAGACTCCTAAGGCTGGAAGGGACCTCAAGTGGTCACCTCTTCCATGGCCCAGCCCCAGGGCAGGATCAGCTCTACCTGTGTTGTTTCTCAGAGCTCATCCTCTCACCCATTTGTAAAGGCCTTTAATGAAGGAGATGCCACAGAAGGTCTGGTTTGAACACCATCACACAGTGTTATTTCATCCTGAACAACACACAAGTGACATTTTTTTAAATAAAACATGCAAGCTGAAGCCAAAGAAGACACGCACAATTTTAATACTTTGAGTACATGGGGGAAAAAAAAAAAATTAAAAAAAAGAGACAAAAAAGAATTGTGAAATCCAGGAAAATAGTATGAAATTATACGAATAATCTAATGACTGGTGAATGAAACTGATTATGAACTGTTGGAATTGCTTCAAGTGCATTATGACATAAGCAGTGTTTATGGGAGTGAAGTTTATAATTGAAATACAGAATTACAGAATGATTTGGGTTGGAAGGGACCTTGAAGCTCCTCTCATTCCATGAGCAGGGACACCTTCCACTATCCCAGGTTGCTTCAAGACCCATCCAGTCTGGTCTTGGACACTTCCAGGGATTGTTCATCCATAAATTAGCCCTACATATGCAGAGGTATTTTGCTACAGTAATGGAAAATTATACCAAATACCATGGAATAATTACATGTAAAATGCCTTCTTTTGTAAATTAAACAGGTTTGCCTTTAAAACCCATTAGAAAGTCTCATTTTCAACTATTTCTTCAAAAATAAAAGACAAATATATGTGTCTTATTTATATACCAGTTCTTATCCTTTTATTATTTTTGTGGTATTTGTTAGCTCTGTTTACATCCTTTCCATTCTCCTCTGTCATCCCTGAGCCAAGGATTAAAACTGAAATTCAGCTAAGGATGAAGAAATGGTGGGGACTCCTGTGATCATGTCAAATATGTGGGGTTATGCTCCCTTCTTACCTCTGTGTAAGGAGCAGTCACATTTTACCAATTTTTCATTAACAAAAAATTGATTGGGTTATTTATTTTGCCCTTGAAAATCTTAAATAATCATGATTGCCCTTAGTCCAATTGGTGGTGTATTGATACAGGCTGTCTCCCATCTGCTTGTTCCCCCTCCCTGCAAACAGTTTTCTCATTTACTCTACCTCGTGTCCGGTCTTTAAATATTAAAGCTACTCCCTCCTTGCCTCTAAACCCTCATTTACTATTTTCACCTGAACAAGCTTTATTTCGTGGCTTTGAGGATGCTTAATTCCATGGCCTGTATAATAAACAACATCCAGAGATGCCAGAAGATCCATCCTTTTCTGGGAGAGGTTACATTTGTGTCTCCCGCGCAGTTTTTTTATCCTGGTTAGATTGAGCTTGGGGAAATCAGTCTTCCTCCAGGCAGACAGGGTCTGAGGAAGGAGCAGCACATCCTGCCTGCAAACCACGAGCAGAATTAGGTCAGGAGGCCACGTGCACTGCACCCAGGCAAGCAGCAGTTTGAGCTCTGAGATCAATTCAGCATCATCCACCCACACTGGGCTTGTTGCAGCTTCGTGGCAGTGATGGAGGCTGGGAATTTCAAACTGCTTCCGTGCAGGGAAGGGTGAGCTGTTCCCTGGGATGGCCAGAGCAGGAGCAAGGAGCAATGTGACTCATGGGTTTATCACATGAGCTGGGTGTGGGCTCCTGCCCCTGTTCAAAGGATTCTTTATTTTGCATTAAATGGTTATTTCATGTAACAGAGAAACAATGCTGGGAGCAAGGGCTGGAGCAAAGGCCACTCTGTGCTGAAAATGTCATCCCCAGTGTCAAAACTTTCCTTCCCTCTGCACTTCTGAGTTAACAGGGTAAAAAGAACAGAGCTTTTCTGTGATGTTTGTAGAAGGAAACACTTTAGCACATCTTTATAAAAACCCAGCTGAGATATTGGCTGAAGATTTAATTGGAAACTGATTTGTTAGCTGTGAACTTCTCTTGGGAATGTGAGGTGGGATGCACCTTCAAGGACTTTCTTGATGCAGGTCACTGTGGGATTGAAAGGGCCAGGGGCTTTATAGACAAGATGTGGGGTCTTTAGAGGAAGAGGAGTGAAGCAGAGTGAGGGGAAAGCAGTAAAAGCAGTTTGTAGGAGGACATGAAAGGTAAAATGAGATCCTCACTTACCTACAAGCACAGACACAGCCCTGATGTATCTCTCTTCAGAAGCATTCCTGCCCATGGCAGGGGGTTGAAGCTAGATGAATTTCAGGGTCCCTTCCAACCCAAACCATTCTTTGATTCCATGATTAACATTCCTGTGCAAAAATATGAGGATAATGTATTTAATTTTAACCTCTTATTCCATTAAGTTTAAGGGTAATTATATTTCACAGGGATATGTGGTGACTCTACCTCTCATAGTTTGAACACAATTTTTCTGAAATATCTTCAGTTTGGGACTGGAGATTCCAGGGTCATCCCAAAAGTGAGCAGGCTCCCCAGGGAATGGTCACAGCCTCAAGGCTGCCAGAACTCCAACAGTATTTGCACAACCCTTTCAGCCACATGGTATTGTTAGGGTTGTCCTGTGCAGGCCCAGGAGTGGAACTCAATCATCCTTGTGGGTTCCTTCCAGTTCAGGACTTTCTATGATTTTTTAAAGGGGCAAAGTCTGAACAATTTGTGTTAAAGGAAAAGCATTTTTTTTTCTTTCAGACTTTTTTAAACCATCAAATTGTAAAGTCAAGACATGATGTAGTCAGTCTCATCACTGCTCCTTCATTTTCCAGGGAGTCTTGTTGCAGAAGGCCTGTAATAATAATAATAATAATAATAATAATAATAATAATAATAATAATAATAGAAACCACAGTACTTCTTATTATTTAAAAATAATTTGAAGAAGCAATGAAATTTGCTTGGTGCAGGGCTGCACTTGTCTTCAGGCAGACAAGAAAGCAGGCTCCTAATGCTGACACCAGAACCATCTCTCTTCCCTGCTAAATCAGAAGCCTGGAGCTGCTGAAGGATATTTACACCCATTTGAACAGAAGCAATATCTTATCACCATATGATGACAGACAGTAAATAATAGTAGCCACATGTGATAAGGATGTCTTCCAATATATGTATATATGTGTATATATATCTCTGTATACCTATAGGGTAGGTATATACCTATGTAATTCGTAATATATGTAGTATCTATATAGTAATTCAAATCTTATACATAATTCTGGGAATTTCTGTGTCTTTATATGCAAATTATATATCTATATCTTTACCTATCTCTGTCTCTATATATATGCAGATCCATATATCTCTATTTACCTGCAACTATCCAGCTATAAATATATACACTCAGTGGCAGGCACTCGTATGCAATTTACATATTAACAATGGATTCTATTCTGTGAAACATCTGTGTAAACACTGAGTTACTTACTGACCTCATTGGAAAGGCAGAGAACAAACTCTGGCCAAATACATTCAACACACACGAAAAGAACCTGGAATGACAGGTCTAAATTCAGCACCATTAAAATACAAAAACCAGGGGGGTTAAAAGAAGTCAGATGGTCGGCACCAGAGCTGGGTTATGTATTATGCATGTGCTTCATACAGTTCTGTGTGTCGGTGGATTGGTATCCCAAGAAATAAGTTAAAGTTGTGACCTGTCTGTTTTTGATTTACTGAGGTCAAAGAGAGCGGATACCTCTTCTTCACAGAGAGTTATGTATGTAAATTACTGCCCAGATAAGCCAAGTGTGGGCAGTACCTCCTTGTTACTTGGGAAAAAATTCCTGCTTGGCTCCCGATTGCTGCTGCTCTGATACAATGATGGATTTGCTGGACTTTTCCCTTTTATTTTCTTTTTTTTTTTCCTGGTGGAGTTTTGCTAAAGGTTTATTCACTGAAAGCCTGGATGTGAGTGCTTCCCGCTCCTGAGCAGGGGCACTGCTGAAAGGAACAGAAAACGAGCTCCATGTGAGTCTCAGCCGAATTCTCGGAACGGCTCTGCCACGGCGAATGAGAGTCCTGGGAAGTGTTTGTAGCCTAACACACGCACAAAAAAAAAAAAAAAAAAAAAAAAAAAAAAAAGGGTTGGTATCTGGGCCAGAGGGTGAGAGCTGTTACATGTGTCCCTGTCTCCTGCTGCTTGGGGCCACCAGAGTTCAGGGAATAACAATAAAGAATTAGAGAGCAAGAGGCACGTGTGCTGCAGCTGATTCCGCCTGCTCCGAGCCCAGCCATTCGTCGTGCCCCCTGCAAATGAGTTATCGGGGCCCAGCAGATGGGACTCCGGGTGTGCATGTGCCTGCCAGACAAGGGGACTTTGGTGTCACTTAACTTCTGCTTCATTGTGGCAGCAGCTCTTTCTCTGGGATCGTCTCACTCATGGTTTTTTAAATACGCCAGGCTTTTCTCTGGAGAAGTAAATGTGAGAGCTGAAAGAGGAAAACAAACAAACAAAAGGGCTCGAGCCCCAAACATTAAGCAGACGCTGGTAATTGCATTTACTGTGACACTTTTGGCATTTCCTCTTCTTACAAGGGGCAAGCTGCATCTGAAGTGACAGTGGGAAATAAAGAAAGGGTTTAAGTGTTGATCTTTTGTTTTAATGGTGGCTGTGGTGGATAGATGCAAGGCAAAGCCTGTGGGTGTCACTGGAAGAACTCCAAGCCTGAGTTCAGATACAAACCAGAATAAAGAAATAATGTGGGATTAATCCTTCCAGCATTAGCTAGACAGAAGTTAAATATATCAAATATTCCTAGATATTAAGAAGAATTTTTTCCCTGTGAGGGTGTTCAGGCCCTGGCACAGGTTGCCCAGGGAAGCTGTGGCTGTCCCATCCCTGGAAGGCCAGGCTGGATGGGAACAACCTGGGATAGTGGAAGGTGTCCCCACCCATGGCAGGGGGTTGGCTCTGGTCGATCTTTAGGGTCCCTTCAAACCAAAAGCATTCCATGGTTCCATGATCCAAGCTGTTCTCTGCAGCCATGGGGGACACAGGGACAGAAGGGAGAAGGTTCAGTGCCCTTGGGAGGCAGCTCTCCTTCTCACAGCTGCTTTAGAAGTGAAATTGTGAGCTCAGGACCCTCACCTTAAATGTAAGTTTCCCCAAACTTGAGAGAAAAAGGGGTCACATTTGATGCTGGCTCCAATTTTAGTCAGGTTATTAGCCAAGTTTTCCTTTTCAGTTCGCAGGATGAGCACTGGGAACAAAGGGCAGGAGCAGTGGGCACTGTGGCACATGCCTGTGAACGCTTTTATTGGGGTTAATGGTGCCACTTGCAGATTAAAAGGCTGCAGGAGCTCAAACATGTGCAGATTCCCATGGGCTTTGTGTCTATCCTGGGAAAAACTGCCCCTGTGTCAGGATTACAGGGCAGCAAGCCATTAGTGTAGCAGGGCAGTGAATAAACAGAAAGGGGTTGAAAATTTTCAACGAAATCTTTGGAAGGGTCTGGCTGATTGTTGAATCCACAGGTTTTCTCAAATAAAAAAAAAAATAGCTAGTTTAATATTAAAGAAAAGTGAAAGAACTGTAGGTATGTACAAGAAGTCAAGAAGTACAAAAATAGCCCACTTGGACATTACTAAATTTTTTAAAAGGGGCTTTTTTTGGTCAACAGATATTTTCAGTTTTGACTTTTAAAGCAATTTCTATTAAAAGGAAAGATTGAAAAGAAGAAATAATTTAGATCTGTTAAAATGAAACAGTTCATCACACTAATCCATAGCTATTCCTGGAACCATTAGAATTTCTGTTTTTTCCCGGTAAGTTTTAGAGGGGTCGAAGACTTATGGATTTTTTTAGCCTTCTGAAGATTTAGCCTGCATCTTGGATAATAACCAGACAGATCAGGAACTTCACTATATCCTTGGATTAAAGCAATTGAGCAGACTGAATTATTACTGGTTTTGAGTTTGATAGATACATTGGAATACTTGTATATGTATATAGTGCCCTGTTGGGCAAAAAAGAAAAAAAATCTATTACAAAATATAATAAAATAAAATAAAAAATAAAATAAAAATGCTTTGCATCATTCAAGCCCCTTCCCTGAACACTTACTGTGAAAATGTCCATCTACTCAAAAAAGCTAATTTTCACTCTGAAGCAGTTTCAAAACATATTCTTCAAGCCATCATAATTATTCATGCTATCTACCCTCTTTTCATATCAACTTCTGCAGGAAAAGGAAATGGCTATTTCTTTGTGGTTAAACCTGCAAACTCATCCTATTATAAAATTACTGGTTCTACCCTGAGTGCTTTGGAAAATCAGTTTGGTTGGCAAATTGTTGCATTTATTTTCAGGATCAAGAGAATCATCTAAATTTGAAGAAAGCACAGACTTTTTTCTTTTTCCGTTTTATTAAAAATTACCTTGAATATTGTATTTACTTCTCTTATCTCCATTTCTTTAGCCCTAAGGAGGAATATCATCAGTTTGATTCTAATAATGCCTAGTGGGTCTGCTGTAAAAACTCTTTGTAAAAATGATCTCTCTACCCAAAAGACAGCAGCTTAAAAAGGAGAAGCAGATGAAGTATGATTAGAGCTGGTTCTCTTTTTCCTGAAATATAAACAAACCTTGATATCAAAAGCCACCTTCTCCTTAAAATGCTGACTTGTCGGAGCAATCCTATTTAAATCCTCATGGAAGGTATTATCAGAATATTTTATAAAATTTTATTACATATTGAAAAACAACTGTCAGGGATTCTTTTATTTTTTTGATGTACCTTTTCTTTTTGAAAATAAAAAGTTCCAATGGACAATTTAAAGCTTATTTTTTGGATGTCTCATCCTTGGAAGTGTCCAAGGTCAGGTTGGGCAGGGCTTGGAGCAACCTGGGATAGTGGAAGGTGTCCTACCTATAGCAGTGGATTGGAACTGGATGAATTTTGAGGTCCCTTCCAACACAAACCATTCTGTCATTCTGTGATGATTCTATGAAAATTGTCTCTCACCCTAAGTGAGATAATAAAAATTGCAATAGAAGAATAAAAGAAAAATTCTCTTTCCCCCCATCCTGGGACAAGGATGAAAGAAACATTGACTTAAATTGGGAACTCAACATGTGGGACACCTTTGTATTTTTGCTTTCCTTTTACCTAAAAATCAGGAACTGAATGTTGCCAGAGGCGTTTGAGGGGTCATCAGTTCAGCCTGGTGTGACAAATCCTCACTTTTCTGTGGAGGATTTTTTTTTTAAATGGCCACATTCAGGGTGACCTGATGGCTCTGACACTCCCAGCTCCCCATGCACCTCACCTGCCACTGACTCCCAGCTTGCAGCTGGGGACAGGGCTGTGCTCCCTAATTATGGGCATGAATAAATCCAGGGGAAGCTTGGTACCGTTTAACTGCGGAGAAATGCTCAGCTCTGACAGCTCATTAAAGAAAGCACCATCTTTAAAGGAACTGATGCAAAAGAGAACATATGAAGCTTAACCCTGAGGTGGATTTGGCAAGGCAGAGCAGTGCCAAATGTCCTGTATGGATTGCACTGAGGATCTGTGGGCTGCAGCAAATGCCAGGTCAGGTGTGTGGAGTCTGTGGCCTGTGATGTGTTTGCGGTGGATGGCCACTGGGTTATGCAGAAACATTAAATAAACTGGAATTTCCCTGAATAAGGACCAAGCTGGTGGAGAGGAACATTAGGACACAGTAGGTCAGACAAACGATAAAGAAATTATGAAACTAAATATGCACTCATATCAAAGGTCCTCCTGATATGTCACTGGTCTGTTGAATAACTTTGGGCAAGACTCTCTGATAGATAAAGCCATTTGTCTTTACATGAGGCTTATGCTCCCAAATCATGTAGGTGCTTCTGAAAATCCTACTTTCACATCTTTCTACTTGATTTCCCAATCACTTTAAGTAATATCTGGATATTTTGTCTAGTTATGTAGTTCTAATTTTTGTGTTTGGGTTTGTGTGTGTGTGATGGAGTTTTTAAATCCAAACTTTACATTTTACATAAAATAAAGATCACTTTAACATGAAAAATTGCATAGAATAGGGAAATAAATAATTCAATCCAATAATGTTAAAATACCATGTTTTTACACTTCAATTTCAACATTATTCTCTCTCTTTCTATTTATTTATTTCTTATTTATTACAAAATGAGTATTTGTAATCATTATCATTCAACTTAGAAAATGCATAATTAAAATTCATGTCAGCAATAAGATTGTTTTTCAACAATCAAGCAAATATCTGAGCTGACCCAGAAGCTACACAGGTGAATTAACACTTCATAACATTGTCAGGCACTAGTACTCAGTTTTGTCTACAGTTCAGTCTTTAAGGTGTCTCTGGCCATCTAGAACTGTCCCCCAAAATGTTTGGGCCTGGCTCAGGGGGTGGAATTGGTCATGGATCCTTCCCACAAGAATTCTTGTTATGGTCATCCATGGTTTCAGAGGTCCAGAAGATTAAAGAGTTTGGTGCAGGAATTCTCATGACAGCTGGTCTCAGCACAGAGAACATCTCTCTGGAGTGTGCCAAAATACAGACAGCACCAAAATCACCAAAATTATTTTGGAAGCTTTATTTGCTTTCATAAATGCATTGCGATGTTGGAATGCTTTGCATCCTGCAATACTCTCAACTCTCAGCCCAAGTTCATTAAAACAGAGAAATGCAGCCCTGGCAAATGGTCCTTGGCAGTGATCTCTACTCAAAAGCATCAAGGGTTAAAGTTTGATTTCAGCTTAATTTTACTGCCTTGCAATAGTTTGTTCATTTTGGTTTTTTTCCTCTTCTAAGCTAATTTCTCTCTGTCCACACAGGGGGAGAAAATCAGTTTTGACCTGCAAGCTGTTTCAAGCTCTAGCACAGGCTTCCTCCCTGATTTTGGATGAATTGGCTAATCCTGTACAACAGCTCCTCCATATCACCAAAAAACAAGCAGTGAGCAGCCACTGTCAGGATGGATTTTATAGATTTCCTTACAGGTGTAGTTAGGAAATGGACAGACTGACAGGTAGGCACCCACTTAAAATTTGAATTATAACATACATTGGTAGAGGAGTTTTGTTTCCTAAGGAAATCTATCTCATGAAATTGATTTAAAGGAACAGAGGGGGGATATCTTAGAATCACAGAATCACAGAAGGGCTTGGGGTGGAAGGGACCTTAAAGATGATCTCATTCCAATCCTCTGCTATGGACAGGGACACTTCCACTATCCCAGGTTGCTGCAAACCCTGTCCAACCTGGCCTTGAACACTTCCAGGGCAGCCACATCTGCTCTGAGCAGCCATCTGGGGCCATCCAGCGCCATCTCCCCTTGTGATGGAGCAGAAACCAAGGTTACACCTGGGTGCATACTCTTGTACATCAAATACAAGCTTAAAGTTGCAGGGCTGTGCCACTCTGAAGAATCATAAGGTTTGTATTGATCCTGGATCTATCTGTCAGTCCCATAAGAATGCCTTGGATGCTCCAGGGAATTGAGGATGACAGAGTCTATGCACTTTGAGGCAGTTAAATTGGATCCTCCATGACGAGATGGCGATGGCAAACACATGTCCCTCCTGTATTCTCATTGTCACAGAAACAGTATTTAAGCCCCAGCTGATGGAATTTTCTACCCTATTCACAATCAACACTTTACATTTTAATACTCACCATCTTATTCAGTAACTACCTGCACTTTTGTAAATTCATTGAAGTTTTATTTTGAAAAATTCTCTTGGAGATAAACTTAATCATGCATCTTCTCACTGGTTTTGATTTTTCCACTTGAATTTCACTCTTCTTTTCACATTGAGTGACTAAATTGAAGTTTTTCAGACACTTTCTCTTGGCTACTGAGTGGTTTACAGGCATACTTAGTGTCTTACTAAGGTATGTATAAACCAAAACACATCACACACACATATTTATATGTGTATATATGTATATGTATATATTTTTATATATTATATGCATTATATATATTATATATATTATATATTATATATTATATATTATATATATTATATTATATATTATATATTATATATTATATATTATATATTATATATTATATATTATATATTATATATTATATATTATATATTATATATTATATATTATATATTATATATTATATATTATATTATATATTATATATTATATATTATATATATTATATATTATATATTATATATTATATATTATATATATTATATATATTATATATTATATATTATATATTTCTGAAGATGTAAATAATATAATATATATTAAATAAATAAAAATATATAATATATATTATATTAGTGTATATTATTTTATATATTATATAATAAATTATATATTATCTAATTATTTTATATATTATATTATTATGAATATATTATATATTATATATAATATATTTATATATATGAAGATGTAAATAATATATTTGATTTGAACATATTAAAATATATATAATATATCAGTGTATATACTATGAATGGACAGTAAGGTACAGAGAGATACTGATATGACCCTAACAATATTTTATGTATTACTGTAGAATAGGTAATTGCAAAGTATTAGACTCAAAATCTAATTCAGCACAATAGTTTGCACTGGCTTGACTAATAAGTCTATTGTATGGGCTGAAAATGTAATGAAAACCCTCAGCAAGAAGTTAATGAAAACTAGAATTCCTTTGAATAATGTGGAGAATGGTACAGCTGTCCTAGTGAGATCCTCTTGCTTATACCACACAGCAAAATAAAAGTTGGAAGTCATTATTGCTTGGAAGGAAGGTTATTGTAAATAGCTGGTTATAATTGCATTTGCAAAATATAATCAGTTGATACCACTTTGAAATCAGGACACTCAGTTAGAAACTGAGGGGCACAATAAAACCTCATCTTAGTGAGAACATAGCAGGGATGGAGAGGTCACCTTAGGGGAAAGAGGAATAATACAGAGGGGCACACAGGGAATACACTGGCAAGAGATGTGAAATAAAATTCAACTTGAAAAACACAAGGTAAAACACCCTGAATAAAAAATAAAAACCCACCAATTCATGTAAAAAGATTGTGTGTTAAGTGAAACTCAGGCAAAAAAAAAATAGGGCAAAATTACTTGAAATAAAAGTGATCTGAAAAATAGCCATGGGGTTGTGTCAGGACATAGAAAAGAAAATGCTTTCAGAGATAACGTTACAAAGCTTGTAACTCATTTCCTTGTATCATTCACCAAAAGGAACCACACAAATTTTAACTCCTGCTCCAACACTGAGTGAAGTCAGTGGCAGCTTTGATGGACTTGTCAAGTTGGGAATTTTGCCCACACCTTGTTTGGGCTGGATGGGTTAACTCAGGAAGAGAACTCAGAGCTCTGCCTGTGTGGTAGTGAAGAACAAGGCTGAGACATCACTGCACAGGCTGGGGAGGGCTGTCTTATGAGGACAGATCTGAAAAACTAATATCCATGTAGCTTGGCTAGGAAATGACTAAAAAGATATAGAAAAATTGCCTACAGTCATTTGAAAGGTTTAAATGCCAAAGAAGGTGAAGAATTATTTAGGGTGTGGACATTGCCATGAGCAATGGAATTAAATTAATTAAAGGAATGTAGAAGCTGACTACCAGAAGGGGAGAAAATAGTCCTAAAGTGACTTTTAAACAACCTGTCACTGGTGGAATCTCCATTAATAGGCTCGTTTAAAATTAAAACGGAAAAAAAAGGAAAAAATCCTTTTGGGGATAATTCTTCAAAAGCCAAGGTATGAGACAATGTGATCCAAAGACTTTAAGGACAGGGGAGATCATAATAATCCACTTATTACACAGGATATCAGGCAAGAGAATTCTAATGGCCCCTTCTGGCCTCATGCTCTCTGAATCTGCAGAAGCAGAAGTGGACAACTACAGCCCAGCTCTCAAAATTGAGGTGAAGCTCCCAGTGGGCCTGAGACTGAGAGCTGGTTTTGTGTAGAATGGGACGGGAGCATCCCAGAAACATTCATCTCTGCCTCCTCCTTGCACACATGGCCTTATTTTGCTCTTTCAACCAAAAGCCTGTGTTCTGCCACTGAATTGGTTATCATTGGCACAGTATTTGTGTATTAGGATCAGTGAGGGAATCCAGTGGGTTTCAGCCTGGTTGGGTTAGTACAAACTGAAGTTTATGTTCTTTATTTCCCTAGGTTCATGACTGCATTGACTTAACTTTTCATCCTCCAGTGCTGCCCTCCCACCCTACACAGTCAATCACACCAAGCAGAACAGGAGCACTGAAGCTGGGAATGTTGGACGCAGGCAAGAAAATACTATAAACTGTAAATCAAAGATGATGTCTAGTTTATGAGAATTTTGCCTGAAGATATATTTTTTATTCCCAAAAGCCTCTTTGCTAAAGCATTTATTACTGATCCTAATTCCTCTTGCAAATTTAGTTAATACTCATAGATATCTTTTGCATACAGAGTAGCACACATGCAGCTACACTAATGTCTCTCAGCTGCTGATGGAGGCCTGAAAAGAGCAGACTACAAAGTGCTTGGGCAGACAGCTGAGAGGAATATGCATCAAAAAAATAAAATTGTTGCTACTTGTGGAAATAATTTGCTTTTAGTTCAATTTCTATTGTTCTAATTAGACGTGCCATGAATGTACCGTAGCCATGTGGATTTCCTCAATTATCCAAACCTGACTGTAGAGTGAAAAGGTGACCAGTATTGTGAAGCAGAAGAATAAGGCATTGACATGACTTTCATATCTTAATTTTAGTTAAAATCATAACACAAAGGGCATTTCCAACCACCACCAACATAAATTAATTGTTTCCTCCTTAAGGAGCCTTGTCCTTCTTTCTCTTTGCATTCCTTTTTGTGTAATCATTGGATCATGGACCTGTTTGTGTTGGAAGGGAATTGAAAGCTCATCCAGTTCCAATCTCCTGCCACGGCCAGGACACCTTCCACTATCCCAGGTTGCTCCAAATTCCATTCAACCTGGCCTTGGACACTTCCAAGGATGAGGAAGACACAGCTTCTCTGGCTTCTCTGGGCAACCTGTGCTGGGACATAATATTCCTAATATCTCATAAATCTCCTTATCTCCTTTTTTTTTTTTTTTTTTTTTTTAGGTTTAAGCCACTAAATCTCATCCTGTCATGCCATGCTCTTGTCAGAAGTTGCTCTTCATATTTTTTGTGAGCTGCCTCTAAGTATTAAAAGGAAAAAAACTTCACTTTTTCAGAAGTCAGAGAACCTTTACCTACACAGGTAGGAAAACCAGCTGGGTGATGAGAGGCTCAGGAGTCAGGGATTTAGTCCTAGCTCTGAGCAGCCTTGTCTCACTTAAATTTCCCAGTGCAGATGATCTCTTTTTGGCAATCCTGAGAGGTACTGGGCTGTAAAACTGAGTAAGATAAGAGTTCTTGCTACAATCCTAAAGTTTGCATACAGGAGCATGTTATATCCCAGTTCAGGAAGGGAAGAACTCTAGGTAAGTGCCAGCAAATTCACCTGGAAAAATATTTTATTGTCAACATCATCAAAATAAAAAGGTGCTGACAAGACGCAAGAATTATTCCAAGAACAAGGAGATCAAAGCTGGGAATTATGGTATTATTAGGGGCAAGTACAAGGGTAGAATACATAAAGCTTTGCTCATAGATGGTTAACAGAAACATAATAACAACATGCAAATATTCTGAGTGTAATTGTCAAGGCTTGAACAGTGAGTATTTAGGAACTGAACGAAACTTTCTTGAGATGCACTGAGATAGCAAGTGAAGCTGAAGGGGTGAAATAGCATTTAAATGGGGAACTATAATGGGCAGTAATTCCCAATTCAAAGGAATTTTAATCTTCCAGAATTTAAAAGTTTAGGTTCATCAAGTTATCCATGTTGTTAGTAAATGGGAATATAAGTTCATTTGGAGAAAATAAAGCTGATTATCTTAAAAATAATAGAGAACCACTTCCCTGAAAGAAAAACCTGCCTGTAGTCTCTGCATTTTTGTGTAGATACTCTCAACAGTACTATTCCAGTTGTGTTCATTGCTTTGGCACAGGAAAATTTCAATGAATTCGTGTTTCTCTTGCTGCTCTATGAGATTTCCAGAATTTTGGCTCAGTTATGACACTATTATCTCAGTTTGATTAACCCATGTGAAGTGTGTTATTGTTAGGACTCTGTGGGCTGAGAGAGAACGGAAACATTACCACCCAGACATCTTGTTTGAACAAGGATAAAGATAAAAGAAATCTTTTTGAGATGTTATCTGATGCTGGAAAAGTATCAAATCTGTGTGCACAAACTGAAAGTGGCTTATTTAGCCAGTGGGTAACGTTGTAAGAGTCCCCACCCTACTGATTAAATCTCCAGGTTTGGAGTCCTCCAGAAGAAGGAGTTGATGTGCACTTGGAAGAAAAAGAAAAGAGAAAAGAAAAGAAAAGAAAAGAAAAGAAAAGAAAAGAAAAGAAAAGAAAAGAAAAGAAAAGAAAAGAAAAGAAAAGAAAAGAAAAGAAAAGAAAAGAAAAGAAAAGAAAAGAAAAGAAAAGAAAAGAAAAGAAAAGAAAAGAAAAGAAAAGAGAAAAGAAAAGAGAGAAAAAGAAAGAAAAGGAAAAAAGATATTTTTAGTTTTCAAAGATCTCCTAGCAAGAAGAAATTATTAAAATGAAATGTCGCTGTCAGCGACAAGATTAGTTTCTTTTTTAAAAAATGAAAGAATTTATTTAGGGGATTATCCCTAGTCCTGAGAAAAGTCACTCAAAGAGCAGCCAGGCTGGAGTCCATTCTGGTGCTTTTTTTGGTGGCGATTTTTAGGATCACAGAATTGTGGCAGCTGGAAAAGACCTCTAAGGTCTTTGTGTCCAACCATCACCACAGCAGGTCCACCACCAATCCATGTTCCTAAACACATCAACAATTTTGAACATTTCTACAGATGGTGTCTCCACCACTCTCCTGGGCAGCCTGTTGCAATGCCTGACCACCCTTCCAGGGAAGAAAATTTTCCTAATATTCATTCCCGAACTCAATTTAGTTCATGTGCAGTGGATGTTGATCAGAGAGAACAATAGATGGAATAATGGATTTTATGAAATGTTATTCAGACGAGGCAAGGCCCATGGCAGGTCCTTCACCAGCCTGTCCTATAAACAGGTTGGAGAATTCATTTCAGTGATTTCTGGTGCATAAAGACCAAGGAACATCCCTTTTTCTGGGCTGTGCTGTCTGCAGCATCATGGTATGAAGATATTTTGTGAAAGAGTCAAGGGCTGCTCTAGGGCAGGAAAGAGCAGATGAGCTCCACAACTTGACACCTTCCCCTGACACCAAGGTCCCTTTTCTCCATTCCTTCTGCCACTTGTGCTTCCCCTCTGGAGCATCAGAGAGGGAAATGAGCACGACCATTTTTGGGGGAAACTATTTTGGAGACAGGCTAACCAGGTATAAGCTGCTAAAGAAATGTAAAGGTGTGAAACAAGCCAAAATTCAGCCCGGCAGGTGCTCCACCCATTGGCTTCATTTTGCTAAACCCCACCTCGTGCAGTCTTTGTAGGTAAGAATCTCCACAGGTATAATTTTTATTTTGCTTTTCTTCCTTGTCCAGATGAAATGTGGCCCATTTCCCTGGGTATGATCTCACAGATCCTTATCAAATCCTTTCTTTGTGATAAACAAAGGCGATTACATTTCTCCATTTTATTTCAAGCCACTATTTCAAGATCTCATTATGGACACGGACCTGAGAAGTTTCCTGGCCCTCATGATCAGAGGGCTGCAGTAGATATTAACCATGACAGGTGAAGCCTCCTGAAAACTCTTCAAATCCCTTCTTAAAACTTGCATTTTATTTCTTTTCCATACTATCAGTGCTAATCTCTTCCGGTACCTAACGCTTTTCACGGGTACACACTCCTTATTTCACTGTGCCCTGGGGCTTTAACAGCAACCAAGCAAATGTTTCACCTCAGGTAGGTGAAGGCTCTCATTGCCAAAAAGGTTAATTTTAGCAGTACCTTCTGTGAGATGATCACTTTTAAGACACCCACAGCCTGGAATTGGCTGGATACAGCTGTTATCCGCACCTGGAGTTCTGCCCACTCATTCTCATCCTCTGCAATTCACTTCTTTCAGAGAGGTAAAGTAAGGGTTTTTTTAATTCAACTTCTAACTGAAATAGGATATTTAGATGCATCAATACCTTTGTGCCAAGGTGTTGCACCTGGTTTTTAGGCTCAGGTCTCTCTCATCAAATCTTCTGTTTCTGTGTGGATGTTGCAGATGCTCTACTGGACCACTACCAGAATTGCTGGCCTGGATTCAGGCACCTGTGTTACCCTCTAATATCAAATCACACAGCCCTAAATTCAAAGCCAACACAAGGTAAATCTAAATTACATTTAATTTCTTTCAGTAATTTGTTATAGTTTATAAAATTTCTATCAAAGTAGTCTACATAATATATTTTTCTCCATGCAATCTGCCATAAATCATACTGAAGATTAATTTTTATAATATAGATTTTTAAATTTCTTATAGATTAAGTTCAATTAATTTCATTCCACTTTGAGATGTGATATTTCATATAGCTGATCAGAACTAATCCATCGGAAAACTTACTATGTTTAATGGTTAGGAACAGCCACTTTCAAAAGGTAATTTATCTTCACATTTTAGATATGCACTTCAGAATGAGAAAATACACAATTCTGGAGTATTTTTTTCCAATTTTGACTAGGGAGAGGATTTTCTGTGAATGATCTTGGCACAAAAATTTAAATTGTAATGATCTACCTTCAGTCAAATGAATATCACTCCTAATGTTTGATAACTTAGGGAGTGTTTATCAAACACTAATGTTTGATAAAATAAGGAAACCAGGATAAATGAAAGAATTATGGGGGAAACCAAGATCTGAAACGTCATGCAGAGATACCTGAGCTAAATACCAGTCTAAATGTGACTGGATTCTGAAAGCACAGAGGTGCTGGGATGACAGAGGAGCTCAGATCAGCATAGTCAAGCTTCAGTGGAAACACTCTTCTCTATATGCTGGTAATGGACCAGGAGCTGATGATTTTTGAAGGTTGTTTTTGAGGCAGATGTTCACCCCTGCAACCCTTCAGTTTAGAAAATGCCCAGTACCTCTTTTTATGATAGAAGAAAAACTACCCAATTTTAACTGATATGGAGAACTAGCTTTAAATTATCACTCTTATAGAATCACAGAATGATTTGTGTTGGGAAGGGCATTAAAAATCATCTCATTCAAACCACAACTCCCTTCCACTATCCCAGGTTGCTCCAAGCCCTGTCCAGCCTGGCCTTGGACATTTCCAGGGATCCAGGAGCAGCCACAGCTTCTCTGGGCAGCCTGGCCAGACCCTCTCCACCCTCATAGGGAAGATTTCCTTCCTAATACCCTTTTTCCATAATTTCTTTTTTTTACCCCTAAAACTGTGTGGCTTTGCCACAGCCTTTCAGCAGGTGACTGATTTCTGCCACTAGAGGTGGTTGCACCTCACTGAAAGCAGAAATAATTTGCTTGGATTGTGATATCAAACCAAAATCAACTTGGTTGCCTTTTACTGGGAATGAACAGGATTTGTGATGATTTATTGCAGAGGAAAATTTTGTCCTCAGGTTAAATTCACATTCCAAATGACCCGAGACCAGGATGTTTAAGGAAACAAAATGAGATAGAATATGATGATGAGTAAGTGTTTGAAGATTTTTGTGCTTAAAACAAGGATGAAAATTCTAAATTATAGATAATTTTCCAATATTTTGATAAAAAAAAATAACAGAGAATCTATTTTACTTTACTGGAAGGTGTGAAGTGAAAACTGAAAATGAAAACTTTAATGTTGAGGGGTTTTAAAATGATGGATTTTTTTTCACTTAAAAAAAGGTCAAATCGATTTCTTTCTGTGAAACTTTTAGATTTCAGTGGATATTTTGATAAATAGTTTTTGAAATAGTCTTGTGATTACAAATCTGTAAATTATGCAGATACAAAAAACACGGGATGTAGTCCAGTTTGTGATTGTTTTATCTTAGGGGTGAGTTCATAGTGTCCATAGTGCACATAGTTCCTGAACACTCAGTTCTGAGATGTTTCACCAAATGTTTCAACACCTAATATTAAAAAATAATTAAATTAATTATTAATATAATTGAGGGGAGGCACATTTTTGGCAGCCCCCACTCCATGCTCTTCTGTAACATTGTAAAATAACAGCATTGATCAAAGAACCAGAGTAACTCACCAACAAACACCAGCCCAGTTATGGGATCTTACAGCATTTATCTCTCAGAATATCTTCTAGGAAAATCTACTCGTGGAGTGAAATTTTTCCTTGTTGTTACACATAGTTAAGGGCAGGAAAGCCCCAGTGCTGCAGCCTCAAAAAGAACTTTCCCATATTCATTAGGCAGCACAAGGGCCATGGGAGCAGGGAATGGCTGCGTTCCTCCGGAGGAAAGGCGGGATCTGACATCGCCTCCAGGAGACTTTTAATTCGGAGGCACAAACGGTTTGATGGCCATTAAACCTAACAGCTGGCAACGGGAGGAGCCAAGAGGGAGCACAGAGCCAAGGAGAGAGATTTCTGCTTTCCTGGGCTGAAGTGTGAGGGAGTTCACTGATACTCCACTCTGGATCTCCAATGGATGGTAACAGCAAGCGAGACGCTCTCACATGAGTCACCCTCTGTGTCTGCGCTATAACAGTGATGGAAAGTGAACTTTTTGTGTTATGGGCTGGCAGAGGTTGTGCCAACTGCAGAGCTTGGGTGCTGGAAGCAGCAACCAAGTTGGCAGACGAAGCAGTGATTGGGTTTTACATCCTTAACCAGCTCCTGTTTAGGGGGAGAGAAAGGGGATCCTGCTCTATGTTGATGATTTGGCTGCTTTAAACAAAGCTGTGATTCTTGGGGATTAGGAGATTGTCCTGTCAGAGCTCCCTTTTCACTCCTGCATCTGCTTTTAGTGGCTGTCAATCACTGTTTAGACACTAAATCTGGTATAATCCTTCAAACATTTTCCTTCTTCTTTAAATACAGTAAATGCCCCATCCCTGGAAGTGTTCAAGGCCAGGTTGGATGGGGCTTGGAACAACCTGGGACAGTGGAAGCTGTCCCTGGCTATGGCAGGGATGAGCTGTAAGGTGCCTCCCAACCTAAACCATTCTGTAACTCTGTGACATAACCTAGAGGTTATAAGATACAAACTGATGCTTTAGAAATGGGCCATGTTGGTGTCCTAGCATGGTCTTCACCTATGGGTCATAAATCAGTGTCTACCTTCACAGGCTTTCCAGTTTTAGTGCTGGAGTTAAGAGAAACACTACAGTTACTTTGTAGTCTCACCCATATCTTTGTGAGATTCATTCTGGAGAACAAAGATTTGGACACAAAAGTTCAAAGTCCCAAGCATGAGTCTGCTCTACACCACTCAGGCAATGTAAAAAGGAGTAAAAAAATTGCATAAAATATCCTTTTGCTCACTCTTATTGGCCTTTTGCACTAGTAGAGAGACATTAGGAGGCCTTAGCATATATGACAATCAGTTTTAGCTGCTTTTTTAACTCCCTGTTCTGCATACTCAAAATGATGAGCACTGGGAAGTGAAATCTGAAGAGAAACACACACCTGCATCAAAAGGACACACATTTTATATTTGATCTTTTTTTTTCTATTTTTTTTTCCTTAGATGCAACTATTAGGTCTAGAAAGGGAGAGGTGAAGATATGTGCTGGCAGGGAGCTCTGCAGCATTTGAAAACTCTCTCTGCAGTGGAGTCTCAGAGTTTATCTCTTACAGTTACCCTCTGTTGCAGGAGGAGTCCTGATGCTCCTGAGGGAGAAAAAATATCTCAGGAAAGAAGTTACCTCTAAGTATGAGCATGGGCACATCTGAGTGCGTGTGCACGTGGTAGATGTGCCTCATGCTGAAACCTTCACATATAAAAAATGTAAAATGTGACATCTCATAATATTTTCATATTGGGTAACTACAGAGAATATTTTGGCAAGGGTGCTTAATCTAAAATGTTCAATTTTAATCAGCTTGAACTATGGTCTGTCTTTCTGCAAACTGAAAACCACCAATCAATTTTCCTTTATCTTTTTTTCTGTTTTTCTTACCCAAGGCGATGCCTTTTGTAAAAGGGTATTTATTTTTAATGGATTTTTTAATGAATTTTTCAGTCAAGCTATTAATAATGCCATTAATTATAGGCAGCTTGTATTAAAGTGCACGCTGGCCTCTTAATCCTGACCCCCAGCTATTGGCTCCCAGCTAATCCAGCCCGGTGCTTGGCAGCGGTGCCGGCCGCAGCCCGTGGCTGCTCGGGAGCGGGGAAAAACCGGGCGTGAAGGATAAGGAGGGATGGGGAGGGATGGGGAGGGATGGGGAGGGGGCGAGAGGGGAAAAACTGGACGTGAAGGATAAAGAGGGATGGGGAGGCATGGGGCGGAATGGGGAGGAACGGGGAGGGGGTGAGAGGGGAAAAACCGGGACTAAAGGATAAGGAGGGGTGGGAAGGGGGTGAGAGGGGAAAAGCAGAGACTGAAGGAAAAGGAGGGGTGGAGAGGGGGTGAGCGGGGAAAAACCGGGACTAAAGGATAAGGAGAGGATGAAGAGGGATGGGGAGGGGATGAGCGGGGAAAAGCCGGGACTGAAGGATAAGGAGAGGATGGAGAGGGATGGGGAGGGGATGAGCGGGGAAAAGCCGGGACTGAAGGATAAGGAGAGGATGGAGCGGCGCTCGGAGCCAGCGCTTCGCCAGAGGGGCTGAAGTTTAAAGCCAGATGATGTGCGGGTGCAGGGAGGGATAATCCCGGAGATACTTGGGAGGACCTTTCCCTGCGGAAGGCTTTGCTGAGCCCCGAGCCCTGGCAGGTTCGATAACCCCCAGGAGCCCCGCGCCGCCTTCACCTGGGGCGCTGGAGCGCCGCTCCAATCTGCTTAAGAGATCGGGCAGACAGAAGGCTCTGGCCACATAATAGATTCCTTTCCCTTTCCCCAGGCTGCTCATCTGACGGGATTGTTACGAAACTTGCTAATTATCGGCTGGTTGGAAGATAATGAAAGGGCCCCATCCTGCGCGGTCAGAGGAGAGAAACTCCTGTGATCAGGAGCAGGAGCGGATCCAAAGAGTTTCCAGCCTTTGTGCACGGATGCACATCCCTGAGTTTTGATTTCTGGGGTGATTGAAGATGTTAGAGAGATATTAGAATTCATCATTTCATGCTTGTGAAGTTTTAACCCTTTTTTTCCCTTTAAACATCCTTTTTATTCCTGTACAGAGTTTTGTTTGCTTTACCTTTTCACTTAACAATTTCTGTCCATGCATATTGCGAAAATTAAAAATATTAAAACAAAAGGTGCATTATTCCCATTTTAAGTGTTTGTGGAACAAAGGACGGTGCAATTTTCTCCACTGCAGAGCTGTCTCTAGGCTGCTCTCCATGGCTGCAGGGTGCAAGTTTCATATTCAGGAGCTCAAGGAGGAAAAATCTTATCTGCTGAAGATCAGGCACCCATAGAGATGTTAATCTGATATTTTGGGGTAATTAATTTGAGGATTTGAATATGTGGTTTGGCCACTGGATTTGTTAATGGTTTTTAAAAATCCTGACCAAAAGAAATAGAAAATTTGTTGCTGGGATGTTCTGTAGAGAAAATAAACTGAGGAGTTTATGTTCTTTAGTTTTAAAGTTTCCCTAATTTTGTCTTTGCTTGTTTTTGTAATTATTACAGAAATGTGTCCTTCAGAATCACAGAATCACTAATACTGGAAAAGATCTCTAAAGATCACAAGGTCCAGCCATACCTCAAGAAGATGTTTGATCCCTGGGGTGCGTTTGGGGCTTCACTGTTCAGCACAGGCTTTGGAAATGTTGTCTGTGCATCCTGAGCCCAGCCTTCCCCATGCCCAACACCAACACCCTCAAAGTCCTTCACTCATTGCAATCACTGAGCAAGTTTTCCAACTTTTTATAGAAAAAGCAGCATCAGGCTTGGGAAACACGTGACCCCTCTGATTCCATCATCCTGCACTAATTGTCTGTCCCTGTTTGCGTTCCAGTGGAGGAGCTTTGTGTCTCAGTGATTGCCTCTGGATTTAGGGATCAGCATTTCACAAGATGGGCACAGGTAAGATTTCAGTGGCTGCACAAGGAGTTGTGCCTGGCAAGGATTGGATTTGCACTTAACACTATTTCTCTATTTTTGTTGTCTTTTTTTTTCTTTATTGTAAACAGATGACCTTGACTTTAGTAGAAACACAGGAAAAATCAAAATAATGTGAAGATTTTCCCATAAAAAAAACTAGCACTGGATTTTGTAACTGCTGTTTCTCAGTTTTTCAAAGGGCTTACATCTTTTGCAGGTCTTTACTCACCAATGTTACTGTCACCACATCCTGTTAGAGAATAAATGCCAGGTGAGGAATGGAGAGGGAAAAAGGATGGAGGATCACTACAGATTGGGGCTGACTCTCCTAAATCCTTCCCCAGAACATCAATGTAAGAAATGTTACACTAGAGAATCTTACACTGCTCTAGTGCAAGATATCCCTGCACATGGCAGAAGGTGCCTTCCAACCCAAACCATTCTGTGACTCTGATTCTACACTGCAATGATCTGTTGTAAAACACCAGCAGGTTAAGAAGGTGCAAATACAAATGCGTTTTAATGTAATAAATTAAAAATATCAATACATTCTTAGCCTTTTTTCTTAAGTTAAATTTCCTAAGTTAAAATTTTAGTTTTAGAGTTTCAGGGCTTTTTTTCAGTCTGCATGAAGATAGCCAAGATTTGCTTAGTGGAAAGAGAACTGAAACTTTTTAAAGAAAACCAAATGAATTATACAAAGTACTTCAACAATACCTTTTCCCGCCCTATATTCCTAAATAAAATACATTTCAAGACAAATGTAACAAATAAGTCTTTGTTATTTTTTATGTACTTTATGTATTTCATGCTCATGAAATTGTCGAAATTAGAGAAACAGATACACAAGTGCAACAAACTAGGAAGGACCTCAGGGCCTTTTATGGAGTTATAGACTAATGGAATTGTTTAGGTTAGAAAAAAAGTTTCACATTTAGTTTAGCCAGCTCTGCCCAAGCCACCACTAAACCATGTCCCCAAGTGCCACAAGCACACATCCTTTAAATCCCTACAGGGATGGTGTTTCCAGCTCACAGGAATCACAGTGGATCAATTCTCAAATCCAAGGGAACCACTTGGATATTTGGGATGGGGTTCAGCTGTCTCCCTCTTCCCACAGTTAGTGGGATATGTGATTCATAGTGATTCACAGTGGTAGATATGTTGGCACTACTGTACTCATTGCTGTGTTTGTATCTAATTTTTAGATTAACCAGGCATTTTTTTGAGATTTACCTGAAGGAAATTCTGAAACTTTTGAGATTCACCTGTTGGTAGCATCCTCTCTGCTTGCCATTTTTCTGAGAGATCAGGGATTTCAGTCCCCAGTGAAAGGGATGTATCAGCCTGTCATTCTGAAGGTCAGATTGAAACTGAGTTTGATCAGACAAGAATGAATGAACAACCATGTGTTCTGGCAAGATAACTGTAAACATATCTAAGAGAAGAGAGTGAGATGGTCCCAGCAAAGTTTCCTGAGAATTGTTACTTTTTTCTTGCCATCAGAAGGTTATAAATAACTTCAAAATTTGTTTTGAGTTAAAAATGGCTCAGTTTGGCTCCTGCATTGGCTGACCTTTCACTAAATATACATATACACATGCATCATTTTTGATAAAAGTGAGGACCTTGATGATTGTCAGAGGCTTTAAACTTAATTTTAATTTTCCCCCTCTCTGCTGGAGGAGTATTTTTACCAATTTTTATAGATGTTTAAAACATACAGGAGAGGATAAAACTGATTCAAATTAATTTTGGGTATATTTCTGCATAATGTAACTGGGAATCTTCTCCCACAAGATTTCTCTCAGTCTGGGATTTTTTTTTTTTAAATTCACACTAATTTAGTAATTTGTATAAGTGAGTGCCTAGTTTGGAGGGTAAAGGGAGTTACATGTGTGCCCAAGCTCTTGCTAAATTGGATCTTGATTAATTTTTGTGCATCCATCCTATTCCTGGCATGGCTCAGGAAAGCTGTCAGTCCCTTCCCGCAGTGGAAACCTGAAAGGCTTTCAGCACATTAGAGAGTTGGCTTTTCAGGTCAAGGCTGAGCTCCAGTGAAAGGGAGGAGGAATTGCATTGTGCTTGCTTGACCTATGCAATATTTTATTTTTGGATAAACAGAGCACTGCAGCTTCCAGTTCTTTTCTGATCCATCAGGCTTCACAAAGGCTACATTCAGCAAATAGGGCACACAGTTTCAATGTGTGCTCTGTTTCTCTTTCTATCCATCTCACTCATTTCTTTTTGTAAACCTCCTCGTGGACTATATGTATTTAATTGTAGATCTCATTTTGTTGTTTTTTTCTTTTCCTGCCTTGCACATAAAGTGAAAAAAGAGAAAAAGAATGATAAAAAGAATGATTGGTTTTGATTCTCCTCTGCTTGCCTCAGTGTGGGTCAAGGATTTATAACCTCAGACCAAAAATTGCCTTCTGACAGGAGCAGTTTAGCTGAAATCAAGCAGTTGGATCATGTAAATCTGTGTAACTATATTAATTTGAACAGACTTCTCAGATTTATACCAGCTGAGGACCTGACTTAGAGGAAAACCTTCTAAGAGAAAGTATCCTCTAGCTGGGATAAGCAGTTTGGCTCCTAACAACCAATTAATTTTCTTTTATAAGGCAATATAGTGCAATGTCCTGAGTTGTAGGATGCTTTTCCCTTGGTATTTAAAATGGGAGCCAACTTCCAGAATGGAAACAGGGCAAAGTGTCATTCATGCACTGTTCCTGATTTCTCAAAAAAAAAAACCAAACCAAAAACACCAAAACCAAAAAAAAAAAAAAAAAAAACAAACCAAAAACCCAAATGAACAAAAAAACAAACAAACAAAAAACCCAAAACAAAACAAAAACCAGGAAAAACCCCAAAGAATGAAGAGAAAACATTCAATATTTGCAAAATAGTTTTCTTCCTGTGAATCATTTGTAGGATGAGTGCTGCAACTGCTCATGTAATTCCTGAGGAGTTTTTGTCCACCCTCAGTGATCTTTCCAAGACCAGGTTGAAAACCTCTCAGAAAAAAAATGGTAAGGCTAAAAATGGTAGGACTTCAGAGTAGGGATAATTTTCACCTGAACATGCCCTAATGCCATCAAATCTGCAAGTAATAATGGGTCCTCAGAAAGGACAGTGAGGTGCTGCCCATTTTCCTGGAATGAGCCATCATAGCAGCATCTAGGAACTGCTTTTTTTTCTGTACTGATTAATTCTGACTGATTCTGGTGGTTTTGAGTTTCCATTTTAGCCCCAGATGAAAATATTGTAATGTTCTTTCATTTGTCAGGAGATACATATTTTAGACACATTATTTAATTTATTATTAGCATTCTGCTGCATTCCTGCAGATGCTCAAGAAGATTCTATCACGCAAAGTTGCAAGATATTGAAAAATAAAACAAAAAAAAATTAGTTTTTTATTTTCCCATGAGGTAGAGTTGCAGTCTGTATTAATCCTTTATGTACAGTGAGAATCTCTGGTGTTTCACTCATATGTGAAAGATTCAGACCTTCATTAGAGATACCTTAAATTAGATAAGATTTGGCTCAAACTTTATATTTTGGTTTTGGCCTGCTGTTGCTCTGGGCATTTTGTGGCACAGAAATCACATTTTTGAGGATGTCTCTTCTTTCTTTATAAGATATGAACACTTGTATCGTAGAATCACGGAATATTTTGGGTTGGAAGGGACATTTAAGATCATCTAGTTCCAACTTCAACTGCTAAAAGTGTTTGTTACACTCTAAATACTATGAATATTTTGATGCATAAACTTATATAATTTAATTTCTATTTGCAAACATAATCAAGAATACATTCCATCATTTAAAAAATAACAAAAATAATGGTAATACCCTATAAAGCATCATGGGGCAAGGAGGAAATGTCAAATACTGGCACATTAACAGCAGGTCACAGTCTCTGTTCTTCCACCAAGTCTGAAATAATTTGCAGGTTGAAATCATTTCACTTTCACAACAGATGGGAAAATTTCCTGATTCTTCCCTACAAAATGAAGTGTTGAAAGACGAAGAAGCTGTTGAAGAGATTAAAAACATCAGAATAATTTGTTAAGCATTTTGACACTGTGAGTGTCCAACCACAGTTGTGTCCTTCTGGTGCAGAAGATAAATGGCAGTGAATCAAGATTTGTAGTGACTCAGGATTTGCTGTGCCTCTGATGGGAAATTACTCTTTCTGAGACTAAATTATCATGAAAAGGGGCTCAGCATAACAGGACATTTTCTCTCTTTGCCTTTTTCTTTTCCTTTCCCAGTACTTCTTTTCTTATTCTAATAAGGACTTAAAAAATGAGACCCAAATCACCAACAGAAACCACAAAGCAGCATTTTCTAGCATTACTGTGCAGAATGGACCACACTATTAAACTCTTTTTTTTTTTCATCACAAAACTTCTCAATGTTCACATCCTCTTGTGAGTGTGGATGATGTGCCTCTCTGTGCAAGGCAACCAAGTCAGAAGAGCACAAGGGCCTTTCTAGGGCTTATGGCATCACTAGAGATTGTTGAAGTGAGGGGGAGAATGACTATTTTATAATGCATCGAACTCTAAATTTATTGATCGATTAGTCACTTTAAATAACAGTGTTAATTAACTTCATGCATATTCTAAAATTTAAGTTTACAATAAGCTAACAGAAAAAACTCTAACTACTCTTTTTGTTTTACAATACTGTTAATTGTTGACACAAAATAAAACTAGTGTTCTCACTATGATATGAACAATTCTTAAAACTTCTATATCTGTTCTCAAAGTGCTATTTTTTCTTAAAGAAAGTGTTTCACTTGTTATAAAAAAACTGCCTGAGAACTTTATTGTTTATACAATAATGCTTGAGAGTCTAATTGTTTATAGTAATTAAGCTGAAAACTGCTTCACAGCTACTTGTTACTTTTCTCTCAATTGCATAACTTCATAGTTTTTTTCTTTAAGCCATGCTTGAACTAAACTCTCAACAAGAGATCAGGAACAGTATTCATTTGCAAGGTCTCAGAAAACATGGTGATAGGTTCTGTTTGATATATATTGAGATATTCCTTTACTCAGGGAAACTACAGCTTCCTGCAGGACATGAGTAGCTCATTATTGGAGCTTCTATAATGGCAGGTTTTCATGTGTCTACTCATTTTCCAATGTTTTTCCTCTGCAAACTACACGAAATCCCCTTATATGAGCAATGTTCTGACTCTGGAAGCAATCACATATTTTTATAGCCAGGGGAAAAAAAAGCACCCACATTTGATTGTTGAATCTAATTTTCTGTGTAAAACAGGTGATAAAGTTTTACCTATTAACATCTGTTTTGAGCTAATTATCCATTTCTGGCTAAATCATATCCCTTGGTGAGCCAGTCTTTCTTTATATGAAAACACCAAAAATGGAGGCATTCATGGAACCCTTTTGATGTTTTTGTCGTGTCTTGGCCATGATAAGCATTGGAGCCCTCTTCTTATTTTTCCCTTGTCTAACTTCAGCATCTTCCCACCAGACTTCTCTAGCATATTTCTCTGTTACAATAAAGGTTTACTTAAAACCTTATATTTTATTTAAAAGAAACAGATTCTAAATTAAAACCTTACTGCAATCTTCTTTGCAGACCATTAGACAAAATGAAGCTCTTAATTATCCCACTGTTAGACTTTTCTCTGAGCCACATCCAATTTAGAGCATCCCTCTTAGATACAGACTGTAAATGAGCTAGGGTGAACTGAGATCAGTCTGAGCAATGCAGTACACAAAAGCAAGACTTGTTCATTGACTGTCCACTTTATTCCTGAGTTTCTTGCCCAAGGATTGCTGAGTCTGCCTGACTCAGCACGATTTTGGACACTCTCATCCATATGTATGGTCTTCTAGCTAGGAGATAAGACACCTGGGAATGGTTGAAATTTGTACCAGGGTAATTCTAGACTGGTCATTTGGAAGCATTTCTTTACCTAGAGGGTGATCAAACATGGAAGAGACTTCCAGAAGTTGCTGATATTCCAGTCTGTCAGGGTTTAAGTGGCATTTGGACAGTGCCCTTAACAACATGTTTGAAGTTTTGATCATCCCTGATTCCCAGGTAGACTAGATGATCATTATAAGTCTCTTCCAGCTGAAAATATTCCACCTCTAAGGTGGCAGAAGGCCTAAATGGATGAACAAGGAGTTCTCAAAAAAACCTCAAACTGAAGGCTCAGAAAACCTCAGAAGGAAGCATGTAAGAGCTGGAAGCAGGGTGGGGTGATCTAGGACAAGTGACAATGTCCAAGTGCAGGGACAAGGGTAGTAAAGCAAAAATCCTCCTTGAGCTGATTTCACAGGTGAAGTGCAGCAGGGAAAACTTCTGCAAGCACATATGGAGCAAAAGGATGCACAGAGGAAATTTTGGTTTGCTTTTGAATGGGGTTGAGGACCTGGTGACAAAGAACACTAAAAAAGATGAAGTACTCTATGCCTTCTCCATCTGTATTTACTAATCAGACTGCCTTTCATGAATCTCAGAGCCCCGACAGCAGGGGAAATTCCAAAGCAAGGAAACTCACCTTCAGTGGAGGAGGATCAAGTTTGGGAACATTTAAACAGACTGAACATACTCGTGTCCATAGGAGCTGATGGGATGCACCTGTGAGTGCTGAGGTATCTGGACAAGGTCATTGCAAGAACACTTTGAGTTTTCTTGGAAAGGTGGCAGCAGCTCTGGAAGGTTCCTGAGGACTATTAGAAAGCAAATGTCACTCCTATCTTCAAAAACAGCAAGGAGGAGAATCGCAACACCTCCAAAGGGGGAAAAAAAGATTTAATAATTTCAATAATTTCTAAAAAACCACCCTGGGTAGTCAAAAGCAACAACCAGAATCCCATTTAGTTTTCTGTTGTCAAGATAAGCATATTTCTCTCCCCATCTTTTCATACATATCTGCATGTTCCAGCTCTGTAACTGTGTGAGCAGCAGTAGTTCTTGGACTTCCTCCAGTTTTCAATCTCTCTCTTCCACAAAGAAGCACAGAATTGGGCAGACTATTCAGATGACCGGACGCAGAATATTCAGACTATTCATGAGAGCCAAAGAGTGAGGAAGAATGGGAAACAATCCCTTCTTTTGACCTACTGGCTGCAGTATTTTTGTGGCATTCTGTACTTTTTAGAAGGCTGAAAGTAGAAGAGCTATACCTGCACAGGGCTGGTATGGGTCAAATTATATTTACGGTCCAAGGTGGAATAAACCTGGAATGGATCTTTTGGCTCTAGGCTGAGATACAAGGGATCATACATCAGCCTATGGGTGTCAATGGTCTGTGGGCATATTTTTCATCTGTGGCAATTCTGCAGGTAATTTGTGCCAGCTTTAACTTATTTCTCCAGAAGGTAACATGATTCTCATTAGCTCAAATATGTCATGGGCTAAGAATGTGCACAGAATCTCTTATTGTGGCTCAGCTGACTCACAGCAACACTCTCCTCTGTTTCTGAGTCCTCAGACCCAGTTTTTTATTTCTTAAGTCCTGGCAAAACAGAAGAGATGAAAGCAGCTCTCTCTGATATGTCATGAATGTATCAGACACAAGCCCTGGAAGAACTTCAGAGGCAGGTTTGGATCTGAAGCATCCTCCCTGGTCAGCTGCTTTGATGAACTGATCCAAAATCCTGACCTTAGTCACACACAAAATGTGGATCCAGGTCTGAACTGGACTCTGCCTGTAATGTGTAAATTCACATCTGTCTCTGCTGTTAATAAATCATTGTCTGAATGAAGCTTGGACAGGTTTTCTCTGATCTGTGCTTCATTTATATCTCCTAAAAAAAGAACTTCTTCATTCTGAAAGCAACTTCTCTGTTTAATCTCTTTGCTCTTTTATGCAGCCATGAGAAACCTTTCTGTGAAAAGTCATACACTTTCCAACATGAAAATCTGGCTAACTCTTTTTAGTAAAAGAGGTAAAAAAAAAAAAAAATTAATAATTTTGTTCCTTTACTGTCCTAAAAAGCAAATGTAATATGCAGAGGGAAAACCTGCTTACACACAGCACACATATTTCTGGGCATCCCCATAGTGAGCAGAGGGAGGATGTTCAATTAGTCTCTTTACCACAAGCTCCCCAGTTAGTCTCCCTCTGGAAAATAGGTGAGAAATTCTTATATTCCTCTCAATATGTTAATCAGACAACTGGTATCACAGTTCTCTAACTGTGTAATACCAGTCCCCCTTGGCAGATATATTTTATTTGGATAATGATGTGAAATTTAAGATCTACGTTTCAATTGTAGAGAGCCATAGGCAGTTGTCAATTTTAGTGACAGACATGAACCTGGAGCTAAATTCCTGTGCACAAGCAAAAATTCCAACAGGCGTAGAGCAATTCTGCTCCCTTAATAGAAATACATTTTCTCCCATTGAGGGGCAGTATTTTTAAACTGTGTGTTGCTTCTCCTGGTGCTGCCAAATCCCAAATGTTCCCAGATGCTTCCTTTTATCTGGACAGCTTGGTGGCCTCAGCTACCAAAGAAATTCCTGTGAAATCTAGCGGTTATCTGCTTTTCCTGCCTAAAGTGGCCATTGCTTTGGTACCTAAGCATTGACACATTAATCTCCTGCACTTTTTCCCATTTTTAAATGCAATCCTGCCTTTCATTACCCTTTGAATCCTGTGTCTTCCTGGGCAGATCATAGAATAGAATCATAGAACTATTATGGTGGGAGAAGACAAAGAAGAAGACCAACTCCAACCTTTGAATTATTTGAATATAATGATTTCAAATGCAGACTTCACTCTGTCTCCAATACACTTCAAAATGTCTTAATGCTAAGACAGCTCTTGTATCCAGTGCAAAGAAGGGTTTTCTTTAAGTAGCTGAAAACTTGAAGAGTTGTCCGGAGTGTCCTCTCTTTCAATTTTTTTTTTTTTTTTTTACTGGCAATAGATAGCCAACAGAAAATCTTTTCCTTTAAATACCAAATTTTAGGTATAAAATTTCAGGTTTCTTCTTGGAGATCTCTTCCGACCCAAATTATTCTGCAATTCCATGATTTTTATAATTTGTTCTCCCATATTATGCAGCTGTACACAGAGAAAAGGTTCTCCCAGACCTTCCTCTTCTCAAGCCTCTCTGCAGTCCTCACTGAGAAAAAACTCCCTGGAACAAACATTTCTGCAACAGGATGAGTTCTAAACTCTGGGCCAATTTCTTTTCTCCTACACAGACTCAAAGATCTCCAAGCTAGGGACAGATTTAGGCATCTGCTCTCTGGCTGAAGAATTCCTTAGCAGATATTCTGGAAGTAGCCACACTTGTTTAGAGGTTAAGGGAAATAAATCATGTGATCAGAGGAAGGTGGTGACCATTAGCTCAGGTTCTGGCAGTGTTTAGTTTCTGGTATGGCTGCAGCCATTGCCCACACAGGTGCTGGCTGGGTGGCACTTGTCACCAGAGCAGGGATTTGTATCGGACTGAATCATCCCAAATGCCTCCAGAGAGGCAGGAGGGGGGAAGGTCCTTCTGGGATGCAGTTTGCCTCATCCCCAGGCACGTTTCTAAAGCAGGTCAGGTGGGTCAAGCCCTGGAAATGCCTGCTCCTCTCTGAGGCTGCAAAGTGATGAAAGCAGACACGGATCTGCTGGAGGCGTCGGGAGGCAGAGGGGAGCACGCACAGCCCAGGTGAGGGTGGGCACCTCTGATTTCCCTGTTCCAAGTGCCCTGGCACCAGAGATTGAGGCATGGCCAGAACAGACACATCCTTCTTGAGTGGCTGAAACACTCAATGCTCACACCACAGGCAAATGCCAGCCCTGAGCACAGGTCCCTCACTGGGTGCCACGCTCAGGGCTGATTTTTGTTCTGGGTCAGGGATGAGCCTGTGGAAGAATGGAGTTCACATTCCCCTTTGCTCCTGCAAAACCTCAAATCCTCTCTTCCTTTCTATGTGGTGACTGCCTTATTGGAGCCAAGCACCTCATCTACTACAGAGACTCTTCAAAACCTTCCTAGACCTGTGTATTTTCCAAAATATTTAAGTACCGAAGATTCAGAGTTAATATTCTTTGGAGTCAGACACCACTTTACCTATCTGGCTGCCATTATGTGCATTTCACAATGAAATTTCCTCATTTTGGGCACAATCTTGTCATGTTGACACCTGCAGGTGTTTTGATATCACCATGAAAGTGGCAGAGAGATGTGTCACCATAACTTGGATTTCTGTCACAGAAGCAGTTTGTCCTCTGAGCTGTTTCCCCACAAAGAGCCCAGCACTTCAGAAGAAAGCAACGTGTGCTAGAAAGGTTTCCATTTTCCCAAAGAATCAAGGAAACCATGAGCTTTAATCATATTTATGATTCCTTTAAACTAGATTAGTTGTTCCTGATGTTAACAAGACCATGGTGCTTTTTGTCACGTTGGGATTGTGATGAGCTTTAGCACATCCGGATTTGAGAACAGAAGCTGACAGGTTTTTATTCACAATTGTTTTGATAGTAGATTTTTCTTTTTTCTTTTTTTTTTTCCTCCACCATTCTTTCTTCTTCAGATTCCATCTCTATTGATCTTTAATGGCTTCCAGATGGGATCATGTTTGGCCATTTTATTGGCTGAGCTCTGAAAGACTAAGCAAATATGGTGTAAGCAAACAGCCCATTAGCTAATAAAAAATAAAAAGGCACTGCAAATATACTAATAAAGTCTGTAATGTCATAATATATTAAGGAGATGACAACTGCACAGGAAATGGGCCTGGCCTGGCTGCATGGAATAATGAGGGATTTTTAACAGCTTATGTTTGAGGTAACAGCTGCTGGGTAAGAGGGAAACATTGCTTACATTTTATGTTGTAGATGAAACAATACATTAACCGGCCTTCCTGCTAAGGCCTTGGCTGTCAGCTAATCCTGCAATTCCTTTGTGGGAGAAGGAATCTTCCCACCCTTCTGGCTTCTACCAGGTTGGGGATGCCAGCAGCAGGAATGTGTTGCTGAACACCACAGTAATGTGCAGATTGTGCCACACAGTTTATCCCAGCCACAGAGGAGCCCTGTCCCTCCAAACCTTTGTCCCAAGCCCCTCTCCAGCTCTCTTGGAACCCCTTTAGGTGCTGGAAGAGGCTCTAAGGTCTCTCTGGAGCATCTCTACTCCAGACTTGAGTAGAAGTAGAGTTCTACTCTACCTTCTCATTCTGTCTAATCAAAATAAGATTAAATATTCTGGCTCTCTTGTCACTGAGAACAGCCATTCCTGCATAAATCCTGCAATCAGTACCCTGGAAAAGGGACTTTCAGTTTGAGAAGCACATAGAGGCATCAGCCTGTGTGTGTGTGTGTGTGTGTGTGTGTGTTTCAACGAGCATGGCCTAGGAGAATGTCTGTTCCAGAGCTCTTGGTATCTGTTTTCATGGGCAGTATGACACAGAACATTTTGGGGTGTCTCTGCAGGTTTAAGTACCTGATAGGACCAGGGTGCATTAGAGGTTGTAGTGATAGGTAACAAAGCTAAAGAGAAATAAACCTTCCCCAGTGCGGAACAGGTGTATACTCAGAGAGAGCTGCCTGAGTGTTTCAGGCAGAGCTTCCCTCAGCCCAAATCCAAGGTTTTGGCCGTTCACATTTGTGGCAGAACTGGGAGTTAAACTCACATTTTGCTCTTGCAGTTCTCTTTACTCATAAATCTCAAGTTTCTTTCCTCTGGAACAAGCTGCATTAAATTCCTGAGATACAGACTTAGACTACCTGCCATTGAGGTCTTGTGTGTCTTTACAGTGTCAATCCTGGAGGCCAATATTAAAAAAAAAAAAAAAAAAAAAAAAAAAAAAAAAAAAAGATTTTTTTTTTTCTGTCTTCTGTTTTATTGCTTGGAAATAATAAATATTTGGTTTCTCTGTCACTTCTGGCTTCCTAATTGCAGTTCTAATATGAATGCATACAACAGCACTGTGTTTCTATGTCTGTACAGAAAATGACAATAAGATTAAGAACATGGGCTTGATTATAAAGGCACCATTAAATTTTGGCGTCATCCACTTTGTGCACTCCCCTCCTTCCCTTCACAAACAAATGGTGCTGCTGGTTGTTTTTGGCTGCAGAAATCTTCATTAAATTTGAGGAATTAAATATAGCACTTTAGCTAATTAATTATGGTTTGATCATTTTGACACCTCCAAATGACTCAGCCACATACCTGGAAGCTTTGTCAACTCAATTGCATCTTTATTTTTGTTGCCTTTAACCAACAATGAAGACTAATGCCACTCTTTCTAGTTTTCAATCACCTCTACAGAAGTGCTCCCCTGGCAATGTGCAGGGACAGACCTAATTAATCCCTCATCTGCCCTGCGCCGTGTCTATACATCACACTGGCAGTTGGAACTGCTGCTTGTTTTAAGGCTATTGCTGCAATGAAATGCTCATCTGTTTTTCAATAATTTTACCACAGGTGGTGATTTGTAATTAGAAAGGGCAGAATCCAAATTTTGATTTTTTTTTTGTCTTATTATTACCATTATTTTTGTTATTATTGTTGTTTGTTAGGAGAAGCGAGGTAACAGTGGGAATAATGATGATAATAATAATAATTATAATAACTGCTGCATGGCAGGGAGGGAGAATTAACTTCTGGCACCATGAACAATAGTGGATTTTGAGCTCATTGGAAGAAAAGAACAAAGATTTGCACTGGTGTATCTGCACACAGGTTAAAGATCAAAGACTAGGAGAAGTCAACAGATTTTTGCTGAACAGGGAGGAGCTTTGGAAGCTCAGAACCTATGCAGAGCACTGACAAAACCCCACTACCAAGAGTCACAGAATCACAGAATATTTTGTGTTGGAAGGAACCTTAAAAATCATCTACTTCCCACCCCCTGCTATGGGCAGAGTCACCTTCCACCATCCCAGGTTGCTCCAAGCCCTGTCCAGCCTGGCCTTGGACACTTCCAGGGATCCTGGAGCAGCCACAGCTGCTTTGGACACCCTGTGCCAAGGCCTCCCCACCCTCACAGGGAACAATTTCTTCTTAAGATTTAATCTAAATGTAGCCTCCTTCAGGTTAAGGCCATTCCCCCTTGTCCTATCATTCCATACCCTTGTGGAAAGTCCCTCTTCCATCACTCTCCAAAACTCCCCCTAGGTCATGGATGGTTTCTATAAGGTCTCCCTGAAGCCTTTCTCCTCACTTTTCTACATTTTCCCCTACATTTTCTAGTCCCTTTTCTGCCTTTTTTCCCACCATCTGCCTCATCTGCTACTGTTCCCTGCATCAAAGAATCTCCTGTCTGATCAGCTGTGGGTGCACAGGTCCTTACTCTCTGACACCAGGTTTTGGAATTGTGATTTACCCAACTGCAGGGCATGTGCCAAAATTCCTGGCTTGCTTTAGAATAACCTCACAGAATCAGGGAACAGTTTGGGTTGTAATGGTCTTAAAGAACATTTCATTCTTCCTTGGACCACGCAAGTTGTTCAGGCTGAGATTTTTAGAGATCTTTGTGTGATTCAGGAGCATTTCCAGGAGAACATTGGTTCTAATTCTCTTCTATTTCAGTTTATAGGAATTTGAGATCTTAGCAAATATTTCTGTCTTTAGCACTCTCCTGGGCCCAGAACATTACCTCATGTTCCTCTAACTTTCTTGTTGACTCCTTGTTTCCTTTGAAAACCACAAAGTGATATAGGAAAAGGTTCAGGTCCTTCTACTTTCTGAATAGGCCCATGGTGCCTTTAAATGAAGACTTCACTCACATTTCATGGTAAAGCTGAATTAATTCAGCTTTTCATAAGGCAATGAAATATGAATTAACTTAAGGAATATAAAGCCCTAGCTCTTACATTAGCACAGCACAGTCCAGTGAGAGAGCTGGCTTGCAGGCCTTTCTTTAACTGTTTTGTGTGAGCTGGAACAGTTTCAAAAGCACAGGCCTGTCCCACACCATCCTATTGTTCCAGGAACAGCAAAATCTGCAAGGAAGTAGAAAATCTGGGTGCAGTTCCAAGCTCCAAAACAGACATTTAATCTCTCTCTGCTGGTTATGAAGGATGTACCACCCTTCTGAGAGGTTTGACCCTGTTGTGGGGATAAAGGGCTGAGTAAAGCTGAGTTTAAAGTCTCCTCTTTGTGGTGTTAGAGGTCTTTTCCAAACTTTGAGATTCTATGCGTTGCTGGTAAAGAAAGGAGAGGAGAAGGTTGGTTTGCTCCTTCTGCTGCCAGCAAGGATGGGATGTGCAAGAGAAATTCATGTTTCCATTTGACCAGACCTTCTTTCCATCTCAGCAGCCTCAATGAACCTGGTTTTCAGTGTGTGTCCCTTAAATAAAATATTTTCCATGATGGTAGGCTCAGCACCTTTCTGGCTTTCTTATATTCAGACCTGGCTTATGCTGGCCTGTTGTGCTTATTTGGTGTCAGGAAGAGCTTCCCAGCTGGTATTCCAGGTAAGGTGGGTTCCTCACCTGTGTTCACAATCCCTTTTAAAGTTCTCCATTCATTCTCATCTGTTCTCCTTGTTCTTCTCACTCGTGACCTCACAGTTTCCTGACCAAAATCCACCTGAAGGACAGAACTGTGTGAGCCCTAAATGTTAGATCAGCCTAAAGGTCTTGAGTTTGAGTGTTTTATTTGTTTCCTTGTTTTAATTTTGGCCTACTAAAGGAGAAATAGATTGAATGGGGGAAAAAAAAAAATAAAGCCCAGAGACAGGGCTCTACTTCCCCCTCCTCCTTGTCCACAAACCAAATTCATGAACTGAGCACCCAGACAAGTCTCAGGCTCTGGGAACTACCAGACAGACCCCATGTGTTTTTCTGGCTCGGTTCATTCCTGAATATTGCTTTTCTCTTTCCGTTTTCCTCTCTCTCAGGGCACTGTGCCCATTTCCTAATGCTCTGAAATCTCTTTCTACGTGGCCAGGCATTTTGTTTTAATTTTTTTTAATGAATTCAGCTCAGCGCCCACACATCCCCTTAACCATGGATTTGTACGCTCAAGAGAAGACATGGAGAGATGTTGATGTTTTTGGCCGGCTTTCATGCCCTCAGTACCCTTTTTTTAAAATTTTTTTCGTTTTTTTTTTTTTTTTTTTATGAATATACATGTTTTCTTGGCTGTTGCAGCGGAGCCCATCTGTTAGAATGGCATGGTTCCTGCTCACAAGTGGAATCAGACCCTTGCTGGAGGGGGTGGGTTTCAGGCTCTGATGGGATTTGAAGCAGCAGGAGCCCTCCAGGAAGGTGCTCCCCTGTGTCAGCACTGGCACCACCTGCCTCTCTCCCCATCCATGCACCAGTTGACACCATGGCACCAAAAGCCAGCGGGGCCAAGTGGGTCAGGGGAGGAAGGCACAGGGCTTGGGGGCTGCCAGGAAAACCACTGGTGTTGGAGCAGCATCCCAGAAGGAATGTGGGATGCTTTAAAAACCCCACATGCATCCAATAACTGAGAAGGAAAACAACACTGGTGTGAGCCAGAGCAGGAGACACCAATTCCTTGACAGTTTAAGGCATCAGCTGAGATCTGAGGAGCTGATTTTCCTGTGTTTGAACAGACAATAGACATTTGAGACAAATTGCTCAGGGTTGGGTTGGAGGAAGGGCCGTTTGCAGGCAACACATGGTAAGGAGCACATGAGCCATCCTCAGTCATTTAGGCAAAAGAGACCAACATCTCTGCTGAGACAGGTGATGCAGGAGGGCCTGGAGTGTAGGGAAGACTCTGGAATATTTGGTTTTCACTAAAAACAACAACCAAAACCCCCACCTTTTTCTTTTTTCCCGATTTCCTTGCATTTCCCTTTCCTCTCCAGAGGGTGGGTCAGCAGAAACAATGTTGGCCAGGGAAATAGTGGAGTCACCATCCATGGAAGCGTTCTAAAAACATTTGGGAAAATTGTTTAGTGTGAATATAGTGGTGCTGGGTTGATGGTCAGAGTTGGTGTTCTTGGAGATCTTTTCCACATGAATAATCCTGTGATTCTGCATTTAAAATATTTCTCCATTTGGTGCCTTGTACTGCAGTTGCTGAAAGTTCAGATGAACTTCATAAAGGATGCGTGGCCTGAAATCCTCAAAAAAAAAGAGACTTAAAATATAGTCCATCACTTTAAATTTCTTTATGGCTACAGATTACAGAACTGGTTGTTGGTGAGTTTAATATGGTCTTTAGATTTCTTTACAGAAGTTCAAATTTTGTCTTTACCTGTTCACCAAAAGAAAAAAATTTTACATAATTTTTCACCTTTTTTTTTTGTCCAAACTTCTCTTTCAACACTCACTCAACCAGAAAATGGGGTTGACATAAAAGGTGTTATGAAAAGAAAATGGATAAATCAGAATTATGCACAGTGTGACCCTTCTTTCATGATCCTGGAAAACAAGTGTACAGTGAGGAGGAAAAAAAAAAAAAAAAAAAAAGTGAGTTGAAAGATTCTTAAGTGATCAAACCAGAAAAACCCAAAGATGAAAGAGAAGGAAGTTGCACATTTTTAAAAAAGATAAGTGGACAAAAGTGCCTTTGGTAGCTTGTGCCTGGTTTCTCTGGCTGGATATCAGGTATGTCCTGTGCTTTCTTTGCAGGTGGGATTTCCTGTGACACCTGCATGGATCTTTGCCAGGGAAAAGTGCAGAACTGGGCCACAGTCAGCTCTCAAATGTAGATTATTTCAGATGAGACAGCCTGGCTCATCCTGTGGGCAGCAGAACAAAGATTTTCCCCCTGACATTAAAGATACTGATTACCTTTCTGTTCCCAATATTTTTGAGTTTTAAATTTCATATTTCAATCACAAATACAAAACTCTATATATTGTAAGAAACAATTGCTTACAGACACATGCAGGCTTCTCTTTTTGGGAATATGACTTAAAGTTCTTCAGGAGAGCAGTTAAGGAAAAGTCCAGGTGGCTGGAGTGCTAAACTACTGGCAAATATCTTCCAAGCACTGGGAATGAGATTATAAACATCAGGTAAAATCCACAGAAAAATGAAACTCATATTCAGGATTTCCCCAGTTTAAGGTGTGATTTTTCTCAGACTTTCAGATTAATTTCTGGTTGTATTAATGAGAGAAGGAAGACCTCAAAATGTTGAGGAGAGAGCAATAATTCTGCTGTTACACCAAAGCTATGTGTGTGTGCTACTCATTCAGTTAAATTTTGGTTTTTTCCTTATTTATTTTATTGAAATAAGGTAAAAAAAATGCAAACAAAAATGACCTGTAACCTTGTAAAGGTGGTGGCCATGGTAAAAATAAAACTTATTAATAATCTGGATATATCATCTAAAAGCCAGCAGATAGAGAGACTAAATAACTCCCTGGTCTCCAGACAGGGGTGGTGGGATCCACTCCCATGGTTGCTCCAGGAAACTTGCTTTTCAGCTGCTCAAGCTGTAGTTATTTAAACTCTGTTAGTAAATTTAATATCTGTCATTCTGGCTCATTTTTCTCATGAACTGTGAATTTGAACATGGTCTTAAGGGTGAAGGAATCAGAAAACCTAAATTTCTGGGTGGTTCTGTCCCAGTATACCCTGTATCAGAAAGTAGGATTCCAATTTGTTTTCTGATTTAAAGTTCAGCTGCTTCTCAGATGATTATGTAGCAACTTTCTTTCAAGTTAATCCTGGATATAAGGAATAATAAAAAAACATGCCAGAGCTACTTCTTACTGCAGCTTTTTGGCTTTTCTAGCATTAAGGTTGATAAGTATTAGCCAAATATTTTGAGTTAAATACATGATTAATAGTTCTTATCCTAAACTGAGTCTCTGGGAAGCAGAGAAGCCTGAATTCTTCCTTCAGTGGAGTAAGAGCATGGTTCCTCCATTAATTCAGGACACTGGTGGGACAATGAAGGAATTGCATGTTGGCAACCCACATTTCCTCTAGCCTCTGGATAAAAGATTTGAGTTTTGTGCTTGCTGCCAATCCTTTAACGATCTTACACACCCTATAATCACCCTAAAAATTTGGAATAAAAGGAGGAAAAAAAGAACTGAAAAGGAAAAGAAAAATCCCGTGGGCTGCCTTAGCCAAATATCTTGGACTTGAGAGCTATTTGATCATTAGTCTAAGTATGGATAATCAGTGTAATGGTAAATAAAGAAATTATACACTGAAATTGAAAAATCACTTGGTAAAGGTCCAGAGAATTATTTCTTTTATGGAAGCTAACATTCCCAGTGAAAGGAAAATGCTATTTCCCCCTCATTGTGTATCACTTCTTGAGGTGTTTCTCTGTTCTGTGTGTCTGTATTTTTATAGCACTTCAGTGCTGAGATTCCCTATGAAATCTGGCTTCAGTCTGCCAAAAATGTTGAGATATACAGAGAAGCTACATCTTCATCATGAATAGTTAACAGACATTAAACTCAGCTCAGGTTTTTAATATTACCTTATCTTCCATATTTGATTTCCCCTGTTTTTTGGTTTGCTTTTTTTAATCTAAGTTTTGTCTTTTAGATTGTCAAATAAAATTGGAAATATATTTTCATTCAGGTTTGCATTGCTAATTTTTGTTCTGAGGATGCTGTGGGAGGCTGAAGAGTGTTCAACAAGAGACCAATTCACAAGAAGCCACTGGAAGAAGAATTCCAAACACACACATTTGTAGAAAACGGGTATTTGAGCCTGAAGCCTTTGCAATTGGGGCAGGAGGATGCAATGACAAGGTTTGACTGTTAATAGGCAGGCAGGGCCAAAGAGTTTTCAGACTTCACACCAGCTCTCTCAGTTATCTCTACATTGGAAAATTTTTGCCCCAAAAAATTCACAATCCAAAAATTAACAGAAAGAACAAAATTAATGCAGGTAATCATAAGATCATGGAAACATAGAATGCTTTTTTTTTGTGGAAAGTTTCATTAAAGGTCATCTAGCCCAACTGCCCTGGAATAAGCAGGGATATTTTCAACTGGATCTGGATGCTCATAGCCCCAAAGGAGGTATGGGTGAGATGGATAGAGATAGATGAGGGAAGGATTTTGGAGAAATATGGAGAGAAATGAAGGAGAAATGTGGAAGATGACATGATTGGAAACACATCTGGAGGAAGGTGCCCTGTGAAAGAGGAGATGCAGCTCTGTGGGGACTGACCCATGGGTTACCTCTGCCAGGGCAGGAACAAATACATGCCCAGGACTGATGAAAAAAAGTCTGAGTCATATAGCATCTAAATCCTTCCATTTTAAGTGTTCTTGTCTGGATCAGGGTGCTGTGATACATGGTTGTATGGAATGAGGAGAGATTCACAAGATTCGCATTGCTTTGAAGCAGTGATGGTTTTGCAGGTTTCTTAACCTTGGCTCTAGAAATGCAGCAATCAACAGCAGCACGTGGCTCCATGACAGATTCAAAAAAATTGAAACAATTCCAATGCATACAACATCTAAATCATCTTATTTCAAGTACCAAGTCCACACAGTCACTGATACTAGAAAAAGACTACTCTAGTATCTCCTCCGTATTCCCCTGGATGTTCTACTCCGTGTGATGTGATCATATTTCTGGTGATTTGCTCAAACCTAATGAAAGAGCCATTTACCTCACTGGAAATGAAAGTTCACCTCAAATTATCCAGAAACTGTCCTCAGTACAAAGCCAGTTTTCTCTGCGTCATACAGCCTATGGTCTTGATAGTCTATTTATTTTATCAGATCAAGTATTTCCCACTTTTAATAGGCTACTGATCCTTAAAGCATAACCTCCACCTCAGGAACATCACACTCTTTAAACATCTTCTGGAGACAATCCCCATGTTTCTCATAGTTTAGCTGCATCTCTAAATCTTCAACCTGTTTCCATTTCCTTTTAAATCTCAACACCTCTCTTGCCCAATTTTAGATCACCTGAATTTGTCCTGGAAGAAAAGAGAAAAAAAAATTCTGTTTTCTACAGGAAAACCCATCTCACAGCTCAAATTTATCTGTGGTATTTAAGCACTGTTATTTTATTTAAGTTGAGCAGTTGTTAAATATTAATGCTAGGTGTACAAAGAAAACAGTCCTGGATGTTTTTCCTTTTTTTGTTTTCTTTATCTCACCTGAGAGCACAGACAGCAAGTAATGTAACCAAAATCATAGAATCACGAAATCATTAAGGTTGGAAAACTCTAAGGCCATCAAGTCCAATCATTAACCCAGTATTGCCAGATCCACCACTAAATCATGTCCCTCAGCTCCACATCTACACATTTTTTGAGCACTTTCAGGAAAAGTGACTCCACTATTTTCCTGGACAGCTTCTTCCAAAATTCAGTGCAAAGTAATGGTGAGTGTGGTTTCATACCATGTATTCACCTTGGATGTTTGTGGTAGATAAGAAGTAATATCCCCTTCCAAGTATAATAATGTACTTTGCCTGTACAGTCAAATTATCTATAAAATTCTGAAGACATAAGGGGAAGAATTATGTTGAATCCCTCTGAAATCTTGAATACTCACATATTCTAAGGTTGCCTTCATGCTATATATGAAATTTGTGATATTACAGTCGTATTATCCTCATTAAATCATGTGACCCCTTTATATAGAGCCATTTTTTCTAGTATGGTGGGAATAAAGTTCCACCATTGTTTCTAGGGATTCAGTTTTCTGGAGATATTTGTCAGTACATTGGGCACAAAAGGCAGGAACTTTTCCACCCCACAAACTAAGACCGTAATTTGTACAAGAAATGTCCAACCACCTGAGTTTATTGAGACCTCTATGATCATGATGAGGGTTGTGTTTTGACAGCTAGAAGGCAAAATATGTATTTACTTCTGGTAAAATAAACAGGATGTAACCCCATAAAGGGGCAGTACTTAGTAACTCTACTAATCACAGTGATGTACCAAGAGATACATTTTTTGCTTTAATAAAATGACTCTGTTTAGGAAAAAGTGAAAAGGCCAAAATCCTGGATCTCATACCTCTTCATCCTCTAATTTGTGCAGCTTCCTCTGGTCCAAGAACCTACCAAGACCTGTTGCAGGATAAAATAGAAAATGGGGATTGAATAATGATGGAGGTTTTCCAAGAGTGAGATCTATAGGAGTGATTGAAAATCCAGTGGCATCCTCCATGCAGTTAAATGTGAGTGGACAGAGGTCTGGAGGACATTCCCATCAGTGCACAGAGAGAGCAATCCGGAGTTGTCAGCAGTGGACAGAGCATTGACCTCAGAGGCTTTTGCCATCTCTAAGTTTAATGGTTCCTCGAGCTATATAGCTTAGGAATACAAGGAGATGTATTTAAATGATTCCTGAGGTTTGCACATCCAAGGAATATTTTAACTGTTGTGACATCCTGTAATGGGCTTGGTGCAGAGAATCCAGGAAAAGCAAACCATCCCCTTGGCCTGAATTGGCCAGGAAAATCTCTGCTTTCTCCCACTGATGAAAGCTGTCATTTCTCCTGTACTTCCCAGTGTGTGTCACTGGCAGAGAGGAGGGAGAAGGAAAAAGGGAAAAAGATAAAGAATTAAAAAAGAAAAAAAAAAAGAAAAACCTCAAATCCTAAAAGTCGTCATAACAAACTTGCCGCTGAGCGAAGTTGCTGTTTGGCTGAGCGTGGTGACTGCTGTGCTGTGACAGATCCTGTCAGGGAGGCACTGCCCCAGCTTGCAGGTGTAAGCATGACCTATCAAACTGAATGGGAGCTGACAGAAGGGATTTCTGCAACGTGAAACAGAGAGCTGACATGAAAACAGTGACGTGTGAGGGACCGAATCACCGCGAGCGCAACTGTCACAGATGATGTCCAGAGAAATGACAGCAGAATACTAACTTTACTTGATGTCAGTTTAGTTGTCCTTTGTGTTTGGAAGAGTAACTGCTAGGAAGGGAAAAAAATTTTAAAACGTACAAGGGAGGAAAAAAGCAGCAAAAAATCCATGTGCACATCCATTTCTGCTCAACATCCAAAGTAGTTTTTGTGTCGTCTCACAATATTATTAGCATAATTTTATTTGTTGGAATTTTTTTTTTTACATTCCTTTTTCTGGCTAGAAGTAGGTTTATATGAACTATTTTAAGACTGATACTTTATTTTACTGGCAACACCAACAAAGACCTGTTGTGACCACTGCTATCAGCTAATTACTGCTACATGTACAAGGATGAAATCAGTTACCTTTTCACAGCAAGTGAATATTTTCAGTATTTTCTGAGTATAAAAATTAAAAACATTCCATGAGATATCTAAAGTTTGTGTCCCTTTTGTTTTTCAGACTTATTGCATTGAAAACCCTTTTGTCCTTCCTCCTGCCATGATTTTGGGTAGCTCTTCAACTCTCTGGGCCAGGAACAATCTCTTCCTTGCACTTTCCTAAGTGCAATAAAATCTCACCTAGAGCAGGCATCTCTAGTCTGTGTCTCATGGGAATAGCCTCACTGTAGAGTAGAAATGGTTTAAACATGCTGAGATTACAATAAAAATATAAACCTTCTCATCTTTTCATGGATCACTCAGCCTGACTGGGAGTGCTGATGTTGGACAAACTCTAAAGACCCTGAAGTTCAAGAAGCAGGAGATGAATCACGACCTCCCTGCTGCCTCTGCCTGTGCCAGGTTGGATGTCAGGATTGGCATGAAGGCAGTGAGGTGTGAGGGCGGCCCTGGAAAATAAAAAGGCTCCCACTTCTCCCATGGTTCCAGCTAGAATACACCAAAAACACTCCTCCAAGCCTGAAAGCCAAGTGGATTCCAAAATCCTTCTTTCCTCTGTGACCAAAGTGCCCCAAAGTAGATTCAAACCCATTATTCTTATTTTTCTCTGAGCAAGCAGACATTGCCCAGGACAAATTACAGATGATGAGTAAAATATAGACTGGAGAGAGCCCCAAATGGTAAAACTCTTATGCTGTTGTTGCCTTAGTGATTTGATGTGGTTTAAAAAGCAAACAACCAACCAGACAAAAATCCCCAAAATTCAAATAACTTTCAGGGACAGGTTGGATGGGTCTTGGAACAACCTGGTCTAGTAGAAGGTGTCCCTGCTCATGGCAGAGGGTGGAACAAGATGAGCTTTAAGGTCCCTTCCAACCCAAACCATTCTGGGATTCTGGGATTCTATGGATGGGGGTAACCAGAATATTTTTGTCTGACCTTGGGTGAGTCCCTTTCTTTTCCTTCACCTTTTCTCCCTGGATCTTAGCTGCTTGATCCATGGAGAGATCTATTTTCTTTCTGAGTCAAATTCCAAGTCTACAGAAGTCTGTAGGAGTATTTCCATTGACATCTCAGCTGCTTGATCCATGGAGAGATCCATTTTCATTCTGAGTCAAATTCCAAGTCTACAGAAATCTGTAGGAGTATTTCCACTGACATCTCAGGGCTCTGGACCAGCCCATCAGGAATGGTGCCATGCCTTGTTCAGATGTGGAAAAATTGCATCTGAAGCCTCCAAATGCTCCTACATTGTAAATAATAGTCAACATTTCATCAAATTAATTCAGCTGGCTATCAAATCAGATCATGGTTACAGCTGATCAAAGCCTGAAACATTTGTTTATAAGCACTGTCTTTATTTTCATTTGTTCCAGTTGAGTAGGAAAAAAAAAGCCAAAAAATTCAGAAAAGTCTTAGAAGATGGAATTGATGAAGCATTTTCTTTTAGAAAATTAATAAAACCTTATTAAAATTCTATATATACACAGCCTGAAATGTCTTTTTTTTTCAGATGAATGACATATTGAAGAAAAACAGACAAAATTATTAAATTTGAAACTATTGAAACAGTGTCAAATTATTCTTGATGTGCTGGATTTTGTTGAATTACTATTCATCAACAGTATGTTAGAATTCAGTGAAACCCCCCATTTTCTGACAGAAAATTATTTTATCCAAAACCAATTTAGTCTTTTCTAACACCAATTAATTCTGATCATAGAACAAATCACATAATAAATGGTACATGTGATCAAAGGTCTAACAAGTTGCTCAGAAATTTTGAGATTATGTGATAGATTTTCTTTCTTTGGGAATCATAAGCAGATAAGGCAGCAGTCACAATATGATAAAAGACTTGGAAGAAACAAACTACCTGTAAACATTTCCTATTCATTATCTTGGGTTTCTGCAACCGTGTGACAAATCATTAGTCGTAGTGTAAGGCAAGCTTTAAAAATGTAATTACTTAATCATGCAGTTAATTCCCCATCAATCCTACCAGCACTTGTTCTTAACTAGCTTTAAAGAACAAAATTAGGAGTAATTTGTAAGCAAAAGTAATTGAGGGAAGGCTGATATTGCCAAGGTGTTGACAGCAGTGCACATGGTGTTTTTTTCTTTTAATTCCCCGGCAAAGCAGTGGTCTGCAAACTTTGCTGAGCAGCACTGCTGGCTGGTGGAGCCTTAAACCTGTCCTGGTGTCCCAGGATTGAGGTCAGGAATGGGAATTGTCTTCAGGTTGTGTCACCACCTTCATGGGCAGCAGAAAAGAGGCATGGGATGAAGAACGGACAGATCCATGAGATCTGGATATTAGTTCTGCAATGAATCCTATTTGGATTTCAGAGATTGCAGCATTTGTACCAGCACAGAGCCAGAAAAGGAAAAGGATACGTTGAGAGCAGGAAGAAGCAGAGCTTGTAGTCAGTGGATTTCATATTTCATAAAACTCCAGGGGATCTAAAATAGGCTAAAGTAAAAATGGCTGGTGAATGGAAACTTTTTAATGTGATCTGTTTCACTGGAGACTGTAGATTAATCAAAGCTTGAACAATCAGAAGGTGGGGGGGGAAGTATTTTTAACCCTTTTTTCACTTGTGAATGTTACAAAAAATGATTTGTAATTATTCAAGAGTCTGGTCTTGTGATTGGCAAGGATGGAAAAGTCTAGTGCCTTGATTTTAATTCACTTGTGAGCTGCATTGTCTGCATGTGGAAAAAACCAGTGTGGCCAGCAGGTCCAGTATAAGGATTGTCCTTCTGTGCTGGGCACTGGTGAGGCCACACCTTGAGTCCTGTGTCCAGTTCAGGGCCCAGGAGCATCTCCAGGGAAGGGAATGGAGCTGGGGAAGGGGCTGGAGCACCAGGAGGGGCTGAGGGAGCTGGAAAGGGGCTCAGCCTGGAGAAAAGGAGGCTCAGGGGGGACCTTGTGGCTCTGCACAGCTCCTGACAGGAGGGGACAGCCAGGGGGGTCAGGCTCTGCTCCCAGGGAACAGGGACAGGGTAAGAGGCAAGGACCTCAAGCTGTCCAACTATTTATGAAATCAGGCAGGAAAATTAAAAACTAGATTTTTATTTAAAAAAAAATGGATTTTTTGCAAGCTTTCTTCTTCTTGAGAAGATTAAATTGCTGTGCAGGATACTGCAGATGGAGGTAGACTGTTCAGGGAGATTCCTCTACACTTGTCAAGTACACCATGGAGGAGAAAAAGACTGAGAATAGCCATGCAAATGGAAAAATAAAAGTAGAGTTTTCCAAAGGAAATGTGCCTACTTTTTATCAAATATCTAATGAAAACTTCTTTACAGACTTGTCTCTTTTAAAAATTGGTTATTTCTTTTATGAAAATTTGGTCGTAATTTGGGAGAACAAGGAGGTGTTGGATCAGTTTTCACTCTTTTGCAGCAGTCAGCAAGGCATGATGAACTAAGGAAAGACCAAAATTAAGAGTTTTCTGATACTGTGATCCATGCCCTCCCAAATGCTTGCAGGGATACAGTGGAAGAGTGCGGTTTTCAGGAAAGAGAATCCTTCGGCTCAGGGAATTCTTCTGCTGGAGGAAGATATTCAAAAGGAATGTGATCTGAAGAAGAAAGTGGAAATGGCTGGTGAAGGTAAAAGTTCACTGTAGAAAGTTGCGCGAACGCGCAAGCGGCTCAAAATCCGGCTAGCTAGAGGGGAAAGGGCCGACGCCTCCGCTGCATCTGAGATCAGCCCCCCTTGGCGTCGTGGCCTCGGGCTGGGCCGAATCGCGGACTGGATTATATGCGCTGGACGAGACTAGGAAAGAGAGAGACCACTTGCTGGGGGTTAACGTCGGTTTATTGAAGGGTGGCAGGCACCAACGGAGGGAGGGCACCGACCAGCAAAATGGCCTCGAGCAAGGGGAGAGGCGAGGTTTTAAAGGCAAGGGGCGGAGAAAGGAGGGAAACCCCGCTAGCAAATAGGAAAACATATAGGGAAATGCACAACATAACTGACATGCAAACATATCCAATAAACACAAGGTTAGAGAGGAGCCCCGGGACCCCAGCCAATTACATCCCCCAAAGAGAAGAAGGTTCTCGAAAGCTGGGAGGAGTGGGGGGTGATTGACTGAGCCCAGGGAGGAGGAAAAACTTACTTATATGGTAAAATAAGGGAGGGGAAGTTACATAACTTGAGCGATTGACAACTGAAGGGGGCAGGGGTAACCATAGTAACATAACTGTCAGGAGAGCTGTGGCGGGAAAACTGGGGAGGGAAGAACCATTTTACAAGGACACAAGGGGAATGATACATAAAATGGGGGAACACATGGGAAACTTAAAAACGCACTACAACAGAAAGTGTCTCTATCCCAGCTCAACTGAAACTAATTAAGTGATGGCAACCCATTTCTTTTCAATAATTGTGCCTGTGGGTTTATTTAGGACATGATGTTGAATGATCTCTAAAGGCGCAGTCCTTGTAACACCTGATAATGGTCACAGAGTGTTTGTGTCAGCCACCTCTTGTCTCCACCAAGGTTTGGGGTGTTTAATAAATGGCACAATCATCCCATTTCAGTAACTTCTAAATTACTTGAAACTCTGGCTAGTAAAATTTTGCCTTTTTCCCATGTTCTTGTGTTGACTGTGAGTTGCAAATAGGGAGGAAACAGAAGAAAAGTTACTTTGATAGAGCAAGGATAATTTGACTTTAAAATGTAAGAAGAAATATTTAGATGAGATATTAGGAAGAAAATTTTCCTTGTCAGGGTGGTGAGGCCCTGGCACATGCTGTCCAGAGAAGTTGTGGCTGCCCCGTCTCTGGAAGTGCTCAAGGGCAGGTTGGACAGGGCTTGGAGGAATCTGATCTGGTGGATGGAGTCCCTGGCCATGGAAGGAAGGTTGGAACTCGTTGGTCTTTGAGGTCCCTTCCAACCCAAACCATTCCAGAGTTCCATGAAGTGCTGCACACTCACAGCTTGGTGGTTTGCATTACAGCATTTCAGAGACATGGAAGGAATTGTCTCAAGCAATGCACTGAGGTAGTTAAACTTCTTCTTTTCCTCAGAGACATTGTGTGTGTGGACCATGATTTTCATTTGCTGTTTTAACCAGCAGGTATTTCAGCAACAGGAACAAGAGTGTTTGCCTCTAAGGAGGGGGACTTTGTACTCAGCAACATGTAAGGAAAGATGGGCCAGCCTGACACATCCAAAACCCAGAAAAAAGACAAAGTGAACTCACCCTACAGAAACCATTTGCTCCTCATGAACTCCCACCCCAACCTCCACACTTTCTAAACTCTTAGGATGGGTCTTGTTTAAACAATTCATAATGTGATGGTACCCAGTATTTAATAAAACCACTGAAACTCTTTCACGGTGCCACAGATTCACTTGCTGAACATGTCATGAGGCAAAATTTTATAGGCATTGTAAAATCTTTTTACCACACACAGCTGCATTACCCAAAATGACTCAAATCTGCAGGGCATCTGAAACACACACTACAGCAATAATAGGCTTTGCTGCTTAAAAAGTGATTATGACTAATGCACAAAAACAATTATCACCAAGCTTAATTGCAAAGGATTAAGCACAGCATATATATGTATATAACTATACATGCATGCATTCAAATTTATGTTCATATACATCACATTCCATATCTAGGATCTTACTAGGAAAGAGGATCTAACAAAAGTAAAGATGAGGGGAATATGAATATTTCTGGAGAAAAAGAAGAAATTAATATAAAGCAAAAAAATAATCCCAAAAACCAAGAAAAATCTTGTTCAACAGAAGATATGGAAGTCAGCCAGAAAGCACAGACAGTGACCTGAGTGTTAAGGGGGTTTACTGAGAATGATTACATTGAGTTCTGTTGGACCTGAATGTTCATTGACAGCACTCTCATACTGGGAGTGATCTGCAATTGATCCTCAGGTAAAGAGAGCAAAACATGAAAAAGGTTAAATTCTATTTATTCTTTGCATATATATTCCCATCTTCTGGGAATGTAAGTTTTAGAATAATTAATAAGACACAGGTACAACTTGTGTTTTTTATTTATTCCCATCCTTGGAAGTGTCCAAGGCCAGATTGGACAGGGCTTGGAGCAAACTGGTCTAGTGGAAGGTGTCCCTGCCCACAGCAGAGGATGGAATGAAATTAATTTTAAGATCCTGTCCACCCAAACTGTCCTATCTTCTATGATTTCTAAAGTCTGAATTAACTTATCTTTCATGATTTTTTGCTAGCTGCTTTATTAAAGAGCTTATAATTTTTGCCTCAATAACCATATTTTCATGGACTTCCATTGCTAAATAATCTGCCCCATGTACTGATATTCTTCCTGGCTGTCAAGACTGTCTGGCAGTATGATCTGGAGAAAGGTGCTGTATTCCTACACTGGATAAATCCAGGACAGCACACAGCATTTCACACCTGGCTACTGCCCAGCTCCACCAGCTCGAGTCAACTCAGTGTATGCATAAACTTTTCCTACAAACCAGCAGAACAGGTACCGACTGCTTTATTACAATCATTGTTTGATGAGGTTATTTTTTTTTTTCTGAGCTTCCAGCTGTGATGGTCCTTAAGGAAAGAGGCAGTTGTGATTAAAGCAGAAACAATTAGGAAAAATGAGCTAAACCCTCAACTGTTGCCAGCTTCATTGACTTCAAGAAAATTAGGTCAACTGATGTCAATTGGGGGCCCCACCAGTTGAGTTATCTCTTCCTTCTGCTCCAGGCTTTTGCTGTGACCTTCAGTAATTACACCATGCAGCAGGCACACAAAGTGGAGAGACTAAGTTGTTTAAAATGAGGTGGATAAAAGAGAAGAAAGAATACAATGATTGTTATTAGTATGAATTGCAGTAAGGCCCATAGGCTGGGAAAGGCAATATTTGTAGTGTGCAATCAAACATGGGTAGGATGATGCCTGGGAACACTCTGTTCCACCAGCAAGGCTCTGTCAAGCAATCCTCTCACCCCTGGCTGTGGATCACTGTGTTAATAACTGTGTCAAGGCTTCCTTGATTGTGCTGCTACAGATGAGTCGTTTGATGCAGCTTTTTAGACTCTGAGGCTGCGTTTGAATTAGCAAACCTGCAGCAGCAGGTCAGTGGCACAGTGTATCTCCTCACATTAAATCCTTAGCACAGGCACTGGATTGTGTTTAGCTGTGTTTTTATAGAAAAACTCACACAAATGGTTTGGGCAACAGCACTGGAGCACTGCCCATCAGCAATTTGGATTTGAGGGTGATGGTGGCTGTGTGTGTGGATATAAACACTGCTGTGCCAGGTGCTCTGACTCCCAGAATTAACCCTGGCTCTGTTGAAATATGCAACATATGAAGCTGAAGACAATCCAGTGTAGCTCTGTGCTATCTGTTTACTCTATACTCAGATATCTCCTATGGAAAACTGAAGTTCTTGAATTTATGGTGGACAAAAATTATTTATTGACTTAAAGACCAGCAAAATGCAGGCATTCTGCTTGGCTGCTCTACAGGTATGGATCTTAGGATTGTTTTGGCTGGATTTACTCTTTTTTAAATAATTGGAATGCCAAAAATTTTGGGCCCATAGTGATGCTTTATTATTTACGTTTTATTAAAGATTGATTTCATCAAATCCAATGGCATTAACTCAACAGCTGCTATAGTGGAAGGAGAGACAGACTTCTTCAGAAGAAAATTTGCCCCACATCTCTTAGATGTGTCTCTCCAGATGGGACAAATTTCCTTCTGGATGTGCACATCCTCCTCTATCAACCATTAAGGGAGCCCAGATGAGTTGCTTGGAATGTATGCCTGGTGTTTTAATGATAAAATTAGGGAATCAGTCACATTCACAGACTTGAGGTTTGTTAAAGGAGGCTAGAACTTCCAAAACCCTAGGAAAGTTAATGGGAATTAGGTGTTTAAAGCCAGAAATAGGGTAGAACAGGGCTGGTTCTCCTAGACAAATATAGATTTTTTTTCTGATTTTTTTTTTTCCAATCAGAATCACTCCACAGTGACATTCTGATTAAGTAGAACTACATCTTGAACTTTTGAAGGATATCTTAAAAGTTGAAATTCATTTGTTTGGAAAGCAGAGGAAAAGTTATGCAAACCCTAAAAAAGTTAAAAATGGATGTCTTTATTTTTTTCATAGACTTTTAAATATATTTATGTGAGTTTTTTCATATTAATGCTATATTTGAAAAATTGATTCTGTTTTTTTTTTTTTTTACTGGTGATAAACTAGACCTTTTTTGTTAAAAATCTGGTGTCTTTTAAAAATTCAAATTTGAGAAAATGTCAGCAGAAAAACCTGATATTTTACTCAAAGGCTGCTGTTTTGCATTTCTGATGGAAAAAAAAATCAGGAAAAAAATTTATTAGCTCTTTAGGAGAACATCTGTTTGTGATTGACTTAAGTCATTAGTCTGGTGTTTTTGTTTTGCTTCTTCTTTTTATTTTTTTCCTCTTGAGAACCGAACTTCAATCTTGTTCCTATCCTTTCTAATAAAAATCCCCGATTTTCCCCTATCAGTTTTGAAGGGACCAAAATGTTCCATTTTCACGAGGGGGAGAAAATAGCAGTGATTAAGTCGAGCTCTACACCTCTCAATAGAAAACAGATATTTTTTATGGAAAGCGGCCACAGCTGCACATAACAACATGCATTAGTGCATCTTGCAGGGAAATGAAATCGAACAGCAAGACACGATCATAAGCCTATCTTGGAGTGTAGTCAATTTGTCCAGTAAATATTGTGGCATTAACAGTTTTATTTGTTGATCATTTCTGATGTTAATGGTAATGGGCCCCTTTGGTATTGGGATATTTATGTCTGACAGCATGGTGCAATTTATATTAATAAGACTCATTAATTTCAGATGGTTTCTACTATGGAGGAAGGAAATATTAGAAGTGTTTTGTGGTGGTTTTTTCAGCATCAGTCTCTCTCTCCATGCAGCACAGAGCCACTAAGCTACATGGCTGTACAACAATGAATGCTCTCTTGTTGTTTCTATTAATGATTTCCTTGCCTGCCAAAGTTGAGGGTAGATAGATGCCTCTTGGAGGAACTATCTTGCTTCCACATTTGCTTAGATTTTTCTTTTCCTTAATTTTTTGGAGGAATTTTTTTTTATTTGTTTGTTTTGGGTTTTTTGGGGGTTTTTAAAAGTTGTTTGGTTCACTGGATTTTCGGTCTGTAGAACTCATAATCTCAATCAAAACCAAGAAGTATTTCCATTTCCTCCTCCCATTTCCTACATCCTCTTGGCTTCCATGATGATGGCTATCCTGGCCATCATTTACAGTCTGGATGCTAAAATTAATTACAACTTTGTGGGAGGATCTATAAGAGAAATTACAATTCCTTCCTTGAAAATGGTAGGAATGACTCAGTTCTTTCCTGCATTCAATTTTTATAACAGGAAATAGAAAGCTAATTACTGGTTATTCAGGGCTTTCTAAATCTCTCTCTCTTTTATTAGTTGGACAATGAACAGTTACTTTGTATGAGATGGGAAAAGTCAAAGCAAATAATTTATTGGGACTGATTTCCATAATGGGTTTTCAGGCACAGGCTCACAGCACTGGCAGCTGACATGACAGTCACTGTCCTGCCTTAGCTGCAAAATGGTTTTCATTCTTCATGAAAATGGAAAATTCAGTATTTTAGCTCTTTAGAACTGAGACAGATGTACTGGACAAAAGTGCACTGACTCACACTGTCTAATTCCACAATGTGAAGATTTTGGTTTCATTTGGGTAGAGGTTTGGGTTTTGTTGGGTTTTTTGGGTTTTTTCCAGTATCTTCTCTTATTTTATTTTTTAGTCTCTAAAAAACCATAAATTTGAAAATGTGGGTTTTTTTTCAAGAAACCCAGAAAACATGATACTTTCCTAAGGAACTAATTTAAGCAGTTAATTGCATGGGTAAAGCTGAGGAGTAGGGCTTTGGAATTAAAATGTGAGGGTTTAGTTCTGGGGAAAAAAAAAACCAAAACAAACACTGAGGGTTTAAGTCAGATCTGATTGAAAAAAAAGAGACTTGGGGTTGTTCAGCCTGGAGAAGAGAAGGTTGCAGGGAGATCTTAGAGCATCTTCCAGTGCCTAAAGGGGATCCAAGAGAACTGGAGAGGGACTTTGAACAAGGACCTGAAGTGACAAGACATGGAAGAATGGCTTCAAACCCACAGACCACAGGGTTGGATTGTAACTGAGGAATAAATTCTTTCTTCTGAGACTGGTGAGGCCCAGAAAAGTTGTGGCTGCCCCATCCCTGGAAATATCTGAGCCCAGCATGATACAGTGGTTTGGGTTGGAAGGGACCTTAAAGGTGATCTCATTTCATACCCTGCCATGGGCAGGGACATCTTCCTCTATCCCGGGTTGTTCCAAGCCCCACCCAGCCTGGCCTTGGACACTTCCAGGGATTCAGGGGAAGCCACAGCTTCTCTGGGCACCCTGTGCCAGGGCCTCACCACCCTCAAATACTTCCTACACCTTCATATTCTCTCCAGGTGTTTCTAACCACCTTTTTTTTTTTCCCCATCAGTTCTTCTTTCACTGATTGAATAAAGAGATGAGGTTAGATGAGCACAAATAGCCTTGCACAGATTTCCCCCTTTTTCATAACTCGTTGACAGTTTCATTATTTCTGTTCAAACCAACCGGAAGCGTAAATTCACGCTCTTCCCTTTTGCCTGACCGCGGGCAGATGCTGAACAGCAGTGGGAAAAATAACTGTCTCCCCGTTTCCCTGGAGCTAACCAAAATTGCTACCCCTGGAGCTGAGTGAGATTTCAGGGGCAAGCTGAGAAATGCACATTTCTCATGATGATGCGCTGATTAAACTTTCTTCCTTGTGTGTTCATGTCCTTTATTTGCATCAAGGACCAGAGTGGCACTGCCTGCAATGCAAACTACCCCTCTGTGGGTGCTTTCTAATGCTGCCAACAAAAAAAAAGGCAATAAAACAATAAAGGGAGATATAAAATAAAAATAACAATGCAATGGAACAAGTTTACTATGCTGAATTAATGTCCTTATGGTACCATCATATTAACGCTCCAATTCATATTTACATGGTGACTGCACAGAAATACAGATTTTTATTTTCTCCCAGTGTCCCTCCTTCTTTGCAGCCATACAGTTGTCGGTCATATGAGCAGCTTGTGGGTGTCACCTACGAATTCCCCAAGATGCAACTTTAAAAATGCACCAGGCAATATCAGGATAAGTCCTCTGCAGGATGGGGAATGAATCAAGAGCTGAAGTGTCAAGGAGGACTTGGGGTATTTGGGATGTTTGGAGGTGCTGGTGGGTGAGAGCTGGCCATGCCCTATCTGTGCTCTGGAACCCAGAAACCCACCTGCTATGGGAACCAGGGGAGGGGGGAATCTTCTCCTCTGCCCTGGGCAGGTGAGACCCCACCTGCAGAGCTGCCCCCAGCCCCGGGATCCCAACACAAAAGGACATGGACCTGACACGACCACTGAGAATTTCAGAAGGATGGATCACCTCTACTATGAGGAAAGGCTGTGAGAATTGGGATTCTTTGGCTGGGAGAAGAGAAAGCTTCAGGGTGACCTGAATGTGCCCTTCCAGTACCTGAAGGAGCTGACAGGAAAGGTGAAGACAGTCTGTTTTCAGGAACATGGAGTAATAGGCCAGAGGAGAATGGCTTCAGACTGAGGGTAGGTTTATACAGGATTTTAGGAGGAAATTCTTTACTCAGAGGATTATGAGGACCTGGCACAGATTGCCCACAGAAGCTGTGGGTGCCCCATCCCTGGAAGTGTCCAAGGCCAGGCTGGAGAGGGCTTGGAGTAACCTGGGATAGTGGAAGGTGTCCCTGCCCACGGCAGGGGGTAGAACAAGGTGTTTTAAGATCCATTCCAACATAAAGCACTCCATGATTCTGTGATTCTAATAAACCACAGTCAACAACCCACCTTAATCAACCCAAGGAGGTACCTTAAGATAATTTATCTGTTCAGGGACAGATTCACCACCTATGGGAATTAAGACCTAATTCTAGCTGTCTTCTCCACATCTTACCAATACTTGAAAGAGATGTAGTCTTTAATGTAAGTGAATAAGAATCTGAGACATTTCTCAGTTTTTAGGATAAGCGTAGATGGGAATCATATTAGATTGCACTCGAATATAAAAATCTACAATTATTTATTTGTATTTGTGCCAAAGTCAAAATATTTGGCTAGAAAATTATTTGTCCAGAGTTTACATCCAGCTGCTTGCTTTTAATTTTGGTTTTAGCCTTTTTCCTCTTGAAGGGTAGAGAGTCTGATTTTTTTATTTTTTAATCTTCTGAAATGTTTATACTAAAAGACCTTACTATTCAAAAGAACAAGAAGAAAGAATCATGAAGATATTATTAGTCCTGCTTGAGGAATCACTTAAAACAAGATCAGGAATGTTGTTCATGTGAAACCTTCCCAGATTTGGCCAAACTGTAAGTTTTTGGAAACTGCTCAGTAATAAGACAGTGCAATTATCCAGTGGTTTAGTCTGAACTCAGCATGATTCAGCCCCTCATGTCTCCTGCAAGACTGTAGATCCTTGTCTGCTTTTCCCAGCTCCTTGGTCTCAGGGCTGGGCAGCCTGGGACTGGAAGACTGTAAAGTACATGGAGACAAGGGAAAACCTCATGAGCAGTTCAGCAGGAGGGTTTTGATGTGGTGGTAGAGAGCTGCAGCCAACTCTTGCTGCTGGATACCTCTGTCAATGGGAGCTGGGGTTGATTCCTGTGGGTGGATTTTTGCTGCCAGAGTGCAGATCAGAGGAAGGAAAAAGAAACTGCAGAGTCCATTAAAAATTATGTGATGTAGAAATACGAGTCTGATTTTGTTGTTGTTTCTAGGTTTTGAACTTTAGGTGATCACCTGGACTGAGAAATAATTCAGGTTGTTGGTTTTTTTTATGGAAACCAAACTACAACGTGCTGTTGGAGCCAGTGCAGGGGAGAACACAAAGATGCTCTGAGTGCTGGAGCCCCTCTGCCCTGGAGACAGGCTGAGAGCTGGGGGTGTCCTGCCTGGAAAGGAGAAGGTCAAAGGGACATTTTAGTGACCCTTCCAGGGCCTCAAGGGGCTCCAGGAGAGCTGGAGAGGGACTGGGGACAAGGGATGGAGGGACAGGACAAGGGAATGACTTCCCACTGCCGCAGGGCAGGGATAGATGGGATAGTGGGAAGGAATTCTTGGCTGTGAGGGTGGTGAAGCCCTGGTACAAATTTCCCAGAGAAGCTGTGGCTGCCCCATCCCTGTAAGTGCTCAAGGCCAGATTGAATGGATCATGGAGCAATGTGGTCTATTGGAAGATGTCCCTGCCCATGGTAGAGGGAGTGGAATGAGAGAATACACTGATAAAATATCTTCCAACCCAAACCTTTCTCTGAATCTGTGATTCCATGCTATCAGATCTTCAAAAAAATTTTCTTAAGGAGTAGTTGTAAGCTGGCAACCTTCATCCTGGAAGTGCTAAATTTCATAATTTTCATATTCTGGGAAGATTCTCTATTTGCTTAATTTTTTTTTATTAGCTGAAAGTTGTGTCTCTCACCATCGGAGTGAACCCACTGATTTTTCCCTGTAGTTCTGAGTCTATCCATGTCCTGTTTCAAAGAGGAGGCACTTGACTACTGGGCTTCTCACTAAAGGCTTCAGCCTGTTTTCTCCAAGAAAACTGAGGAAAAGGAAATAAATTAGTTGTAACTACTCCCAATGCCAATTATCAAGTTATATATAAATATTGCTTTTCCCACCCAGTGACATAGACAGCTGCTTAGAGGTAGCAGTACAGAAAAAATCACCTTCTGAAAGGTGCCCATGTCCTTGACAAGAGCACCAGGATATTTTCGTGGGACAGCTGCATTTGCAGTTGTTCCTCCATATCTGAACATATTCCCTAAGTGGATTTGCTGTTGGTTCTCTGCTGAAAACAAGGTTCCCATTCTCAGCGGTGACACAGCTTGAAATAAATCTACCTTACCTAAAAGAAAAAAAAAAAAAAGAAAAAAGCCACCGTTAAGAGTAAATTAAAGCAGATACGTGGGCTTTGATCAAGTTACAAGCAGGCAGAAGTGTTAATATACTGGACCATTTTCACAGCGGAAATGAATTACACCATGGGCCATGCAACTGTAAAGTCGAGCGGAAATTGTAACAAAAAAAAAAATCAACGACTGAGTCTAAACTGTGAAGGATGTTGGCAAATGTCCAGGAAAAGGTATGGCTGGTGCCAAGCTTGCATAAAAGAATGGTTTAACAGTCACTCCAATTGCTATAACTGCTGCTTCTTTTTTTTTTTCCTTTTTCCTTTTTTTTTTCTTCCTTTTAGCTGTTTTTCTTATTGTAACTAATCTCATTAAATAAGGCCCATTGTCTCTCCCCCTCAGACAACAGGCTCATTCAGAGGAGCTGTGCCACGCATTGAGATCCTCCAGCAGGGTCTGAAAGGGACAACAGCACATCGTAAAAAATAGGATGGATTGAGTGCGTTCCACCCTGAAAGGCAGGGAAAAGCCTTCACAGCATGGCCGAAATTCAGCAGCATTTGAAGACATCTATTGGAAAAGCTTGTGTGAAATCCTATCAATGTTTAAGATTATTGGGAGGTGGGAGAAGGGAGAGTTTTGGGCATGTCTGATGATTCCATAAACCTGTGACAGTGCGACAAAAGAGGGGATCAGCCACCAGGATTAGTGTGAGGGTAACAGAAGGAGGGCAAAATGTAAAGCAGAGAAAGGTCAAGTTGAGGATCTAATACAACTCCCTCAATGGAAATGGGAAGTTTTAAATAAATTAATTAGAGAATTCAAGTGACTCTAGTTATAAAGTATCTCATTTAGGTATTATCCACACTTATCCAACACTTATCCACCCCTTCCCTTTATTATAAGAGCACTTGGTTGAATGAATATTGATTGTAAAAAAGCTTCTCAGAAAGTAAAAGAAATACACAAAACTTAGTTCTATCTAGAGCACAGAGATAGACAAAATAACATCCTTATAATGATTACTATGTGTAACCAGTGTTTGCAACTAAAATTCCAAGACAAATCTAAGTATTTGATGTCATATATCAGTCTCATACCCTGGGAGAAGAGACCAGCCTCCATGTCTGTTCAAGTCTCTTTTTTGGGTGGTATAAATGTTCAGCTTAATCTCTCTGCACCTTCCCTGTAGGATCTTATGGAATGGCTAATATACTGCACGTTCTATTTAGAGGGAAAAATATTAAGAATTTGTCTTACAATTTCTTTATCTGAGTGTGGCTAATATCTTTCAATCTTACTACAGGAAGTCAAGATCTTTTGGACTTTTGACCATCACTAAGCAGCATATGCTGTTGTTGAGGAAAATTTCCCTCTTTAGGAAAAAAACCAGCATGTGGATAGAAAAACAAATGTATTGGCAGATAATCCTCAGTTATGAATATTATCCTCAGTGCAGTGATAGCTAAAATGTCAACTTCCAGGTGAGTTTCCATCCAGTGTTGCACCTATGGAGGACACTAAGTGGAATCCATGTGAGTTAAATAACTTCTATTCTGGAGAAGGATGTTCTTGCTAAGGAAATGCAGCACAAAGCAAAACGGAAACATCACAGAACCTGTAGTAATAGGAACAAATCACAAATATTGTGTAGATTAATAATAACTGTCATGTCTTATCCCAGAAGCTTTATCCCTCAGCCTTGGCACTTCTCTCCACTGTTGTTTTCATTAGTGGTTGCAGTTAAGAACAGCAAGAATCTGCTCTTTCCATTTCCATTAATATTTTAAGAAACAGAGGCATTGTGGGCAAATCAAACTCAACTGGACCATGAGGTAAATCCCTCAGCCACAGCCAGTTTGGATCCCATTTTACACAGAGCTAATCTGGATTTAAACCTGCTGTATTAGACCTGAGGTCTCACAGTCAAGTCAGAGAGAGCTGACTCAGATTTTTTTCCTCAGGTGTAAGAAGACTCTGGATGCTCATCTGGTGTGAGCCATCTAGGTACAGCACTGGAGTCATCAGAGCTATTTATATTTAATTATCTGTACAGGGAAATAAAATTATTCATAATTTATATCTCTTGCTCTGCATCCCCTGTGGTTTTAGTGCTCTACATAAAAGTTTAGTACCTGGACAGTTGCTGAGTGATCCATCTGGTCCAGTGATTCAGTGACAGAGGTGTTTCCACTAACATTAGTTTAAGCTGTTTTCAGAGCCAGGAAAAGTATTGCTGATTACTTTTAATATTTGGATCCTCCAATAAAGTGTTTGACTTTAATAAAAGTACTTTTCATGTCTTGCCTATGACATTGCCTGGGTAACACATTAGTAAGTGGGAATGCACTGAAGAATTATTTGATAGCATCATGGATCTCTCCTGCATATTTGTGTAAATGGATAAATTATGAATTCTTTCTATAAAAAGTTGTGGTTGTGAAAAGGTATGGCCTTACCACCTCTCTGAAAATTCCTTACAGAAATTCTGAGGATTTTCTTCCAGCTACCACATGTGAATTGCAAGGTAAATAATTTCCATGCATTGACATTCTTTCAAATATTTACTGTGATTTGCATTCATTTATAGAAAGAGTTGGTTGGGTTTTTTTAAAGGAAAAAAAGCTTACGCACTGTGAAATAAGATGAGAGTTTAAACTTTGTAGGATGCAAAATCTTTGGAGAAATTTTGATTACTTTGTGGCTCTTACACATTAAAAGGAGCAAAAAGGAGCACTTCTTGACACAATATCAGGAATAATGTCCACAATAAACAGCTGTAATTCACCCACAGGCACATTATTGGTACCAGCTCTTACATAGGCTTACACAGTCAGAAGAGTCCATGCTGTTCTTCACTTTTAATCCACTGCTGGTGTTGGGCAGTACTACTAATGGAATGGTCCACAGGTTTTTGGTAAGGTCAGGCTGCTCCAGAATCTCATCCCACCAAATCTGAGGATCAGAGAGTGGTTTGGATTGGAAGGAACCTTGAAGCTCATCTCATTTCAACTCCCTGCCATGGGCAGGGACACCTCTCACTATCCCAGGTTGCTCCAAGCCCTGTCCAGCCTGGCCTTGGACACTTCCAGGGATCCAGGGACAGCCACAGCTTCTCTGGGCACCCTGTGCCAGGCTCTCCCCACTCTCACAGGGAAGAATTTCTTCCCAATATCCGACCTAAATCTACCCTCCTTCAGCTTAAGGTCATTCCCCCTTGTTCTGGCAGAGTTTGCCCTAGCAAAAACTCCTTTTACAGCTGTATTAATGTTCTCTTGATGTACTGGGAGGTCTCCTTGAAGTCCTCTCTTTCCTCATTCATCACCAAAGCGAACAGCATGGTTTGGGTAACAGAATAATTATTTCATCTAAGAAGTTCTTAGAACTTCCTATTGCTTATTTACAGGCAGCATTTCTATTCCTTATCCACAGTCCAAATACATTTACCCATCATTTTACTGGTATGTTAGGAATTTCTAACATTGCCTATTCCACCCACGTGCCAATAGGATATGATGGTGTTTGGGACAGGAAGAGTGGGATCAACTTCAGCTAACTCCATCAGCCACAAAAATGGATTTTTAAATCTCAGCCATTTACCTCATCTCCTTTTAACTTCTTTAAAGCATCAGCTCTACTCTGAGGATGTTGGTTTCAAGCATCACATTTTTAATCACTCACAGGTGTTTCCACACTGCCCCACTTTTGTGAGTGGCACTGAGGCAAATTTTGCAGGGCAGCTCAGCTGTGTGAATGTGGAGTCTTCCTTCAGGATTCATTGTGACATTTTTCCCATTCTATTGACTGAATTAACTCACTCTTAGACCAAAACTGGGATTCAAAATGCTCACATGGGAACAAATATCATACATATCTGGAGTTAGGAGAGCTGAGTCACAGCTCAATGATTACGTTGGATGTAGTTGTCTATATGCGGAGTCACTATCCTGCTCAGATTTAATTTCATTTTAATTAAATTTTGATTTCTTTAATATGTACTTTTTAAATTGTTTCTGTCACCAATTGGCTCCCAACTTTCACTGCAGTTAAAATAAATGGTTTTGAAGTGTAATACATTTGCAATTCTCAACCTGACTTGTAGAATAAAACTCCAAACCCGGAAGAAAATCTGATCTCTCCAAACCTTGTGAAGAAAAATATCCCTTTTTTTATTGAACTTCATGGTCTGTTCTGGCTTACTCTTATTATAAACTGCTGTTGATTATCTAATTCTTCTGGGCATATGAGCAATGCCAGAATGTCGGTTTTACATTAAAAGGATGTAGTTTAAAAAACAAAACAAAACCCTAAATACAGAAATAAAATATGTGTTTAATTAGGGCTTTAATCTTTCCTGAGCTCATTAAAGAAAAAAAAAAAAAAAAAAGTAGGGAATGGATGCCCATAGGGTCTGATAATATTTTCCTAGAGTGAAAACTGCTTCTACAATATATATTAGTAAACATCCATTTGTGTTAGTAATTAACTTCAGTGTTTTGGTATCCATTTATTTCTCCTTATTTCATGTTCCAGTCCAGATCATTGTTAAATGAGCAGCTCCATAATAGCCCTGATTGAACTGTTTGGACAATTGTTTCTCAGTTAAAGCTGAGCCATAGCTGATCCCTATTTGCCCCACAGCTGGGCTTGCAGATCACTCCAGACCTTTGCTTTTGGGCAGAGGAGCTGGACAGAGAAAAATTCTATAAAAAATTCATATATTTTGAGGCTAGTGAACCCAAAATTAAGAATGTTGAAATTCTCCAGGAAATAAAAATAGTGTTTTCGTTAGGCTGCAATAACATTTAAAAAATACATAAAGAAGAACAGGGGAAAAAAAGGACAAATAAAAATAACTGTTTGAGGGAAAAAATGTTCATAATACACAGAAAAAAGGCTTCTAGTATATAAATCTGTAAGCACAAACTGATAAGCAAAACACAAGAGGCATGAGGAAGCAAGTGGAATTCCTTCCTTCATTAAAGAAACCTGATTGAAAATATCTGATGAAACCATAAATAAATAATCCCAGCACATAAATCTGGAGGAAAGAGGAAAATATATGAAGGAGTAAGGATCACTGTGAAATTTCCAAATATTGTCCTGAAAAACCCAGAGATATTTTTCAGTCACCAGTGTTGAAAGTGTTCCACTGGCAGGTGGTAAATGTATCTCAAAGACAAGTGAGGAACAGAGTGAAGGAAATAAATATTACTAAGTGGTTCAGAGGAAACTGAAACTGGTCATGTGATGGACCAAAACAAAATATAAAAAGTAAATTAAAATGTTAATATTGTTCCTTAAATTATCAAATCTGAGCATCCCTGCACATATTCTTATGTCTTTGTCCCCTGTCCACAGATTTGTAGAGTATATATTTAATGAGAAGTGCAGAATTATGTGTGTGTTGTTTTATATAATTAAACTTTTTTTTCTCAGTCCTTTTCTAAAGGAAATATTTCCTATAGATGACTTACTATGAAAAAATATTTGCAAAATTATGAAAAATTTAAATATCTCACTAATGTAAAAAAGCTAGAACTATTCTAAAAGTTCTAAGAAAAATGAGCAGGGAATATTTTCAAGCCATCCTGTCCAGTCAAATATTTTTGTTTCAATTACTTCTTTCTTTCTACTCAAGGTAAAGGTGTTGTAAGGATCTCTTTTGAGCATGCCGCATCCTGGGTTTTCGTGTGTGAACTCTCAGCCTGTTCTTGGTCATTTTTTTGATGACTGCCAGGCAGATTTGTCCAAAACCTTGGCAGAGACCAAATCAACAATTACAATCTATACCAGACTTTGGAAAAAATATCTCAGTCTGTGCTGGATTCTGTTAACTGCAATAGACAGAAAAGTGTAATGCTAATTTTTCTGTGTAATATTGGCTGAGCCAATTAGGTTTTCAAACCTTTGTGCCTGAAGTTAAGCATATAAATTATTTTTAAGGTATTTAAATAAAATTGGCCGGGTTTTCTGAGAATCTTCTCAGTCAATTTGCTTTAGACTTCATTAAAACTTCAGGTGATCGGTGTAGCAGCATCACCCATGTCTGGGTTAAACTGAGACTTTTCCTTTTTACATTTTAAATCCCAATTTGGATTAGGAACTCAATTCTGAATTATGTCCTGATCTTATTTCTAAACTTGCCAAGAGCAAAATTATTATAAAGAATCCCAGACAGATATCTTGTTCAGGACAGGGACTTAATCCATATAGGAAAACAAGAATTATCCTGCATATTTTAACATGGAAATTTCAGCATGTGTTTTCATTTGAAACCAAAAGTTTTTCACTTTTTTTCTCAGGGCAAAATAAGATGCACTTCTTTTCTCTAAAGCTTCATATGCTTATCTGGGAAGTGGGCACCAGATGCACAATTTTGCTTTTATTTGAATAAACTGGGATATCCCAGCTGACTTTGGTTACTGGTATTATTGCTGAGCTATTGGTCTAAATGGTATTGGTATTATTACTGGGATATTGATATCATAACCTGAATACATTTTGACTGGCAAATTTGACCACAGAACTCTTTGCTAGACTTGAGGAGTTATTCCAAAATATGTAGCGTGACACTTGATACATTTCTGTGGGAACTTGATCTTAAATAACTGGTCTGTTCCAAACACAGTGTTTTATTCGTAATTCTAGGGTCTTGGAATTGGTATTTTATGACCTATTAGGTTAATTGCTTGGGATCATCCACACTGTTTGAAAGATCTGTCTTCAACAGGAATGGGTTTTGCCTGTCAGTTTGCCAAACAGACACAGGGAGATCAAGTTTATCCAACTGCTGCAAGGTTGTAATGTGATCCCATTTATATGTGCATACCACACATAGCAAAGTGGAACCTCAGTTCCTTATTAGAGTCTCTGCTGTAAAGTGAAAAGGATCAAAAAGACAAGAGAAAAATATAGCTGGATTATCAGAGCAGCCACAGCTTCCCCTGAGATTGAAATTTTATTGCTTTAGACAGTGCATGCAGATGTAGTAATAAGTGATCATTGCCCCTAAAAATCACAGAATCATGGAATGGTTTGGGTAGGAAGGCACCTTAAAGACCATCTAGTTCCAGCTCTCTGCCTTGGGCAGGGACATTTTTATCCTTATTCTGGCCAGGAGAGGGGTAATTTTTGCAGTAGCCAGGAAGGAGAGGGTGATGGTCAGGACTTGGCGGTGATTCTATACATCCTCTCATCATTTTCTGGGAAGGGGACCCAGGTTTCCTTCCAGGCTGGGGTAGTGTGGGAGAGGTCAGGTATTTTCTGGTTTTGGGGGTTCCCCAGGGTTGAGCAGTAACATTTCCTTTCTTGTACCCTCTGTCATCACAGTATTGTGGCTGTTACTGTTCATTTGCTTACCTCACTGCTGTTCCCAGTAAATTGTTCTCACCTCAACCCACTCTCTTCACCTTCTGTGCCTCCAATTCTCTCCAGCCCTCTGCAGCGTAAGGGGAGAGGGGAGTGAGTGAGCAACACATGGCTTGGAGTGGTTTAAGTGGGAACACTAAATCAGAGAATATCATTCCTAAACCATGATACATTCCACCAGACCAGGTTTTTGCTCCAACCTTGGACACTTCCAGGGATCCAGGGACAGCCACAGCTTCTCTGAGCAGCCTGTACCAGGGCCTCACCACCCTCACAGAGTGAGAATTCCTTCCTAAATACAACAGGAATTAATACAAGAACACATAACCTCTACAATAGATATTTTGTGGAATAATTGCCAAGAATACAAATAAATTAATCTTCAAGTGCTATCTGAAACTAAGAAATAGCAGAGTCTCTCTGAAGCTGTGTTTCAACTGAATGAGAAGTGATGGGCTTCATGCAAGAACTTGAAGGTACAAGGTGTGAGACTCATCTTGCACCTTATTGAAAAGTTGTGCCTAAACCACCAAATTTTCCCTATGGCCTGTGGAGGTGACTTCTCTTTTCCTTACAGCAGTGTCTCAGCTAGATGGGATGGATCACTTCCAATAGTATGTCCTTTTCCTAACATTTTGGTGAGCAGTAGCACAGGAAATGAATCCTCCCTCATGATCATCTTTCTGGAGCCCAGAAGCATCAAGATGATGGACTTGCTTGGCCCCTGACAGCAGTACGGGTAATTGTGGTGGGAATCTGTGTAGCAGCAACGATTACTCCATTTGGTGGTTATGCCCTTCACTGGATGGAAGACAAACTTTCATAAAATGAGGCAGAACTGTTTAATGTTATCCTTTTAATGTAGCTGCTATTTTGTTGAGGCTTTTCTTAATCAAGGATGGAATTTTAATGCGATCTGGAAGTCGGAGAAAAAGCTTGGAAGCATTGTTATTGCTATTTATATCACTGTTTAGTTAGCAGTAGTGGGAGGTAGTAATATCATCCTCTACATTATTAGAGTGAAATAAATGTTGGGAAACATTGGTCATGACAGAATGAAAACAAAAAAAATTAAAAGAAGAGAAAAATATTCTCTCTCCTGTTTTTATAGTAACAATAACATCTATAAACCAGCCCAAAGAATAAAAAATATCATGTTAGAAACAAACATGGATATAAAAATAGTAACAAGAACAACCACCAAATCTCCTCTTCAGACAGAAAACAAGGTAATTAACTCTGCTCCAATCCTGATGGTTTCATTTGAATTTATGCAATTTCCTTTATTTTCTCCTTTGTTTGTTCTATTCTCCTTTACCTGTGTGCTTTTATAATTTCTGTTGTTTATTCATGGTGGAGCTGGTTGGAGCTTTCAATCAAAAAAAGAAAAAAAAAAAAAACAGAATAAGAAAAAAAAGGAAAAAAAAACCTAAACAACTGCACTATCCTCCAACTGGCCAACATGGAGGTTGGAGACCACACGGGGATCAAAGTGATATGAGGACAACAGGGGTTTCATTAAAATGTTCTCCTCGCTGCCTGAGGAAAGAGCAGTGAGGACAGAGGGAGAGGGGGAGGGGGGGAAGGGAAATCATCTGGTCCAAACAAGTTTAACTAAAAAAAAAATCCAAGCAAACCACCTGTGGTCTCCTTGGAAACTGGCTTGCAACCCCTCCAGCCACCTTTTAATGAAACCCCAGAGCCCCTTTATTAATTTATTAAAGAATCTATTTTCTGAAGATTCATAAACCGCGCATAACTCATATTCCAACACATCTCTGCTATGCTAATAGCGCGTGCTGCCATGAATAATTAATTCTTTAATTAGTAATAATTAGAGGTTGTTGTATAGGTCAAACCATTGGGCTGACAGCATGCTACTGTCAAAATGTCATTTGAATTAACAGGACTGTGGCCCTTTCTACACAGAATGGTTCCTTGTTTGGGGTCGGTTGTCCCCTCCCCTCCAAATTTTATTGTTTTAAGAGTGAGTTGCTTTAGAAGATGTGGAACACATAAAAGGAAATATTTAATAGCATTTACAGCACAAAAGAAAAGGCTGCAGACCTCCAGCAGATGCTAATAATGGTGGATCTTGGTCTGGGCATTGTTTGTTCCCTTTGTGGGTAAAGAAAAAATTAAAAAAAGGAAAGGGATAAAAGCAGTTGCACTGACATTCTGGACTAAGCCAAATCATGGCTTTTGGGTCAAAATCATGAATTTTTAGTTAAAACCTCTGTTCACTCTCCACATCCCTGCAAGGGCTGCATTTGTGGGTCTAGTTCTTCCACTAAATGGGTCACCAGAAGAATTTAATCCTTGGAACTGATATACCAAGGTGTAGGTTCAATTCCTGGTCTGTTTATAGCCTGAAGGAATCTGAACCATGTTCCCCCACTTTTTCAAGGGAACATAGAAGTCACTGGTATAGACAGCCTTGAAAACTGAGTTTAGTTTTGGTCTGAATTATGGGAAAAAAAGCTGTCCCCACCAAGAAAAAGGTAACAAGTCACCCTATGAATTAAGCCACTTGGTTGGAAAGAAGACAGTTAAGAAGCAAAGGGAAAGCACCAAATTTATGAGAGAAATATGCTGAAAGTACTGATTCTGCCTCTATTTTTTCACTCCTGGGTACAGCAGCTTCTGGAGAAGGATGGCATCTCAAACCAAGGGTACAAATTTCCCAGGAGAGTTCTGACCTTGGGACATGAAATGCACCAGAATTTCTCTGTTTAGGAACAAAAGGCTTATCTGAACTTTGGAACAGCCTCTCCAGGAAAGTGGCAGACTCACCATCCCTGGATGTGTTCAAAATTGGCACTTTGTGATATGGTTTAGTGAACATGGTGGAGTTTGGGCAAAGATTGTATCTGATGATATTGGAGGTCTTTTCCAACCTTAGTGATTCTATGAAGTGATAGGTTGGCTGGACCTTCAACCTCACCTAACACATATGTTCTGTTATAAAGAACAATTCCTATATGAGCAATTTGATGCATGTAAACATCCTTTTCTGATTAAACATCTTTTTCTGATTTCTTTGTATCTTTTTTGGCAGAAGGAGCTGATGTCTTCAAATGCAGTGGGGTTATTACCAAACTTGCACCACTGAAGCGCTGTGGTAAGGTAAGTGCTCAAATGAATGGCAAGAATCTGTCCTGATTTGAAAGGGGAAAGAGAAGACAGAAAGGAATTGCAGTGGTAGTGTAAGATAGAGAAAATGTGCATCAGATGAGGTAAACCACCTGGGCAGAGACCTGCACTATCACAATTCCACTGAGCTCAGCTCAGCTCAAAGACTCTTCACGTCGCTGCTGTGCACGACAGACCCCCACACAAAGCTCTGATGGAGCAAGGGATTTGAATCATGCATTTCATTCCACTTGAAAGGCCCCAGCCTGAATGGGTCGGTGCTGCTGCAGTCATCACAGAAATACAAACACACAGCCTTAATCCAAACTAAAGTGAGTGAAATGAAGTCCTTAACTCACAGAAGAATGGATTGGAGCCCAAGAGCCCACTTTTTTCCACTCCTGCTCTGACTAAAAGACACACTTTCTTTCTAGGAACAACCAGGAGCCTTTTTATTTCTCTCTTCCTTGCCTGCTAACAGAAAAAATAAGTGGAGGCCAAGCAACTGCAAAAAGGGCTTGAGAATGTTTTGCAGTTAAAAGGATATTAGAAAAAACCTTTTCTATAAAGAGGGAAAAAAGATAGAAAAGATGACAAGATAATAAACACATAATAATAATATTCAATGGTGTGAAGTGGCAGCTATTTTGCTGCTAGTCAAAAAATTACATTATCAGAAATCCTTTTGTATCATTACATGTTGATGTTTAAAAAAAATATGAAACAAAAAGAAAGCCACCAGAGACTGTACATAAAGGTTGTTTTCTGTTGACAATGCAACAAGGTCAAGAAGGATTTTACATGAAAGCTCTTTGAAATCTATATCAAGGGTTTGGTTTGTAAAGCAGAACAAGTATGGTGGTGGTGGTGGTGAATTGTTGTAGATATGCTGCTTGCAATACAGGGGACAATTTATGTTATCCTTCTGAAAAAGTACAAAGGTTTATTGGTGTGCAAATGATTGAAATTAACATGCTAATCAGATTTTCAAAGTCAGCAGCTTGTGTTGGGTTGTCAAAATACCCCCAGTAGACACTAATAGCAATAGTAGAATATTGGCATCAGTGTTAAAAATGGGACAGAGCTCAAACATTTGTCACCAGAGGAAGCATGATCAGAGCTATGAGCACAGTTATTAGCCCAATGTTAGACATCAGGTGTTTTCCTCAGAGAACATAGAATCACTAAGGTGGGAAACAGCCTTCAAGATCATCAATTCCAACCTTAAGACCATTTATCTCCATGCCCTCTAAACTATATCACTCTACTCATTTTGTGGACATTCCCAGGGATGGTAATGCCTCCCTGGGCAGCCTGTTCCAATGCTTGACCACTCTTTCAGTGGGGAAATTTTTTCTGATATCCAACCTAGACCTCTGCTGGCACATCTTTAGACCATTTCCCCTTGTGCTATCATGAGTTGCCTGGGAGAAGAGGTCAAACCATACCTCCCCACAACCTCATACATGTCTCTAGTCTAGAAAGCACACATGGATTAATCCATGTCTCTTTTTCCCCATCAAGGGCCCAGAAAATACAGGGGAACAGATAAATGTATGTTCTCTCACAGTTTATATTTTACTCCTTGTGTGCCTTGTGTGCCTTGTTCTCCTGGCAGAAGACCCAGTCTTTTATTCTCTCTACCCACTTGACAGGTCTTGTAATTCTCCCCAACAAAATTCCAGAGCCACACATGGCTTTGTGGAGCTACCATGAACTCCGTGAACCACAATCTGTCTCTTCTGTTCCTCCTTCTGTCCAAAGAACTTCCCTTTTTCTGTTCTCTCACAACCAGCTGTACACCATTTCTTCTTAGGATTTTTGCCACTGTCTCAAAATCTCTTTTTGTACAAGAGAATTGTTCCACTTATTTTTTTTCCTTTTCTACCTATGATTTTCACAGTTCTTTTCTTCAGAAAATTTGTTTTTCAACTCACTCTTTCAACAAAGAAACTCTTATTTTGCCTTGTTTTCATACTTTTACAGCCATCTGCTCAGTTTCTTGCACTCTTCTTTTTCAGTGGTTATCAAAGCATCCTGAATCACAGATGTTTGGTCTATCAGACTATGCCCTGTCTCAGGTCATCTTTGTATCCAGGATTACCCTTCTGCCTTGTTAGAACTGTCTTTTAGCTGTCCTCAAACAGCTTCTGCCACGTGGCACCTCCCAGCTCATTTGACCCTTCCATTGACAGTTTAATACTCAATGTCACAATTCTAATGCGCTAACTTTCAGACTTATTATTTATTCAACCAGATCTTTTTGTTTTGGTCATTATCCCTGTGGATAAACTATCACCATGTATAATACAATACAGATAATGCAGCCCCTTGCAGCAGGCTTCACTTGGGAGGGTTTGTGTTCATGCACAGATCTGTAGGTCCTGATGTACACCAACCCTATTACAGAATCACAGAATGGTTTGGGTTGGAAGGAACCTTAAAGTTCATCCAGTTCCTACCTCAGGCCATGGACAGGGACTCCTTTCACTAGAACAGGTTTCTCCATATCCCACCTAACCTGGCCTTGATTGGATGTTCTAAATGAATTGAAGCAGTCTCTTTTAGTGACCTTGAGTCAGCAGATTCTGCCAGGTTTGTCTGTGAGAAATGGCAGAGCCAAGAACACAAACCAAACTTTTGGGGACAGTGCCAACTAATGTTATGAAGAGTCTGTCTGGCCAAGGTTCTCAAGCAGTGTTGGCTCTGAGTTCAAATCCAAGGTGTTGGCAAAACTTCCTTTGTTTATTTTGTCATGGGAATATCAGAAGAAAAAGTCTGCTTTTGACTTTTTTCCTGAACTTTCTGTCCATGACTAGAAGAAGGTCCTCTCCACTGGTCCTAAATTCTTTTTTTTTTAAACTTTTTCTTTCTTTTTTCTTCCTTATTTTTCTTCTTCCTTCTTCCTTCTTTCTTTTCCCTTCTTTCTTCTTTCTTCTTTCTTCTTTCTTCTTTCTTCTTTCTTCTTTCTTCTTTCTTCTTTCTTCTTCCTTCTTTCTTCTTTCTTCTTTCTTCTTCCTTCTTTCTTCTTCCTTCTTCTTTCTTCCTTCTTCCTTCTTTCTTCATTCCTTTTCCAATAGAAGGACTGCAATGCTTCAGGTATTTCATAAAATGAATTGGTCCCAAACACAGATCAGGAAGGCCTAGTATCCAAATTTCTCAGTTCCTGTCTGAACTATAAAATTATTTTGGTTTTGTGCTTATAAATAAGTGGACCTTCATCCTGGGCACAGAATGTGTCCTGGTTAGAGTGATACCACTTTGGCCCTGATATTTCCCCTTTCTGGTTATCATCAGAGCTATTATAGATACACAGGTTGATTAAATCATAAGACATTTCCCTGAGGTGCCCATTTTATTTTTAGCTCAGAGGAGACTCAGTAGCCTTGGGCAGCTTCTGTGTGACTCCTGTGGATTCCTCCCATGTTTCAGGCCTCCAGGGCCAAGCCAGCAGCACTGGGACCTTACTGAGCACCTCAGAATTTTAGGACATCTGGTCACTCCTTCCCAAAGCTGTAAATGAGCAAGACTTGCCAGGAATTTAATAAAGGGTTTCTTGACATTTCTTTCTTGAACAGGAAAGCCTAAATGGTCTCTGTGATTGTCAGTGTCACACAGAAAATCTGCATTGTGGTTGAGCCACAATTCTGTCACCCCCATTCCTTTTCCCCAAACTGCAAAGCAAAAGTACAGGACTATTGTGAGGACACTTAAAAATCTCTGTATCTGATCATGCCAAAGATTCTCCAGGTAGGAAACACAGAAAAGTAGAAATTTCTCAAAAAAGGGAACATTTTAATACATTCACACTTTTATTCAAAGAGTCATTTCTGTGCAAATGAAATGCTGGTTGGGTTTGATGGTTTCTTAATGGGCGTTGTCCCACTGAGAGTACTGGGGCTGGGGCTGCAGTGATCCTCCTGCTCTGCTTTTGGGTTCCAGAGGGAACAGGTAAAGTCAAAACTCTCAGCTGCAAGCTGAAGAGCAAAAAAAATCAGCTTGAAGAGTGCATCTTAGATATTTTTTCTGTCTGAATCACTTTTTATTCCATAAAGAGTATGTAGATGACATGTTAATGTTATGTAAATTGGGTCCATAGTCCATTAAAGCACAATATTATAATCACTAATACCCTATAGGCATGGACAGATCAACCAACCAAGTTTTATTTGATCTTTGTCAGAGGAACTGAGCCCTTTTATGCAATATTTTGTGTACATTCCTTTATTGTGAAGATCATCATTTCAAAATTCGCCCATTTGGCATAAATAGATGTTGTTGATGTGTCATGCAGCCAAGTTCAGCAAGGATATTACTACCAAAAATACTATTTATAGACTGACCAAAATGAAAGAATCTTGCCTTTCTTGGAGAAATTTCATCTGAAGTGATCACCTAATCAGCAGACTTGAACAGCCTCAAATTGGATACAGCACTTAGCCTTCAACACCTGCTACTTCCACTATCCAGATGAAATGGAAACATGGGTATACAAAAGAAGACTGGAGGGCTGTTTAGCCCTTGCCTTGGAAAAATATATTCCTTACTAATTGGCACAACTCTGTTAATAAATATTCACTGGTTTACACAGCCCTCCTGTTTACTTAATGAAATGGTAGTTGAGGGGTTAAGGGGTTAATTGGGGAAAGGAAATGAATCTCCAAATGTATCAAAATCTGATAAGTGATTTAGCCTAATTAATAATTTACGTGTCAACATTTTTCTGGGTGTCACACTCGCTTCAGGAATATAAATAATAAATAACAAAAACTAGGTAAACTCACAGGAAATTGAAGGCACCAGTTGAAAAGAATGTGAAACTTTGTGCATTGCAAACTCTTTCCTAAGGTTTTTACAGAACATTTCTTGCGATATTCAATGACAAGTGTGTAAGGTGGTAAACTACGGAATCACAGAATGGTTTGGGTTGGAAATGACCTTGAAATCAGCTTATTCCAAGCCCCTGCCATGGACAGGGGCACCTTCCACTATCCCAGGTTGCTCCAAGCCCTGTGCAGCCTGGCCCTGAGCACTTCCAGAGATAGGGAAGTTTGTAAGCTTGTCTTGGATGCTTGTTCAAAGGTGATGAGCAATCAGATCTCCATCAGTAGGAGTTATGCTAAATACTGAGCAGAATATACAATATTTCTGCAATTAGTTCTGGAATATTAATATCTTAAGATCCAAGTTCATAATATTAAAAATCCAGGCTCCCTGAGCAGGGAATTGTCAAGCTGCATTCTTGGATATATGACAATTATATGTGAACTAGAAATCAGACACACAAAATTAGAAGTCTGGGGTGTCAGGAATCAGTGACATGATTAAATTAGAAAGGCACTACTACCTCAACCCTCGCAAACCTGATCTTAAGCACAAAGTAGGTGAATCTCTCTTCTCCAGCATGAAGCTGTACTGGATTTTCATACCATTCTGTATTATGCACTGCATAATCAAACATTTCTATAAAGTTTATGTACATTTTTCCAAGTAGACCCATATTTTTAATTCTCATTTAAAAATAATTAACCCCTAATCAGTGTGACAATGTTTTTAGGTTATATTTGGAATCTTTAATTGTTCCATTTCTAGATTTTAAAGAAAACTTAGAAGATAACCCTTAACATTTGTGGATGCATATCAGATCCTGAAGCTTCTGTTAGATAGAATATCATCTTTTTTTAGGCAAATCTGTTAATGGTAATGTGTTAGGTCTTCTATGGAACACAACAATTTTTCCAGGCTGAGATAACCATGTCTTGATGGAAGGAGCAATCCCTTCATATACCCTGAAACAATGAGATGGGATATGAGAAGCACAAAAAATATAAAGAATTGAGTGTTGAAAGTTAAAAATTTTTGAGATATACATTCTTTCTAAAGAGAAGATAAATATGTGGACCTATATTGAGAGATAAGAAAAGCCTTTGTCTTAAAATCCTCCTATTTTGAGGACTTTATCACATTTGCTATGAAGCATCTTCTTGGTTAAGGGATTATCAGGCATTCTGTTTGTTTGAATGATGGGAGGACAGAAGATGCATTTAGCAATCCTTAAACCATCCCTGACACCACCAGATGAATGTCAGGTCTAGTCAGGAGAAACAGAAATGACAGGCATTCCTCTGCCTCCTTGAGCAACTTACTCTATTGGAAATGACATTTACCCCTCATGAATGGGTCCTGTACAAAGGCTTTTGTACCACAGACATGGCACAAACTTCTGTGGAACTCTCCAGAAGGGCATGTGCACCAGAGTGGATTCCATCTTACAAAAATAGTCCCATACTTTTGCTTCAATAAAGCAACCGAGGTGCTCAACTTAAAGGAATTCTATAATATCAATATTAAATTCTCCAAGTGAGAATAATACCTTGATGCCTTTACAGCTTCCAGACTGTTTCATCCCACATGATGGGATTGACTTTGGAACTACCTAAACTGACACACAAATTTTCTGATTAAAATAATACACCTGAATTCTGCGTTAGTAATGGTGAAAAAAAATTTAAACTAGTTACAATTGTTGACATGCAGGACATTTGCAACACCAGTTAATTAATTTATTAATTATTTTCCTGTTTATCTCATCTTTGTCTGCCTTCCTGTTTCTTCTATCTGTCTTCCCAGCTATCTGCCTATTAATCTTCAAAACACATATAAAGTATAGCTAAAAACACAAAGCTCTCATGTAGGGTTTCATATATGCAAGGAACCTAAGTGTTCTCCTAATACTAACATTCCTCTGGCACACAATTTATAAAACTTTCCTTCCTTTTCTATAGACTTTGACTATGTGCCCTTGTCAGGACATGTGAGGTCACTGATGTTGTCAAAGATGATCTTTGTCAGTTATTGAAATGAGAGCTAATTTGACTTAATACAAGCTGACAGACAAAATAGTTCATTGGTAAAACAAGCCAGTTCCAGAAACTGGTGCTAAAGAAGAGCACAGGAGCAAAAAATGTGCATTTACTCTCTCAGTTTTGCAAACTAGACTTTTAATAGGGCTTAGCAAAATGCATCCGCCTAGATACTCTGAGAAGAATGTCTGATATCATACTTCTTTCACTGTATTTACACTTTATATATGGCTTGTTGTGGCTTGTTCTTTTACAATTTTATACAGTTAATTTCACTGCAAGAAAATTGCCTCTATGATTATTGATACCATTGTAGAACCCATGAGACACTGGCATTGTGTCCAGGGAATTATTCTGAAAAAATCTATATCCCAGCAAATTTTGTTCTGCCAGGATAGAAAATTACTGCTGGGTGGATCACACAAATCAGGAATTCTTGATCTTTATTGTGTCAGGAAAAAGAAAAAAAAGGAAAAAAAAAAAAAGGTGATTTTCTTGAAAGTGATAAGACTGATTGACTTTTCTTCAGGTGCTAAACTTTCCTGAGCAGAGGTCTGTGCTCTCTGCACCCAGCCCCAGCTCTCCTGCCTCTCTGAGTAAACTAGAGGTGAACTTTAGCGCTTGTGGGATTGGGGCCAGTGCAAGGAAGATTAATGTGAGCCTGCATGCCATTAAAATTAATCACTTAAAATTAAAGATCCCCTATCTTCTGCTGCCCCTTGAATGTTGTTGATATGACAGTGTCATAACTGATCTATCCAGCTCGTGTTTATCTCTTAAAAGATAAATTGAGATATTCCATTTCTGCGCAGTCCCAGCATGATCTGAATCCAGCAGATTTCACATCTATGTGCACATTCCTTCTTTACGGCTCTGACTCATAAAAAGGAAAGGAAGAAAGCAAAGATAAAATAATATTAAACACTAGAGCCTAATATTTAGCAAGTGACTGCCATTCCCAAGGATCCTATAAAGCTTTCTGAAAGTGACATCTCTTAAGCATTCGCTTCACCCATCAGTGAAAGGCAGTCACCTAAGGCTGCTTAGACTGCTCTGAACATTTCCCTCTAAACAGCTTTGAATGGAAATTGTCTCTTTGTTCAGAGCGAGAATGTTTATGGAAAATATTCATCTCATTGAATAATAATAAAAAAATGTTGTTTTGCACTGTCAAAACAAGCTTGTTTTGTTGTTTTTGCTTTGCTTCGGTTTGTTTTCTGTCTCAAAACAGACAACTCTTGAGAGTACATTTAGAGGTAAAAATGCTTTTAAAAAGTTTTACAGGAAAAAAAAGGATTTTTTTTTAGTAATTGCTGAAACCCTCCTGTTAATTACTGATACCAAGCTTTCATGCCTTAATTTGATAGACAAACTACAATGCACCTATGCATGAGGACCACTGAACTACCTAAAACACCAAATATATTTCCCAATCCTGTAATGGAAGTCACAGGATCTTCAAGTGTTCAGGATTAAATTCAATAACTGACCAGAATTCAACAATTCAATAATTAAAATAATTCAATAAGTGAAATGTTTTGAAAAATGAGAGAAATATGTAAAGCTTAAAGTCAGAAAAATGGGCTGGCCACAAAACTAGGGCTGGCCCAGCAGTGGATTTTTTGGAGTTTGATGGTATATATGTAAAGGAAAATGTCTGAGGAAAATAATATATTAAGAAAATAAAATGGAAATGTGCTTTTTACATTGAGTTGAACAAACTGAACTGTTTTACTTAAATAAAGAAATTTCAATTTCACTTTTGACAAATTATATTAATTTTAAACTTGTAAAATTATTTCTGTATTATTTTGAATTGAAGAGTCTTCTAAGTAGAACAAAAATATTTATGGTAATTTATGTTGAGTTTATAGATTTTCTTTACATATGTGCACCTTCCCAAAAATAAAAATATGAGAATTTCATTATTCACTGATAATATTAAGGTTTTTCTAAGAAGCTTTGATTCAAAACTTCCCTTCAAAGATCCAATTCAGAAAACCATGAGAATTATTATATCATAAATATATTATAACATGTATAATCCATTATTATATATTTCATAGAGAGAGATCTTCCTAAGACTGTTTGATGTGTTAACCAAAAAATTACTTACCTTCCCTCAGAACTTGAACTATTACTGGGTTTTTTTGAAGCACTATTGTTTGTCTGGCACCTTGGCCTAAAACAAAAAAGGTCAAGAAAGGAGCCTTAGATGCTAAAATCCAACCAACTTGTTTTCTGGGAATAGGAGCAGTTTCAGGTGTTCCCGTGTATCAACAGAAGACACTTCTTTTCTGTTCTAATGTTTCAGTGACTGTGATAATAAAGACAACGGAATGGCCTCTGATATTGGCAAACAGAGATTAGGACAGGTAAAACAGACATGTCAATGCATTTCCCTTTTCTTGATTCAAGACACACAGTGCAAAAATCCCTCTGTTTTCCCAATGTGTCTGAATTTGTAAGGATATATTTACAGTTTTATGTGACATGGCTTCTTCTGCAGGCAGGCTCCTGTATTATGCATCAAATCCATTCTCTGAACTGTTTTAGGGTGTGTAATTTTCCCTTACAGTACCAGTCAGATTGCAACAGCGATATCTTTAATAAAAAATTAGATACACTTCTACTGACTCACTTTTCTTTTTTTTTTTTTCTTCCCTTCATCCATTATACTGACCACATCAAGTCAGTGTTTAAAATAAAATTACTCAAATCACTGCTGAATAAGTAAGATACTCGGCATGCTACGGCTTCAGTCTCAGCCATGAAGGATAAAGATGTTTTGTAAAGAGCTAATGCCTGCCACACTCCTGAGTTATGGGTCACTAAAGAAGCTGAACACTCACCTGAGGGATAAAGCTATCCCTCACCTAATATATTTTCCAGAAGTGTAATGTGCCCATAATTTCTGGAGGTCTGTAAACTCACGAGTTGTTACTACTGCTCTACTTTGGTTCAGGGCTTCTGTCCAAACCCATGTTTTGTGAAATCTCCCTCCCTTTCACCTCTTGCAATTAGTGTACAGGTTAAAAGGTTAATCAAAAAAAAAAGCCAGCAAAATATAAGGCCTGTTTAACCCTATAAAACCAGTGCTTTCAAGTCACTTTTTTTCAGGAGAGGAGTGAAAATGGACACCTCCTGTCATGGTCTGAGGATCAAAACCCTTGGGGTATTGGAGATCCAAGCCTGGGAGTGCAGGTGCTGAAATGTGTTGTCTCATAAGTACTGAACCCTACTGCCAGCACCTTCTACCCACCACTGCCACTTTTTTCCAGTCTCAATTCACTGTGCATTAAAACAGTCTTGAAATTTACATATAATCAAATTAATGTGTAAGATTAATGTGCAGTATTAAAATGGTTGCAATTCTTTGCTCAGCAAGAGCTGCCTTCTGTCTCAATGTTGATCTGTGTTATTAATTTCATTAACTTCTTCAATAAATTCCATTCATGGAGCAAACCCCTCACATGCCTTCATTTCTAACCCGGAGTGGACACCCATCAAAGTTAGCCTGGGTAAATAACTCACTGAGGCACAAGAACTGGGCATGACCCAAACCAACCTAACAGCTGGGCTTGTGTTGATGGTTGATTGCACCATGTAGTATTCAGACTTCCAATCTAAATTATCTTATTAATTTATTATTGATATCCTATGACTTTAAGGTGATAGCACACATTTATGTTTTAGCATGTTGAGGGGATTTTTTTGTTCAACAGCAACAGCAAAATTCCTTCTCAGGTAGGAAGTTATTACAAAAAGCTCTGAGGCAGGAACGGGAGAACTGCTGGAGAAAAGATTAAGAAAGTCCCAAAGGGCATGAGACCAGAAACCATGAGAGGTTCACTAAAGATAAGAAAGTAGCAGGGGCACAGAGCTGAAAGAAGCTTGATGTCTTTTCTAGGCTGGAGGATTTGGAATGTCTTACAGAACATGACAGCCTGCTCTTAAGTAGCACCATAACAATGGGAAAGGCTGCTCAGATGGGGTTGGGAATTACCCAATGCAGTGAAGCTGTGGAGACATGAATGGATCATAATATGATAATGAATATACAGCTACATCTACCCTGGGAAGTAAAAAAGTGCTAATCTGTAAACATGAGGAAATTATCTTGGTTATTCCTGTTAAAATGGGAGTTTGGTGCCTGTTCTGGTTTTGGTACATGCAACTGGCCTTCTTCTAAATGATTCCATTTGGGAATTAACACAATAAAGGAACTTTTCTTTCACTGGGTATGTGTATGTGATCATCTTCTCTTGGAGTTTAAAAGAAAATAAGAAATTATGTGGGTAAGAGGCAACAAATCTGTCCTGGCACTGGTTAACTTACATCTAACTTGTCATTAGAGCACACAATAAGTTTGAGTCTCAGAGAGAAGCATGGACTGAGATCCAGAAAGGGAGAAGGTATCTAATTTCAGTGCTTGCTTTTTCCATCTTTCACCTTTTAGAAAGTACTTATGCAATAGCATAAAGAGACAGCTGTGCCCCAATAGGAATAATTTTTTAACTCCTTTTACAGCTGCCACCTGGGTCACTGATCCTCAGAATGGATGGTATGGGGAGCTCAAATAGAACAGCTTACCTTCATTGCAGTGACCAGTGGGAATATTTCTGGGTTGTAGGAGCTGATATCAAGGGAAAATTTCTTTATTTAGATGTAAAATGTAAAGGAAGAAAAGGAAAATTAGGCAACTGGTCCAAGTAATTAATCTTAGATTACAAACCATGGAGGAAGATGGGTACCTCCAGAAGTGATACCTCTGCTGGCCTTCAGTTCCTGGTCCAGAAGCATGAAGTCTCCACTGTCCCATCCTATGGCTATCAGCAGGTGTCCAATGCCATTCAGACAGGTATTGACACATATAAAACCGAAAATTACTCTATATATGTATTATTTCTATTTCCAAAAGTGAGATGAATGAATCTCACACTCTCTGGATTTGAGTGGGCTTTGTTTTAACTCTCCATGGTTGCCAGTAGAGGACAACCATGTAGGGAATCTTTTCAGCTCTCAGGAATATGAACTTCAGCAGAATCTGGAAAGCTGAAACCTATAAAACATCTGGGACAATGAAATCAGATAATTTTAATTATTCTGCTTTGCTTTTATCAAGTTCTTCAGGTAGTCTGCAATGGACTGGAATAAAACTGCACACTGTTTAAATGGAGCCAGCACTTTTTGAAGTAAAACCAGTCAATCCATTCAGATGGATCTGAGGCAGACCAGTGAAGTCAGGGAAATGGCAGACTTGATCTGGAGTTGAGTTCTAAGCCCTCAGTAAAGAAGAGGGTTTCAGAAAACCCGCGCTGTGTAGGATTGCTGTCATGGGATTTCACAAAGGTCAAGAAGACCAGCACAGATGTATCTTCATTAAAGGCTGGCTTTAAGGAGAAAAAGATCTGAGGTTTTTTGGATCTAAGAGGTCTAAGAGGTCCATAGCAGGGTAAGATGCATTCCTTGTCACCCCATGGGACATGGCTGCTCTTGTTGCAAGGGTTTCCCAGCCCGTGGCTCCTGTCTGTAGGAGACTGCTCTGCCCTATTTACATGTTCTGGGCTCTTCCTGCTGCCCTGTCAGGACCCAGGACATCCCTCTGGCTGTCCTGAGCAGCCAGGACCCCTGCCAGGGGTCTCAGAGACCCTGGCGCAGAGCCCAAAATGCCTCTGGTTTTGATTATGACCGTGGAGCAAATTACCAACCTTGTATGAAGATCAGCAAGCCAAAACAGTTTAGGTGGAATATTAGTGAAGTTATCAGGGTGGAAAAAGTAGATATTAGGGTTTTTGGTATGGGGGTTCAGGAGGCAAGATGGAGGAATCTGGGTGTGTCCAGCCTTTCTCCTTCTTGGCCTCCATCTTCTGCAGTGATGGTGGTACATTTAGATTGGTTTAGAGTAGAAGCTCACTGTCTAACATAGGTGATAGGTATTGGAAAGTAATTGTAAATATTGTACACGTAGTTTTTAGTATAAAGACATGACACTGCCTGGGGGCAGGCAGAGTGCCCTGGACTGCCCTGCTGGATGGACCTTGGCAGGGCAGGAGAAAAGTTTTTATAGATAAGATTCAATAAACAACCTTGAGACCGAGAAATGAAGAGCCCTGACTTTCTAACTTTTCTCGGGGTCACTCTGACCACCTAGAGATCCTGACACTGCCCTAGGGTGTGGGACAAAGGGCCAGCTGGACTCCAGGGTGGCATTGCCTTCTCCATTCCATGTGGCCACATCTGTGTTGCTCCCTGGGAACCAGTAGGACAGGGGCTTTTCCCTGAATGATGTTGGCATGCTGGGCAATCCTCCTGACCTGAACCACATCTTCCTCCTACAGAAATGGTGCCAAAACCTCCAGACCACCTCCCAGCAGGACTCTGCTTTCCCAGGAGTGGAGACAAGGTGTTGTGCAGAGCTCATGCCTGGCAGGAGCTTGTAGCTGAGAGCCATCCCTTTGAACCACCAAACTGCAGCATGAGTTTTATCAAAAAGCTCTCTCCAGAGCCAGCAATTTGTGACAATATCAGAGCAGGGCTGTTATCAGCTGCCTGTAACTCTTGCTTGCCCAGGTGCATCCCCCCCGGCTAAGGTGTGGGACCCTGCTGAATACCAGACCCCTTTGTTGCGCATTAGTGTTGGCTGAGCTGTCACCAGAGGTACCTGCGCATATGCAGAGCACAGAGATTAATCTGATTAAATCTCCACTGACTTTTCCACATTCCTCGTGGTGCAGCAGCCCCTGTCTCTTCTCAGGTAGGTGCTAGAGCATGGGGAAGGTTAATCAAATGGTGTTTCTGAAAGCGTGACATAATGAGAGGGAGAGTAGGAGGGAGTGATTAGCTAAGCTTTAACCCACCATAAGTGCCCTGATCCTTGACCTTTTGGTGTCAGTTTTAATTGTAAGGATGTACTTTTAAAAAAAAAGAAGTCATTAAGGTTAAATTATTGCACTCCCTGACCCCAGGTTTACAAATAATACAGGTTTCAGATTTTTTTTCTGACGTTCGAAGATCACTAAAGAATTTGTATGATATATACAATGAAAGCTAATATGAATAACAGCTTTAGTGAGAAAAAATATATATATATCTGGGAATTAAAACTAACAAATATGTTCAGATTGAAATTGATGTAGTCACATGACACAGATGGTAAATTTTACTGATATATATTTTTCCCTGGTGTAGAACACACAGTGGCAATCCAGCATGACAGATTGTATCCTAGGCTAAAACTGTGTCAGACGCACAGTAATCAGAAGATGCTATCATACAATTTGCACTGGGGCCAGCCTCAATCTTGTAAGTGTTCTTTGTTCAGCTGCACTGAATTGTTTTTCAACTGGGCTTCCCTTCTGTAAAATAATCCTTGTCGTTTCTCTGGTATTAAGATGTTTTTTTCAAGTGATGGTATCCCTAATATTTAGCTTTTAATATTATTGTTGCTGTTAGGTAATGGATAACAATACTAATTATTATTAATACTACTGATACCACAGAGTGGATGACTTCAGCCTGTTCTGCAGCCAGATCTGAGCTTAAATACAAAGATTTAAGTCACCACTGAATGTGCAGAGCTAGATGTGAGATTAATTTCTGTTACTTCAGCCATTCAGCCTAAATTAGACTCTAATTAGGATCCTGTTATTGAAAAGGTAAAAGAAATGTTTCTCCAGAGACTTTTTTACCTTATCCTTTTCAGAAATTTATTTTAGGGTAGGCAAACAACCTTGTGAGGGTGTTCAGCTCATCTCCAAAAGACTGACTCAAGTGAAGTTCCTAAAATTTTAATTGCTAAAGTTAGAAAGGATTTATTCCTTCTGCAGCAATTAATACCTTCTGTTTTCACACACTACTCATACCCATATCTGGAATTTATGGATATGTAGAAATTTGTATCAACAGTTGTCATTCTGCAAAACCTTATATGTGGTTTTTAATTCATGTGGTGTGAATGATCCTTCCAAAGCTAAATTCTCAAAAAAACACAGAACTAGAAATTTTCCCCATGAGATTTTCAAATCTTGAGTTCAAATTTACTATATACCCTTTCCTTTGCCTCTGTTTTAGGGGAAGCATAAGAAAGAACTGGTGATTAAGGGACTTTCTCACATTATACAAGCCTTCAAAAATATTTTTTAAACTATCCAGGAATTTTTTTCCTGTGGTCTGTGTATGATGAGCAAAGATTCAGAAAATGCCACATACACGGAGTTTTTTGGAAAGAATCCAGGGATGGTGCTCCACTACTTCCATGGGCAGCCTCGTGAGTTTTCATGGATTCATAGGAATTTTGGAACACTGAATGATTTGGGTTGGATGGGACCTTAAAGTCCACCCAGTTCCAACCCCCTGCCCTGGGCAGAGACACCTTCCACCATCCTAGGTTGCTCCAACCTGGCCTTGATGGGGATCCAGGGATGGGGACTCCACAATCTCTCTGGACAAAACTGACTCCTTTATTGCTCAAGGAGTGCTGTAAAATTAAAAGCCTGATTAAACACAGTGACGAAATGAATGTGATTTTAGGAACTAGAAAAAAAGGCCAAAATTTTGCAGATGGACATGACTTACTTATAGAGGGCTGAGGGTTCTGTGATTTAGCAGAAAATGCTACCCAAAATCCCTGAAGTGGGATCTAGGTGATTTTACACTGTAAACAACAACAAAATGCATATCAATGATCATAACTAGCTATCAAATCAACTCACCCAGGAATAGCAGGGACTGTGTATTGATTGAAGTGCTTAAATCAGAACAATTTGTAGTTTGAAAGGTACAGTGTATTTCAGAAAATTTATGGGCCAGGAATAAGAATAAAATTATAATGTCTTTAGGAAAGATGATTGCAATGGTCCCTTCTGGCCTTAAAAATCTAAGAATATATGAAACTATTTATTTATTTATTTATTTATTTCCAAAACACCTGAGGCAGGGGAAATGTGAAGACACCAAAGACATATTTGTGTAATGGCTTAAAAATAGAGATGTGCTGATTTTATTCTGTACTTGTATATGATTGCTATAAATTAGCAGTGGGAAGTAGCAACATTTATTATTAATAGTAATACTAAAATAATAATGATAATATATTTTTCTATTAATAGCTATCTGTTCTATCCCCTTCTCTTCTCCTACTTTTTCCTGTGAGCACAAGAGTTTCCTGGAACACCTGGATCTTTTCATTTGGCTGTGTTTTAATGTTGTTTCCAGTCAAATATGACAAACTAAAGGGACTCAAACTCTCCATTTCAAATGCTGCCCATTTTCCCATCGTTCTCTTAAGCATCCCTTTAGTGGGAGGCAGTTTGCTCAAGGAAATCTTTCAGTCCTGGTGTTTAAATACTTGTGATATATATTTACATTTATAAAGACACTTCAAAAATGTTTTAAAACTGATGTATATTTGGATGCATTTGTAAGTGAGAGCTTGAATTTCTTAAAATTACTCTTTCTTTCCATCTCTCTATTTGTATGTGCAGAGTTGGAAGACAGACACTTCATGGTCTTGAGCCCTCGAAGCAACGTTAACCTTGTGATTACAAAGCCTGTTAAAGAGCAAGGCCAGAACCTAGAGCTGTGCTTATCTAGCCATAAAAATATTTGTGACTTCATTTAGGTTGATGGAAGATTTCCAAAGGACATATTATTCTTTATAAAGCCACTGGCTGATGCAGTGAACACAACTTCCCACCGCATCCTTGTGGCTGTTCGGGTCTTCTTGTCAGGCCCCACATATAGGAAAGGTTAAATTAATCCTAGTCCAGAGGGATGCCATCCTGGAAGTCTTCAAGGCCAGGCTGGATGGGGCTTGGAGAAACTTAGCCTAGTGGAAGGTGTCCCTGCCCATGGCAGAAAGGTTGGAAATAGGTGAATTTTAAGGTCTCCTCCAACCAAAATAATTTAATGATTCCATGGTCTTCTCTTTCCTACTCCAGCATGCGCAGAGCTGCTCTCTCTTCTTAAACTGAGAAATGTTGAATAAATGTTGTTAAAAATTCATGTTTCTTGTCTTGGATTAATTTTCAGTCAGACCCTTCAGTCCCACATTTGGATTACCTGAGTCAAGGCGGATGGGAAAATGTGACTGGCAGATCCAAGCAGAACCACACAAGCCCATGTTCCAGGAATATCTACACTCATTAAGAGGTAGAACCATTCCATTCCATGGTAATTCTGAAGACACATGAAAAAATACTGCTTGTACTGATGTCTTGCCACAAAAAAAAAAAAAAAAAAAAAAAAAAAACAAAAAAAAACTAAACCAAAAAACCCCAAAAGTTTATTGATGCAAATCCCTCTTTCCTGTTAACCTTGGATTATGACCAGGCACAGAGGGTGCTGGTTGTCTTGGATCAAAACTATAGCAGCTGTGCTAAGTGGATCAGTAGAGGTGAAAAGAGGCAGAGGGTGATGCCTGTACTCAGCTGATGATGGATTTTTTGGTACAGATATAACCAGGCTGGCTTAGGCTGCCATGGAAATGCAGGCTCAGATCATGCTGGTGTCCATCAGACTGCAGGCAGCAGCTGGCTTGTGTAAGGACAGTCTAAAATGCAAGATTGCAGCTGTCTGCACCTTCCCATGCAGGTGTTATACCTTTTCCCACCTGCATGTGCCTGAGGGAGGTCAAGTCATGGTGGAGCACTGGTGCTCAGGCTCTCCTGATTCCTGCTGGCTTAACTTCCAAACATTCAGCTCCAGATGTCATAATTATGGAATCATGGAATGGTTTGGGTTGGAAGGATCCTTAAAGATCACCCAGTTCCAACTCCCTGCCATGGGCAGGGACACTTTCCACTATCCCAGGTTGCTCCAAGCCTCATCCTGGCCTTGGACACTTCCAGGAATGGGGCAGCCACAGCTTCTCTGCCCTGTGCCAGGTCCTCACCACCCTCACAGGGAAGAATTTCTTTCTAATATCCAATTTAAGCCTACTCTGTCTTTTTGAAGCCATTCTCCTTGTCCTGTCACACCAGGGCCTTGTAAATAGTGTCTCTCCATCCTTCCTGTAGGTTTCCTTCAGGTACTGGCAAGCTGCAAATATAAGGATTCATAAAGATGTAGATCAGATTTTTGAAAGAGTAGGCACCAATATTGTGAATTACAAGGGAAAAAAACCTCAAAAAATAAATCAAGTAGTCAACAACGTAAATCTTGCCTGTAAAAAGCAACTGCTCACCCATGTTCAAGCAGTGTGATTTCCACAAGGCAGTGAAGGGGAAAAGGCTGTGGCTGGAATTGCTTTGGAAATGTCACATGCTTCCACCTGATGAAATGTACACATGTGTGTATGTGCTTGTGACTGTGTTTAGCATCACAAAATCCTTAAGGTTAGAAAAAAATCCTTAAGATCATCAGGTCCAGCCATGGATTTGTAGATATCTGCATGGGCTTAGTGCCAATAAACAAACCAACACCGTGGCACAGAGGTAAACTCTGGAACCTGGCAGACTTTGGCACCAGTCAGATGGTCCATGGCACATTGCCAATCCATGGTAGCCTGTGCTGTCCCGGACAATTCCCAGGCACAGCTCAGGAGCCAGCCTGCGCCAGGCACTGTCCCTGGTAGGCAGGTTGGAATTGGCTCTTGTATTTTGGAGGGGAGGTTGTTTAACACTAAGGAAATGTCTGGATAGTGCCAGCTGGCCTCAGGGATGGCGAGCTGATCCTGACACTTCCTTAGCTGACGAGCAGGGATGCAGCCAAAATGTCTGGCAGGAGATTTGTCTTGGTCTCACTTCTGCAGGCTTGCCTGGCAGTTAACACACAAGTTCCTTTCTCCTCTGCTGTAGCTCAGCAGTGAGGAACAAAACCACTGAATTTTGTTGATCCAAGGATGAGGAGAGGTCTGTGCCTTCATCATAATGGGAAGAAATGAAGTGAAGGGGCCAATCTGAGACAGAGAGCTTGAAAAAAAAAAACCATTAACATCCACTAACAATAATCCTGTCCCTGATATGGCCCAAGATTGTCTATCTACAGAGAGATTTTCTTGAGGATTTGGCTTCATCTTTTTTCTGCCCATGGCCACCTGAATGAGAGACTGATTTCAGACAGGAGAAATTATGGAAAGAGGTGGAGGGAAGAAATTTCCTTTCAGGTTTTTTTTCTCTCTCTAATTACATACAGACTCCTGTTTCTTCAAGTTCGAGATATAGTATCCATTTAAAAATAATAATAATTAAAGATTCTACTTATCATTTTATCTCACAGAAGGCTCACAAGGAGTTGTTCTATAGCCTGAGGCTAAAGCTAGCCCAGATATTAGCTGAACCAAACAGGGCTGTCATTGCAAGCCAGTCTGCACCCCTGCGATGTTCAAAAAAAAAAAAAAAGTTAAATTAATGCCAAGAGATGAACACTAGGAAAGCATCTGAACTGTACAGGAAAACAGGGATTGCAGAGGAAGGCAGGGACAAATACTTGCATTTAGTAATCTGCTAGAGTAGACTTGGGTTATGGGCTCTGAGGGAAAGAGCTCAGTGGTTTATCCAGTACCTGGTTACATTACCCTGACTCCCCAGGTACCAGGAAGAAGAAGTTCTTGTATTCAAAACACTGTTTATAAATGTCCTTCAGCTATTGCATCTGGCTTTCCTCTCTGGTTCTACAGGGAAATAGAACCTGGCTGCCTGAATAATGGGTGAAATTAATTCTTCTTTTCGGGCGCACGCTCGGCAGCAATTATCCAAGTTCATCCCAGGCAGCACAGAAAGCTGCTTTGTGCAGCCCAGGTAGTGGCTTTGCAAGCAGCCAGGAGGGGAGCAGGGAGGCCTGTTGCTGAGGGGAAAGTGTCACTAAGCAGCCTGGCAGCAGCAGAGCTGTCCCTGCTGTGCCTTGCATGGACCCTGCAGCTCCAAGGGGCAGAGGCACCACAATATGTCAGAGGCTTTGCTGAGTTTCAGCTCAGTGGAGGGGACAACACACACACACACACCTGGGGACTGGGGAACATCTGCTGGAAGAAGTCACTTGAAAAATAACCTTGCAATGGCTTGGGAGAAACATCTGTGCAGCAAATGCCATGCTACCAGTAGTGGAGGGATGGGAAGGCAGAAGTTAGGGAAAGCACAAAGAACCATCTTGTGTCAATAATTCAGGGAGCTGGTGACAGCACAGGGGGAATTTAGGTCAGCACAAACTTCCTTGGCTCTACAGCTTTTGTGCACAGGAGCTGGTGCAGCAGCTGTCTAATTGAAATGTGCAGCCATTTTACCCGTGACCAAAGTGAACACCAGGGAGTCAAACTTTCCCCTTTTCCCCATTCTCCCACTGAAACTCTCTCTCTTTTATTGTTTATTTCTTGCAGGAGTTTGCTCAAATGTGTTTCCTACTCTTTACAGAAATATCAGGAATATGGGAAGGATATGAGTACTTTAGACCAGATGAATTTTGTATCTTTCTAAGAGAAGTGGAATCTAAGACACAGGATGATATATTTTGTCCAGAACAAAAATTGCTGATGTATATAATACAGAAAAAAAATCCCAAACCTCTCATGCCTTCACATTAACTCTTATTTTATCCATTATTTTGAACAACAGTGTCATTCAGGCAGTGCAAAGGTTCAAATGAAACATCTTCTGACAAGAAGCATTCCTCTGAGTGAAATTCCACAGGCTACATATTTAGGAAAGTCAAATTAGGTGGTTACTGTTGATTGCATGTGCAAAATTGAAGAGCAGGAAACAATTTCATTCATCTGATTTTTAGTAGAAGTCAAAATCACATTACAAAATGTGTTAGCAGCTTAGCAGTGCCTATGACTGAGTCAGAAATGTAACCTGGACTTGTTTAGCTCAGTTTAATGACAGCCAGAGCATCCTAGAGAGTTGTATTGGCATCCAGCTGTAGTTAAAGCTGGGACAGGAGCTGGTTCCTTTCTGCTCAGTTTCCACATCCAGCTGGTGTGGGCTCAAAGCTGACACAGACCCAACTACAAGCAGGGGAAGAAGGAGATCAGTGGGACAACATCTCAAATTTGCAAGATTATTTTTTGCCTGTTGGCTTCTGCTCTTGCAGACACACATTATGAAAAGTCTGGGAGAGACAACATACACACAATATTTCAGCCACAGAGAAGGCAGAAGCACTTTCCTGAAATATGAAATGGGAAGGCTCAGGGACGTGAACTAGTGGGAAGAGTTTGAATAACAAAGGTTATATGGTACAGATCTAAGGAGTATAAAGAAAAAAATTATCTTTAAAGTCCTTTCAAACTCAAACCATTCTATGATTCTAAATTATATCAAGGAAGGAGAACAGGTATGAAGTACGCTGAGTCTTAGAAAAGTGGAAGAGAAATCAAATGCAATTTGGGCAATATAGGTTTGGAGGTAAAACCAACAAAACAGCAACAACCAAGAACAAAAACAATAACAAACAAAAAAGATCCCAAACCAAACTAAACAATTCCTCTGGATTTTGTGTCTTTTATCCAGATGTTAACTCATGGAAGGTGTTGGAGAAAGAACCCTGGATTATATGAACTTTTCATTATGTTTTTTTAGAGATATATTTCCTGAAGACAGCAGAACAACTATCACATTCACCCGAATTCTTTCCTGATAAAATTTCTTTGACAGCTGACTTTTGGTTGTTTTCTGGATGGACAATGGGAAGGATGGGAGAGGGGAAACGGAAAAGAGTGAAAGACTAAGAGCAAGAGACTGAGTAATCTCTATTAGCTGCACATGAATTCTGAGATCATGGTGTTTCTACAAGTGAACAGATGCAATATAGTTAAAGAGAGGTCTTTAACCTTCAGAGCAAGAACCTGCATTAAGTGAAGTGGAAAAACAGGACAGAAGGAATAAAACTAAATTAACAGGCTTCAGAGAGGACTTCTGTCACTCATCACAGTGCTGTGAGAAGGAGACTGAAGTCAAGAAGTCAAAGGCCTTAGGCAGTTGTTTACTAATTTTATGTCTCATTATCTTCCTTTCTTCTTTTTTGACCAGCTCATTTTGGCTGCATGAATCAGCTCACCAAGTTATTGGCACCAAAGAAAAGTATGTGTAAAAAAGGAAAATTTTGGTTATGCTGCATACTTGGGGTCTTATTATTTGAAATATTCAAAATATTGAAACGACAATGCCATAATGAACTTCTCCAGTTCATTGTTCTCATAACAACTACTTCATAACAGTATGGGAACAATTAATTTCATTTGATATAACTCGTGAAGTAGGTGGCAATATTTGCCTTGTGTTATTAAAGGAATAGGACTCAAATTGGTGAACTCCTTATCTTTGTGGCCATCATCAAAGCACAGATTCTGTATGTCTCTGTTCACCTACCTGAACTTTGTTAACTCCTTGTCAATATAACTTTCCTTGTCCCATTGTTTCTTTTTACTCATGAGGCGACTTCAGATTCTATGCACTTTCTTCAAAGTAGTCCATTTTTTCATTTGTATTTCTATACATTTTCTACTTTCCATGAGACAGGAAAACCAGGATTAAATCACATTTAGCCATCCCTGGAGCTATACATTATTTCACAGAATCACAGGCTTACAGAACATTTGAGTTGGAAGGACCCTTAAAGCTCATCTTGTTCCAAGCTCTGCCATGAGCAGGGACAGCTCCCACTAGTTGCTCCAACCCCTGTCCAGCCTGGCCTTGAGCACTTCCAGAGATGTGCACATCCCTCTTGCTGTTTGTCACCCTTTGTGCTCAAAAGGAGTGTCACAAAATTAAAGCTGTCACAGGACCACAGAAAGAGTATTTGCGGTGCTGACATTTCCAAGCCAAATGCTGGTCCAAATAAAAGGTTTAGAGTGCTGTAGACACAATGGAGCTGTGTCAGGAGAGGTTGAGGGTGGGTGTTAGGAAGATTTTCTTCACCCAGAGAGTGCTTGGGCACTGAACAGGCTCCCCAGGGGAGCGGTCACAGCCTCCCAAAGATTAAGAAATGTTTGGACAAAGCTCTCAGGCACGTGGTAGGATTGTTGGGATGTCCTGTGCAGGGCCAGGAGCTGGATTTTGATGATCTTTGTGGGTCTCTTCCAACTTAAAATATTCTCTGACTCTCTGATGCAATTTAGATGAGAGGGGAGAGTATCCTTGGTACAGAATATGAGGAAAATGTAAAAATACAAAAATAAGAATTTGGCTTTGGTCTGGCCTCCTTGATAAACCAAATGGACATCTTTCCACTTTGATAGATTTCACACGGTTTGCATAAATGAAAGGATTTGGACCTTTTGAAATGAAAAGGAGATTTCTGCCGCATGCCAGCATGCTGCTGATGAGGGCTCATCCAAAATGCACCATGACCATGTCTCGCCCTCTGTTCCTCTGTAACACGTGTAGCAACCTGTGTCTGCACCACAGGAAAAGCTGTTTGAACAGATCGTCCTGGGGACTCGGCACCGAACGCGGCACCGCGCTCGAGAGCCTGTGTAGTGCTTTGTGTTTGTGGCTCTGTTTATCATACTACAAGTCTTGATTATTCTAATGGCACTGGAACTCTTCAGAAACACATTGTTCATACCCCCAAGGAGTTTGCTGCACGCACAAACATTCTCAATCTACTGTATAAACAAATGTGTTATTCAGCAGACAGCGTCGGCGCTGCTGCTGATAACTGGGAAAGGGGCTGACAACAGCACAGAGGATATTGCCTCCACCTCTAAGTGGTTTGTACAGTTTGTTAGGATTCATTCTCCATCATTTCAGTGGGATCTGGAGCTCTTATTGCTGTCTGCTTTGGGTTCCTCAGTGTATTTTTTGCTTGAATGTTGTAAAACTTCCTTTTTCTTTTCATGATCTACAGATTCCTCACAAGGGGGAGAGGAGGGGCAGGCACTGATCTCCTCTCTGGATCCCAGTGGCAGGACCCAGGGGAGTGGCCTGAAGTTGTATCAGGGGACATTTAGGTTAATTATTAGGGAAAAGATTCTTCACCCAGAGGGTGTTTGGGCCCTGGAGCAGGCTCCCCAGGAAGTGGTCACACTACAAAGCCTGACAGATTTCCAGAAGAATTCCTGGAACATTTCAGGCACATGGAATTCAGGCATGGTGGGATGCTCGAGGTTGTTCTGTGTAGGGCCATGATCCTTGTGGGTCCCTTCCAAATCAGGTTAATCTATTATTTAAATTTTTTTTTCTTATTTGAGCAAACACCTGCTCACATCTTTGGCAAAAAGAGTGAATTGTGAGACCCACACTTTGGGAATGCATCAAACACAGAAGCTTCTCTCTTGAAAGCGCCCAAGATGCAAAAAGACAAGAGCTGTCAAATAGTGGAGATGTTTTTTTGCACTGGAATTATGGTGGGGTTGGCCTTCTCTGCTCCAGTTACCCTCTGCTGATTCCCAGAAGTCTTTTGTTAGCTTTTAGAAATAGACCTTCTCAGATGCTTGATGTGTTTCAATGTTGAATCTCACATGACATGAATGAATGTGTGGGGACAGGGGAGACTGAAAGAGATAAAAAGGAAAGGAAGTAGAGAAGATAGATTCTTCAGTCATTTGTACAATATTACACAAGGATGACTGAAATGATTCGAAAGGAAATTACTGAATTTGATAGGCTAATTATGGTTGAAAATATGTTTGAAATTGCATTCTAGCCCATAGAATTGGGAGCCAGTGGAGATTTTCAAAGTCTTTTGGGGGCTGAAATCAATTTGACTTAGCAATTTCATATTGGTTTGTAGTTTCTCACCATTCTCAGTGCATATGAACATCCCTCTATCACTCGGAAGTTTTTTTGGGAATACCAAGGTTACCTCTCCTTCATTCTTTCCTTTGAACCAGGTGGATAGAATTTGAGGGTACCCATAAATCAATCAAAATTACAATTTCTTACAAGGAAGTAGAAAACCCATTCTTGTTTATCCATCATGAAATGAAGGTACAAAGTCACTCTCTTCAACAATAATGACAGAACTTCAACACTGCTCAGCTGTTTCAAGCAAATCCAGTCTAGGCTCACAAATACAGATTCCCATAAATCCACCTTAACTATTTTGTGTATACTCCACAACAGACTAAACTGATCTCAGAGATCCATGTTTTGAGTTCTTACTTCTGATGTTTTTAATGTGTTCTTGCTATTTTTTCCTCCAATATTATATTCCTTATATGTACACCTGTCACTTTCCAAATGAAGATGTGCAACAAAATGAAGTGTGAACAAAAAGGGGCATCACATAAATATAAGATTGTCATTATTTGCTCTTTCCTGCCTTCTTTGGCTCACACAGACAACAGTTCTACCAAGAAAGGTTTATAAATGTGGAATAAAAATAGAGAAATAAGAAAATTTTTCAACTGGTACCACTTCTTTTCTCATTGCAGCTTCATTTCAAGTCACTGGAGTCAGGAAGGTCTTTCTGATTGCTTAGTTAGTATTTTTATTGCCTATTTCATTTTGGCTTTATGTGTGCATCCCAAGCTTCATATTAACATTTAATATGTCTCTGGAGTTGTGGTTTGGATTTGTGAGAGAAATTTGTCCCACCATGGCAAGGTGACCTAGGCATTGATTCCTCTGTGAATGCCATCAGCAGTGAAGCCTTCTCAGAATTTTAGGCAGAAAAGACAAGAGCTGAGATCAGGCCAAAGCTGGAGGGAAATATGGAATTGGGGCAGACCATGGGAAAAGTCCTCAGATGCAAACTGATCCCGAGCAAAGGCAAGCAGGAGCAGTGGCCAAAATGCAGCGAGGACCTGGTTCCCAGCAGAGGTTCTGCCTTGCCAGGGCCCTGGCAATGCGGCAATTGGGGTTCTGGCCATTCCATGGCCTGAAGCAGCCTGCTCTCCTGGCCCCCATCTGCCTTGGATTGGGGCTGGTGCTGATCATGGGAAAATGAATACACAAAATTCACCAATAATAAATTTATTATCATTCCCTGTTCTCTGGCAATGCCTGGATTCCAGCACTGATGCAGCTGAAAGCCTCGGAGCCCTGCTCAGTGCTTGGACTCTGAGAGGCTGAACAGAACAACTCTGCACAGAAATGTCCATAATGAAGTTTAGAGGTGGGGTAGGAGCAATCTTTCACTGACAGGAGAATAAGCACGTAAAAAAAATTAAAATTTCAAAATATTCGAAAGTGACATACAAAAAAAAGGATTCTTAGGAATCTCTGAGATAGATTCCAGGAAGAAAGGGACTACAGGGCCGTATTTTTAATGCTCAGCCAGTGCTCCCTTTGCCCTGAGTTCACTGTCTTTTCCTTCAGACCAAGATTCAAATGAATAAATTTATATTTTCATCATGACTATATTAAGAGCTTTACACTGTCTTTTCCTGGCTAGCTAAAACCACTGTCTTTTTATTACACTCTCATAAATTTGAAGGCCAGAAGAACCATTATTTCAGTATTGTTTGGGTTTTCCCCTCCTGCAAGAAACAGGATTTAAGCAGTGATCCCTCTATCAGGCCTCTAACTCGTGGCTGAGCTAGGAAGTCTCTTTAGGAAAGACATCTAATCCTGATTTAAAGACTTCTTTAAAGACTACTTAACAACTCATCAAGCTTGTCTGGGGTTTCTTCTTTGGTTTATAGAAGTAATGAAGCAAGTCCCCCATCCTCCCCTCCTGGAGATATTTCTTAATGGAAAGTAAAAATGCCACAATTACAACACACCATGTGTGGGACATAAAACCTCACTCTCACTCCAGTGTCTGTATCATATTTAATAAAGTACCAGCAGAGCAGCAATAATGTACGCTGGGAATCAGGCATCATAAATAAAAGGAGAAAAATGTAATAATGGGTAGTTGGAGAAAAATATGAAAGCAGCTGTAAGAACTGAAACAGACAAGGGGAAAAGAAAAAAATAAAATAAAATAGAAAAAAGAATCAAAATCCCTCACAGCCAGGCATGGAAATAATGTGTTTTAAAGTGGGTGCACTTTTGGAGGATTCTTCCTGAAGAGAACAGATACACAGGCAAGCATGTACACACACACACACACTTGCCAGATCTTACCAGATGATGTAGTTGAGGCTGGCTGAACTTAATTAACTTGGATGAGTGCTTTTAGATTTTAACCTTCCTTGTTTATTTGCTTTCACTGTGCAGCAGTAAAGACTTTCAGACATGAGGAGAAGGAAGGAAAGGAGAGGTGAAATTACTCTTGAAGAAAACAATAAGCAGCTCTGTTTGTCCAGTTGGTTTTTTAAGGGTGCAGGATAACTGCTCAGTTTGTATAAGCCAACACTGCTTTGATACTGGTTTATATTACCTGATATCAGGCCCTGGGAAGCTTTTACTTTCTGGATTTCAAAAATAATTCATAAGTCCTCTATCCCACAACCTTATCTTTTTTGATAGAAGCATCACTACAGGGACCTGTTCTCTGGCAATGAATCAACCTGACTTGGTTTACCACTTCCATAGTTCTCCTAGCTCCCAAAATAAGCTGTTCACATCCAAATTCATACATGGGAATGGTCCCTGGCTCTTGCTACCTGTCAGAACATGTCTGGGAACTACTTTGTCTGGGCTAAAGGCTTGGCTATGAATGAAGAAATTTGGAAGAATGAGCTCCAAAGCCAAGTTCTGTGCCCTGACTCTGGCTCTAGGGATTCCCAAATCTAGGCATTGCCTATGGTGTAAAAATAAAAATTTCTGTACTGACAGTATGGGTCCTTCATGTCTAAGTAGACCAGGATCTTTGGCTCTACTAAATCATGGAAGCATAAAATGTTTTGGTTTTGAATGGGCCTTTAGAGACAACAGAATCATAGAACCATAAAATCAAAATCAAAGTAATGACTTTAGATTTGAGAGAGATTTTCTTTAGTATCTGAAAAATTCAGGTTTTGACATAGTCTCCAGCAAGATCTGGAAGGCTGCCCCTACCACAGCTTTTTCCCAAGTCTTTAAACATTTTGATGCTCACTGCAGAGGATTTTAATGGGAGGGATCTTTCCAAGGGAGCTGATGGATTCTTAATCAAGGGTTTGTTGAAATCTGGGGGTTTCTGCAGAGATAATAATATGTATTTGGGAAAGAGAAAAATCGTTCTGGTTAATGTGGGGAGGATGTGTGGGCAAAGCTTAACCCTGATGAAAATAGTTGAGCTCCAAGGTAGGAAGTCCAAGGTGCAGCTGAGGTGGATGCTGGTTCCTACCTGGTCCCAAGAGATTCCTACTGCTCCTCTCCTGCCTGTCAGAAACAGACCAGGGCTGGGCTGAATGGCAAGTCTGGAAATGTCTGTCAAATAAATTAAAACAGCAACAGGAAGCAACAGAGGGCTGCAAATGTTGGTCCATCTGTAATGTCAGACCTTTGTTCTGGCCTTTTGCCCCTGGCTGAGAACCCCAGCTCACTGCTCCCAAGCAAGGTGGGTTAGTCCATCACATGGAAAGGCCCTGGCAAATTTGCCATGGGGAGGGGGAGCTCACTCCTGGCTCCATTGGCAGTCAGTGTGGATGAGCAGGAATCAGCATGGGTGAGGATTCAGTGTGGCAGTGGATGACTGACAGCTCTGGGTACAAATGCAGTTCAGACCCAAGGTGTAAAAATCACAGAATCACAGAATCATTTCTGTGGAAATGATTGGTTGGAAAAGACCTCCGAGATCATCGATGCAACCTTGTCAACCAGACCATGGCACCAAGTGCTATGTCCAATTGTTTCTTGAACACCTTCTGGGATGGTGACTCCATCAACCTCTCCCAATGCCTGACAACCCTTTCCACAAAGAAATTCTTAAATGGCCTTTTCTCACTCAGCACAGCAGCTCCTTGTGCCTTCTTGCTGCCCCAGAATAAAGAAACAATAAGAAGCACCCAGAGGGGAGATTTATTTGTGCCAGCCCCATTGAAATACCATTCTTTTACTTTCAGGTCTAGTGTACACTGAAGTTCCTCATTACTGCAGTGAAGGTTTTCAATGCAGGTAGGAGAGCCCAAAAAGGAGCAGATGCTCCCACCTGGCTTCTCAGGTGGTGTCAGGGACCACAATGTGAAATCCAGGGTGCAGTGATTACAATTTATACTCATGGGTGGAAGGGAGAGGGGAAGGAAGGGAATGTGGGCCTAAGTTAATTTGTTAATTCAGTGGAGAAAAGGATAATGCCTCTGAAAACTTGGAAAACTTCAAGGCTTCTCAAGCTAACCTTGGTGACTCAAGACAGTCTGGGATGACTCCATAGGAAGCCAGTAGAAGTGAGGAGGTGCCTATGGTTGGTCAAGATCTCAGAATTGTGAAACCATAGAATGGTTTGTCCTGAAAGGGACCTTAGAGTTCATCTTACCCTGTCATGGGCGGGGACACCTCCCTCTACATCAGGTTGCCCCAAGCCCCTTCCATCCTGGCTGTCAATACTGACTTCTTGGAAACATTTTTAATGTGAGAGAACTGGTTACATAAAACAAGCTAAAGAAAAGAAAAAAGATTGTGATAAAAGTGTCTGTCACTTTAGCACCACAAACCTGGCACTTGGTAAACTCTTGTTGGTAGAAGACCAAAGCCCTGGGCCCACCTGAGCCTGAAGTTGTTTCAACTACCAGATCTCCTACACAAGGTACTACTTGCTCTCTGAAATGTTTTATTTTAGATCAATTCTTGGATAAGAAACAGTAACAGTGCCTGGGCTGGCGAGGAAAATTCCAAGCGTCGGCTGACGATCCTAAAGGTCCTTTCCAACCCAAACCATTCTGTTATTCTAAAATTTTTTTTCAGCAATTGCTTTGTAACCCTATAGACATCCAATGGTGGATATTGGACTCTCATAAGGTCTATACATATATTAACTATTTAATGGATCCAGGAAGAGAATTGCAATAAAATGCAATAAATTATTACTGGTTCAATTGCTGCATTTTGGGGTACAAATGCTTACAAACCAGACACCTGACTCACCCCAGAACTATGTACAAAATTTTGCAGCACTTCACAGCACTAGGCCTCTTTTCCCAAAATGCAGACTGATTTTTATCTCATGAGGTGCTTGCAGGGTGGTACCAGCCAGCTGTCACTGGAGGACCAGATGATATTAATGGCAACTGGCGTGTCTATTCAGCAAGCTGAGCTCATCCCTGCAAAATCAGATGGAGTTTATTTCAAACAAAAAAAGGAAATCAGGAGAAGCCAAGTGAAATAACAAAACTGCTGCCGACTTGAACAATCCAGCAATTCATCACCTCAATGAGGTCCTTGTGAATGTGAGGAAGCCACAGAACAAGGCTGGGTCTGAAAAACGTTTTCTCATCTCTTGTACCAAGAAATTTATTGAAGCTCAGTCCTTGCCTTCCAAAGATCCAGGTCTGAGCATCTGAGCCTGTGACTGCAGCAGTGCAGTATCATCCTGGCTGGCAGGAGCGTGGGGTCTGTGGCTTGTCAGTCAAAATCCATCCTGCATCCTGCTGGACTTGTTTTCCACGTGTGCCCCAGGGCAGCAGGCACTGGCTCTACCACTCCCCCAAGGCCATGCATGGCTTAAAGTGTGTGAGCAGTCTCATGGATTTCAGTGGGACTGCAAATGTGTTTACACACCTTAGCAGTTCCCTCATTAGTGCACAAAAACCGTATTATATTTCTGTCAAAAGGCAATTTGAAGTTCACTTTTCAAATGCCAAAGGCCTGTGCATTTACCAAGAACAACATTTAGCTTCTCCAGCCTCTGCTCCTCAGGGCCAGAAAACTTGTATAAAGGAGAAAAATCACTCCAAATGGGCTTTTCTTGTACGACGAGGAGGAAAGCAAAAAGTCATTAGGTAAAAAGGTGGTCTACATTCATGGTTAAATATTGGATGTGTAATTTAAATGAGAGAGTCAAGTTGAATGCAAAGCAATTACCAGCACTTAATATTAGTCAGACTAATAAAGCAGCAATTAAACCTCATTATACAGCCATAAAATTGAAGTGTAATAGATTGATTGCACCAAATGTTCATACCAATGTATGATGGCATATCATAGGCAAGGTGAAGTGGTTCATTTAATAGCAGATCAAAATAATTCCCTGAGATAGATTTAACCTTATTGCATTTCTTGGCTTCACATGACATCCGTGACAGTACAAACAAATAAATAAACACAATGAAAGAAGAGAGGAAAAAAAAAAGCCTATAGGCCAGCTTGCTCTATGGCAAATACTCTCTATTCCATAGTATAATATTCCTTCTCCCGAGAGAGCCACAGTTATTTGAGAATCTTCTTGCCAGCAGCACAATTTGGATCTTGCACAGCAGTGCTGCTTCATTGTTCACTCCTTGAATTGAATATGAGGCACTGAAGGAAACCAACATGTAAATGTTTTGCTGCCTGTTTACGGCTGACACAGAATTCAGCACCTTGGAGTATATTAAGTCCAGTGATTAAAAGAAATTGCTGGTGGAAACCAAAAAGGTAAACAGTGAGGGGACCATTAATAAAAATCTTCTAAACTCCCCTAAAATCACATCTGAACACTTTTACTTTGGCAATAGCTTCAGATTTAATCATTATATTTAATCTGTACCCATGAGTCCAGCATGTTAAGTTTACTGCCTTTTTCAATAAATATTATTTATGTAGGTTCATGTGACAAATATATTTTTTTAAAGTTTAAAACATTGCTTGGTGATTACAAAACACCCTATTTGTTGAAGACAAAATTTTGTGCTTTGGTTTTTTGGATTTTCACAACCCATTAACCTTAGCTTCCCATCTTTGCATTCCGCAGCATCATTACTACACCAGAGCCACCACGCAGCAATAAAGATAAATGAATCAGCATATTTTCTCCTCAGCAACATTTTCCTTGGTCAAAAGAGCTTGATCTTCCTGCATGGACCTCATGTTGGCAGCAGCTCAAGGGTTCACAAACTGCATATCTTCATGATTAATCTTTAGAAGAGAAAGAAATTATCTGAAAGAGAAAAGTACCTTGGCTTGCAAAATGATCCTGTGGCCAAGTAGTATTTTAAATGCTGATTTCCTTTACAGCTGAACAGTACACCATAAGTATTTTCTGTAGGGGAAAAAAAAAAAGTCTATCTTAAAAAATCAGAAAGTGAGGTCAACAGAAAATGTAATTTTGACAATCAGGGTTGTGACAAAGATTTTAAACTATCCAGGCATGGAAAGAAAAGAGATGAGAGGTTCATAGCCCATTCCTCATTTTAGTGGTTTTGTTCGGAAATTTTCCTCCACAAATCAAACATGACAGAATAAGAAAATGGACCACTTTTAATCAAGCTTTGAGTTTCCAACTGGTTCTGTGACTGGCAAAACCCTATTGCTCTTGTGAACCTTTCTCTTTCCCTTGTCTACGCTGCCCTTTGGTTCATGCTGATCAGTTGTGGTTTGAATTTGTTCTGGGCTCCTGCAGAGCAATGATCTCAGGACAGATTCATTGCTCCCTCATCCTACAGAGCTGAAGTTCCTTATTTTCACATTCCTGGAGATTCCCAATGCCAGCTTCTGTAGGAATGCATGTGCTACATCACTGCATGGTGAAGTAAAATGGCTCTGAGATCACACTCTGACATCTTGTCCTTGGTTCAGCACTAATGGCATGGAAATTGAAGAACATGGAGGAATGGGACACTGCGCATACCTGTGAGACCCTGACATTTCCATTGGAAAATGGGGAAAATATTATATGGAAATTAAAAAAAAAACCCAACTTGATATTACTACTGACACACCATTTTTCCAGTACAGTGTTTAGGTAAGAAAAAATGTTTGATGCTTATTAAAACCTGGTACTTAAATCCCTTGGAAAGGTGCTGGCTTCATAGATCTCATACTTTCATCTAGGCAGCAAATGTTCTTCTGCTCTAAAATAAGATTCTCAAAAGAAGAATTTAGCATTTCCATATTTGTCTTCCTCAACCTATGGACAGTTTTAGAAATTATGCCCACCCAATTTAAATGGAACTGACAAAAATATTGCCTCTTTCAGAAGTCAGACCTCATTTATATTAATAATATTTATTTTCAAAATATTAGTATTGGAGCTGGATGTTTGGCATTTGTACTTTAACCTTGATCCATGTTTTGTGAAATGTCCTTTAGATTACAGCTTTGGCATTTAATTATACCTCATGGTAATATGCCAGTTTTCCTGTTGCATATTTTTATCATTTCCTCCCCCTGTTCTCCTCAAGGTAAAATCTATTGGAATTTATAAATTGTGAAAATGCAATATATTGATATGGGCATTTTCCAAACACTGTATCCAAAGTATCCAAGTTTTTGCTCCTTTTTTCTGAGCTGCTCCCTGTGAAAGCTTTTGGGCTGTCCTAAATCAGTCAGGTCATCCCAGCCAGTGTGTGTTTTGGATCCTAAATGTCTCTTCTGGGTTGGTATGCAGCACCTTGAACACGCTGCTGCTTGTTCAATCCTTATCAATATCTCCAACTCAAACAGTGCTGTTCCTTAAGGAGAAATCTTTCATTGGATTTATTTAGTCTGAAATGGACTGAAAATTTATGCAGAGACATGACAACTGTCTTTGAAGAGGTAAAAGGATTGCTGCAAAGGAGGGAAATAAACTGTTCTTTATATAGCAGGTGGTTGGAACCAGATCTTTAAGGTCCATTCCAACCCAAACCATTCCATGATTCTATGATATTTTCTGAGGAGTGGAAAATTAAGAGACTTAAAGCCAAGCCAGGGAGATTCATGAGAGGTCTCAGATAAAATATGCTGACTGCAGACCTGAAACAGATTGTCCTGAGGGGTTGTTGAAGCTTAACAAGTTTTTAAGAACAAGTCAGATAAGCATCTAACAGGAATCACTTAACTGTAGCTGATCCTGTTTGGGGGCAAGAGAATGATCTAAGCAAGGTGCTGAAATATCCTCCTACCTTGATTTCTCTGAAATTACATATTTTAAGAAGAAAGACTTTCTCCACTAGAAAGGAATCACTGACAGGCTGATAAAAGTGATTCTTAGTGCTGTTGGCAAGCAGGTCTAACCTTCTCACACCCCAGGATTTAATTTGACCTTTTAGTTGAAGACGGATTTGATGGGAGGTTAATGGTGTTTTGGTTAAGGTTTCCAAAAGGATAAATGTGTTTAGGAAACAGTAAGTTCTCTAACAGAATGTTAAATCCACTGAAGAAAGCAATTCTGAGTCAAGATTGAAATTATTTTCAAGTTATTTTCAAATATGGGGGGGGGGAAATAATGTCAGAAAATTAGGATAATGTTTCAAAATGTGTCATTCAAATTGTTAAGGCAGTCAGTATAGATTTGGTCTTAAAAGAGCTTTAAAATAAGTACAACAAACAGCTCTCCTGTGACGGTGTTCACAGGGGTCTTAGGGTGAGGGAAGAGACGCAGATCTGACTCCATATTTCAGAAGGCTTGATTTATTATTTCATGATATATATTACATTAAAACTACACTAAAAGAATAGAAGAAAAAGTTTCCTCTCAGAAGGCTAGCTAAACTAAGAATAGAAAAGAAAGAATGATAACAAAGGCAGCTGTCTCAGACTCTCTGTCTGAGCCAGCTGTGCTGTGATTGGCCATTAATTAGAAACAACCACATGAGACCAATCACAGATCCACCTGTTGCATTCCACAGCAGCAGATAACCATTGTTTACATTTTGTTCCTGAGACCTATCAGCTTCTCAGGAGGAAAAAAATCCTAAGGGAAGGGTTTTCATAAAAAGATGTCTGTGACACTCTCCAGCATGCTCAGACCTGTCTTTGACTAACTTAGACCAGACAGCCCTCTCTTAGAAGGCTGAGGTCAACTGGGATAACTTCTCTCCTGAAACACCACAAGAAATCTCAGTGTGATGTTTGCAGATCCCTCTCTATAGCAGCAAAGGAGAGCCAGGCTCTGTTAGCATCGCATACAATTTGTTGGGGTTATCCCAGCTGTGTGCCCAGCCCAGGCATCCCTGCGGATCCAGACACAATTGTTCCTTCAGCTGATGCCCCAGCTGCCTCCAGGGAGGTAGGAAAGGAAGGTGGGGACTGCTGTTCCAGCGTCAGCCCTCTCTACAAGCAGGAGCTGCAACCTTCTGCTCCCTCATCCCTCCCTCTGTGGTGGCAATAGCATTCCGGGCTGACCAAGTGGGATGTAGAGTGGGGGTTTTGCTGTTTCCAGCAGCCTGCTGGACTACCAAATGCAGTGTATTCCTGTCAGTAAGAGAGAAAAACTGAGCAGGTATGATCCTTCTAGTTTTAGGTAATAGTAGAGGTGGTAGGAATGATTGTCCCTATTGTTTATGTGTAGATAATCTGTAAACCTAGGTTGGGGCTTTTACATGTCTCTATATGGTGTCACTTTGATGGGATTTTTGACAAAGTGATTTAGCGACAGAAGGAATGTCTTCAAAGTGACATACAACAAGTTTAGATTGGATATTGGAAAAAAAATTCTTCCCTGGTATGGCCCTGGCCCAGGCTGCCCAGAGAAGCTGTGGCTGCCCCATCCCTGAAAGTGCTCAAGGCCAGATTGGTTGTGGCTTGGAGCAGTTTGATCCAGTTGAACATTTCCCTGTTGGTGGCAGGGGGGTTGCAGATGGTCTTTAAGGTCCCTTCCCATTAAATTCATTCTTGCCTCTTTGATCTGATGCCAGCCAGTCCAGCAGCTCCAGTACCAGCTAAGGGCACCCATGAATTTTCAGTAATTCTTGTGCTTCTGTGGTTGAAGTGATGCTTAGGTATTGTGAGAGGAAGGACCAAGTGCTCTTGAGCAGAAGCAGCAGCAATGTCCAGCTCTGCTGGCTCCTTCAAACTGAGAATCATCCCAGTGATCTCTGTGACTGAAATGAAGGAGGACATTCCAGCTCATGTTAACAAAATGCAGCGAACGCACTTGGAATAAATTTGTAAGTGCTGTAAATCTTATCTGGATGATCTCCAAAGAGAGAAAGCTGCATTAGTCCAGCCAAGATGTAAGGCAGTCACAGCAAAGTGATCTGACAGCCTCCTCAGGGAGGCAGAAAGGCAGCCTGATTGCATCCCCAAGATGGGGAAGCTGAGCTGATCTGGATTCTAAAGATAGTCAGGACACTCTGATCATACAGAAATGTTTTTTCACTGGCATAGACATATAAAAAAAATTACAGGGCAAGAAAGAGATTGGAATAACCAATGGAAACAATACCAAAAGTCTTTATCATGTGGCTCTTTTCCTGCCAGTAGTAACAGCCATTAATGAAGCATTAATTGTTTGTCTGAATTAAACAAACTTAAGTAATTGTGTATTGGCCACAAATTACACCAGTGCAGGTCCAAGTCTAATTATTCAGATCTACTTTCACAACATTAACGGCCAGTTTGGATCTCTACTTTGGCTTCAAATATGAAAGCTACTTTTTAGGAAACATTTTGTTTGTATGTTCAGATGACCTTGATTTTCTGCTGTGCAAAAATCTGACACTTCTTTATAAATAATGTTCCTAAAAAATCATCTTTGTGTGTAAAGAAATTTAAGTAAAATATTTTTTCTATTGTTTTTAGATATACAATATGATTTTTTTTACTTTTTTGTCAGTTGTTCAAGATTTCTTTGCAAGTGGGAGAATAAACAGAAATGAGGGAGAGAAAAAAAAAGGAGAAAACACTGAAAGGCTTCAGATTGTTTTCATCCAACATTTGAAATTTTCAGATAGCTCAGGAAAATAATTCAAAATTATGTCAATGTACAGATATTACAAAAATCATTAAATGGATGCTTTTAAATCAATTCTACTTGTAGGATTAAAATCTGAGTGCCTTGGGGGACACTGCATGAGCAGTATTTGTGGACTAGCTGGAAATATGAAACAAGCAGACATGTCCTGAGCTGAATCCATTCCTATAAGATTTCCAGCCTAGGGCAGCATTCCTTGAAGGATATACATATATCTGCTTAACTATACATATGATGCTCCATCCCACTGAAGCCAACAGGAGCATTCACTACTCATCAAGTTAAGCATTTACATAAATCTCTGGGATAATGCAGTTTAATCACAGACTCAAGTGCTTGGATAAATCTTAGGTTGTTCAAAGTAAACTTCAAAGCTTTTTACGTTCACTTAGCACCAATTATTACCCAAACAAATCAAATGGACTGTATTATATGAGAGGTTTTAAATTCATAAATTTAACACTACAGTAGTTTTTTTCTATTCATCTGCATCTTTTTACCTTGCTGAGAAAGGATTCCTTATTAAAGCTGGTAAAAAAAAAAAAAAGGCAGAAAATGCCTGGAACAAAGTAACTGTAACTGTAAAATGTCCTTAAAGGCCAATTAGAAATTGCAATGCTGGGAGTTTTATTACAACTAACTCCTCCTTAATTATCAATCAATGGATTCTGTCGGAAAAAAAAAAATTCTCAAATTCACAGCTGGGAAAATGATGCTAATTATTTTCTGTTAATTAAGGCTGTGCTGGGATTCAGACTTGCCATCCTTCAAATACAGGATTGACATATCAATGCTAACACAATGCTTAGGGTCTTTTCTGAAGGCTTTATTTCTGATGATAATAAATTGGTGTCACGTTATTGTAAGTGTCTTAAGCTATCGTGCTACTACCCAACCCTGATATATACTGAAATGTGTATATCTATCTTGGTATTCATACCAGGTTCTGATCTGGAAGTTGAATATTCATCATTTTGCACTGTAGCTGTTCTATTGTGAGGATGAAGGAGCGTTAAATCACTTGGAGCTAAAAGGAGTAAGGCAAAAATATTGAATGGTAGCAGGATTCCCTAAATAACAAAATTTGAGAGAATTGAGCACTTGAGTAAAATTCTGAACACTTTATATTAATTTACACAGTTTCTGTTGACCTTCACAGACCAGAATTGCTAGTCCAACCCCTGGACCCCCTTCATTGTGGGAGTTCTCTAAATTACAGGCTGGTAATTCTTCTATTTTATTTTGTTTTATTTTTTGTGGTGAAGACAAGCCAAACCTTTTTTTTTTAGAAATCTCTTGGTTGCTTGATATTTGATTCTCATGACTACCACCTATCTTATAGCCAAGACTGATGAAAATCAGAAATAAGAGAGTGAAAGCAGATAAGTAGAGGGAAAACCATGAAAAAATAATATTCTGCCAGACTTGGTGTGGTATATATAAGAAATAAAGCTCATGAACTCAAACACGACCTTAGGCATGCTTGGCCTAGGATTCAGACAAGTTTTAAAGATCTGTTACCAGTTGGAGGCAAAATGGGCAGGAGGGTGGTGCAGTGTTATGGGTTTTGCTCAGGATGAGAAATTCTTGAGACTGCTTCTAAAAAGCAGACATCAGACAAACAGCTCTGAAAAAACACACTCCTTTACCATATTATTGGAAACCATAATTTTCAACATTTTAAGATTTCTGGGAAGGTTGTAGAGGTGCTGCAAGTGCTGCAAGATCAGGAGAGTTTGGTCTCCTTGTGGGTTTGTCACCCTCATGACTACACGGGTAAGAGCTGTTTGCTGTGATATTTAGACTGCAGATAATCTTTCAGAGATGCCATAAAAATTATTTGATCACTCTACTACAGCTGGCCAATTCAGATAAACCAAGGGACCAGGTGAGTGGTCACTCACTGAACTTCAGCATGTACAAGTCTGAAGTGTGGCCTCCACCTTCCTTCCTAAAGAGCAGAGAGAAACAGGAAAATACCTTCCCAAAGTAATTTTTTCTCACTGGAAAAAATCAAAGGTATTTCTCAAAGGTCATGGTGTGCTACCTCTCCCCAATGACCAGAAATTGATTCTGTCTCCCTCTGATTTGGATGTTCATTTTTAAGGCATCCTTAATTAGCAGTTCCAATATTTCCAGTCTGTATGATTATTGAAACTCATCATTTCTTCAGAGTCCAGGACTGGCGAGAATGCACCATCCAAACAATGCAGAAGTTTGGTCTTGATGATCTTGGAGATCTTTTCCAGCCCTAATGATTCTATGCTTCTATGTTTGTCACTTCAGGTATTTTTCAGACCTGGAACATTAATTTGTACTTCATGTACAAGAGACTGTTGAGGATATTCCGGTGGGTGAATGTTTGAAAAGGCTGTTAAGAGTTTTGTGAATCTAAACTCTACTAAAATCTCCTCCAGCTCTTCTGAAACAGAGTCTACTGAATGACCTAACTGGTCCTATTTGGTCCTGTTCTCCTACAGGTATAAAATTCCATTTCAAAGTAATATTTGTGTAGCATAAGTGCACAAATGCAAGTCAAAAAATACATAAAGGTGAGTTAGGACAATAGATTTAACTCAACTTTTACCATTTAACTCAACTTTTACCACATCTTGAAAAAACATACTGAATGAAATCTAGAGTGTGTGTCCTTACATCTACCTAATCCTTATCTATCCCTAAATAAAAAATATTTTACCTATGCTTACTGATTACAAAAGCTTTCTCTCAGCTTTTGTAATTCATTTGTGCCTTCCAGCAGTCATGAGTCATGGGTCTTTTACACTTGTCAAGTACACCTAATCCCTACCCTTCATGGCCCAGAAACCCTAAAGATGGCTGAACATGTAATTGCCTTGAAGTGTAAAATATTTCCCACATTATTTATTATAGCATTGCCTGCTAGCACCTCGATAGTTAAGGTTGTGTCAGCATTTTTATTATAAGCCCCTATTTTCAGCTGTAAAAATGTGCTTCAGGCTGGGACCAGGAATGCAAGTGATTTTAGTTTTTTACTGTTTCTTAAAATAAAATTACCTTGGATGTTTTTAAGTCATTCCATCTGTAGTCAACAACACACCCACTCATGTCAATTTAAAGCTTCACATGCAAGTGTATAAGAAAGATCTAGCATGGAATAAATGTAATAGTATAGATTTTGTCAAAACAACCCCCATAAATGTTCACTTATGGTTTCATGTCTTGCTCATGCAAATTATATCTGTGTGGGAGCAATTTTAGTCACAATACAAACTTTATTTTGAGTTGATGCAGGGTCCTTTATCCAATGATGTCTACAGATGGCAATGATAAAATATTTATGTGGTTTTTACATCTTATATTTTATTTTCTGTGTGAATCAATCTGTCTTATGGAATAATTTCATCAAAACTATTTTCCCTCTGTTCTTGGATCGTGAGGAAGACCAGGAACTACACCCAGGTGTTAGCCCACCATGTCGCAGTGATTTAGCCCAGTGTAAAAGACGACTCACTCCTTCATGCCTGTCCTTCACATGGATCCAAGAATAGGATGGAAACACCTTTTGAGATCTTGTTGCTGAGCACTCATCTGTCTCTGAGCTTAGACCACACTGCTCTTTTCCACACCAAGGTTGCCTTGCATGAGTAGAGTTAACATCAGCTTTGTCAATTTACATCTCTTCTACAAATTAATTTACTCTCACATAGAGGAACTGCATACAAATATCTTATTATGCAGCCTCTACATAGGATGGATCATGGATTACATGATCACAGTTCTATGAAATTTGGAGTTTTGTCTTGTCTTTATTGCTATTATTGTTATTGCTAGCAATAATAGAAATAATATATGAGTTCTCATTACTTGATCATCCTTCTGGGTTGCTTTGGACACAGGATATTTTATCATTCTATGATTCTAATATGACTAAACTTTGAAAAAATAAAAATATTTCTTCTGTCTCTTGAGTTTAGGTCTTTTAACTATTTGTGTTCTACTTGTTTTTCTCAATATTTGAAAATAAATGAACAAAATAAAGAGATTAAATTTTTGTCCATTGTTGTAGGTGTTTAACAAGGTGTTTCTAGAATGAATGTTAACCTTAGTCCTCTTGTCATCCAACTGAACGTGTCTTCATTCTGAAAACTGGAATGAGAAGTTTTCTTGTTACTTCATCCATTAAACCCTCAAAGCATGCAACTCCAGCTTAAAGTTTTTTAATGTAATTACACTTTATAGCCTTAGTGCAGTTTACCTGTCTTTCCCCAAATATTTCAGAACTGCTACCACTTCTAAGTGAAATAAAAATTAAAAATATGTTTTTTATTGGAGTTTTTGGGCAGTTTTTTCTGGCTCACTGGTTGGATTTTTGATGGTGATTTGTTGTTGGGGTTTTTTGTTTGTTTTGTTCCTATTGTTGTTGTTGTTGTGGAGAGGTCTATTTTGAACCATTCTGCACCCATCTTTGAAATTAATCATTATTAAAGATGTAAAGTTCATGGAAGTTGTCCAGAACACATGGATTCCCATGATCTTGATTTGAAACCTGGTGGGCCTATGCTTTTAATTTCATTTCATTGTGAAGTTGTAAGTTTGTTCAGCCCTTGTACTCCACATTCTGAGCAAGAACACACTCTGAAAAAAAATGGTTTCCTAATTCCCAGTCTAGAATAGCTGGGTTTCATGCAGAATATCCAAGAGCATTCTCAGCTTAAAATGTGTTATCTCAAACTATTATCAAGCTGCAACTTGAACCATTGTTAGTATGTTCTAAATAGAGCTGATCCAAAGAAAGAGACATAAATTTCAGCTGTGCTAAAACTCTTCAAAAGATACATAAAGGAAAAATAAATCAATGGCAGAATTCTTTAGTAAAGTTATTCTTATACATCTGTTGATGATTTATGAATATGTTTATGAAACACCATTGAGATTATATGCCTTCTGCTGCATGACTTCTGATATTATGTTATTCATAAAGTTTTCAATCCCCTTGTTAAATCCATTTAGGAGTTTAACTCCTATTATTCTTAAGAAGAGGGGTTTCCAAAACTTAAACTTTAGATCACTAGAAATATTCTTCTAATGAAAAAAGTGGAATCTTTCTGGTCAAATGAAGATATGATGGTCTTCATATGAAGCCTAAATTTACCCTGATCTCTCTTATTATTCAATTAAAAGAAATGGTTGTCTTTAAGTCTGATTCTTTGATCTTTAGTATTTTATCTTAGAATGGAATAGGACCTAGATATACCCGTCAAATTATATTGATTATATTGGAGCCAAGGGCAATGTAACTGTCTGCATTAAGAGATATTTACATTAAACTCTGTTTTTTTGGATGTTATAAATATCTACATATATAGTGGCCAAACCTTGCAAATCCTTATATCAGTGGTTTTTTCCTCATAGACAAAAGAGAATCCAGCTTAGACACAGAAATTTCATGGGGTTTTCTTGTTTATGTTATTCCTTAATTTCTACCATGGTGTCACACAGGATTTTAAGGGAAAGGACTCAGTTTATATAGAGATTGAGGCTGCACAAATGTAACACAGGAAAAATGCAATCTGGTCCTTATCCACACTAGCAAAAAGAAGAGGAAATGGGTGAACTTGGTCATGAAAACACAGTTTTAAAGAACACCTAAGAGAAAACTGTTATTGCTTATTTATCACCAAAAAAGATGCAGGCTTCATCCACCAAGGACTCTCTGTGGACACCAATTCATGCCTGTGTTGCTCCAAATTTCCCTCCTCCCAGATTCAAGCAGTAATTCATGTATGATTCATGACGTGATTCAAAGCTTTCCTTGTTCTGAGAAGGAGCGAATTCTTCCACATTTATTAAGGCTTATATGGGGAAGGGAGCAGTATTTATCTCTGACTCATGTTAGAGTATTTTGGATTGGGATTTTTTTCTTTTTTTGGCTCCGGTGTCTAACATTCAAACATTTTAGTACCATCTACAGAAGTGTGCCCTGAGAAAAAGGTGGACAAATCTAAAAGGAGATTGGTCCCACCTGATTTAGACAGAAAGAATTGCCTCAGCTAATACATTGAAATTGTAGCCATTGAGTTTGAGCTTATCATCTAAAAGATGACTGGTACAAAAGCAATGCCCTTAGAAGAAATTTATTGCTTATTTTAACACAAAATAAAATCACAGCATAAGAGCAAAATAAGAAAATAAACCCTTAAAAACAGTAAAGATTTCTACATGTCTGTTGTATCTAAATCCCTGCAGAGCAGGATTTTATCCCAACCCCAAATGCTTTAACATTTCCCATGGATCAGTGAGAGTTTATATTTTAGACTAAAGAGGATCAGAGACTGTCCTGGGATGGAAAGAGCCCCTAAAGCTCATCTAGTCTAGATTCAAGGTGTTTGCTCTCCTCTTCCCAGGCTTTGTGATTATTGGCAAAACTGGGCCAATTCATTAAAATTCTGGAGTGGGGGCACACAGTTCTCACCTTGTTATGGAAACTACCTCAAAAATCATAGTCCTGTCCTTACAGGGAACTCCTGCAACTGTTAAACTCTTCTTAATTTAAGTCCACCATTCAGCTGAGTGACTGTAGGAGCAATTTCACTTGAGACACACAGGTCTCCAGCTCCAAACACTATCTTGTGCAGTTTTATTCTGTTCTCTGAAGATTTCTTTTTTATAGAAGGTGATATTTTATAGGATGATCTATAACCTTGTCCAGTCTGTAATAGTTTAATATCTTTTCCTTGCCTTGCCTGTTGTGTCTTCAGGAACTCTCTGTCTGCAAGACAAAATGAAAGAATTCTTTGTGGAAATAATTATCAAAAGCATTCTTGTTCCCAAAAAAGATGTTGCTGATACAAACAGGAAACTATACTAAAAATAAATTATAAAATTAAAGCTGTGAAAGGACGGTCTAAATTATGGAATGGAATGTGTTATGTGTGATTAATTTTCTTTTGCAATTTACATCTCTGTGGCAACAGGATCTAATCCAAAGCCTCTTGCATTCAACAGGGCTCTTTCCAGTTCTGAAACTCCAAGTTTCAGAGATATAATTTAAGACCAAAGGTTGTGTAAGCCTTACTTTGAAAAGTGCTTTTTATGAACTTGCTTTATTTATTTTTTTTTTTTTTTACAAACACTGCAATTAGAATTCAGAATGTGGATTCAGAACTCCCTCTGCACCTGAACTTCAGGGAGCTGAAGTCTGGTGCTGGAGTCCTGACCTTGTTAACAAACAACAGGAATTTTGCTACTGGCTTGAATTAAATCAAGATTTTACTCCAGAAGACTGAGACCTAGGACTTATTTCTTGGATCAAACAAGAACACTAGCCCTAAACATTTATCTTTGATGAGAAAGTGCAGTTTCAAGTCAGTTTGAGCTTTGAAATCTACAGTTAGGACTTATTTCAAAGATGAGTTCACATGATGCAGCAAGCTTTGTAATCTGGGAATTTCATGCTTAAAAAAAAAATAGCTGGGAGCAGAATTAGTATGTACAGCATAATAAGAGTCCAGTTCAATTCCTATTTAGTTTGGAATGGTTGCTTTGAGAGCTTGTTGGAAAAGGAGAAAAAATGTGATGAGAAGAAATATTTACTGTGCAAACTTTGCATGCCAATAAAGAAATTATAGAGAGACTATTGTTAGGCTTGACTCTGTAATTATAATGAAGCACAAAGATGATCAAATGCAAGACCATTTACAGGTAATCATTTTGACATTGCTTTATTTTTCCTATGAACCATAGAAGAGAAGAATGAAACAATATTATACTACAAGAGTCTAAACCTTAGGTGGTGCAAATCAACTTAACTCCTTCACTTTAAACAATTGAGCCCCTTTGCCTCAGCTGGTGGCTTGGCCTCACACATCTTTGTTACACTTTGAATCAGCTTTACTGGAGGGAAAAAATAT